>NC_086448.1:243531116-244188616 GCF_028390025.1 Pseudophryne corroboree
ATTGTTTTAGCTTTCACCAGGGTCTCTTTTAAAATACAAGCCAGATTCAGGTGCAGGTTGATCCACCTTGGGCTGTGTTTGCACAGACATCCAGTATAGCTGAACGGATAATTCCTCCAACTCCTGTAGCAGGGATAGGTTACACAATTAACCCTTACATGCAGCTTCCCACCTGTGGTTTATCACTTCTAGCAGCAGCCTCTCAAAAGCAGGCTGATAAGCCAGTGGTAAGTAAATCTTCATCCTCACAGGCTACACATGTTTCAGATGAGGATTCATCGGAGATGAAAGCTCAATAGATTCTTCTTCGGCATACAAAGAGGAGGAGGAAGGTCTCAGCTCAGTGGATATAGCTGAGTTAATTAAATCAATGAAAGACATTCTATCCTTAGAATATTCAGCAGAGCCTGTGTTAAAATCCAAGGCACCTGTGTTTAAATGTCCCATAACAGTTAAGACTGAGTTTCCAGGGTCAGTTCAGCTGACGGAAATCATGGAACAGGCTTGGGCTACGCCCAGTAAGAAGTTTAGAATTCCTAAGAAATGGAATTCCAATTATCCTCTTCCAGCTGGGGATTGTTTAAAAAGGGAGGTGGCTCCTCAAGTAGATACGCATGTGATTCGAATAGTGGTAAAATCTACATTACCTTTGCCTTCAACATCATTAAATGATGTCACGGATAGGAGAGTGAATGGTTTTTTAAAAAACATTTTTCCCTGTCTGGGGCAGTCATAAGGCCAGCCATGGCTTCAGCTTGGATGGCAAAGGCAGTGGCTGCCTGGGCTGATGAATTGGAGGGGGATTTTTCAATAGCATCTAGAGAGCAAAAATCCCATATAGCACATATAAAACAGGCTGCGATGTTCTTGGAAGAAGCAGCATTGGATATGGGTACTATTGACTACAGGGCATCAGCTTCAACAATAGCTGCTCGCAGAGCAGTTTTTCTGCGTACGTGGAAAGCTGATTCAGGATCTAAGAGGGTTTTGGAATCTTTGCCTATTTCTGGAGATATTCTTTTGGGTAAAGAATTGACAGATATTTTGGAGTCAGAAGCAGACTCCAAAAAGGTAAAGTTTCCTTCCACATACAATTTCAAACTTAAAGTTCCGGCTTTTCGGCCCTTTCGGTCTAAAGGAAGAGCTAAAGGAAAGTGATGGCAGGCAGTCCCAATACAACAAGTCTGGGAAGACTATAAAGCATTGGGCTAACAGAGGACCGGTCGGTAAAACAGATAATAAGCCATCAGCCTGACGGTGCGGGCCTCCACCTGAATCCCAGGGTGGGGGGCCGACTTCAGTTTGCACAGATCTGACAGCAGTCTACAACAGATGACTGGGTGCAGGAAGTGGTATCTCTAGGTTATGCTTTTGCCTTCAAGAAGCACCCTCCTTAAAGGTTTTTTTGTACCAGCCCGTCTCGGGTAGAGACGAAGGCCAGGACTTTGCAAGAGGCAGTTCAGAAATTGCTTCAGTCAGGAGTAGTCATTCCAGTTCCTCCTGCGCAATAAGGACAGGGTTTTTACTCCAACCTGTTTCTAGTTCAGAAACCAAATGGGTAATTTCGGCTCATTCTCAATCTCAAAGTGATGAACAAGAACATTTGGGTACCTCGGTTTCATATGGAGACTTTACGTTCCATCATTTTGTCCATGGAGCCAGGGGATTACATGGTATCCCTGGATATACAGGATGCTTACCTACATGTTCCTATATCACTGTCCCATCAGTGCTATCTCAGGTTCGCTATCCTCCATCAGCATTTTCAGTTCCAGGCCCTACCTTTTGGGTAGTATTTACCAAGATTATGGTGGTAATGGCAGCTTATCTCCACCAGCAGGGGATAAGAATTTTTCCATACCTCGACGATCTTTTAATCCTAGCACAGTCGCAGGAATTGCTCCTACAGTATGTCATCTGCAACAGACAGTAACCTGTCTGCAAAGGCACGGGTGGCTCATAAATTGGGCAAAATCGTCTCTGGTTCCGTCACAACGGCTGACTCACTTGGGGTCTGTACTAGATTCAAGTCTTCAGAGAGTAATTTTACCTCTGAACAAGATATCCAAGGTTCAGTCAAGGATTCAGAACTTGCTACACAGTCAGAATGTATCCATTCATGGTGGAGTATGCACAGTTCCAATCGAGGCCTCTGCAGCATCTGATTCTTGCCAAATGGAATGGATTGCATCAGATGATAAAAATGCAGACCATGGTTCTTACGATATAAGTAAGAAGGTCATTAGCCTGGTGGCTACATCCCATCTGGACAAGGGGAGACCCTTTTGGATATCAGATTGGGAAATTCTGACAACGGATGCCAGTCTCCAGGGCTGGGGAGTAGTGTCTGGAAGGAGGAAGGTTGTGTTTCCAGGGGAAATGGACCAAGGAAGAAGGTTGCCTGCCAATAAATATATTGGAACTTCGGGCCATAGTACATGGCACTGATTCAGGCAAAGGACATTCTTCAGGGAAAACCAGTTCAGATCCACTCGGACAATGCGACAGCAGTAGCGTACCTAAACCATCAAGGAGGAACTCGCAACTGAAAAGTGATGAAATAGGTAAGTCACATACTAAAGTGGGCAGAACGTCATCATCCAGCCTTGTTCGCAGTGTTCGTTCCGAGAGTCCTAAACTGGGAAGCAGATTTTCTCAGTCAACATACCATTCAGGCAAGTGAATGGGCTCTACACCCAGAGGTCTTCCAGACTCTAGCAGACAAGTGGGGGTTGCCAGAGATAGATCTCATGGCGTCCCGTCAACAACAAAGTTCTCGCATATGGGTCAAGTACAAAGGATTCCAGAGCGATCTTTGTGGATGCTCTGTCGGTGAGATGGGACTTTCATCTGGCTTATGTGTTTCCTCCAATCACCCTATTACCCAGGGTGGTGAGAAAGATAAAGTATGGAAAGGGTGCCGTGATACTAATAGTTCCGGCTTGGCCCAGAACACATTGGTACACAAATCTGCAGAGTATGTCAATGGATGCTCCACTTCTGCTCCCTCGACATCCACATCTACTGATGCAGGGTCCTTGTTATCACAGACATCTGGATCGACTGTCTTTGACGGTGTGGCTCTTGAAACCTCTATCCTGAAGTCAAGAGGATTCTCACAACGGGTAATTCAAACAATGCTCAGAGCAAGGAAACCTTCATCAGCTCGAATTTATCGCCGGATATTGCAAACCTATATTCATTGATGCAGTGAATGGAAAATGGACTCTATGTCTTTCAGAGTCTCCAAGGTCTTAGCATTCTTAGGCAGGAATGGATAAAGGTATGAAGGTGGCTTCCTTGAGAGTGCAAGTGTTCAGCATTGACTGTATGGTTCCAAAAGAAAATTGCCAACTTACAGGATGTGCGTACTTTTTTCCAGGGAATGCTGCGCATTCAACCTCCTTTTGTTCTACCTGCAGTGCCTTGGGACTTAAATTTAGTCCTAAAGGCCATTCAAGTTGCCCCTTTTGAACCACTTAATAAAGTGGATTTTAAATGGTTGACAGATAAAGTTCTCTTTCTACTGGCCATAGCGTCAGCTAGAAGAGTGTCAGATTTAGGGGCATTGTCATGTCATTCCCCATTTCTGATTTTTTTTTTATCCACATAAAGCATTTCTCAGAACTAGATCTGGGTATCTTCCCAAGGTAGTGTCTAAATTCCACCTTAATGAAGAAATAGTAGTCCCGGCTTTCCAGGTACCGGGCCTTTCTGCTGGAGATGCATCGCTGGACGTGGTCCGTGCCTTAAGGATCTACGTGGATCGTACCAGTGCCAGCAGAAAGACCGATTCTCTCTTCATTCTCTATGGATTTCACAAGAGAGGATGCCCTGCTGATAAGCAGACACTGGCATGGTGGCTTCGGATGACGATTTCAGAAGCATATCCTGAAGCTGATCTCCCTGTTCCGGCTAATGTCTCTGCTCATTCTACTCGTAAGGTAGGTCCTTCATGGGCAGCACAACGTGGTACTTCAGCAGAACAGATATGTAAGGAAGCCACATGGTCTTCCATTAACACATTCATTAGACATTATGCCATGGATACCTTTGCCTCTCATGATGCTGAATTCGAGCAAAGGATCCTCCTGTCCAATCAGGAGCGTTCCCACCACTAAATTGCTTTGGGAAATCCCATTGTTATCCTGTGGATAACCTGTGGACCCTGCCGTAGAAATATACGTTATGGTAAGAACTTACCGTTGATAACGGTATTTCTCCTAAGTCCACAGGGATCCCACCCTGACGCACCTGATTTGAGGATCCTTTTTCTTACTCACCTCTTCCTTCTTGTATGTAAGGGGGTGTGTGTGTGTTCTTCTCGCCTGATTAGGGCTATCTATGATGCTCCTGCCTTGAGCTTTGGGGATACAACTGATTGATTTGACTGAGCCTGGAGGCGGTGATATATGGACGGGCCCGTTGCATGCTGGGAGGCCGAAAAGCTTTGACCGATTGGTGCAAATCTGCTGTCGCTTCCTCATATCCCATTGTTATCCTGTGGAACCTGTGAACTTAGGAGAAATACCGTTATCAATGGTAAGTTCTTACCATAACGTATATTTTTTATGCAAATACAGTCACAGTTACACACAGAATATAGGCCTGCTGCATATCATTTCAATCAGCAGAATCTGTCATTCGTCTAAGATACATTTTGGAAAAAATGCAAAAAAAAAGACGGTCGGCGCTGCTGAGTCACATGGCACTTGCGTGTTATGTGTAACGCAACTTATAGAGCAAAGATGTAAGAGGACATATCTTTATTAAATTGAAGACAGAAAACCTAATAGACAGTGGATGACAAAGGGGAAGTATGGATGTGTTCGGTATGAAATACTGCCTGTCAGGATGCCAGCGGTCACATCACTGACAACGGCATACCAAGAAGGAAGATCCCGTCGTCGGAGGGGATAAGTATTTTTCACAATTCTAGGGACCTTCGAGCAGGGATAGATGGTGATCACACAATCAGAGCACCCAGAGAGCACACTTTCATTTCTGCCTCTTGAAAAAGCCTCTGTGGTGCTGAGAGAGGTGTTGAAGACCCTGAGCTTCTTCATATGAACATAGTTGCACACTGCCGCTTTGTTGTCTTTTCACCTTTGTCAGATTCATTATTGGCTATTGACCAGTCCGGCAAGTTAAAAACTGCTCATTTGGCTGGCTGACTTGGACCCAGTGGCGTAATGAGGGTGCGGCAATCAGGACTGAGTGTCAAGAGAGCATCAGGACTAAGGGGGCACTTGACAGAGCAGATCAACACACTGGTGGGGGGGTGGAGATGGAGAGCCATTGGGTAAAGAGGAGGACCTGAAGCGTGGTCCGAGGTACGGTAATGCTCATCGGTCCTGTGTTATGCTCTGCCTCCTAGAATGACGACGGAGGGGGCGGGCCTTGAAACCACGGGATCGTACAGGCCAGGCTGCTATTCTCTGCTGGAGGATTTCATCACTTTTCCTGCTAATTGGAGTTGCCAGCAGACCACAGAGGCAGTGTGGACTCATCTGAGTAATCACAGTGTGCATTGTCGCTGTGTGGGTATTGAGAAAACAGAGCCGAGTATCTCCATTCCTTACCCGCACTTGTGCTTAACTGCTTAATTATTTTAAAAACAAGATACTATTTACAGTGTGCTACTAATATATCTCACTTACCTGCTTCATCTATGTTTTTATAATATACACTAGCGTTCAAAATTCTTTGGCCAAGGAAAATAATTGATAAAAGACAAAATGTAGTGAAATAATGAAAATATTTATTCATAATAATATTCACATGATATTGTAACTAAACATTAGCAAAATTGGTTATAATTTAATTGTATAAAATAAATTTCAGATTAAATTCGGCTTTCATCAATGTGTCCTCCTTTGACGCGTATCACTGCTTCACATAATTTGGGCATTCGAGACACCAAAGTTTTGTTAAGTTATGCCTTTCTAGGTCTTGTTCAGACATTACCATAAGTTTTTAATGTTTATCTGAGCCATTATGCAAACTTTTCCTGTCTAACTTATCCCTGAGTTTCTCAATGGGATTGAGAATAGATGATTGAGGAAGCCATGTCATAATTTGTATAACTTTCTGCTTTTGTTTACTTTTCAAATAATTGATACACAGTTTAGATGTGTGCTTAGGGTCGTTATCTTGTAGCATGATGAACCCCTTTCTAATATTTTGAATTCCACTTGGTACAGCTTGATGTACTAAAGTAAATCTACAGCCTTTTCTCCACCAAAAACCACCCCAAATCATGACATGACCACCACCATGTTTAACTGTATGACTTATACAATTATCTAACACACGTTCTCCAACCATTCTTTGAACCTACTGACGTCTTCTGGTTCCGAAAAGTTTAAATCTGGACTCGTCGGTTCAAAATGCTTTTTAATGCTGATCCAGTGTTTAATACCGGTGTTCTTTTGCCCATCGAAGGAGTTTTACTTTATTTATAGACCACAACACTGGTTTTCTGCAAGCTATACGTCCACTTAGGCCTACATTACATAGACGTCTTTTAACTGTATCAACTGATATTGAAGTTTGTGTAATTTTATTAATTGCAGTTGCTGGGAGTCTTCGGTTTCACTTACTTATTACAATAATGTATTTATCAGATGGTTAGGTCGACATACATTGTGTCGACCACGTTTGGTCAACATGCATTAGGTCGACGTGATCATTAGGTCGACATGTACTAGGTCGACATGGAAAATGATTGACATGAGTTTTTCACAATTTTTCCATTTTATTTTTACCTTTTTCATACTTAATGATCCACGTGGACTACAGTTGGGAACGGTAACATGTGCCGAGCGCAGCGAGGCACCGTGCCCTAAGCATGGCGAGCTATGCAAAGGGTTAGGGTGCACTAATTGGGGTTCCCCATCACTTTTCAAAGAAAACGACACCAAAAAAAGTAAAAAACCTCATGTCGACCTAATGACCATGTCGGCTTAGTGATCATGTCAACCTAATTCAGGTTGATCACACGTGGTCGACCCAATGTGTGTCGACCTAATGAACCACACCCGTGTTTATCTTCCCTTTTTAATGTATACCTGGGTTGTCCAGAAATTTTTGTAGTCACGTTTGTAGATGTTTCTTTGTATCGAGCTAATCTATACGTTACACTAGGCCATGGAATTTGTTATTTCTCTTACGTCCTAGAGGATGCTGGGATCCACATTAGTACCATGGGGTATAGACAGGTCCACTAGGAGCCACTGGCACTTTAAGAGTTTGAGAGTGTGGGCTGGCTCCTCCCTCTATGCCCCTCCTACCAGACTCAGTTTAGAAAATGTGCCCGCAGGATCCGGTCACAGCTAGGGGAGCTCTCCTGAGTTTCTCTAGTAAAAGTTTTTTTTAGAGCTTATTATTTTACAGGGAGGCTGCTGGCAACAGCATCCCTGCTTCGAGGGACTAAGGGGGGAGTAGTGTCCGCCCTGTGGGGTCTGAGCCACTATCTCCGCTGACAGGACACTGAGCTCCTGAGATGATCAAACGTTCGCCGCCACAGGGGATCACTCACCCCAGCAGCATGCCGCCACCCCCTTACAGAGCCAGAAGATCAGTGGCGAGTTAGTAAACGCCCCCCCCCCCTGGCAAGCGGGGAGCCGGTGTGAAGATGGCGGCAACAGGGTAGGGAGCGCAGTATTAACTGCGCTCCGGGGGGCTCAGTGGTACATGGTGTGGGGCTGTGAGGGGCGCCCTGAGCCTGCGCCTACACCCTACACTGTCCAGCAAGCCAGTCAAGGTCCCAGGATCGCTGCCAGCACAATTCCTCAGGCCAGTATAATTTTCAGAAGAGTGGAAAGACAGCGCCATGAAAGGGGGTGGAGCTTCTTAGAGCGGACCCAGCAGCATTTAGCGCCATTTTCCTGCCTGCAGAAGCGCTGACCGGGAGAGCTGTCCCTCCAGATCAACTCCAGCTGCCTTGTACGGTACCAGGGGATTGTAGAAGGGGGGAGGGGTGGTTGTGTAAAGTCTGTGTAGCCTATTAAGATACACATACAGCGCTGGTAGTGTTAATAGTTTTACCTTAAAAAGCGCTGTGTGTGGCTTGGCTCCAATCTCTGTGGCATACTTGGGGGGGGGGGGGGGGGGGGAGACTGTGTCTGACATTTCCCTGTGTGTGTAGGTGTTTACTATCTCACATAGCCATGTTTAGGGACTCTGTGTCATATGCTGCAGAAGATGTTTCCTCTCAGGAGGTATCCATTCCATGTAAACAGGATTGTAATGCTTTGTCTCAGATCCCCATTGTTGAAGCTAATACTGAGACTGAAACTCAGGTGTTGAAGAAGTCTATGGCAGTTTGGTCAGGCTCTGTCCCTATTCCTGCAAAATCTTCTCGCATGTTCCCACAGAAACGTGCACTTGCCCAAATCATGCAAGATGACACGGATACTGATTCTGATACTGCAGACGGTGATGGGGAGGTGCTGAAGGGAGCGGCATCCCTTACTAAGGGGGTGCAGCTCCTGATTGAGGCCATTAGAGATGTGTTAAATATTAATGACACCACACCTGAGCAGGTTGAGGAGGCTTACTTCACTGACAATAAGAAAGCCTCGCTAACCTTCCTGCGTCTAAAGAATTAAACGCTATATTTGAAAAATCCTGGGAAAACCCGGAGAAAAAATTCCAGATCCCAAAAAGGGTTCTGGTTGCTTTTCCCTTCCCTGAGGAACATAGGAAAAATGGGTTAACCCACCCATTGTAGACGCATCTATCTAAAAAGGTGGTTTTACCTGTCCCTGGATCTACCGCGTTAAAAGAACTGGCTGATCGTAAAATTGACAGTATGCTCAAATCCATTTACACTACTTTAGGAGTGGCGATAAGACCCACTATTGCCTGTGCATGGATTTCTAAAGCCATAGTAAAGTGGTCAGGCACATTACTAGAGGATTTAGATACGATGGATAGAAGTGACATTGAATTGTTTTTACGTAACATACAGGATTCTGCGGGGTTCATGGTGGAATCCATGAAGGACCTGGGACGATGTCGATCTCAGCCCGTTGGGGACTCTGGCTACACCAATGGTCTGCAGACGCGGAATCCAGGAGAAGTGTGGAGAACCTACCCTACACAGGTCAGGCTCTATTTGAGGAAGCGTTGGATGCATGGATTTCCACGGCAACCACAGGAAATTCACCTTTCCTTCCCTCTGCTACACCTTCTACGAAGAATCCATTTTCTTCAGCTGTGCCAAAGTCCTTTCTGACCGCTAAGGTAAAAATGTCCAAGCCTCCTATCACTTTCTTTAGCGGTGGTCGGGCAAAATCCAAAAAGCCTGCACCCGCAGGCTCCCAGTACCAGAGAACTGCTTCTGGTTCCTCAAAATCCTCAGCATGACGGTGGACCTCAAAGCCTGGAGGACGGGCTGGTGGGTGCGAGACCCAGGGGACAGACAGGAGTTTCAAGAACTCCCGCCTCACTGATTTTTCAAATCAGGCTTACCTGCTTTGCTGACAGACAGGGCTATCCTACAGGAAGCCATCCTAAAATTGGAAAAGTCACAGGTCATTGTCCCAGTTCCACCTCATATGCGAAACAAGGGTTATTATTCAAACCTTTTAGTGGTATTGAAACCGGCTGGTTCGGTCAGATCAATTTTGAATTTGAAATCGTTGAACCCTTACCTGAGGGTGTTCAAATTCAAAATGGGGTCTCTCAGAGCAGTGATTTCAGGTCTGGAGGAGGGAGAATTTCTGGTAACCCTGGATATCAAGGATGCGTACCTCCACATTCTGATTTTGCTGACGCACCAGGCTTATCTCAGATTTGCACTGTTGGACAGTCACTATCAATTTCAGGCACTGCCATTTGGCCTCTCCACAGCACCGAGGGTGTTTCACCAAGGTGATGGCGGAGATAATGATTTTCCTCTGCAGACAAGAGGTGAACATAATCCCATATCTGGACGATCTGCTGATAAAGGCATCGTCCAGGGAGTAGTTGTTGCAGTCCATTGTTCTCAGGACTCATCTCAGAGAACACGGTTGGATCCTGAACCTTCCAAAATCACATTTGGAGCCGATCAGGAGGTTGTCTTTTCTGGGAATGATCCTTGACACGGAAATGCAGAGGGTGTTTCTCCCGGAGGAGAAAGTATTGGTGATACAAACAATGATTCGGGATGTCCTGAAGCCAGCCCGGGTTTCGGTTCATCAGTACATTCGCCTTCTGGGGAAGATGGTGGCCTCTGTAGAGGCTCTACAGTACAGAAGGTTTCATGTTCGGCCCTTCCAACTGGATCTCCTGGACAAGTGGTCGGGATCTCATCTACACATGCGCCAGAGAATGCGTCTGTCGCCGAAAGCCAGGATTTCTCTCCTCTGGTGGCTACAACTACCTCACCTTCTGGAGGGCCGCAGGTTCGGGAATCAGGACTGGATTTTTCTGACTTCGGATGCAAGTCTCCGGGCTGGGGCGCAGTCACTCAAGGGGTAAGGTGGTCATGCCTGGAATCTAGCCTTCCATAAACATTCTGGAACTAAGAGCTATCTACAATGGTCTTCTCCAAGCGGCCCATCTTCTGCAAGATCGAGCCATTCAGGTGCAGTCAGACAATGTAACGACGGTGGCTTACATAAACCGACATGGCCGAACGAAGAGCAGAGCTGCAATGTCAGAGGTAACAAGAATCATCCTCTGGGCAGAAAAACACGCGTTGGCAATGCCAGCAGTCTTCATTCCGGGAGTAGACAACGGGGAAGCGGACTTCCTCAGCAGACACGATCTCCATCCAGGAGAGTGGGGACTCCATCCATTGGTGTTCACGGAGGTAACAGATCTTTGGGGTGTACCTCAAATAGACATGATGGTCTCTCGTCTCAACAAGAAGCTTTGGCGGTATTGTTCCTGGTCGAGGGACCCGCAAGCCGTGGTGGTGGACGCCCTAGTTACTCTGCGGGTGTTCCAGTCTGTGTACGTATTTCCTCCACTTCCACTCAAGAGTTCTAAGACTCATAAGGAGAACAAAAGTTCAGGCAATCCACATTGCTCCAGACTGGCCAAGAAGGGCTTGGTACGCAGTTCTTCTGGATCTACTGCTAGAAGAGCCGAGGCCTCTTCCTTTTCGGGAGGACCTGCTGCTGTACCCCGGCTACGTTTGACGGCATGGAGGTTGAACGCCAAATATTAGCTCGGAAGGACATTCCAAACAAGGTTATTCCTACCCTGATACAGGCTAGGAATGGAGTAACGTCTAAGCATTACCATCGTATTTGAAAAAAAATATGTATCTTGGTGTGAGTCCAAGAAGTTTCCTACGCTGGAGTTTCAACTGGGACGGTTTCTCCTCTTCCTTCAAGCAGGTGTGGATAGGGGCCTGAGGTTGGGATCCATAAAGGTCCAGATTTCGTCCCTATCCATTTTCTTCCTGAAACAGTTGGCTCCCTGAGGTTCAGACTTTTCTGAAAGGGCTTCTGCTCATCCAGCCTCCCTTTGTGCCGCCTACGGCGCCTTGGGATCTTAACGTGGTGTTACAGTTCCTCCAATCGGATTGGTTCGAGCCTCTACCGGAGGTTGAGGTCTAATTTCTCACTTGGAAGGCTGTCATTTTGTTGGCTTTAGCTTCTGCTAGACGTGTGTCGGAGCTGGGGGCTTGATCTTCCATGAAGATAGAGCTGAGCTTCTGACATGTCAGCAGTTCCTTCTGAAGGATGTGTCGGCATTTCATATCAACCAACCTATTGTGGTGCCTGTAGCTACTGACTGCTCAATTTCATCAAAGTCCTTGGATGTTGTAAGGGCTCTGAAAATCTATGTGAAGAGGACTGCTCGTCACAGAAAATCGGACTCTCTGTTTGTCCTATAAGATCCCAAGAAACTTGGGTGTTTTGCTTCTAATCAGACGATCTCTTGCTGGATCAGGTTCACTATTCAGCATGCGTATTCTATGGCAGGATTGCCTTGTCCTAAGTCTGTTAAAGCCCACTCTTCTCGTAAGGTAGGTTCTTCCTGGGCGGCTGTCCAGCTTTGTCGAGCAGCTACTTGGTCTGGGTCGAACAAGTTTGCTAAGTTCTACAAGTTCGATACTTTGGCCGCTGAGGACCTGAAGTTTGGTCAATCAGTTCTGCAGGAGCCTCCGCGCTCTCCCTCCCATTCTGGGAGCTTTGGTACATCCCCATGGTACTAATGTGGACCCTGGCATCCTCTAGGACGTAAGAGAAAATAGGATTTTAATTACCTACCGGTAAATCCTTTTCTCGTAGTCCGTAGAGGATGCTGGGCGCCCGCCCAGGGCTTCATGATCCTGCAGTGGTTACTTAGTTCAGTACTGCTTAGTTCTTGGTTAATTACTATTTTGTTACTTGGTAAGTAATATTGTTCAGCCATTGCTGATGTTTCAAGCTAGTTAGCTTGGTTTGCCTTGTGTGTGAGCTGGTGTGAATCTCGCCACTATCTGTGTAAAATCCTTCTCTCGAAGTTGTCCGTCTCCTCGGGCACAGTTTCTAGACTGAGTCTGGTAGGAGGGGCATAGAGGGAGGAGCCAGCCCACACGCTCAATCTCTTAAAGTGCCAGTGGCTCCTAGTGGACCCATCTCTACCCCATGGTACTAATGTGGACCCCCAGCACCCTCTACGGACTACGAAAAAAGGATTTACTGGTAGGTAATTAAAATCCTATTTTATTTATTTTTTAGCAATTTATCGATGAATATAGCTTTTTTTCAGGAAGCGTTTAAATGTTGCCATGCAATTCAAGTGAATAGTCATGTCTTGTCTTCATTTTAAAAAAGTTATTATTGATTTTAACACTACAATAAAGTAAATTTAAATATAAAATGTAAGGTATAAAATATTCAATTAATAAAAAATTATATAAAAATATTAAATCAATAAACTCTTGGGACTGTGATGAAAATGAGATACACTTGTGTTTACAAATACTATGGTAAATTAAGTATAGTACATTTTAAGTAAATTCCTAAAGTCTTGTTTCTAATCATGATAATTTTAGGGCATAATAAATGTTGATATTCAATAAGATAGTGTAATATAAGTAAACATATATAAGCCTTGGCCAAAGACTTTTATATGCTAGTGTACATCTTATCATTATACAGTATTTTATCCATTCACCAGCATTCCATACTGGAGGATGCCGTATACGCCTCAGAACAACTTACTTGTTCATTGCAACAGGTAGTTGTGTTTTTGATGAACATTCCTTGTCTAAGGTTTAAGGAACTCATGAGTTCCTACTAATAGACGGAATCACTTTTGCTGCAAGTTGCATATTTGTTTCACTTATGAGTAGACTATATATACAGTTATATATACTTTAATGTTTATTATCAGTTGTTTTTAGTATCCAACTCCTGTATGTTTTATTAGTTAGTTGTGCCTTTGATATACAGGTTGAGTATCCCATATCCAAATATTCCGAAATATGGAATATTCCGAAATACAGACTTTTTTGAGTGAAAGAGAGAGAGTGAAACCTTTGTTTTTTGATGGCTCAATGTACACAAACTTTGTTTAATACACAAAGTTATTAAAAATATTGTATTAAATGACCTTTAGGCTGTGTATATAAGGTGTATATGAAACATAAATGAATTGTGTGAATGTACACACACTTTGTTTAATGCACAAAGTTATAAAAAATATTGTCTAAAATTACCTTCAGGCTGTGTGTATAAGGTGTATATGTAACATAAATGCATTCTGTGCTTATATTTAGGTCCCATCACCATAATATCTCATTATGGTATGCAATTATTCCAAAATACGGAAAAATCCGATATCCAAAATACCTCTGGTCCCAAGCATTTTGGATAAGGGATACTCAACCTGTAATATATTATAGTGTTTTAGTAACCCTGTTTGAACAGCACCACCTACTGTTTGGTATTTAGCACTGTCTACCTGCCTCCCAGCTTGCAGCAAGACCATAAATGGCTGTCAACATGCTGATTGGTGGATGGCTTGAGCTATTCACAAATCAGAGTGCTGATAGTCATTCGCTGTATAGGACAGCAGGAGGGGCATGTTATGATTTTTTCAAAATGTTTGCCATGAATGGTTTGTAGGGGTCCCCAATTCATTGCTTTGCCCACGGCCTCTAATGCTGTTTAGGCGGCCCTGACTGGACCACCTGCCTGTGGCATCCCTGTAAGTGTGATGTAGTGCCACAGTGCACAGTTCGGCCTGTACTGTTCCCATCTTCTAATGGTATTATGTCTATGAGGGTCATTAAAAGTGACAGATATAAAGCAGTGGATACAAGCGACAAGAGTGCTTTTATTGGAAAGCAGGAAATATCCCCACTAATATTTATTTTCAATTCTCTCAGTAAATTAATATTGCCTTGAAGTACCTGTTATTTCTGTCCAGGTTTGTTTATGTAGCTGATAGCAGTCTGGTATCACTCTGGCCTACAGTCACGCATATTTCTGGTTGCGTTTCTCAGTCTCTGCTTACATGTGACAGATGTTTAAAGTTAATGTTGTGGTAGCTTTAGAAAATATAACCTTTAGGCATTATTGGCCCAGTTCTATTTGAGTAGGAAAAAAGGTTTTGCATATATACAGTACTTCATTCACGTTCCGTTCCCAGCAGTGGAGGCTAGAAGGGATATAGCACTGAACATGTTTGTCTTATTACTATAAGTGGGCTGTTTCTCCAGCTGAGCATATTTTGCATCGCCATTAATCGCACACCTAATGACTGTGTGTTTTCTTATGGAAGTTCAATTTGTAAACTCCTAGCAATTGGTTGACTTCAGCTTACACTATAAACAGACAGTAACACAGTAGCTAGCAATTAAAAAAAAAAGGACAAATGTTCAACTTGGTTTCAATTCTAATTGTGTTGATTTAAAGGAAAGCAAAACACAAGGCCCAGTATGATGATTACCATTTTAGCTTCCCAGGAGGGAAATCCTTCTCAACCATAAATGTGGCATGGTGATACATTCCTTGTTTCTTCTTTATTGCTGTTAACACACAATTAGCTAACCAAATTTCTGTATGACGGTGGATATATTTATTTAGTAATTTTATCCCTTTAAGCTGACGTGTTTCCCAGAGTAACACACCTAAAGGGCCCTACACACTAGTGAGGCCAATTTAGGGCCATTTTTTCAATCCCGAGAATTGGGATTGAAAAATGATCAATCCCGGGATTCTCGGGATACCCGGGATTGGTTCCCTAGCAATATCTGCAGCTGTACCGCCCTATCCAGACCACACAAAAAACATCCCCCAACTCACCGGGAGGGAGGGTGGGTCCACCTGCTGCAGCGTTGGTGTGTAGGCGCTGAGGTCCTGGCGGATGGCAGTGGGCGGCTGTCTGCACAGCGTGACGTGAAGTCAGAGGTCATGCTGCGCAGACAGCTGCTGTACACAACCGGCTGCAGGGGGAGCCACGTCCCGTCTGAGCCTCCTGACGCTCAGCGCTGCCCGACATTGAAAACACAAAGGAGGTTTCCGAATCCCAAAATCAATTTCAAGCAATTTTTGGCCCAAATACCGGGATTGGCCACCCTACTACACACTAATAGATTTTACTAAACGACATGAACGGTGAACGAGAACTCGTACATATCGTTTAGTGTGTAGGCACCAACGATGAACTATGTGCGGTCCCGCACTCGTTCATCGTTGGTGCCCAGTCGCTTATGCATGCAGGCCAATATGGACTCCCCCCATCCCCCGCCGCCGGGTCGCCCGTCTGGCGTATACGCCGACAGGCAGCTCGGCGGCATATCGCCGAATGTGTGGGGGTCATAACTCTTCTTAGCTCTCTTAAGGTTGTCCTCTGATCCTCCTTACATTCTCTCATGTTTTTCTCATAGGGAGGTCTTCAAAAACTGTACCCCATATTATTTATGTCTTTTATTTATTACACTTTAGAGAATATTTAATCATTCCCGCTACATTTTGAGCCAAAAAAGGGTATTAATTTGATTTTTGGCCAATGTTTCACATTGGGCTTTTCAATTACACCCCTGGGTTTTTTTTGCTTTAAAATTTTCCCATTTTCTTTCGAAAACACATAGGATGCGGGATAAGTTTTCAGACCTATGTGGTTGTTGTTTTTTCGTGAGAACGCAGGGCTGCCTCAGGCATGTTGAAAAATGTCCCTGATGACTGCCAGCATTGGGGGGGGACAATTGAATTTCCCCAGGGGGGGGTCAATTAGCCATGGTATATTACGCGGTTAATTAAATATCCCCCTTTATGTGCTTCGCGGGATTTTATTTGTCCTTGCAGCCGTATCTACTGTAGCACTGTTTGCCTCTATTTAATGTGTAAGTAACAAAATTATTATCATGGCCTAAGTGTGTAACCCTATATCTATTTACATTACATGTAATCTCCCATTTCACTGGCTAGTTTTTGTTCAGTTGTATATTTAATCAGCAAATGTGGAGCGCTCACTTTCTAAGCCATCTACATAGGCATTAATACATTAGAAAAGGACAGTGCCCAGTATTGATCTATCGTTTGTCATCTATTATTCATCCAATTACTAATCCATGTAAATACTTTTTCCTCTAGACCTAGTACTCTCCTCCTATGTACTAAATCATCATGTGGAACAGCATAAAGGTGTGTACACACGGTGAGATATTTTCTTTCGATTTTGACTATATAGTCAAATCGCAAGAAAAGTTAGTGCAGATCGCAAGGTGAAAGTCACCTTGCGATACCGATTCGATCCAGATGCGCGGTCCCGCAAGGTCGGCATCGCAAGAAAAAATAGACTGTGCAGGCAAGTCAATCCTTGCTAGATCGGTGTACTAGCTAGTAAATCTCACATGTCAATGACATCTCACATAAGCCAATATCGTAAGCACACATAGCCCATATCTCAAGAAAAGTTAGTCAAAATCTATGCTATCTGGGCTCTGGGGAGTTCAAGGAAAATTGTAAGTAAAAATCGGGGATAGCAAGGATCTCACTGTGTGTACACACCCAAATACTTTCACAAAATCCAAATATATCACATCCGTTACACTATAAGATCCAATTTGAAACTTTAGGTGCATACACACAGTGAAATATTGACTAAGTACCGATTTTGACTTTTTGTGATTTCCCTTGACCTCCCTGGAGCCCAGAACCACCGATATTAACTATCTTTACTTGTGATTTTGACTATGTGAGATTTTGACTATATACAATTTTGACTATACTAGAAACTAGATTGTGCACAATATAGCAAAATTGCCTTGCTTGCATAGTCTATTTTTTTTTTTTTTTGCGATACCGACTCCATGGGAGCACACAACGGTATCGCAAGCTGTGTACACATGATGTGATATGTGCTAACTTTACTTATGATTTTGACTATGTAGTCAAAATCGTAAGAATACATTGCACCTTGTATATACACCTCTACCTCCTCATTAAAACGTATTATATTGGTTAGGCATGACTAATCCATCATACAGTCATGCTTCTACTGTCACGTTTACAGGTCTAAAATTTCTGCTTCATTTACTTTTTAGATAGGTGAACAGCAGAACGGAAACCAGTCACCAGTCTAGTGTCTCTTACCCAGATATTTGTTACCAGATAAAAGTAGAGAATGTAGCATACAATAGGAATCCTATGAAGGCATTCTAGAAACCTCTGTTTAATCTAGACACAAAAAAATACTTTACCCTTTCTGGCCAGTTTATTAAGCTGCTGTATGTGAATACTTCAGTGTAATAATCATATACTGACATATATAGTGGCAGATGCTCAATTAACTTAGTGATATCAGTCAGGTGCTTGAAAGGGAGGGGTATTTCTAATAAAGAAAAAAAGGCATTTTGTTTCCCCTAGCACCCTGAATGATAACAATAACCAGATTTAAATCCCACACAATATTAGAATTCCGAGATCTTGGTTAAATTCATTTGCACAAATGCATGAATAAGCCCCAAAGCCGTGTCAAGGCCTCTGTATATTTGGGGTCCCTAGCGCTATATCTAGATGCAGGGTGTGGCACCCAAAATAATCAGCATAGGCCAGAAAGCCCAGTGCAGCATACCAGTGAAAAAACTATAGTGTTTATAAATTAGTGTTAGGAAGCCAAAGCTATAAAGAAAGTGATTCAAAAATGAGATGTAATTAAAATGGAGATATAGTGTTAAATAAATTAGTAAGTGATAAGTTTTAATAGAATGTAAAGGTATGCCACACTAAAGCTATCCAGCTCAGCCAGTCCAGGGGCACCACATCCCACACCTCCATTACTCCAGTCTGGGTCTATGATTAACCAGCAAAGAGCCACATGATAATGGCTCCTTACTTAAATATATCTAAGCTAAGAGCTACCTACCTTGGAGCAACCTCATAATGCTCCATATGGCATTTCAGGGCCTGCACCTCCTCCTAATGCAGGAACCTCTCTGCCCCTCACAACAGACATATATAGTGACAGATGCTCAATTAGCCTAGTGATATCATTCAGGTGCTTGAAAGGGAGGGGTATTTCTAAGCAAGAAAAAAAGGCATTTTGTTTATATACAGGGTATATACAGATAGGCCTTGACGCGGCTTTTGGGCTTATTCATACATTTGCGCAAATATATGTAACCAAGATCTCTGAATTCTAGTATTGTGTGAGATTTAAATCTGGTTACTGTTATCATTCAGGGAGCTGGGGGAAACGATGCCTTTTTTTCTTGCCTAATAATCATATACTGTATGCTCACATCTTAGATCACTTTTGCATTACATGAAGCTACTTCATGAGTTAATGAATCAGGCCAAAAGTGTATACAAATTTGTCCTCATACACTTATTGCTTTTGCGCCTCTAAAACTGTATTAAAAATGATTTATTGTTGGTAAGAGTTGGCTATCAATATGTGTGTGTGCCCTATTTTCTCAGAATCCTGATCAGTCAAGCAGATGTAAAGAAACACCTTGGTGAAGAGAGTGTCTATAGGACTTTAACGATGTTATTCATCTAATTATATATTCTGTATGTAATTTACACAATTCAAATCAAGTTCTATATATACATGGAATGTCTGATGCCATGCAAAAGCATGTAGGGACATAGCCTCGCATCCGATTCTACACTCACATTGGCACAGATTGAGTGATTGTATCTCTGTGCTCTGAAAACTACTTTTTATCTAATAGAATAATCTCACTTTTGGGGTGATTTACAAGAAGGTATTCTAATTGCACTATGTAGCGTCCCCTTCTCCTTTTCTATTTTTTCGATCCCTTTACCAATAAAAAAAAAAGCAGCCTAACACACTGTGAAGTCACATCCTGGAAGGATTTTTAATGTATTTGGCTATACTCGGATATAAAAACACTTTTAAACAGGACTTGTAAATACTGTTTGTGCCTTATTTCTATTCTATCTTTTCATATCACTAAGGAGTTTTTTTGCAAAAGAGAAATGCACCTTTTTCTTTCTTCTCTTAGATGGTTAAATGTCAATTTTATAGCTACCTTGCAAAACATTGTATTGAAACGCATGTGAAATGTTACGTAACATTTGTGAAACAATGTAATTTTGACAGTAATGAAAGTGATTTATACAGTAGTGGATCTTGCCACAGGCAAGCAAGATTTTTGCCCGGGGCGCCGCTGTCCCGAGGGCGCCGCCGCCGTGACAAGATCCGCTACTGGTGCCAGTGCTGTGCGGTGCGCGATGATGTCATCGCGCACCACATGACATTGTGGTAACAGCCATAGACGCTAGAGGTCATAATTGACCTCTAGTGTCTGTGCGGTGCTATGGGAGAGACGTCATGATGCGTCTCCCATAGATCTGAGGATCGGCGCCGGCGGCCATAGACGGAGAGCAGCAGCGGTCGGGAAGCAGGAGCGGGGATGGTGAGTATTTATTTTTCTGCAGCGGGGTACACTGATATTCCACAGGGACTGTTCCCAGGATGCACTGCACCGCCTCCTCTCTAGCCCCACCTCCAGGCACTGGTGCTCAGTTTGTAAGTTGGTGCCTGCAGTGCAGGTCACCAACAGGCGGGGCTGCGCTAGGCAGCCCTCAAAAGAGCTTTTTAGAAGACTTCAAGGGCCGCAGCACTTTCTATGTCTTTATGACATGCTGTGCTGCAGCTCCATCACCTCCCTCAGCGGTGCTGCATACTCCCGTGGCCTGGTACAGCGGAGACGCACTGGTTTTCAGGCACACCACCGATGTCACTCTCCAGGATCGCGTTGTTGCACTAACGGGAGGAGGTAAGTGGGTCCCCCAGGTGGGACCCACCGGTAAATCTTGATCCGGTCACCATCCCAGGAGACGGACCGCGCCGCTGGCGTGGGCAATGTGTCGCACAGGGACCCCACTATATCCACCAGGGCAAGGAGCACAAGTCGGATTTACTAAAATCCGTTTATAAAAGGCTCCACAGTGCCCAGTGGTGAAGTCCAGCAGAGGGGATAAGGCACTGACCTGTATCCCCTTCCCCAGCTCCGGACGCCATCTGCTGCTGGTGTTCCCGTCCTGGAGCTGCAGTTCTCTCTCCCTTACTCTCTGACTGAGATTTTGGCACCATTGCATAGCTGGGCTGATCTCCGGGAACTGCTGGGCACTGTCTCCTCTGTAAATCCGCCTGTATCATCAGCGCTGTGCATTTACAGACACTTAAGTATTCTACATATCATTTTAGACAATGTTAGGTAAGAGCAAGTGTACTGCTATCTGAATATTTAGTACAAGTATTCTGTGATATACATCTAGTGTTTACTGTGCATTGTTATATCTATATACATACATACTTCTATGTAATTTACTAGTACAGTGCAGTTTTATTGTTTATATGTAATAATTCCTGCATTGTACCTGTGACTGTGTGTGCCTATAGCTGTGTGGATTCCTTTCTTGTGTATCACACGTTTTGCTGTCACTATGGGGGTCATTCAGAGTTGATTGCTCGCTAGCTACTTTTAGCAGCCGTGCAAACGCATAGTCGCCGCCCACGGGGGAGTGTATTTTCGGTTTGGAAGTGTGCGAACACTGCAGCTGAGTGGTACAAAAAACATTTTGTGCAATACAAGACCAGCACTGTAGTTACTTATTCTGTGCAATGATTGCAGCGACGAAGATCCCGGAATTGACGTCAGATACCCGCCCTGCAAACGCCTGGACACGCCTGCATTTTCCCAAACACTCCCAGAAAACGGTCAGTTGACACCCATAAACGCCCTCTTCTTGTCAATCTCCTCGCAATCGGCTGCGCGAATGGAATCTTTGCTAAATCTATCGCCCAGCCCCAATCCGCTTTGTACCCATACGACGCACCTGCGCATTGCGGTGCAAACGCATGCACAGTTTTGCTGAGTTTTTACCTGATTGCAGTGCTGCAAAAAATAGCTAGCGTGCGATCAGGTCGGAAGGACCCCCAATGTCCGCTACACAGGGCGGGACATCCGCGGACGCTTCAGAACCATGCAGTGCTGTCATTACGGATTCACCAGTGGGGGAAGTGTTAGCTGCTGGTTCAAGCTCTGCGGCACCTGTGACCAATCAGGACCCACCTTGGGCAGCTTTTTCAAATATGCTGACTTAGCTTGTAACACGTCGTACCCCTGTGGGGCCTCCCGTGCCATTACAGCCACATATTGGGTGGATACTATGTCTACCCAGTTATAGCAATTAAATCAGACTTTGGTTAGACAAAAGTCCACCCCACGCCCCTCTGGGGCCTATAGGTCATCTAAAAGGGCCGTTTCTTCCTCACAATCCACTAATATTTAGGATAATTCTTCCGATGAGGATGGGGAATATACTGATCCGTCAGACACTGATAAAGTTGCTTCTGATGAGGAATCTACAACCCAGGTTGATGTTCCTGACCTTGTGGAGGCTATCAAGCTGATTCTCAAGATTGATGATGACATTGAGCCTCCTGTTACAGCTTAAGCGTCAGAAGGTTGCTAAAGTAGTTTTACCACATTCTGACCTTTTAATAGACATACGTCAGGAATCTTGGTCATCTCCAGGAAATAAATTTTCCCTGTCTAAAAAGATGCTAGCTCGTTTTCCAATCCCTGCGGAGCTGAGTAACAAGTGGGAAACTCCACTGCCGGTGGACTCTCATGTCGCCCGTCTTGTGGTGTCATCTGCTCTGCCTGTCACCACTGTCACCTCACTGAAGGAACCGACAGATAAGCGTGTGGAGGGATGCCTGAAGTCTATTTGTACTCTTACCGGTGCTTTACATAGACCCACTCTGGCGGCCTCTTGGGCGGCAAAAGGAATTGAAGCATGGGTTCAGGCAACTGAGGATTTTCCTGACACTGCCAGACAATATCTGTTGTATATTACCACAGCCTCTCACTATATTCAGGAGGCGGCCTCTGATGCAGGCGTTATGGCGGCCAAGGCTTCTACTACGTCTATCCTGGCTCGCCGGATTCTGTGGTTGAGGTTCTGGAAAGTGGACCTGGACTCTAAAAAGACCTTGGAGGTGCTTCCTTTCAAAAGAGACATACTATTTGGGAGGATCTGAACAAGATTGCGACTGACTTGGCGACGGCCAAGACTGCGTTTCTCCCAAATACTAATTCTTCTACTCAGAAGGCTAAGAGTACAACTTAACATTCCTTTCGGCCTCCAAGTAAAGCATACCTGAGACAGGCTCGTACTTCCAAAACCACTAAGACCAAATCTAAACAATCCTGGGCCGCCCGTCAGCCTGCTTCCAAAAAAGACAAGCCTGCTACATGATGGGGTGGGCCTCCCCCTGGGGGACCCCAGGGTGGGAGGCCAATTTCTGCAGTTCGCCCAGTCCTGGTTAAAGACCACTTCAGATGCCTGGGTGCGTGAAGTTGTCTCTTACGGTTATGCAATCTCTTTCAAGAGATGTCCCCCTCGCTAGTTCTGTTCAACGGTTATGTCTTCGGATCCGTTGAAAGCGCAAGCTCTACACCTGGTTGTACAATCCATCCTGGAAACAGAAGTTGTAGTGCCAGTACCTCTGTCCCAGAGAGGCAGGGGATACTACTCGACCCTGTTTCTAGTTCCGAAACCAAATGGATCTTTCTGGCCTATCCTCTACCTCAAATCATTGAACAAGTTTTTAAGAGTGTCCAAGTTTTGTATGGAAACCCTGCGCTCTATTGTGCTGGCCATGGAATCCAAGGACTATATGGTATCCCTGGACATACAGGATGCTTACCTGCAAATAGCTATTGCCATTTCGCATCAGCAATATCTGTGGTTTGCTATTGGCAATCTTCATTTTCAATTCCAGGCTCTGCCATTTGGACTGACCTTGGATTTTCACCAACGTAATTGCCATGAGGACGGCTTTCCTCCGTCGTCAGGGAATCAGGATCCTGCCGTCTCTGGACTACTTGCTGATTCTGGTGAACTCCCAAGATATCCTCCTCAGTCAACTGGAGATGTTGGTCCAATTCCTTCAAGCCCACAGTGGCTCATCAATTGGAAAAAGTCCTCGCTGGCCCCTGCTCGGAGCATGGTGCACCTGGGGGCGCTGCTGGGCACACACAGCCAAAGACTGTTTCTGTCTTCGGAGAAGGTCCTGAAACTTCAGGACTAGATCAGATGCTTCCTCTCTCGCCAGAGATTGTCGATACACTCGGCGATGCAAGTACTAGGCCTCATGGTGTCGGCTTTTGACATGCTAGAGTATGCTCAATTTCATTCCCACCCTCTGCAGAGGTTAATCCTTTCCAAATGAGACGGCCTGCCTCATCGAATCAGGTCACAAATGATCTCCTTGAGGTTCATCTGTCACTGAGCTGGTGGCAACAGGACCGACAGTTGAGCAGGGGCTGTCCCTTCTGGATCTCCAACTGGGTCCTCCTGACAACGTATGCCAGTCTGCGAGGTTGGGGTGCGGTGTTGGAGCAACACTTTCTCCAGGGTCGGTGGACCAGGGAGGAATCACTCCTCCCAATATACATTCTGGAATTGCGGGCAGTGTTCAATGCGTTGACACTGGTCATGCTCTGGTACAGAACTGGCCTGTTCAAGTGCACTCAGACAACGACACCACAGTGGCGCACATAAATTATCAAGGCGTCACTTGAAACCGCATGGCAATGGTGCCATATCGGCAGTGTTCATTCCGGGAATCCTCAACTGGGAAGCAGACTTCCTCAGTCGTCAGGGCGTGCACGCTGGAGAGTGGAGTCTTCATCCCTAAGTATTTCAACTCCTAGTGGACAAGTGGGGCCTATCAGATGTAGACCTGATGGCGTCTCGACACAATCACAAGGTTCCGGTCTTCGGAGCAAGGACAAGGGATCATCAAGCAGCGTTCGTGGACGCACTGGCAATTCCATTTAACTTTCGGCTGCCATACTTGTTCCCTCCAGTATCACTCATGCCCAGGGTAATAAGGAAGTTCAAGCAAGAAGGAGGAATACTACTTTTAGTCGCTCCAGCGTGGCCCAGACGGCATTGGTTCTCAGAACTGCAGGGTCTATCGATCAAGCGTCGTCTTCTACTTCATCAACGCCCAGACTTCCTTGTTCAGGGCCCTTGTGTTTACCCAGACCTGTCCAGACTAGCTTTGATGGCTTGGCTCTTGAAGCATCACTCCTGAACGCAAAAGGATTCTCTGAGACAGTCATTCAGACTATGTTGAAAGCCCGTAAACCAGCTTCAGCTCGGATTTTTTATAGGGTCTGGAATTCTTACTTCACATGGTTTGCTGCTAAGAATTATAATGCATATACTTTCAAAACTTCCAGACTTTTGGCTTTTCGACAACAAGACCTAGACTTGGGCCTTCGTCTGGCCTCCCTCAAGGTTCATATCTTTGCCTTTTCAGTGTGGTTTCAGAGAAAAATTGCATCTCTTCCTGACGTTCACACTTTCACCCAGGGTG
Organism: Pseudophryne corroboree; assembly: GCF_028390025.1. Classification (NCBI taxonomy): domain Eukaryota; kingdom Metazoa; phylum Chordata; class Amphibia; order Anura; family Myobatrachidae; genus Pseudophryne; species Pseudophryne corroboree. The sequence continues at coordinate 243,555,927 of NC_086448.1, forward strand.
TTCTACGGATTCAGCCTCCCTATGTCTCTCCTGTGGCTCCATGGGATCTGTCTGTCATCTTAAATGCCCTGCAAGAGTCTCCATTTGAACCTCTTGAGTCTGCGGACCTTAAATCCCTTACGCTTAAGGTCGTGTTTCTGTTGGCTATTGCCTCTGCTAGGAGAGTGTCGGACTTAGGCACTTTGTCCTGTCAAGAAACAAATAAGGGGTAAAAGGCGACATGAACATATGAAAACACAGGATGATGAAAAAACGAATAATTATATGTCACTTGTTCCTTTTATAGGAAGGAATATCTTCCAAATTCTTTATGCCAGAGTCCAACACTCGAGAAGGGTCATATAAAGGAAAAGATTAAAAAAATATGTGTAGTAATTCACACACAAATCTCTTAATGTGTGTCCCGAAATAGAGCCCTGGTGACTTTTCTTTCTTTCAGATGAAGTTCGGCAGAATAGAGTCTCACCACCACATATGAGAATTGAGTATATTGCAGCGTATCGAAACTCACTTCTAAACACTCTTAAATGTTCATGTAAAGGTATCTTTATAGTGCAGATGAATTGATCATTTCTACCAAATATGGCGTACCCCACTCACATGTCAGCATACTTGGGTCCACACACAAAGGTATCTTTCAAAGGTTCCACTTGCAAAAAACTGTGTTTATTCCAAAGTGACATACATTAAAAACATTGTAATCTTTTACACAAGCCTTGTACGATGTTAATATGGATCAGGTATGATAAAAGGTATCCGAATCAAAATACAGGTCCGGACTATATCATGAATCGGAACCAAAACATACCTTTACCGACTTAAAAAGGAAAGTCTGTAGGGCTGTGTAATAAAAAAAGGGGATGCTGTCCTTGGCACCAACGCCGTTTCAATCCTGCTGGGTCTTTTTCAAGGTGGATCCTGTTTATCCTGTCATCCACCCTTTCTGATTTTTCACCGTGACAGGGCAGTTCTTCGAACTCACCCAGGTTATTTGCCTAAGGTGGTATCATCTTTTCACCTTAACCAGGAGATTGTGGTTCCGGCCTTCATCTCTTCTGGTTTGTCCTCCAAAGAAAGGTCTTTGGATGTTATACGGGATCTCCGTATTTATGTGGAAAGGACTGCCTCTATCATGAGGTCAGATTCCCTTTTTATACTTTTTGGTTTTCACAAACGTGGCTGTCCTGCAAATAAGCAAACCTTAGCCAGATGGATTAGAATGGTGAATGCACAAGCCTATGCACAAGCTGAGCTCCCAGCTCCTGCTGCTATCAAAGCCCATTGTACTCGGTCTGTTGGACCTTCTTGGGTGGCCCACCGTGGCATGTCCGCAGAACAATTGTGCAAGGCGGCTACGTGGTCCTCAGTGAACACTTTCATCAGGTTCTGTGCCTTTGATATTTTCACCTCCCAGGATGCTTCCTTTGGACGCCAGGTTCTTGTGCCCGCTACAGTGCGTCCCCTCCCATGAGGAACTGCTTTAGGACATCCCAGATGTTATTCCCTGTGGAATACCAGTGTACCCCGCTGCAGAAAAGGAGATTTATGGGTAGACTTACCATTGTTATATCTCTTTCTGCGAGGTACACTGGATTCCACAGGGTGCCCACGCTGACGCACTTAGCTTCTTTGGGTTTGTATGGCATTAGCTGCTAGTCCCTTCTCCTGTCATGAGAATGTGGGTCTATGTGACTAACATCTACCGGCTCTTTTACCTGCTACTGCATTGAACTGGTTAACGAAACTGAGCTCCAGTGCCTGGAGGCGGGGCTATAGAGGCGGCGGTGCAGTGCATCCTGGGAACAGTCAAAGCTTTTGCCTGTTGGTGCCTCGGATCAAGATCCAACTCTACACCCCGATGTTATTCCCAGTGTACCTCGCAGAAAGAGATTTAACAATAGTAAGTCTACCATAAATCTCCTTATTTATTTTGGTAAGTGGTGCTACTAACAGCACAGCTACAGGGGGCACAACTACTGATGGCACAGCTACAGTGGGCACAGTACTGGGGGCACAACTACTGAGGGCACAGCTACACAGGGCACAGTATTGGGAGCACAACTACTGAGGGCAGAGCTACAGGGGGCATAACTGTGACCACGCCCCTTCCCCATGAAGCTATGCCCTCATTTTTTGATGCGCGCCTATGGCACGCACTATCCCTGTATTAGCTGTCGGGGAGGCGCCAGCCGCCAAAGGAAACTTTCTCCCTGGGCGCCACAAGGTCTAGATCCGGACCTGGAATTTTTAAATGTAGTGCACTAATTACTTTTCCAAAAATTGCAATGACTTACAACCAATCACAAATTAGTATTAGTTTTGTAAATGCTGCTAAAATATATAAATATATATATATATTACAGAAGTGGTTTGGTTGCTATAGGTTACAGCACTTTAGTTTTTTATTAGATTTTCTTCTGTATATTTAAAGGAGCAAATTTTCCTGACTAAAACAAAGCTTCGCTGATGTCTGATAATTAATTTGTTTAATAACATTTAGTTTAGCAATTCCAAGCAAGAATTCTAAATGCACTTTAGCTTGGCCACTAGCGGCACTATTGTAATTCATTTTTTTCACATTTATCTTTAAGTTAATTAAGCAAAATCTGTTTGTTCACAATCTTATAAATCTTCTAGGAAAAATAATTTCTGCATCTAAATTTTACTGAGCAATTACAGAATAATAAACAGGAAGTACAGTAAGCAGTGATTATAAATAGTTTCCCATTTACTCTGATTGATATTACTAGTATTTAGAGAAAGCTGCGTGCAAATAATTTTTGGTACTAATTGCTCTCTCTGCTGTGTGTAGGCAGCTGGTACACATTAGGTACAATGGGTTAAGTCCTAGGCACAGATCACCTGCAAGATTTCATTAAAACTTCAATAAAAGTGAAAATAAGGAATTAATTTATTTGATGCAAATGCTATTTTGTTTTGTTATTGCCACCTACAGGGTAAAGGGTTTGCAGTGATATAAAATACCTCCGCATTATAAGAAAAGAAAATCTAGAACAGTTATTGCCCACAGAAGTCATTTTACAATAAATGATACTGGAATAACGATAAAGAGCCTATGTTTTCATGCCTTCCGTCCCTTGCATTATATATACCCATATGTATTGCCCTGTCCGGTAGATTATTTACTTTTGGTGTAACTGTATTTTGCCCCCGAACCAGCAAACAAAATTCTCAAGCATTAAAGCACACCCACAGGGACAGGGGCTCCGAAAGAAGCCCATCCCTGGTATGTGTTTGGGATAAAGTGTCTGCATTAGCGGTTTCTTCACTCCTCTGAGAGGACTCCTGAGCACTACTGCACATGCGCAGTCAGCTGGCCAGGCATGTGCAGCAGCCATTGCCAGTGAAGGAACATCAACCAGTAATATTTGGCTATATAGCCCATAGGCTACAAAGTGGCCGCTGCCAAACTTCAGAATGCTTTGCGGTCACTCAATAGTACTTTTGGAGGATACTTAATATTTGCAGGTATCGACCGAAAACTTGTGTTTTGGGGTATATACCGCAATTGGTATTGATAAATAGTCCCCTAGATGTTTAAATGCACATAAAAAAAAAATTCAAGAGAAACAAATGCTATGAATTAAGCTGAAGTGATTTCTGAAGCTGGTAATCTCTGAGTAAAATGCCTGGAATATTGTTTCAGTATATGTTTCAAAACAATTTTTCTAATAACTCAAGTGTTGTACAAGTCGTCTTTCAGCAAAAGAAAGCTGATATAAATGTTACTGGCAACAAATAACAGACTTTCCATATTTTCTAGGTGACATTTCGAACAAGGATTTACCACTGCAACATTAACAGCCAAGGAGTGATCTGCCTCGATATCCTGAAAGATAACTGGAGCCCGGCACTAACCATTTCTAAAGTACTCCTCTCCATCTGCTCACTGCTCACAGATTGCAACCCTGGTAAGGATCACACCAAGATACATTTGCAGTACATGTTGGTGCTCAAGTGCTTCACTGAAAACAAACTTTATAAGACAAACATCAAATGTTCCGTGTCCAATCGTATATGTTGCATATACGTACCTAATATTAGTTTAAAACAGGAGTAGGCTTAGGTTTAAGATTATAATTGATGAAACGTGTTTCCTAATGTGCATCCTCCCCCTAGCAAAAGGTCTGGGAACTGCTGCCTGTGCTTGTTTTTTCCCTGTGGTTGTCAGAGAAATGTAGGGGCCCCTAAGTGCATTAGACTTAGGGCTCCAGCTATGGCAAGGGGCCATATACTGTAGGAAAAACACTTTTCCAGGTGGTAATAGAGCTGTGGGTAAGCATTATATGCATTGGTGATATTTAGTTGGAGACTGTGGTATCCAAACAGAAATCATTGAGCCTGATGATGATGATGATGATAAGTTGGATGCGCGTCTATTTGTGTTTATGAACTGCGCGTGCTCCAGAACCAAACGTGTGCAAGTGTGGGCAATGTTACAGCGTACACATTTCCTGCAGATCTCCGCTTTTGACTGAAGGGGTGAAACTGGGCTCTAACTCGGCATTCTAAAGAACAATAGGAATAGTTCTGAGAGAGTAGATAAAATTCCGAGGTTATTGAGAGTTGTATGGAAGCATAAATACGCCTGGGCCTAGTATCATATGTGCCAAGTATATCGAGCGTACCTTGATGGTGATGAGTACCAAACTTGGAGTGCAGGCAAAGGTGCATAGATGTCTGCTTATGGGCAAATACACACATTTATATCCATGTTTACAATTGGGAGCAATTGCTACCGATTTGCATTCAACTCCAATCAAGCCCATTGATTTAAATTTCAGCTATCGTGTGTCTTCAGCAAGTCTCTGTATGTTGTGTCAGAAGGGCAGCGGCTCTAGCAGCACAGAATGTCATGTGTTTAGGATTTTCCAGTTTGTTACTTTTCAAACCAGTATAATGAAAAACCACTTACTGCAGCCTTACAGTAGCTCACCATCTGCTGGTTAAAGATCACCCAAAGTTGCATAGCTCACACATGATTCAGATGATACTTTCATCATACTAAAGTTCCAAACTGAATAAGTTACCCAGACTCGGGAATTCTGCATCAAAGATTTGACAGGGCACAACACAGCAAGCACAAGGTTGGAAAGGTGAGAGATCTCTGTTTTAAAATAAGGCAGGGTCATGTACAATACATAAGTCAGGGTTTGTACTTGGAAAACTCCGGACTACTCTGCACTCCATCATGACCTGCAGCTCCCTTTCAATATTTCCGGTAGGACTCCTTGCTTGTATAAATACCAACTTGTACCAAAATTTTGATGGGACACCTATCCCTATTTTAATGTATGTCATGTATTTTATATTATTTCTGGATTAAATGTGTTCTATGTAGTGCCATTTTGTTACCACACCACTCCATTCTGATATTCAGTTGTTTGAAAAGTCAGATGGTTTTTTTCCTATCTAATAGATAATTACTGTATACAGTCCAAGGGGTATATTCAATTGAATTCGGATCCATTCCGACATTCATTTGTTGGAATGGATCTGACCCGGGCTATTCAATGACATCTAAATTCGACTTTTAACAAAGTCGAATAGAGATGCGGGAGGGGAGACGAGGTAGAGCCGCAGGCAGACGGGGGAGAGCCCTGCAGAAATTAAAGGAATCCATTTATTCAGCAGATAATTATTTCAGACAGATCACCTTTAAACTTAAAATTGTGTATAGTATTTGTACGCTTTGCTGCAGGAGAGTGCTAAGGTTTAACTGTTTGTGAAACAGATAATTTCAATTAGAAGGAACATTAATTAAAATAACACCGCTCCATGTTACTGATGTTGCTGAAGATTAACTGGACAGAATGAACACTGAATAACTCGTCTCCCTGGATATGAACATACATAATTATATTGAAGTAATATGATCTAATACTCTCAGGAGATATGTATTAAATATGTTTTTTATTGTTATCTTTGGAAACTCTCTAGTGTGGCCATGGACAGAATACATTTTATCAATTTCATTCATACCTGTACAAAGGATTTGAAGTACTCTCCTAAATGTATTTCATGACATGTTTATTTGCCTCAAGCCCTTGTGTTCGAACACAATATCAGTCAGATGGGGTTTGGTCGTTAAATCCAAGCATAGATGACATGCATGCAATGACCTCTTACAGATAGTGGAGCTGTGAAACATTGTACTCAGACAGTGCTATTATCATATGAATACTGCCTTGCTTTATCTGATCTAATTGCTTTCTCTCTCTTTTATATGGACGTCCAAATGAAGCTGATGCTTTTGTTTTGCTGCATGCAGAATGCGTTGCTCTCCATTTTACAAACTGATTATGAATAGACAAATAAGTGATATCTGCCAAGTTGGCAATGTTTCCAGTAAGACAAAATAGAATAATGCTAAAAAGTGTATTGCAATGACTGCAAACATGAATGTTGATTATAGAATATGTTTGGGTACAGCTGGATTATATCAGTAAAACTTTGGAACAGTATTGGAGAAACACATGTCTGTCCAGTGTGCTAGACTGATTTCAGCTGTTGAACTAGTCCCAAGAAGTGGTGTTATATATAAATTAATATTACGTTTTTGTTATATATAAATTGATATTACGTTTTTGTTATATATAAATTGATATTACGTTTATCTGTGTTAAACTGCTCCCATAGTAGAACTGTTGAAAATAATGCATGCTACCATAATTCACACAACACGCAAGTTATTGCTATAGATCAGTGGTCTCCAACCTTAATTGGGGTGTGAGCTACTTTCGGAAAGTAAAACCTCAGAAAGAGCTACCCCCAATGCGCACGCATCCTGCGAAAGTGGGTGTGGCCTCACAATTACAAGTATCCCCCCCCCGCGTAGTGCCAGATACACCAATAATGCCCCTCAGCAGTGCCAGACACACAAATAATGCCCCCCAGCAGTGCCAGGCACACAAATAATGCCCTTCAGCAGTGCCAGACACACAAATAATGCCCTTCAGCAGTGCCAGACACACAAATAATGCCCTTCAGCAGTGCCAGATACACAAATAATGCCCTTCATCAGTGCCAGATACACAAATAATGCCCCCCAGCAGTGCCAGACACACAAATAATGCCCCTCAGCAGTGCCAGACACACAAATAAATGCCCTTCAGCAGTGCCAGACACACATGCCCCCCAGCAGTGCCAGACACACATGCCTCCCAGCAGTGCCAGACACATAAATAATGCCCCTCATTAGTGCAAAAACACACAAATAATGCCACCCAGCAGTGCCAGATATACAAATAATGCCACCCAGCAGTGCCAGATACACAAATAATGCCACCCAGCAGTGCCAGATACACAAATAATGCCCCCACAGTGCCAGATACACAAATAACAAATAATGCCCCTCAGCAGTGCCAGACACACAAATAATGCCCTTCAGCAGTGCCAGATACACAAATAATGCCACCCAGCAGTGCCAGATACACAAATAATGCCCCCCAGCAGTGCCAGACACACAATAATGCCACCCAGCAGTGCCAGACACACAATAATGCCACCCAGCAGTGCCAGATATACAAATAATGCCACCCAACAGTGCCAGATACACAAATAATACCACCCAGCAGTGCCAGATACACAAATAATGCCCCCAGCAGTGTCTGATACACAAATAATGCCCCCAGCAGTGTCTGATACAGTGCCCCCCACAGTGCCAGATACAATGCCCCCCACAGTGCCAGAAACGGTGCCCCCACAGTGCCACAAACTGTGCCCCCACAGTGCCACATACGGTGCCCCCACAGTGCCACATACGGTGCCCCCAGAGTGCCAGATACAGTGCCCCAGTGACAGATACAATGCCCCCACAGTACCAGATACAGTACCAGATAGTGCCCCCAGAGTGCCAGATACAGTGCCCCAATGCCAGATACAGTGCCCCCACAGTGCCATATACAATGCCCCCACAGTGCCAGATACAGTACCAGATAGTGCCCCCACAGTGCCCCAATGCCAGATACAGTGCCCCCCGCAGTCCTCACCACTGCTGGCGCCGGTGCTGCTCCTCCTGTAGGGACGGAAGGGGAGAACAGCGCAGCGCGCGCCTCTCCTGTGCAGTCCGGACTCCGGGGAGAGGCGGGGTGGCAGAGTCTCCGGCGGTGGTGGCGCGGTTGCGGGCATTTGAAATATGGTGCTGGTAAGTGAGCCAATCAAAGCTCGCGGTCCGGCAGCCACTAAGGTGCCACCGCTGCCGGTCCGCGAGCTCTGATTGGCTGACGGCATCATAGTGAAAATGAGGGGAGGAGTGCCAGTGATTTGCCAAGCCCGTCCGCTTGCGAGCTACTCAAAATACTTAGGCGAGCTACCGGCAGCTCGCAAACGACGGGTTGGCGATCACTGCTATAGATAGTATTAGGCAATTTCCTCTACATACAGTCCTAGGACAGGGTAGACAGTTGAGAGACAGTCCTTCTGTTACCAGAATATCCTACCACTATCCCCTACACCAGTGATTTTCAACCTTTTTAAATTCGTGGCACACTAAACAAAATTTTTAAATTGCCATGGCACACCATCGTTTTTTTTGTTCCCGCAGTAATAGAACAGATTTATATTAATGCCACACACTTGTCCCCCATAGTAATTATACATACATGCCCCATTCTAATTCCACACACCTGCCCCCCCCCCATAGTCAAGCCACACACATGCCCCCATTGTAATTCCTTACACCTGTCCCACCCATAGTAATTATACATAATTCTCCCCATTGTCATTCCACACACCTGCCCCCACATAGTAATCATACACACATACCCACATTGTAAAGTGAGGAGCGCTGGGACAAGGCAGCAGAGAGTGTGTGTGCACTGCAGGCGGGGAGAACGCGATGTGCGGTGCGGGCCGGCTGATGTGGAAGTGCTGCGCTTACCGGCGTTCACAGGTAGATCTGCGCGGCGGTTTTGTGTGCGGGCGGCAGCGCCGGGGCCTGGCGGCTGCGGCGGTTCTGTGTGCGGGCGGCGGCAGGCATCTCTGGCGGGCAGCGGTGGCGGCACACCTGTTGAAAATGGCTGCCCTACACCGTAGTAATTCACTCTCCAGATTAATGCAATATCAACACCACAGCAAGAACACCCCTCCCCCACATTACAGCACGTCCCCCGCATTATATCAGTACCTCTCAACCCACATACACTACAGCAATAGAAATAATTCCCTCGCACTACAGAAATACCAACACTTTTCACTCCTACACACACACATTATAGCAATATCACCACAGCAACGTCCCCCTCACACTACTGCATTACTACCACCAGTCATCTACACTACAGCAAAAAAAATACCAACCCACACTCCAGCATTACCTGTCCACCACACACCACAGATTATAACAATCAACCCCCAGATACTACAGCAATACCACTACCCATGCCTCATGGGAATAACAAAGGACCTAAACGTAGCCAGATTCAGAGTTATAGGTAGGCGCCATGGTGCCCAGAGCAAGGGTATGTTTTTGCGCTCCCCTCCCCCGTACTGAATTAGGGGCCCTAGCCATTATGTAGTGGCATGTTACATTTGAAAAGAAACAGTATTTAAAATCCTAAATTTGTTATAGGGCCAGTTCTAGTCCTTGTGGAGCACAGGGCGAAAGTTTCATGTTTAAAGTAGGGTCAATGCGTGCCGAAGGCTTGCAACAACAGTATAGGGCAGGGGTGGGCAATTATTTCAGCTGGGGGCCGCATAACACTTCCAGCGAATATTCGAGGGCCACACACAAAATACTCAAAAAGAGATCCCTTTTTACACATTACGGCAGACAGCGTGCCCTTTTTACACATTACGGCAGACAGCGTCCCCCTTTTTACACATTATGGCAGACAGCGTCCCCCTTTTTACACATTATGGCAGACAGTGTGCCCTTTTTACACATTACGACAGACAGCGCCCCCGTTTTTATACATTACGGCAGACCGCCCCCGTTTTTATACATTACGGCAGACAGCGCCCCCGTTTTTATACATTACGGCAGACAGCGCCCCCGTTTTTACACATTACGGCAGACAGCGCCCCCGTTTTTACACATTACGGCAGACAGCGCCCCCGTTTTTACACATTACGGCAGACAGCGCCCCCGTTTTTACACATTACGGCAGACAGCGCCCCCGATTTTACACATTACGGCAGACAGCGCCCCCGATTTTACACATTACGGCAGACAGCGCCCCTGTTTTTACACATTACGGCAGACAGGGCCCCCGTTTTTACACATTACAGCAGACAGTCCCTACCCCCCTTCTCCCCCCCCTCCCCTAAACCCATATTGCAGTTTTTAACTCCCCTCCCTCCCCTCCCCTAAACCTATATGGCAGCTTAAGCAGTGATCCAGGGGCTGGCTGGACAGGGGGTTTACCTGTTTGTCACAGTGGCAGACCATCCCTGCTGTCCGATGATCTGCGCTGCTGCCGGCCGGAGTCACTGCTGATGTGGCCTCTCCTGCTCCCGCTCGCTGCCCGCCGCTTTCTCTCCTCACTGGCCGCCGCTTCTCGGCCGCCGCTCCTGCTCACTGCAGTGCCCGCCCCCCGTGCCGCCCAGCGCATGATAACAGAGGAAATCCCGGTCAGCTGACCCTGTGACGTAACCAGGATTTCCTCAGCGGCGCCGCTTCTGAGAGCAGTGCAATGACAACCGGCATGTCGGGCCACTTGTCATTGCACTCTGGTGGGGCACAGCGGGCCAGGCAGGATCGGTATAGGGGCATATCAGTAAGGACAGTGTAATGGTTAGCATTACTGCTTCACAGCAGTGAGGTAATGGGTTTGATTCCCACCTCGGAGTTTGTATACATGCTTGCGTAGATTTCCTCCGGTTTCTTCCCACAATACAAAAATATACTGTACTGGTAGGTTAATTAATTCCCAAAAAGATTATCCCTAGTGTGTGTGTGTGTGTGTGTGTGTGTGTGTGTGTGTGTGTGTGTGTGTGTGTGTGTGTGTGTATGGAAAGGAATATAGATTGTAAGCTCCCATGGGGCAGAGACTGATGTGAATGGTGAAATATTCTCTTTAAAGTGCTGCGGAATATGTATGCTCTATATAAATAAGTGGTATTAATAAATAATTAATGGTTTCATTTGGAAGGTGCATGGCCACAGAGTAGTACCGATTCACATTATTACACTGCACATTAGTGTCCATTATTCACATTACACTATGGTTGGGCACCTTATACACATTACACCATGGTAGAGCCACTATGGAAGTAGCTGTATTTAACAAATTACTTGTTTAATACAAACAAATTAAAAACACTATATATGTGTATATATATATATATACATATGCCCCGACTGACCTGACCTCACAACCCCCCAATTCCTCAATGAAATAAAGCCCCAAATGTGACCCCCCCCCCCCCCCCACCCGACAGACCTGATAACCCCCACAGTCTCTGAATATAAATAATGTCCCAAAACTGCCCCCCCCCCCCCCCCGATCTGATAATCTCCTAATGCCTCAATGAAAATAATGTCCCAAATGTGCCCCCCACAGACCCGAACACACCCCAAACTTTTAATGACAATAAAGCACCAAAATTGTCCCCGATTTGATAATCCCCCAATGAAAATATTACCCTAGAACTGCCATCCCAGACTTGATAAATCCCACTATGCTTCAATGAAAATAATGTCCCAGAACTGCATGAGGGGCAGAGAGAGCTGCACCACAGCAGCCTGAGAGGCAGCGAGAGCAGCCTGAGGGGCAGAGAGTTGTGTCACCGCAGCCTGAGAGAGAGAGAGTGAGGTGCTGCAGCTGGAGCAGAGAGAGGCGCTGCAGCATAAATGAAAGGATAAGTGCTGCAACAGCCAAAGCGGAGAGAGGTGCTGCAGCAGCCGGGACAGAAAGAGGTGCTGCAACAGCTGCTGCAGAGAGAGGTGCTGCAACAGCAGCTGGGGCAGAGTGAGGTGCTGCAGCATCAATGTAGAGAGAAGTGCTACAGCAGCCGGGGCAGAGAGAGGTTCTGCAGAAGTTAGGGCAGAAAGAGGTGCTGTAGCAGCTAGGGCAGAAAAAGCAGAAAAGGGAGAGTGGCAGGCAGCAGCACGCCCTCTAACTTTTTCGGCGCCTGGAGCCCGCCCTCCACTGGAGCCACCCTCATTACACCCCTGGCAAGAGGCACTTCTAAGAGGCCAAGTGTAGATGTGGAACATAGTGTCCTGTAAATACGTTGCCATGGGATACTGGAATTTTCAAATATGGCTGCTGAGTCATCTACCTCTGAGAATACTCCACAGGCAGGAAAGCATAAGCAGAGAACTCTAATAAATGGAAGTCCTGTGTAGGTGTGCAGTTGAGACTTGAGCACTATAGACAGCGGCAGATTTAGGGAAGGGGGTGACCCCCCCCCCCCCCGCTACTAATTTTATTTTTTATTGAATGGTTATAAGCGCTCACTTGATAAAAGCTAATTCAATAGAATAATAAAAGAAATCGACTAATTATGACTTTTTTTATTTTTCATTATTATACATACAGTGCCTTGTTAAAGTATTCACACGCACACACCCCCCCCCCCCCCCCTTCCCCCTCCCCCCTCTTTGCATTTTTCATGTTTTGGGTGCCTCACAATCTGGAATTAAAATGGTTTGTTTGAAGGTTTGCATCATTTCATTCACAGAACATGGCTACAACTTTGAAGATGTTTTTTTTTTTTTTTATGTTAAGCAAACCGCAAATACAGTAGGACAAAATAACAGAAAACTTCAGCGTGCATAACTATTCATTCCCCTAAATTCGGTACTTTGTAGAGCCACGTTTTGTGGCAATTACAGCTGCAAGTCACTTTGGATAAGTCTATGAGCTTGCCATATCTTGCCACTGGGATTTTTATCCTCAAGGCAAAACTGCTCCAGCTCCTTCATGTTGGATGGTTTCCGCTTGTGAACAGCAATCTTCAAGTCTGACCACAAAGTCTCAATTGGATTGAGATCTGGGCTTTGACTAGGCCATTCCAACACATTTAAATGTTTCCCCTTAAATCACTCGAGTGTTGCTTTAGCACAGGGATGGGGAACCTTCGGTCCTCCAGCTGTTGTTGAACTACACATACCAGCATGCCTTGCTACAGTTTTGCCATTTGGCCATGCTAAAACTGTTGCAGGGCATGCTGGGATGTGTAGTTCAACAACAGCTGGAGGACAGAAGGTTCTCCATCCCTGCTTTAGCAGTATGCTTTGGGTCATTTTCCTGCTGAAAGGTGAACCTCCGTCCCAGTCTCAAATCACAGGCAGACTGAATCAGGTTTTGCTCAAGAATATCCCTGTATTTAGCACCATCAATCTTTCCCTCAACTCAAAAAGGTTTCCCAGTCCCTGCTGCTGAAAAACATCCCCACAGCATGATGCTGCTGCCACCACCATGTTTCACTGTGGCGATGGTGTTCTTGGGGTGATGGGGGATGTGTTGGGTTTGCGCCAGACATAGTGTTTTCCTTAGTGGCCGAAAAGTTCAATTTTAGTCTCATCTGACCAAAGCCCCCTCCTCCATACATTTGGGGAGTCGTCCACATGCCTTTTGGCAAACTCAAAACGTGCCTTCCAGTGGCGTGCGGTGAGGTCAGTGGCTGGTGAGGCACTGCAGCCATAATGTCCGCCGCATCCTGCCGATGACCCCTACCGCCGCCGAGCCAATGCCCGCTATTGCCCCTGAGCCGATGCCCGCTGCCATCGCCAATGGCTTACAAACTCGCCCACCATCAACTGACCCAGCCCTCTGCCACTAATTTACATCTCAGTCCGATGCCGCCATTGCCCGCTGCCTGCCTGCTCATCATACTTGTGATATATTGTACATTTCTCTGACGTCCTAGTGGATGCTGGGAACTCCGAAAGGACCATGGGGAATAGCGGCTCCGCAGGAGACTGGGCACAAAAGTAAAAGCTTTAGGACTACCTGGTGTGCACTGGCTCCTCCCCCTATGACCCTCCTCCAAGCCTCAGTTAGATTTTTGTGCCCGAACGAGAAGGGTGCACACTAGGTGGCTCTCCTGAGCTGCTTAGTGAAAAAGTTTAAGTATAGGTTTTTTATTTTCAGTGAATCCTGCTGGCAACAGGTTCACTGCACCGAGGGACTAAGGGGAGAAGAAGCGAACTCACCTGCGTGCAGAGTGGATTGGGCTTCTTAGGCTACTGGACAATAGCTCCAGAGGGACGATCACAGGCCCAGCCATGGATGGGTCCCAGAGCCGCGCCGCCGGCCCTCTTACAGAGCCAGAAGACAGAAGAGGTCCGGGAAATCGGCGGCAGAAGACGTCCTGTCTTCAATAAGGTAGCGCACAGCACCGCAGCTGTGCGCCATTGCTCTCAGCACACTTCACACTCCGGTCACTGAGGGTGCAGGGCGCTGGGGGGGGGCGCCCTGAGACGCAATAAAAACACCTTAGATGGCAAAAAATACATCACATATAGCTCCTGGGCTATATGGATGCATTTAACCCCTGCCAGTTTTTCCTTAAAAAAGCGGGAGAAAGGCCGCCGAGAAGGGGGCGGAGCCTATCTCCTCAGCACACAAGCGCCATTTTCCCTCACAGCTCCGCTGGAAGGACGTCTCCCTGACTCTCCCCTGCAGTCCTGCACTACAGAAACAGGGTAAAACAAGAGAGGGGGGGCACTAATTTGGCAGATAAATCAATACAGCAGCTATATAAGGGAAAAACACTTATATAAGGTTATCCCTGTATATATATAGCGCTCTGGTGTGTGCTGGCAAACTCTCCCTCTGTCTCCCCAAAGGGCTAGTGGGGTCCTGTCCTCTATCAGAGCATTCCCTGTGTGTGTGCTGTGTGTCGGTACGTTGTGTCGACATGTATGAGGAGGAAAATGGTATGGAGGCGGAGCAATTGCCTGTAATAGTGATGTCACCCCCTAGGGAGTCGACACCTGACTGGATGGTCTTATGGAAGGAATTACGTGATAGCGTCAGCACTTTACAAAAGACTGTTGGCGACATGAGACAGCCGGCAAATCAGTTATTACCTGTACAGGCGTCTCAAACACCGTCAGGGGCTCTAAAGCGCCCGTTACCTCAGATGGTCGACACAGACCCAGACACGGACACTGACTCCAGTGTCGACGGTGAGGAAACAAACGTATTTTCCAGTAGGGCCACACGTTACATGATCACGGCAATGAAGGAGGTTTTGAACATTTCTGATACTACAAGTACCACAAAAAAGGGTATTATGTGGGGTGTGAAAAAACTACCCGTAGTTTTTCCTGAATCAGATGAATTAAATGAGGTGTGTGATGAAGCGTGGGTTTCCCCCGATAAAAAACTGCTAATTTCTAAAAAATTATTGGCATTATACCCTTTCCCGCCAGAGGTTAGGGCGCGTTGGGAAACACCCCCTAGGGTAGATAAGGCGTTCACACGCTTATCAAAACAAGTGGCGTTACCGTCTCCTGATACGGCCGCCCTCAAGGAACCAGCTGATAGGAAGCTGGAAAATATCCTAAAAAGTATATACACACATACTGGTATTATACTGCGACCAGCAATCGCCTCAGCCTGGATGTGCAGTGCTGGGGTGGCTTGGTCGGATTCCCTGACTGAAAATATTGATACCCTGGACAGGGACAGTATATTATTGACTATAGAGCATTTAAAGGATGCATTTCTATATATGCGAGATGCACAGAGGGATATTTGCACTCTGGCATCAAGAGTAAGTGCGCTGTCCATTTCTGCCAGAAGAGGGTTATGGACGCGACAGTGGTCAGGTGATGCGGATTCCAAACGGCATATGGAAGTATTGCCGTATAAAGGGGAGGAGTTATTTGGGGTCGGTCTATCAGACCTGGTGGCCACGGCAACGGCTGGGAAATCCACCTTTTTACCCCAGGTCACCTCTCAGCAGAAAAAGACACCGTCTTTTCAGGCTCAGTCCTTTCGTCCCCATAAGGGCAAGCGGGCAAAAGGCCACTCATATCTGCCCCGGGGCAGAGGAAGGGGAAAAAGACTGCAGCAGGCAGCCTCTTCCCAGGAACAGAAGCCCTCCCCCGCTTCTGCTAAGTCCTCAGCATGACGCTGGGGCCTTACAAGCGGACTCAGGCACGGTGGGGGCCCGTCTCAAGAATTTCAGCGCGCAGTGGGCTCACTCGCAAGTTGACCCCTGGATCCTGCAGGTAGTATCTCAGGGGTACAAATTGGAATTCGAGACGTCTCCCCCTCGCCGGTTCCTGAAGTCTGCTTTACCAACGTCTCCCTCCGACAGGGAGGCGGTATTGGAAGCCATTCACAAGCTGTATTCCCAGCAGGTGATAATCAAGGTACCCCTCCTACAACAGGGAAAGGGGTATTATTCCACGCTGTTTGTGGTACCGAAGCCGGACGGCTCGGTGAGACCTATTTTAAATCTGAAATCCTTGAACACTTACATACAAAGGTTCAAATTCAAGATGGAATCACTCAGAGCAGTGATAGCGAGCCTGAAAGAAGGGGACTATATGGTGTCTCTGGACATCAAGGATGCTTACCTCCATGTCCCAATTTGCCCTTCTCACCAAGGGTACCTCAGGTTTGTGGTACAGAACTGTCACTATCAGTTTCAGACGCTGCCGTTTGGATTGTCCACGGCACCCCGGGTCTTTACCAAGATAATGGCCGAAATGATGATTCTTCTTCGAAGAAAAGGCGTCTTAATTATCCCTTAATTGGACGATCTCCTGATAAGGGCAAGGTCCAGGGAACAGTTAGAGGTCGGAGTAGCACTATCTCAAGTAGTACTACGACAGCACGGGTGGATTCTAAATATTCCAAAATCGCAGCTGATTCCGACGACACGTCTGCTGTTCCTAGGGATGATTCTGGACACAGTCCAGAAAAAGGTGTTTCTCCCGGAGGAGAAAGCCAGGGAGTTATCCGAGCTAGTCAGGAACCTCCTAAAACCAGGCCAAGTGTCAGTGCATCAATGCACAATGGTCCTGGGAAAAATGGTGGCTTCTTACGAAGCGATTCCATTCGGCAGATTCCACGCAAGAACTTTTCAGTGGGATCTGCTGGACAAATGGTCCGGATCGCATCTTCAGATGCATCAGCGGATAACCCTGTCTCCAAGGACAAGGGTGTCTCTCCTGTGGTGGTTGCAGAGTGCTCATCTTCTAGAGGGCCGCAGATTCGGCATTCAGGACTGGGTCCTGGTGACCACGGATGCCAGCCTGAGAGGCTGGGGAGCAGTCACACAGGGAAGAAATTTCCAGGGCTTGTGGTCAAGCATGGAGACGTCATTTCACATAAATATCCTGGAACTAAGGGCCATTTACAATGCCCTAAGTCAAGCAAGGCCTCTGCTTCAGGGTCAGCCGGTGTTGATCCAGTCGGACAACATCACGGCAGTTGCCCACGTAAACAGACAGGGCGGCACAAGAAGCAGGAGGGCAATGGCAGAAGTTGCAAGGATTCTTCGCTGGGCGGAAAATCATGTGATAGCACTGTCAGCAGTATTCATTCCGGGAGTGGACAACTGGGAAGCAGACTTCCTCAGCAGACACGACCTCCACCCGGGGGAGTGGGGACTTCACCCAGAAGTCTTCCACATGATTGTGAACCGTTGGGAAAAACCAAAGGTGGACATGATGGCGTCCCGCCTCAACAAAAAACTAGACAGATATTGCGCCAGGTCAAGGGACCCTCAGGCAATAGCTGTGGACGCTCTGGTAACACCGTGGGTGTACCAGTCAGTGTATGTGTTCCCTCCTCTGCCTCTCATACCCAAAGTACTGAGAATCATAAGAAGGAGAGGAGTAAGGACTATACTCGTGGCTCCGGATTGGCCAAGAAGGACTTGGTACCTGGAACTTCAAGAGATGCTCACGGAGGACCCGTGGCCTCTACCTCTAAGAAAGGACCTGCTTCAGCAGGGACCCTGTCTGTTCCAAGACTTACCGCGGCTGCGTTTGACGGCATGGCGGTTGAACGCCGGATCCTGAAGGAAAAAGGCATTCCGGATGAAGTCATCCCTACCCTGATCAAAGCCAGGAAGGATGTAACTGTCCAACATTATCACCGTATTTGGCGTAAATATGTTGCGTGGTGTGAGGCCAGGAAGGCCCCTACAGAGGAATTTCAACTGGGTCGTTTCCTGCATTTCCTGCAAACAGGACTGTCTATGGGCCTAAAATTAGGGTCCATTAAGGTTCAAATTTCGGCCCTGTCGATTTTCTTCCAGAAAGAACTAGCTTCAGTTCCTGAAGTTCAGACGTTTGTCAAGGGGGTACTGCATATACAGCCTCCTTTTGTGCCTCCAGTGGCACCTTGGGATCTCAATGTAGTTTTGGGGTTCCTAAAATCACATTGGTTTGAACCACTCACCACTGTGGACTTAAAATATCTCACATGGAAAGTGGTAATGCTGTTAGCCCTGGCTTCAGCCAGGCGTGTCTCAGAATTGGCGGCTTTATCCTATAAAAGCCCTTACCTAATTTTTCATACGGACAGGGCAGAATTGAGGACTCGTCCTCAATTTCTCCCTAAGGTGGTTTCAGCGTTTCACTTAAACCAGCCTATTGTGGTACCTGCGGCTACTAGGGACTTGGAGGACTCCAAGTTGCTGGACGTAGTCAGGGCCCTGAAAATATATGTTTCCAGGACGGCTGTAGTCCGAAAATCTGACTCGCTGTTTATCCTGTATGCACCCAACAAGCTGGGTGCTCCTGCTTCTAAGCAGACTATTGCTCGTTGGATTTGTAGTACAATTCAGCTTGCACATTCTGTGGCAGGCCTGCCACAGCCAAAATCTGTAAAAGCCCATTCCACAAGGAAAGTGGGCTCATCTTGGGCGGCTGCCCGAGGGGTCTCGGCTTTACAACTTTGCCGAGCAGCTACTTGGTCAGGGGCAAACACGTTTGCTAAATTCTACAAATTTGATACCCTGGCTGAGGAGGACCTGGAGTTCTCTCATTCGGTGCTGCAGAGTCATCCGCACTCTCCCGCCCGTTTGGGAGCTTTGGTATAATCCCCATGGTCCTTTCGGAGTTCCCAGCATCCACTAGGACGTCAGAGAAAATAAGAATTTACTTACCGATAATTCTATTTCTCATAGTCCGTAGTGGATGCTGGGCGCCCATCCCAAGTGCGGATTGTCTGCAATACTTGTACATAGTTATTGTTACAAAAATCGGGTTATTATTGTTGTGAGCCATCTTTTCAGAGGCTCCTGTGTTATCATGCTGTTAACTGGGTTCAGATCACAAGTTGTACGGTGTGATTGGTGTGGCTGGTATGAGTCTTACCCGGGATTCAAAATCCTTCCTTATTGTGTACGCTCGTCCGGGCACAGTATCCTAACTGAGGCTTGGAGGAGGGTCATAGGGGGAAGAGCCAGTGCACACCAGGTAGTCCTAAAGCTTTTACTTTTGTGCCCAGTCTCCTGCGGAGCCGCTATTCCCCATGGTCCTTTCGGAGTTCCCAGCATCCACTACAGACTATGAGAAATAGAATTATCGGTAAGTAAATTCTTATTTTTTATAGAAAAAAAAATGTGTTTGGGACTGGGGAGGGAGTGGGAGGAGGATATGATTGCAGTTTTGTTGTCCAGGGCTTCCATTAACTTAATAGTACCGTGGATGCGGTGCTATTAAGTTAATAGAAGTCCTTGACAACAAAATAGCCAGCAGTGGGTGACACCAGGGAGAGGGTGACAGGAAAAGCGTGATACCAGGAAGAGCATGACGCCAGGGAGAGGGTGACAGCAGTGGGTAATGCCAGGGAGACGGTGACGGGGAGGGTGATGCCAGGGAGAGGGTGACCGCAGTGGGTGATGCCAGGGAGAGGTTGGCAGCAGTGGGTGATGCCAGGGAGGTGGTGACAGCAGGGTGAGGGTGACGGGGTGGGTCACAGCAGTGGGTGATGCCAGGGAGGGGGTGACAGTAGTGGGTGATGCCAGGTAGAGGGTGGCAGCAGTGGTTGATGCCAGGGAGAGGGTGACGCTGGGGAAAGGGTGGCTGTAGTGGGTGTCAGGGAGAGGGTGATGCCAGGGAAAGGGTGGCTGTAGTGGGTGACAGGGAGCGGGTGATGCCAGGAAAAGGGTAACAGCAGTAGCAGCGGGTGAGACTGTAAAAGAGAGAAGTAAAGGGTGATGGGAACAGTCAGTGAATGACAATTATATTGGTATTTACTTACATGGACCTGGGCCTAGAACTGCGGGGATCATCGGTGACCAGAGCAGCCTGAACAGGAATCCGGGGTCGGGAGAGAGAGAGTGAGCGAAGAGGGGAGAAGCGGGGAATCGTGGCCCCTCTCCCCCTCTGGTCAGACTGGACTCACTGGGGTATATTTACTAAGGTCCCGATTTCATTCAAGTTGGCTTTTTCTTTCTAAGTGTGAACTCGGGACTTTACTAAACACAAATCTCGGCAGTGTTGGGGCTATTCGTATTGAGATACACTGCTGACCACACAAATACGAATCAATAGACCATCGGTCAAACACGGCTGTTATTTAATAGAACTCGGTAATTTACTAAGAATTTGCATTCTCAATCACTGCCGACAATAGCCAAACACTGCCGGGAAAGCATGGAATTCGTAAAAAAATGGAGCTCTCAAATAGACCTGCTTTTTGCTGTCGTGTTGTGATAGTCATGCACAGATCAGTGAGATCTGTGCATGCATATCTGTGGAAAAGAGTGTGAATGGGTTAAAATAAAATAAAAAAATGTGTGGGGTCCCCCCTCCTAAGTATAACCAGCTTCGGGCTCTTTGAGCAGGTCCTGGTTTTTAAATACTGGGGGAAAATTGGACAGTGATTCCCCGTATTTAGACAACCAGCACCGGGCACCCAAGGTCCAGGGGTGAAGACCGAGGCTGTCCCCAGCACCCCTGGGTGGTGGGTGCCGGGCTAATAGCCATAAGTGTGTAAAAAAAAGATATTGTTTTTTGTTGTGGAACTACAAGGCCCAGCAAGCCTCCCCCGCATCCTGGTACTTTGAGAACCACAAGTACCAGCATGCAGGGAAATAACGGGCCCGCTGGTACCTGTAGTTCTGCAACAACAAAAATACCCAAATAAAAACACAACACACACACCTTGAAAGTAAAAATTTATTAAAACACACTTCTTCACTCACACATACTTACCTACATCCCACGCCGAGAATCACGTCCACTTGTCCAGTAGAATCCAATAGGGGTACCTGTAAAAATGAGAGTGAGAGATTACTTACCTACATCCCACACCGAGAATCACGTCCACTTGTCCAGTAGAATCCAATAGGGGTACCTGTAGGGGAGAGAGAGAAAAAAGAAAAAACAGAGAGAGAGAAAAAAAGAGAGAGCGAGACACCTCGGATAAAGGTGCAGCTTCCGGCCTCCAGCTGCTCGTTGTCTTGCCGGCGGAGGGAGCAGGTCCATGGCTTGCCAGCGGCTCTTGTAAGCATCGGGCCGGTGCGGGGAGAGAGCGACACAGGAGGGGGAGGCGGAAGGCTCCGAACATGCGGTGTGGATGAGCAGGAAGCGGGCGCCTCACATCCCGGCGGGGGTAATGGAGGAGGTAACCACGTCGGAATGTGAGGAGAGGGAGGGTGAGCACTGATGCCACAGCGTATGGGTGATTGGACCAGCGAATCCAACCGTGGATCCGCTGTCCAATCAAATCTGGCCCTGTCAACGAGGCACTTATACTAGTGCTGCTTTCTCCTCTTTTTTCAATGGGCTTTTAGAGCCCAGTGCTTGGCCCCGCCCCCCACTTTATTCCCATTGTCAACGGGAGGCACTGTTATTAGTGCCTCCTAAACTATTTAAATGTCTTAAAATTAATAGAATAATATAACGAAGATACTTATGAGACAGAATATGTGTCATAAGTATCTTCCTTGTATTATTTTACTCATTAATGACAGGGAAGGCACTGCCACCCCTGACTGCACGTCCCTGGTGCCTTCTTACTTTTAACACTAAGTAATGGCTTTTTTCTGGCCACTCTTCCATAAAGCCCAGCTCTATGGAGTGTACGGCTTATTGTGGTCACATGCACAGATACACCAGTCTCTGCTGTGGAACTCTGCAGCTCCTTCTGGGTTACCTTTGGTCTCTGTGCTGCCTCTCTGATTAATGCCCTAATTGTCCAGTCTTTGAGTTTTGGTGGCCAGCCCTCTCTTGGCAGGTTTGTTGTGGTACCATGTTCTTTCCATTTGAAGATGATGGATTTGATGGTGCTCCTGGGGATCATCAAAGATTTGGCAATTTTTTTATAACCCAACCCTGACTTGTACTTCTCAACAACTTTGTCCCTGACTTGTTTGGAGAGCTCCTTGGTCTTCATGGTGTGATGCCTCTTGTTTAGTGGTGTTGCAGCCTCTGGGGCCTTTCAGATAAAGTGTGTTTATACTGACAGATCATGTGACACTTAGATTGCATGCAGGTGGACTTCATTTCACTAATTGTAACTTCTGAAGGTAATTGGTTGCACCAGAACTTTTGAGGGGCTTCATAGCAAATGAGGGTGAATACATATGCACATGCCAATTTTAAAATTTTTATTTATGAAAATTATTTTTTATATGAAATGTTCTCATTACACTTCACCAAATTAGACTATTTTGTGCATATCTATCACATAAAATTCAGATTAAAAAAAAATTCATTTACAGGTTGTAATATAACAAAATAGGTAAAAAGCCAAGGGGGGGTGAATACTTTAGCAAGGCACTGTATATACATATTTACTAAGTAGGACAGCTACAGGGGCAGTATTATTATTATTATTATCCTTTATATAGCGCCACAAGGGTTCTGCAGCGCCCAATTACAGAGTACATGAACAAATAATCAAAACAGGAAAACAGCAACTTACAGTTGAAGACAATATAGGACAAGTACAGGGTAAATAAACACAGCTACATCAGCAGATGACACTGGAATAAGTGTCAGGTGGCAGAAGACTGCTGGATTTGGTGCATGTGAAGATACCAGGTTCCAAATTACTCGGGCACAGTGGTAGATGAAAAACCAACAGTGGTTTATTAAACAGAATGGGTTCTAAATAGCTCAGCACACTTCTGCAATCCAATTCCACATGACCATTCCCACCACAATCTCCTGACAGAATATTACCTCTTAGTCTGGTGGCGGAGAGTCTCTTCTAGCAATACAAAGTCCTAGATAAATCCAATATAATGGGTTCCACAGCAGATCCCTGGCAGAACATTACTTCTTAGCCTAGGGTCAAAGAATCTCCCTACAGCTCTCTGGGTAGCTCTACTTATACCTCCAGAAGCTTCATATTGCAGGGGTGTGTGTGACCTCTGTGTCTTAGGATCTTACAACATTGGAATACAATACATATTGTAAGTAAGGTGATTACATCAGCCAGAGAGACACCCTGTCTGGTCAGCTCACTTTTGGACAATAGGGAGTACACAAAAAGGGACAATGGTACCTTATATGACTCACCCTTTCAGTGTCCACTGTTGTGTATTAGTGTTCACTCTAGGAGTGAAAAGGGGCAGGGCGCCGGACTCCGAAACGGGGGCGCGACCACGCAAATTAGGGGGCGTGGCCACGTCTACGTCATTTTAGGGGGCGGTGCGGCCCACAGACGCTACTATAGAGAGCGTCTGTGGCCGGCGACGTCACTGTTGGGGGGCGTGCCCAGCACCTCCGTCGGTGCTGGGCTTCCCCCAGCTCTCTCCCAATGCGTGAATGGATGCCGCGCGCATGCGCACGGCATCTATACACGCCGGGAGGGCAGGAAGCGGGCGGCTGTTCTAGCAGGGCGCCGCAAAAGGGGCAGGGCGGGTTTTGCCTGCTAAAAAACGGGCAGGGCGCAGCGCCCTGCTAAAACAGCCTAGAGTGAACACTATGTATGAAAACAATAGGAAACTAGGTCTAACATGAATACATTATCTAAAGGGTAACAGATAACATAACGCAATTGCATATATTAATAATATTAAGGTTGATTTAAACACAGTATTGGGTGAGCAGCAATGGACATGATATGGAGAATGAACAAACAGACAAACTGGATGTATATGAATATGGGTATAAAAAGTACATATTTGACACAGGAAATGAGGCATAGCTATATTAATTGTCACAGACCTCATTTCCTCACAGTGCAGCTGAAGATTATTAAAGTAAAAAAAAGGATAAGCACATTAGGGAAGAGGGCCCTACTCGTGAGAGCTTCCATTCTAAAGGGGAGGGGTAGACAGACAGGGGTGACAGAGACGGGATACATAGAGATCGTGGAACAGAGGGTTAGGATGAGGATGAGAGTATGTGCATGTCCTACTCTTTTACATTACATTCAGGGTGGCATATGGTACAGTACAGTGGAAATATTTTGCATTTACTGGTACCTTTTGGTTTGATAGTACTAACACCAGCAGCCAAGACCTGGAGGGGGGCGGTTACTGGGCGTCAATGCTCTGTGTTAGGGGCACGGTCCGGACAATGCAGGCGTGACCGGACTGTCTGCGGGGCGGGTAGCTGTCTGCTTTTGCAGCTAGGCTGTGCAGGCACAGGGCTACTCGAAACATGCGAAAGCTGCTTTCGCATGTAGGGGGGGGGGGGGGGGTTGGCAGGATCCGGCAATGGGGGGTGGACATGCCCTTTTCTTGGCGTCCCTGCAAGTCAAACATAATTGATCATAGATGTGCTTTTTCTCGCACATCTATGATCAGGTCTGAACTAGGCCCAGCCTTGCGCGTTTCTCCTGAGGCAGATACTGTACATTAGGTATTTATCTCAGGTAACACAGTTGTGGTGGAGCTGAGCTCTTTGCAAATATTTAGAAAATCTCCAAGGGTAGTTAGGTCCAGACTAGTGTCCCTCTAACTCAGGGGTGGGCAATTATTTCAGCTGGGGGGCCGCTTAACACTTCCAGTGAATGTTCGAGGGCCACACACATGGGCGGGGACTAATATGAATGACAAATATTTGTAGGAGTAAGTCCTGGGCTGCGCAGAGACTGCACAAAGTAGATTTTTGCAGCTCTGCGTACACATACGATCGTACACTTGCACGGGTGAATTTACATTCCCCCTGGGGGCGGCGACTACCCGAACGCAGGACAGCAAAATTTGCAGCACAGTGATCAGGTCTGAATCAGCTTCTTAGTCAGCAGTTGCTGAAAAATAAGACCCGTTATAGGGCCCAATTCTGACCCGGTCGCAGCTGTGTATTTTCGCACAGCAGATGATCGGGTCTGAACTGCGCATGCATTGCAGTGCGCAGGCACGTCGGTACGCCGCGCTGGGGAGCGTCGGGCAGTGATGGGATGGTGCGAACAAAGCGATCGTACAGGCGATCGCAAGGTGATTGACAGAAAGAGGCCGTTTGTGGGTGGTAACTGACCGGTTTAGAGGAGTGCACGGAAAAATGCAGGAGAGACCAGGCGTTTGGAGGGAGGGTTTCTGACGTCAGCTCCGGCCCCGATCATCCCACTGGAAGAGTAAGTCCTGGGCTGCGCAGAGACTGCACAAACTTCTGTTTCTGCAGCTCTCCTGCACATGCGATTACCCTCCTCCCCCTGTAGGCGGTGACTACCTGATCGTAGCAGTGCAAAAATCACACCCTAGCGATCAGTTCTGAATTAGGCCCATAGTTTTTTATATATATATATATATATATATATATATACACAAAGTGTAGTAATCCCGGCACTCCCTCTCCAAATGGCAATGTGCTGCAGTGCCCTCCTAGAGAAACAATGCTGATCCTCAATATAATGGATGGAGACAGGCGGCACTCAAGCAGACTCAAATAGAGTGAAAAAAGCGGTCCGTTTATTGATCCAATATGGATCAATAAACGGACCGCTTTTTTCACTCTATTTGAGGCTGCTTGAGTGCCGCCTGTCTCCATCCATTATATATATATATATATATTTATATATAACTATAAAAACATAGTATTATATACATATATATATATATATATATATATATATATATATACATATGTATATATATAACTGTAAAAACACACACACCATGTGTGTAGCCCCCTCAGCGATAGCGATGCGCGGCCCCGCACATCGCTATCGCTGCTGCTAGATTGCATGCAGGCCAATCTAGCGGGTCGCTCACTTCACCCGCTGGGTGAAGTGATCGCCCCCCCTCGTCTCCCCCCGCACGGTCAGCACAGATCGCGCTGTGCTGAGCGGCAGGAGAAATGTGTGCTGAGCGGTTCGCTCAGCACACATCTCTCCCAAATCGGCCCGTGGGTACTTGGCTTAAAAAACATATCCAGTAATAAAAAAAATAAAAATAAAAAACTGCTGAAACAAACAAACAAACAAACAGCATCCTGTGTAATGCTGTTATCAATCGTATTCACAGCTCCCCTCTCCCTTAAACCCATATAGTAGTCTCTACCCCCCTTCCCCCACCCCTGAACCCACATAGCAGTCAATACCCCCCTTCACCCCTTCCCCTGAACCTATACAGCAGTCTCTACCCCCCTCCTCTCCACTCTCCCTCCTCCTCCTCCTCTCCCCTCCGCCCTCCTCCTCCTCCCCCCGCCCCCTCCCCCCCCCCCCCCCCCCCGTACCCATATAGCCACTTTACCTTAGATGTGTTTTTTTCACTGTGGCAGATCTGCTGCCCAGATTATCCACCTTCCCTGCCGGATCCGCTGCCCGCTGCGCTGCGCAGAGCCGCTGCTGCTACCCGCTGCACTCTCCTGCCGTGGCTCCGCCCCTATGCCGCCCAGCGCCTGATGTCACAGAGGAAATCCCGGTCAGCAGACCGGGTATTTCCTCAGCGGCGCTGCGTCTCGGAGCTTCGTAGCGCAATGACAAGCGGCTCAGCCGGGCCGCTTGTCATTGCACAGTGGTATGGGACAGCGGGCCAGGCAGAATCGGTTCGCGGGCCGCATCCGGCCCGCGGGCCGCATGTTGCCCACCCCTACTCTAACTGTAGATTCTGCTGTGATGTTGTTTAGAGGATCAATGCCTGTATCTTCATTAGAGATGATGCTGGGTGGGAGGGGGTAATGGCCTGTGATGGGTTTGGAAAATGACAGAGGAAAGCAGAAGCTGTGAAGCAAGATATGGCTAAGTCTGAAACAAAGGATATTGTGCTGGGGGGAAGAAGAAAAGAGGGAGTTGAGGAGCAGGGAGATTAGCCCTGTTTGAGCCAAGCTGCAAATGTATCTAGGTGTCTGGTCCCTAGAGAGACCACCTCTGGAGAGAGCACCTTAACAGAAAGCAATCCAATGATGGGACCAGCCAGGAATAGGCTAGGACCGGCTCCCATTGGCTAATATTATAAAACACAAAAAAGCGGTTGACCTACCTGCCAAATTCCGCAATAATACCATAATTTTTCCATATATATCACTGCACGCTAAACACATCAATAAAGCACCATGTGTTGTAAATGTTTTTTCTTGGGACTATGGGGGTCATTCCGACCCGATCGCTTGCTGCAGTTTATCGCAGCGATAGGGTCGGAATTGTGCCGGAGCCGTAGTGCGCCGGCGCATGTTTCCCTGTGATCGTCTCTGTCCGATTGACAGGCAGAGGCGGACGCAGGGCATGAGGGGGCTGGACGGCGGCGCGTTCCGACCAACGCAAGCGTGAACGGACCGTTGGGGGGGGGCCGCGGCTGCTGCGTGATGTCTCACACAGCCGCTACGGCCAGTGGCAGTGACAATCAACTCCCGGCCAGCCGCAGGAGCTGCGCTGCCCGGGAGTTACTCTACAAATACAAAAGCATTGCCGCTGTGCGATGCTTTTGTATTGTGCGGGGGGGGGGGGCGGACTGACATGCGGGGCGGACTATCCCTGTGCTGGGCGTCCCCCCGCATGTCAGGGAAGATGATCGTAGCCCCCTATATGCCCAGCCTAGCGTTATTAGTTTTTCTATGGGAAGTAGTACTGAGAAGAGTTTTGATAATTACTGCCTCAGCTCGTCTGACCTGTTTTGAGGCTTAAAATGTATAGTTTGCACATTTTATTGAAAAATTTTGATACAAGATGCTCAATAACTAGACTTTTGTTCATGTACAATAACACATTCTGTATTTTGAATACATGATTCTGTATTTTGATCACTCAGTGGACCTGGCCACGCTAGCACGTATCAACAAAACACAACAAAAAGACATGTTAGTCTATTGGAAAATATTTATATGCCACTTTCATATTTTTATGTTTGAGAGTATGTCCTGCTTTTATTTATTTATTTATTTTGCTGTTTTTCAATTTCTGTAAGGTAAAACATTTTATATATATATATATGTTATATATGTTCTTGTATCTAGTTTATATTATGGTCCACTAATTGTAGTTAACATAGATTATTTATACATTTGTTAATCACACATCAATTAGTACAGTGGTTCCCAAATGCCCTGCTTAAGGCACCCCAACAGTCCAGGTTTAAGGATTTCCCTGCTTAGGTACAGGTGACTTAATTAGTACCTTAGTCAGTTTGGTTATAGCATCTGTGCATAGGCAGGGAAATCCCTAAATCCTTGACTGATGGGGTGCCTTGAGGACCACTGCACTAGTATATTTTACATAAAGCAATAATAAGACCTGCCGTTTGATTTTCAATTACCTGACACATTTTTAAAAAAAAGTTCCCTCTCCTAATCCTCATATTTAATCCCTCTTCCGTCATACATTTTTTTTTATTTTTTATTTCATAGCGGAACGTAATAATGTCTATATGAGTTTGTGTGTCTTAACAAATCGTAATGTAGTAATTATCAGATAATATCCCATCCAGTTTAATACAATTATGGAAATATATTTTCTAATTAGCATAAGAGGCTTTTAGCATGCAATCTCAGACACTTTTCTGAGTCCTGGCAAACATGTAGCAGACAAGCAGAGCTCTTAAATAGTTTTTAAGTATTTGCTGTAAGTAAATTGTGCCTAAGGGTAAAATACACATTAACGAGCTGGCTTGATTAAATATTAATTGAATTGATATAGCCAAACCTCTGTGCATCTTGGGTTAAAACATTCAGTGGCTTGCCGAAATGGCCAATAGATTTGAATGTTATCGCTTTGCAGATCTATAGAAAATACTGTAATTACTAAGAAAAATGTAATTAGGAGACAAATAGGGCATTTTAGGTCAAGTACAAGAGAGAATAAGATTTGTACAAAACAGCAGAAAAAGGGAAAAAGTGACTATTTGAAACTATTCTGCTCAGATGTTTTCTGTTTACAAATGTATCTGTTATATAATCATGTATGGTGTCTGTCTGCTGTAAGAGCTCTGCACACCATACATGTATGTGAATCAGCCCCTGCTGTCGGCTCTCTGCAGCTGCATGTCACACACAGGTAAAAGCTAGTGCACGGAGACATTTTGGTGCCCTGTGCCAGAAAGAGAATTTACACATTACGCCAGGTAGAGTCTCCTTTTACACAGTACGGCAGGTAGAGTCCCCGTTTACACAGTACAGCAGATAGAGTCTCATTTTACACAGTACGGCAGGTAGAGTCCCCGTTTACACAGTACGGCAGGTAGAGTCCCCTTTTACGCAGTACGGCGAGTAGAGTACCCTTTTACGCAGTACGGTAGGTAGAGTCCCCTTTTTCACATTATGGCAGGTAGAGCCTCCTTTTACACATTATGACATATAGTGTTCCCTTTTTTTTCACTCACCTCGGTCCTGAGCAGGAGACAGGGCAGGCACTGGTCATCTACAGGGGTGAAGATTCAGGATTCCGGGCTCAGGCAGCGAGCTCATTGCAGCGGCTGTATGAAATAAAAGAGGCTCCAGAGTTCATCCTCCCTGTACAGCAGGGGATGTGTGCACTGTGCAGCATGGAACAGTCCGGCGCTGGAAGACACTACAGGTGTCTGGGTGCAGGGGAGCGGTGGGACCTGTAAACAGCTCAGGCCCCATAGCAGCCGCATCCCCTGTCGGGCTGCACTGTAAACTCCGGGAGGATTCTCAGGCTGCATAGTAAGGGCGGGTGGTGGTATCGGGCATTGTTGCCCATGCTGCGGCTCACTGTAAGCTACATTCGGGGGAGAAGGGGGTGGTCAGGCGGTAGAGGGAAGGCATGGGCAGAGGAGCACAGAGTGCACCCGCTGTACAGCGCTGCCCGGGTTTACCCTGTATACACACATTGGACACACATCGCGGCATGGAACTACGGTATTGCCGGCGGTACTGCGCCCACAGTGCACATGCGCTGTGTGCCAGGTACCGCTGGCACACACCTAGTTACGGCCCTGCACGCAGGAGCCACAGAGCAAGGAGGCAAAGATTTCACATCGCCGCAGCTAATGCTGGCAGCCTTTCACTGCCAAGAGACAAGAAGAGAAACTTGGAATAACCATATTAGCATCTTACATTATGTATGCATAATTGAATATTCAATTTAAAAAAAAAAAATCCACATAGATGGATACTTTAGAACATCTAATTCATCCTCCAAAAACAGTAAATAAACATAATATGTATATACAGTATAGTAAAGATGTGTTACATAAGGATGTGAACGCCTACTGGAGTCATTTTGAGTTCCAAATTTAATCGGGTTTGAAGTGCTCAGGGATAGTAACTCGATGTTAAAAAGTCCTGACTCTGTTAAGTCTATTTACATAACAAATACAGTATAATCACACACTGGGTTTCTCAATGCTGTCAGTAAAATAATTATGTGCTGCAAACTTGGTTTAAGATTGCAACGGGTTGGATAAATAAACATTGGTTGCACAATTTGGCAATTGCACTATGGGGGTCATTCCGAGTTGATCGTAGCTTTGCTAAATTGCTATGATCATGTTCCCAGACATGCGGGGGGACGCCCAGCACAGGGCTAGCCTGCCCCGCATGTCTGGCCGCGTCGTTCCCCCCCCCCCCCCTGCACAAGTACAAAAGCATTGCACAGCGGCAATGCTTTTGTACTTGTTGAGTAACTCCTGGCCAGCGCAGCTCCTGCGGCTGACCAGGAGTTGCTTGTCGCTGCCCCTGGTCGCAGCGGCTGCGTTTGCTGCGGCCCGCCCCCCACACGGTCCAGCCACGCCCCCAAGTGCCACCCCCTCCCGCCCAGCGACCGCCTCTGTCTGTCAATCAGGAAGAGGTGATTGCTAGGGAATGACAGCCTTCAGCCGTCCGGCTGGCGCACGCCAGCGCATGCGCAGTTCTGACCCAATCGCTGCGATAAACTGCAGCGAGCGATCGGGTCGGAATGACCCCCTATGTTTGTTACAGGTATAAAACAGCAATAATTTCATGCAGTTGGTTTCTGTATGAAGTGGAAAACTGGTAAATTGAAGTGAATAATTAAAAAATGGACATATTGCTGTCTTTATTTTTTTTAATTTCTAAAATTTTCATGTAATCACATCTATCATGTAAATACTTTCAGGGTTTTCATAGTCTTTTTAATTGTCATTGTCATTTGAATTATATATAGAACCATATAAATAAGCTTACGTTTCAGTGTGTCTAGTTTTGAAAGATAATGTTATCGCTCACAGTTGTCCAAAATCATAAAATGCAATAAAAATAGTCTAAAATGTCAATTCTAAATGTAAAGTGTTTGTTCTGACGTTAACCTAAACAAAGTTGTTTATTAAACGATTTGTGACTATCCTCATTAATCATAGCTGACTACCCTCCTGCTCCCGTTTGAGCCATAAATCCCCTGCTGCCCTGCTTTGTAGGTCACATCTCCCAGATTCTTCAGATTCTGCCAGGGGTGAAATAAGGAGTTTCATTACAAGAACAGTGATTTGCTGTAGCTGCTCCGAGTCACTGCTGAACGACTCTCATTATCCCTCCCTCCTTGTGGGAACCCTGACAGGAGAAAGAGACCGCAGCACATGATCATACACAGGGTCGTCTTCCTATCTGTGCTGGTGTGCACTCGTACATAGCATGCTACTGTAGTTAACTGTTAGGGTATGACTTGTTGTTAGTAATCTTTCTGTACGTAAATACATTTGTTTAATTAGATTATCTGGTGTGTGTAATGATTTGGCTAATGTTGTAATGGTATGGAAAACAGCACATGCAATAAATCTAGGTAGTGCCTACAAGATGCAGACAGCTCAGTGTTCACAATAAAGTAACATCTAATACACCAAATTCATAATTTACTTATATATTTAGGAATTAATTCACACAAGGTCAACTTCCAGTTTTGCAATTTTTTGCACAGGCATCACATTTATCATGTATATTGTGCTGAGTGAAAAGAAATATCACAGTTAATAAATAGTTGCAAACAAGCAATCAATACTTGCAAAACTTCCCAAAATATTGTTACTAATGTTATATAGAAATATCTTGCAACAACAAGTACTTAAGCATAGAAACACCCATTTCTGGAACTAGACACGCCCTTTGGGCATAGTATAACACGACCTCTCGGTGGTGTGCACATACTACTGTAATCTCCCTGATTCTAGTTTTCAAAAGTAGGCAAGTAAATTCCTCCCAACTGTTGAACCATGGACCCGGGACCTGCCGCAACGGAGGCACGTCCGCAGCCAAAATGAGGGGGTTGGGAGGGGCCTCAGGTTTCAGGGTGGGGCCTAGCACAGTAACCCCCATTTTAATCATTTTGGGGGGGCATGCCCAGCGCTCCCTGAGCAGCCGGGCAGCCCCAGGCTAACCCTCCCTGCACTGATAGATGCTGTGTGCAAGCACACAGCATCTATTAAGTGATCACCGTCTGCTTTGCAGGGCAAAGCAGCGGTGATCACTGGCTGTCCCAATCTTCCCCCGCAGACAGCGGGACAGGGTCTAATTAGCTGGACTGTGTCGCTGTATTTGGGACAGTTGGGAGGTATGCAAGTATGTCATTAATTAATAATTATAAAAGGAACTGAAGTCAGGTGATCTATAGCTTTGATCACCTTGAAGAGATCCCAATCAGAATAGAATTATAATAGCTTAACTGTTTTTTGATAAGTAATGTGAAAAGCGGTTTTAGTGCATCTGCTGTTTGTTCAATTTGGAGAATTCCTGTTTTGGCTCAACACAAGTATAAAACTGTATTATTCCAAAGTGACTGAATTAAACTGAATGAATGAATAGCAGTTACAATTACAAATTCTGTATTTACCTCCACTCATCTATTAGGCCAGAGCTTGACAAATCCCAGGGGCCAGGTCGCCATGGCCCCCAGATTTTGCTGCCTGGCTACCAGATTGTGCAGGTGATTGGAGGGTGGGGCAGGCCTTGTCAGCCCCAGGGGAGACTCTTGACTGTGCCTGTATTACGGAGATTGTTTCAGCCACAGGAGTGCATGTGCTGAGTGCCTGTCCATCCCAGCCTGTGCTGACTGCCATTCCTGTCCTTCCCAGCCTGCGCTGACTGCCATGCCTGTCCATTCCAGCCTTCGCTGACTGCCATGCCTGTCCATTCCAGCCTGCGCTGACTGCCATGACTGTCCGTCCCAGGCTGCGCTGACTGCCGTTCCTGTTCATCCCAGCCTGCGCTGACTGCCGTTCCTGTCCATCCCAGCCTGCGCTGACTGCCGTGCCTGTCCACCCCAGCCTGCGCTGACTGCCGTGCCTGTCCGCCCCAGCCTGCGCTGACTGCCGTGCCTGTCCGCCCCACCCTGCGCTGACTGCCGTGCCTGTCCACCCCACCCTGCGCTGACTGCCGTGCCTGTCCGTCCCAGCCTGCGCTGACTGCCGTGCCTGTCCGTCCCAGCCTGCGCTGACTGCCGTGCCTGTCCGTCCCAGCCTGCGCTGACTGCCGTGCCTGTCCGTCCCAGCCTGCGCTGACTGCCGTGCCTGTCCGTCCCAGCCTGCGCTGACTGCCGTGCCTGTCCGTCCCAGCCTGCGCTGACTGCCGTGCCTGTCCGTCCCAGCCTGCGCTGACTGCCGTGCCTGTCCGTCCCAGCCTGCGCTGACTGCCGTGCCTGTCCGTCCCACCCTGCGCTGACTGCCGTGCCTGTCCGTCCCAGCCTGCGCTGACTGCCGTGCCTGTCCGTCCCAGCCTGCGCTGACTGCCGTTCCTGTCCATCCCAGCCTGCGCTGACTGCCGTGCCTGTCCACCCCAGCCTGCGCTGACTGCCGTGCCTGTCCGCCCCAGCCTGCGCTGACTGCCGTGCCTGTCCGCCCCACCCTGCGCTGACTGCCGTGCCTGTCCACCCCACCCTGCGCTGACTGCCGTGCCTGTCCGTCCCAGCCTGCGCTGACTGCCGTGCCTGTCCGTCCCAGCCTGCGCTGACTGCCGTGCCTGTCCGTCCCAGCCTGCGCTGACTGCCGTGCCTGTCCGTCCCAGCCTGCGCTGACTGCCGTGCCTGTCCGTCCCAGCCTGCGCTGACTGCCGTGCCTGTCCGTCCCAGCCTGCGCTGACTGCCGTGCCTGTCCGTCCCAGCCTGCGCTGACTGCCGTGCCTGTCCGTCCCAGCCTGCGCTGACTGCCGTGCCTGTCCGTCCCAGCCTGCGCTGACTGCCGTGCCTGTCCGTCCCACCCTGCGCTGACTGCCGTGCCTGTCCGTCCCACCCTGCGCTGACTGCCGTGCCTGTCCGTCCCAGCCTGCGCTGACTGCCGTGCCTGTCCGTCCCAGCCTGCGCTGACTGCCGTGCCTGTCCGTCCCAGCCTGTCCGGACTACTGTCTCCAAACTACTGCATACAGCTTTCTGGTAAGAGGGTTTATGCCTGGCCGAGGATTGCAGTTTTTGGGGGGTGAAGGAATGTGGGAGTCAGTGATGGCTGACTCCTACACTATCATCCTGGCTCCTAGATTTTATAAAAATTTGTCAGGCCCTTTATTAGGCAGAAAAATTTTTTTGCAAATCCCTTTTTAGAAATTGCTTAATAAGCTGAATCCAGTCTGATTCTGAACATGGCTTCAATGTAAAGTCTAATTCTTATTGTAAACATACTGTACCTCATTTTCTCTGAAATCAAACAATGGAGATTTTCATTTGTCTGCGAAATACACTTAATACGTGTATATTTATCTAGTGATAAATTACTACAAAGTGCATGATTGCTTACTACACTTTGCTTTGTGCAAGCACAGCTTAATCCCAATTTGTAAAATGGTATGTAAAGCATAACAAGTGATTTTCACTCCCGTCAGACCTACAAGAAAAAATGCTTCAAGTCTTTTATATACTCCCCTGGAATGGTTGTTTGTCTAACAATTCAATAACTCTTTATAGTATTTGTCACTCCTTAAACTCTGTCCACTTTTTCTCTTAACTAAACCCTTTTCAGCGATTAGGCCAGGTACCCAGCTTCATTTGAACAACACAAATTAAAACACAAGTGGTTCTATAAAACCCAGAACCTTGTGATCTCTCAAAAATCTTCTTATGATGCTTTGTGAAAACCGAATACAGGTTGAGTATCCCAAATCCAAAATGCTTGAGACCAGAAGTATTTTGG
The DNA here is from genome assembly GCF_028390025.1 of Pseudophryne corroboree. Classification (NCBI taxonomy): domain Eukaryota; kingdom Metazoa; phylum Chordata; class Amphibia; order Anura; family Myobatrachidae; genus Pseudophryne; species Pseudophryne corroboree. The sequence continues at coordinate 243,591,231 of NC_086448.1, forward strand.
ATATTGGATTTTTCCGTATTTTGGAATAATTGCATACCATAATGAGATATCATGGTGATGGGACCTAAGTCTAAGCACAGAATGCATTTATGTTTCATATACACCTTATACATACAGCCTGAAGGTAATTTTAGCCAATATTTTTAATAACTTTTTGCATTAAACAAAGTGTGTGTACATTCACACAATTCATTTATGTTTCACATACACCTTATACACACAGCCTGAAGGTAATTTAACGCAATATGTTTAATAACTTTGTGTAGTAAACAAAGTTTGTGTACATTGAGCCATCAGAAAACACTATCTCAGTCTTACTCAAAAAAATCCGTATTTCGGAATATTTGAATATGGGACACTCAACCTGTACTCCCAAATGCAGGTCATGTCACTAGCATAGTTGTTGTTGGGCTTCCAGTTGGTCTGAATCCCCTATTCCCAACAGCCTGACCAGCAGTCACTAAAAGCAGTATAAAGGGTGGAATGGAGATGGCGTCAGATTTTTCTACCAAGTCGTGTGTGTGTGTGTGTGTGTGTGTGTGTGTGTGTGTGTGTGTGTGTGTGTGTGTGTGTGTGTGTGTGTGTGTGTGGATCCAAGTGCTATATCATCTCAGCAAAGAGAGAATCTGATATGTGGCTTATCATTGGGTTGCATATGTCTGAAGTACTGTATTACATAAAGTGCACTTTGTTGGGTAAGACTACAGCTTGTTACATGTTAATTATGCATCCTTCATGGGCTTACGACAATAGCTCTAAAATAAAACATCTGGAAGCTCCCCCCCCCCCCCCCCCCCAGAAATCCTGCATTAGCACCTGACTAGAAGAGTCCATTTTCAGATCTGTATTCTTGAATTGTACTACTGTAATATTACACACATTGCACTTAAATTTGGGTATGAGGCTTTACTTGCCTACGTATGATAAATGCTATAATCCCTATTTTCCAAGCAAAGTGTTGCTAAGACTATGGTTGCATATAATTGATTACATTCATTCACATTGCTGGGGAATTCAGAAAGTAGCCCTCCCACTGGTATGTGAATTTAATTATTATAATAATCCGTATTCTAAATGTAAATTCCCCCATCCTTGGCTGCCCAGCAGGAAACTCAAGGCTTTTTCTTCTGACTTCCAGCAGATGTATTGCATAATTACCTATACTTTGTAGTAATTTGCAATGACACTTTGGTGCTGTGTCTGTGAGCACATTGTCTTCTTTATTTTCTAAATAGACAATACCCATTATAACATTGTCACAAAGTATGTTATAAATCAGAGATTGGTGAAATGAAACTATTTTTATTGAACAGTACTTGCAAACGAACAAGCATATCTCCCAAATCTGGAAAATAAATAAAAGGGTGTGGCCATGCTACATTAGGAGCCTTGATTTGAAGCTTGGTCACACCCTGGTGGATGTGCCTACCAGTTCTCAAGTGCTAGACAGACCCTTAATCCACTCCTCTCCTGTCAAAAAATGCATTACCATGTGTGCCACGAGCAGATGTGCACAGTACTCGTCCAGAGCAGCATACCTCCCAAGTGGATTTTTGGGAGGTATGTTCAGGATAAATAAAGTGGAGGTCTTTAAGGCTAGAGAGGATAGAGCACATAGAGCACATGGGTGGCACATTTCAGGAATCAGGAGTGCATGGCTGTGAGTTAGCACTCACAAGGGTAGCAAGGATTGTTGTACACATAGGACAGCCTACTAGTTAAGGGGTCTATTCATGAAGCAGTGAAAAGAGTGGAGAAGTTGCCCATGGCAACCAATCAGCTTTGAAGTAACATTTTTAATTTGCATACTGTAAAATTATACAGAGCAGCTGGTTGGTTGCTATGGGCAACTTCTTCACTGGCTCACTTCTCCACTCTTTTCACTGCTTCATGAATAAACCCCTATATGTTTTGCAGGTCAGGAACAAGGCTTGCAGATAAATACTGTAGCATAGTGGAACATCGGTTTAGCATTGCTTCTTCAAAGCATTCAGGTCTTGAATTTGATTCTGACCATTGCCTTTTTGTGGCGTTTGTGTGTTCCTCTGTTTTCATTGGTGACCTGTTTCCTTCCATAAAACAGAAACATACTGGTATGTTAGTTGCTTCTGACGATTACTATCTGGCCCAGACTGCTAGGTTAAGTATTCTAACACACCGTAAATCTCTGGTAGGAGTATGGTCTGGACCAGCAAAGTCCATTGTCCACATAGTCACAGACTTCCAAGTCCTGACAGATGTTTATTTCTCTGACGTCCTAGTGGATGCTGGGAACTCCGTAAGGACCATGGGGAATAGCGGCTCCGCAGGAGTCTGGGCACATCTAAAGAAAGCTTTAGGATCACCTGGTGTGCACTGGCTCCTCCCCCTATGACCCTCCTCCAAGCCTCAGTTAGATCTCTGTGCCCGAACGAGAAGGGTGCACACTAGGGGCTCTCCTGAGCTCTTTGTGAAAGATAATATGAATACCACCAAAAAAAAGGGTATTATGTTTGGTGAGGAAAAACTTCCTGTAGTTTTCCCTGAATCTGAGAAATAAAATGAGGTGTGTGATGATGCGTGGGTTTCCCCCCGATAACAATTGATAATTTCTAAAAAGTTATTGGCAGTATACCTTTTCCCGCCAGAGGTTAGGGTGCGTTGGGAAACACCCCCTAGGGGGGATAAGGCGCTCACACGCTTGTAAGAACAAGGGCTCTATCCTCTCCTGAGATGGCCGCCCTTAAGGATCCTGCTGATAGAAAGCAGGAGGGTATCCTAAAATGTATTTACACACATACTGGTGTTATACTGCGACCAGCAATCGCCTCAGCCTGGATGTGCAGTGCTGGGTTGGCGTGGTCGGATTCCCTGACTGGAAATATTGATATCCTAGATAAGGACAGTATATTATTGCCTATAGAGCAATTAAAAGATGCATTTCTATATATGCATGATGCACAGCGGAATATTTGCCGACTGGCATCAAGTATAAGTGCGTTGTCCAATTCTACCAGTAAAGTGGTCAGGTGATGCGGATTCCAAACGGCATTTGGAAGTATTGCCTTAAAAAAAAAAAAGGGGATGTACCCCTGGTCGCCTCTCAAAATAAGACGCCGTATTATCAGGCGCAGTCCTGGTTGGCAAGCGGACAAAAGGGTTCCTCTTTTCTGCACGTGACAGAGGGAGAGGAAAATGGCTGCAGAGATCAGCCAGTTCCCAGGAACAGAAACCCTTTTCTGCCTCTGCCAAGCCCTCAGTATGACGCTAGGGCTTTACAAGTTCAGGCACGGTGGGGGCCCGTTCTCAATGAATTTCAGTGCGCAGTGGGCTCACTCGCAAGTAGACCCCTGGATCCTTCAGGTAATATTTTCAGGGGTACAAATTGGAATTCGAGACGTATTCCCCTCGCCGTTTCCAAAAGTCTGTTTTACCGACGTCTCCCGCTGACAGGGAGGCAGTTTTGGAAGCCATTCACAAGCTGTATTCCCAGCAGGTGATAATTAAGGTACCCCTCCTGCAACAGGGAACGGGGTATTATTCCACACTATTGTGGTACCGAAGCCAGACGGCTCGGTGAGACCGATTTTAAAATCTAAAATCTTTGAACACTTACATACAGAGGTTCAAATTCAAAATTGAGTCACTCAGAGCAGTGATTGCAAACCTGGAAGAAGGGGACTACATGATGTCTCGGGACATCAAAGATGCTTACCTTCATGTCAAAATTTACCCTTCTCACCAAGGGTATCTCAGGTTATGGTACAGAACTGTCACTATCAGTTCAGACGCTGCCGTAGGGATGGTCCTCGGCACCCCGGGTCTTTACTGAAGTAATGACCGAAATGATGATATTCCTTCGAAGGAAGGGAATTTTAGTTATCCTTTACTTGGACGATTCCCTGATAAGGGTAAGATCCAGGGAACAGTTGGAGATCGGTGTAGCACTATCTCAGGTAGTGTTGCGGCAGCACGATTGGATTCTCAATATTCCAAAATCGCAGCTGGTTCCGACGACTTGTCTTCTGTTCCTAGGGATGATCCTGGACACAGTCCAGAAAGAAGGTGTTTCTCCCGGAGGAGAAAGCCAGGGAGTTATCCGAGCTAGTCAGGAACCTCCTAAAACCGAACCAAGTCTCAGTGCATCAATGCACAAGGGTTCTGGGTAAAAATGGTGGCTTCCTACGAAGCAATCCCATTCGGCAGATTCCACGCAAGACTTTCCAGTGGAACCTACTGGACAAATGGTCCGGGTCGCATCTTCAGATGCATCAGCGGATAACCCTGTCACCAGGGACAAGGGTATCCCTCCTGTGGTGGTTGCAGAGTGCTCATCTTCTAGAGGGCCGCAGATTCGGCATTCAGGACTGAGTCCTGGTGACCACGGATGCCAGCCTGCGAGGCTGGGGAGCAGTCACACAGGGAAGGAATATCCAGGGCTTATGGTCAAGCCTGGAGACATCACTTCACATAAATATCCTGAAGCTAAGGGCCATTTACAATGCTCTAAGCTTAGCAAGACCTCTGCTTCAAGGTCAGCCGGTGTTGATCCAGTCGGACAACATTACGGCAGTCACCCACGTAAACAGACAGGGTGCCACAAGAAGCAGGAGGGCAATGGCAGAAGCTGCAAGGATTCTTCGCTGGGCGAAAAACCATGTGATAGCACTGTCAGCAGTTTTCATTCCGGGAGTGGACAACTGGGAAGCAGATTTCCTCAGCACGACCTCCACCCGGGAGAGTAGGGACTTCACCCAGAAGTCTTCCACATGATTATAAACCGTTGGGAAAAACTCGACAGGTATTGCGCCAGGTCAAGGGACCCTCAGGCAATAGCTGTAGATGCTCTGGTAACACCGTGGGTGTACCAATCAGTGTATGGGTTCCCTCTTCTGCCTCTCATACCCAAGGTACTGAGATTGATAAGATGGAGAGGAGTAAGCACTATATTAGTGGCTCCGGATTGGCCAAGAAGGACTTGGTAACCGGAACTTCAAGAGATGCTCACGGAGGATCCGTGGCCTCTACCTCTAAGAAGGGACCTGCTTCAGCGGGGACCTTGTCTGTTCCAAGACTTGCCGCGGCTCTGTTGACGGCATGGCGGTTGAACGCCGGATCCTGAAGGAAAAAGGCATTCCGGATGAAGTCATCCCTATCCTGATCAAGGCCGGGAAGGATGTAACCGCAAAATATTATCACCGCATTTGGCGAAAATATGTTGCGTGGTGCGAGGCCAGTAAGGCTCGACGGAGGAAATTCAACTGGGTCGATTCCTACATTTCCTGAAAACAGGAGTATCTATGTGCCTGAAATTGGGGTCCATTAAGGTTCAAATTTCGGCTCTGTCGATTTTCTTCCAAAAAAGAACTAGCTTCAGTCCCTGAAGTTCAGACGTTTGTTAAAGGGGTACTGCATATACAGCCTCCTTTTGTGCCTTCAGTGGCACTTTGGGATCTCAAGGTGGTTTTTGGGTTCCAAAAGTCACATTGGTTTGACCCACTTAAATCTGTGGAGTTAAAATATCTCACAAAAAAAGTGGTCATGCTGTTGGCTCTGGCCTGGGCCAGGCGCGTGTCAGAATTGGTGGCTTTATCCTGTAAAAGCCCTTATCTGATTTTCCATTCGGACAGGGCGGAATTGAGGACTCGTCCTCAGTTTCTCCCTAAGGTGGTTTCAGCGTTCACCTGAACCAAACCTATTGTGGTGCCTGCGGCTACTAGGGACTTGGAGGACTCCAAGTTGCTAGACGTTGTCAGGACCCGGAAAATATATGTTTCCAGGACGGCTGGAGTCAGGAAATCTGACTCGCTGTTTATCCTGTATGCACCCAACTAGCTGGGTGCTCCTGCTTCTAAGCAGACTATTGCTCGTTGGATTTGTAGTACAATTCAGCTTGCACATTCTGTGGCAGGCCTGCCACAGCCAAAAAATCTGTAAATGCCCACTCCACAAGGAAGGTGGGCTCATCTTGGGCAGCTGCCCGAGGGGTCTCGGCTTTACAACTTTGCCGAGCAGTTACTTGGTCAGGAGCAAATACGTTTGTAAAATTCTACAAATTTGATACCCTGGCTGAGGAGGACCGGGAGTTCTCTCATTGGGTGCTGCAGAGTCATCCGCACTCTCCCGCCCGTTTGGGAGCTTTGGTATAATCCCCATGGTCCTTACGGAGTTCCCAGCATCCACTAGGACGTCAGAGAAAATAAGAATTTACTTACCGATAATTCTATTTCTCGTAGTCCGTAGTGGATGCTGGGCGCCCATCCCAAGTGCGGATTGTCTGCAATACTGGTACATAATTATTGTTACCAAAAAAATTCGGGTTATTGCTGTAGTGAGCCATCTTTTCTAGAGGCTCCTCTATTATCATGCTGTTAACTGGGTTCAGATCACAAGTTGTACAGTGTGATTGGTGTGGCTGGTATGAGTCTTACCCGGGATTCAAAATCCTTCCTTATTGTGTACGCTCGTCCGGGCACAGTATCCTAACTGAGGCTTGGAGGAGGGTCATAGGGGGAGGAGCCAGTGCACACCAGGTGATCCTAAAGCTTTCTTTAGATGTGCCCAGACTCATGCGGAGCCGCTATTCCCCATGGTCCTTACGGAGTTCCCAGCATCCACTACGGACTACGAGAAATAGAATTATCGGTAAGTAAATTCTTATTTTTACAAAAGCAAGGGAATAATCCTAAATAGATTTGTGTCTAACTTGCATAACTCTAGGAATTGTATTGTACATTTAGCCAGTATTACTTAAAAGGGACCATTTCAGGGCCTAAACTTTTAAGGGACAAATCTTTAAAACCCAGAACTGTCCCTGGAAATTAGGAACCGTCAGCAAATACGCTATTCTATCTCATCATTGTATGCAGGAATTTATCTACTATCAACACTGTGCTTCTAAAATAAATTAAACCTTTGAACAACACTAAGAAAATTGTTCTATAATGATTACTTTGGATACAGAAATCATTTATACAATTAATAAATCTACCCAAAACATTCAAATATATTTTGTGTCTAGGTTGTTTCATTGCATTTTAACATCTGATGCCTTTAACAAACTGTCCACATACTGTGGCTGGCATTATGCATTGAAATATTTAACAACTACTACACTGCAATAAAATAAATGTAAAATGACTGTATTGATCTAAAGATTGATGGATTAGACTATTCTAACAGTGATTAATTTGTTAGTTTTTAGCAGATGCCCTGCAGGGCAACATTAAAGCAGATAATATGTGACTTATGTGCCTGTTGCTTTGTGAATCAAATTATGATTTGGTTTCAGAGTAAAATAGATAGATAGATAGATAGATAGATAGATAGATAGATAGATAGATAGATAGATAGATAGATAGATAGATAAGCACTTGGAAAAGTCCACACTCCAGACTTCACAGACTCAACAGGGCGGTGCTCCACATGGGCCAGTACCTGTACTGTACATAGCAAATTGGAGATGTAGGTACTCACTGCTAGATATAAACAGGCGTAATTTAATGGGCAAAGATTGGTGTACAGGTGCGCTGGTTAGTCTTAATGAAGGTTTGCAGTCCACAGGTGATTCCACACCTTGGCTGTTAGCACTGATGAACCACCACCGCTGCACTTCTCCAAAGCATTCAGGACTCCTTGAATGAATTTCTGGGAAAAAAGGATTCAGGAGAATGCGCCCATAGTGTAAATCTGATTTATTTATAAAAACATATCAGTAAAACCAAATCACAGGTATAGATATAATAATACCTCTTCAGACCCACACTTTGGGCCAGTTTATGCATATAAGAAATTCCACAAGGCTAATGCACCAACCGCCGTGTCCAAACGCCGGGACCGTGCACCGTGCTGCGCTCAGAAGCCCGTCCGGCCACCCGCAGTGATCACAGGGAGATGCAAAGCCGAGTGAATGAGACGTCTGGCAAGCTCCGCCCCAACGCGTTTCGTAAACACTTCGTCAGGAGGCTGGCTTGCAGACGTCATTCCGACCTTAATATACTACTCCACAGATTAGGCGTAATTTAATGATAACTCACAGATACATGAAAACGGTGTGTCGACGTTTCAGTCACCTCATGACCTTTTTCAAGACATCACAGCAGAGCAACAGAGAGACAATTGTCCAGTGCATCACCATTCACCAAATGCCAAAACTAGTTTCCCTTATGTAGCAAAAGCCTGTACAAACCATGCCTACCAATTAATTAAGACAGGAAGTGCCTCAAAACATGAAAAACTCTTCAGGTACAAAAGAATAGAGACATAAATATGTCACTTAGAGGGGCAAATATTAGATGAGTATATAAACAACCTTATATACCTGGAAATTAGTGTAAAAACAACCAAAAAGCTGCACACACGGCCACGACCGGAAGTAGCATGCATTCCACCGGCCGTGGAACGCACGGAAGCCAGAACCGGAATTGACGCAATACGCGTCTATCGTCACGACAACGGTGTTAATAGTACAGTGCTAAAGCCGGCTAAACTGCGCCATGTTGAGTATGGGAAATGAGTCTGGTTACATGGACGGAAGCACTGTAATATATGGGCAAAATATCACAACTGGATATACTATTAGGGCGCTAGTGTCATGCAACCGCATACAATAAGGAAACTGTAGGATAGACACCACAAAAAAACAATATTGTAAGGATTATGTTCATTATGTTCATTTAACCCATGAGGGGACAACGTGTCCAATCGATATATCCAGTGTGATTCTCGCTGCCGTAGCAATTTTTCACGATCCAGAGGTGGCGATGAACATAATCCTTACAATATTTATTTGCGATAAGGGCATTTATTGCTGGAATCCATTTTTAACCAATTAATGAAATTTTTTGGTCTGATTTTTATGTTTTTTTAGATTGTCATATTGTGGGCGGTCCCTTTGGGGTACCTCTATTTGGTGCCCCTGGGGTACCATTTCCACTGTTTGTTATGTCTGTCTAACTTGTTTGTTTTGTATTGTCAATATGTGTGTGGTGTCTGTCCTACAGTTTCCTTATTGTATGCGGTTGCCTGACACTAGCGCCCTAATAGTATATCCAGTTGTGATATTTTGCCCATATATTATAGTGCTTTCGTCCATGTAATACCGTTGTCATGACGATAGACACGTATCATGTCACTTCCGGTTCTGGCTTCTGTGCGTTCCATGGCCGGTGGAACGCATGCTACTTCCGGTCGCGGCCTTGTTTGCAGCTTTTTGGTTGTTTTTACACTAATTTCCAGGTGCATAAGGTTGTTTATATACTCATCTAATACTCGCCCCTCTAAGTGACATATTTATGGTGGGCATGGTTTGTACAGGCTTTTGCTACAAAAGGAAAACTAGTTTGGGCATTTGGTGAATGGTGATGCACTGGACAGTTGTCTCTCTAAGTGTGTGTACACACGGTGAGATCCTTGCTATGCCCGATTTTCACTTGCGATTTCCCTTGAACTCCCTGGAGCCCAGATAGCACAGATTTTGACTAACTTTTATTGCGATATGGACTATGTGTGCTTACGATTTTGGCTTATGTGAGATTTTGGCTTATGTGAGATGTCATTGACATGTGAGATGAACTAGATAGTACACTGATCTAGCAAGGATTGACTTGCCTGCACAGTCTATCTTTTCTTGCGATGCCGACCTGCCGGGACCGCGCATCGGGATCGAATCGGGATCGCAAGGTGACTTTCACCTTGCGATCTGCACTAACTTTTCTTGCGATTTTGACTATATAGTCAAAATCGAAAGAAAATATCTCACCGTGTGTACACACCGTTATGCTCTGCTGTGATGTCTTGGAAAAAGGTCATGAGGTGACCGAAACGTCGACACACCGTTTTCATGTATCTATGAGTTATCATGAAATTACGCCTGTTTAAATCTACCAGTGAGTGCCTACATCTCCAATTAGATAGATAGATAGATAGATAGATAGATAGATAGATAGATAGATAGATATCAATTATCTAAATAGTCTAGTTGGTTTATGGCAAAAACTAACATGCACTTTGTTCTGCTTCGTCAGTAACATATGATGGGTTTTACTAATCAATGAATCTAAATGGTCTTAAACCTCTGCGTACTACTGTCATGGTTAAAGAGATTGGGAATGTAACATTCTGTATCACAATATGCCCAAACATACACAAATCAGAATTACTGGGAATATTTTTTAGTATAACTGGGGTGTTGGATATTACCCACCAGTGTTGCATTTTTTTTTTTTGAATACATAAATAATGCAAGCGATCACAAACTGAATAAGCCGAGCAGATTTGTTTAACCACTAGTTAGTTACGTCTGTATGCATTTACCAATGCTTTCAGTACACAAGTTGTGCAGTGCTTTTTCAGTGCTTTTTATCAGGCCATCCGTTAGTGGGATTTCAAGAGTATGTGCTACATGCGGGAAAACCCCCAAAATTTAAAATTACTATATCATTAAAAATTGGTATTATACCCCAAAAGTTTGTAATCAATGATAATTGTGTCCCCCCTACTAGAGCGTATGTTCTAACTACTGATTGGTGTTCCCCAATTACATCTGTGCAGCAAGACTGCCCCTGTACATACACATGGTCACATAGCATCATCATTATCAGTGCAACCTTGCACCAGCCTTGTCCACAGTGTGAATCAGGGTCATAACTAGGTGTGTGCCAGCGTTGCCTGGCACACAGCGGATCTGCACTGTGGGCACAGTACCACCTGCAACACCTGTAGTTACGAGCTGCATTGTGTTCCACGCCTTCTCTCTACCACCCGACCACCCCCTCTATCCTCCCAAGCAGAGGTTACAGTGAGCCGCGGGCAGCAATGCCCGATCCCACCCCAGCAGCTGGCACCTACAGTGCAGCCTGGCCCTGACCACCCCCTTCCTCCTCCCCCACACGGAGGTTACAGTGTGAGCCGTTGCAGGCAGCAATGCCCGATCCCACCCGCCCTTACCATGCAGCCTGAGCATCCCAGAGTTTAGAGTGCAGCCCAACAGTGGATGCGGCTGCTATTTGGCCTGGTAGTACACCTGTAGTGTTTTCCAGCGCCAGACTCTAAGCCCCACCAGCTCTCCCCAGAGCTCATTGCTCCGTGCTGCACAGTGCACGCTGCCTGAGCCCTGAATCTCGGATCTCCACCCCTGTAGATGACCTGTGCCTGCCCTTCCGCCTGCTCAATACCAAGGTGAGTGTAAAACGGGACTCTACCAGCTGTAATGTGTAAAAAGGGGAACACTACCTGCCGTAATGTGTAAAAGGGGTCTCTGCCTGTCGTACTGTGTAAAATGGAACTTTGTTTGGCATAATGTCTAAAAGGGGACTCTCTGACATAATGTGAAAAAGGGAGCTCTGTCTGGCGTAATGTATGAAAAGGGAACTCTACCTGGCATAATGTGTAAAAGGTGGCTCTACCTGGTGTAATGTGTGATAGGGGCTCTACCTGTAGTAATGTGTGATAGGGGCTCTACCTGTAGTAATGTGTGATAGGGGCTCTACATGGGGTAATGTGTAAAATGGGGCTCTACCTGGCATAATATGTGACAGGGGCTTCACCTAGTGTAATGTGTAAAAGGGGCTCTAACTTGAGTAATGCGTGGCGCTACTGTGCAGCGTAATTTGAATAATGGGGACTACTGTGCAGTGTAATATGAATTGGTATTATTTGTGACCACTCCCCTTCCCCATGAAGCCACACCCCTATATTTTTTACGCGCGCCTATGACGCGCACTGGGCCTATTTTAAATATAGGGGGGGGCGCCAATGCGGTTTCTTGCACACAGCACTAAAATGTCTAGTTACAGTACTGGTGTGATTGATCAGTCTGAAAACAGGTGTGTTTACACATACATGCATCTCTACATAGCACTCAATTTTGTTGACACGCCCTCTCTAAATTATCTAGGTATTTAATTCTATGGAAGTTTATTGAGATGTATTTAATAAAAACAACATTAACTTATTTGAAGAATCTCAATTTTCCACTTCCAGTTAATTATTACTCTGTGTCAGTAAAAGGTGTCTGTCGCAAAACAATTCAATCAAACTCATAATCAAATGATGGTCCTGGTTAGGCCACTTGGAACAGGAAATTTGGTTGACCAATGATCTCAACTGATGTATACTTCATCTACTTTATAAGTAGCATTATATAAATCAAACTGACACATTATTTAAGAATACAGACACATTGTTTTAAATGACAAATACCTATACTTATTGAATAAAAATAGTGATACATTAACAAACAGAAAATACAAATGCTTAACTATTTTCTTAAATTAAAACCGAAATAAACTCAGAAATGGTCCTAGCAAATGCACATTATCTGCTGCTAATCGAAGGCTAGAAGGTTTTAAGAATTAATAGTTAGAAAAAGTAAACTCAAGAACTGACGATTTATAAAATTTCCTTCCTTTAAAAAAAAATTTCTTGGCTCGTATTCCTCTTTACTTGTGATATCAGACAAGAGATACGTTGGTAAGCTAACCTTCCTCTGGTTTATTACCCCTTTGTTCTACTAAACTCATAGTTATATATTCTATAACTAGCTTCTGATACATAACAGATATAATATTAAGACCCTACACAACTTCTGGTTTCACAGACACATACACATGGCAAATTTGAATTTGTTGTATAAATTTGTTGTATCAATGCGAAATAACTACAGTATGTGCTGATATCTAATGATGACACAAGTCCTGTTTCACTGGTTATACACCTATCCTCCTTGTAGCTTGGACTGCAAGAGAACGTTTTGCCAAAAACCATAGGATTTACAGACCTTATATATGTGGTTGGCACTCTAGGCATCTCAAAATAAACAATCCTAGCAAGGTGACCCAAGTCAGACCTCTGAAGTAGATATCGGCATACAGTAACCCCTTGTTTACTTACACTCAGTGGTTTCACATTATAAAAACAGCTCATGTCTTTAGGAGTGACCATTGCCACAGATACGCATTGGATTCCTAATTTCTGATATGGCCACATTCGTGACAGTGTAGAAGTATGTGATCTGTCATCACCGGGTGTTACTCTGCTGGGGAGAGAGGCCCGGTGCTAATGAGACCTAAGAACAGTCTCCCACATTGATCAGATTTTCCAGTGTAAGGCAGTGTGTCATAATATGCTGTATTGACATCTAAAGGCCCACATACATCAGAGCCTTATTTCCCCGATCCGATGGCACTACCGATCTTCTGACCGAATACGCTCATCGGCAGCCACCAATGATCAGCGATTGATCAGGGAATTGTAGAAATTCTTCATTTTAAAAATCCCTGATTTTCCAATCCAGACCGTACAGTAAATAACTGGGAGCAGCATCTGATGGGTCCTTGTGGGGTTAAGGAAACTATATAGTTGGACCTGGTGGTTTTTCTATATTCACCTCTCATAACTTTTTGTAATATCGCACTGAGAAACCATCATGCCTGGGGCGCTTAAAGAATTAATGGATTGGAGTTACTGCTACCTCCGCAAATTTACCATTCACCTTAATAAAGTCCTATGGTTTTTCGTTGGAGGAAAATATCTGATTTTGTTTAAAGTATTTTTTTTTTAAATTCACTTTAGCACTTGATTTTTGCCCCCCAGTTTTTTCTTACTCAGTAATAGATTTTATTACAAGAAGCACTAGCATAAGCAACATCATTAATTATAATATAGAAACTTGCAGTATGTGACTACAAATATATGCAGTGTTACAGCATATTGCTTACTTCTTAGGAGCTGATGCTGAATTGGACTTGCACCTGTTTGCTTAGCGTAAAGTATGAGAATTAGCTTTGCACATGCCCAGTAAGCCAGCAGCACGCAAAGGGGCGTTCTAAGGTAGGACGAGCAGAGTAAGGACTTGTTTGTGTAATGTATACAGAGTGTCACAGAGACTTATATTGGCCTGTAATAGTTGTCATTTGTGGGTGCCTGAGGCCGGGTTCAAACACTAATTATGCCGGCTAACTGCAGTAGCTACATGGTTCTGATTGGCTGTTTCTGTACTCATTGCCATATAAATTCTAATAGTGTTTTTGTTTTTATTTGTACACAAGACAAAGCGTTGAACCTGTTGTATAAAAGGGGCTGTATTTTTTTTATTTACACCTACAGTTGTGCTATCAAAACAAATAGTTTAAAACATGGATGTATATGCTACAATGTAAACTTGCAGGCATCTTTCAATTTTATGCATATGTACGCAGTTGGGACACAATAGCTTAGAGAACCATCTTGGGTCATAATTCTCCTCCAGAGATCTTGGGTCACATTGTAAAGCGCTATTTACGAATAAATATTCATGCACCTGCACTTGCTTTCTCAAGATAAGGCCGACCACTACTGGATTTGGATAGAAGCCAGGAAACAGGTGTTTACGGATCTTATTGTCTCTAGTAATAAGTGTGACTACTTAAGAATTTAATAGACAGCTATAGCAAACAAGAAAATACTTCAGATCCATTCTCTTTAAATGGAGATCATGTTTCTCCATTGGAGATAAGCTGTTATAAGCTGATTCTGGCGCAGTGTATATAGTGTATATTTCTTGGCTGGAGACGTATTCCATCTGGTTTAAATGTGTTACTTTTGATTCAGAATATAATTGCAATTACATATTTCATACATCTGTTTGTTTGTTTTTTTTATATCAATGAATTTTTGCTGTAAAATAACCTTTATATAGCAAACAACTACATTTTAAACTGATTCTTTAAGGAGGCTGTTTTTCGAATACTGCGCAAACGTTAAAGAAGGAAAGGCAGTCATAATGCAAATAAGACATCTGCTTTGGTCAGAGATGCAGTGAAGCCATAAAAAATGGACTTGTTGCTGAGGGTAACAGAGTGCTACCCTTTCTCTTTAGCGCGTCAGTATAACTTAAATGGTGCATAAAAATTAATATATTTTATATAAAATTGCGGAAGCAATTGTGCTGTGCTAGACTGTCACTTACCCGCCCATACCACCGTGGTGAATTAGAGATACCTTTCAATTAATGCCACCACAGGACCATGCCCTGAAATCAGGACTGTCCTGTTGAAATTGGGAGGAGTTGAAAGGTATGTAGTTAATAAATAAATATATATATATATATATTCTTGATACACGGACCGGCACTCCCACAGCTCCAAACAATTGCCCCGGTGCCCTCTGAGGTGGTATTGAATAGATAAAAAGGCGGTAAAGCATTCTGCGGCACTCAGGTCTTAATCAATAAATATCTGTATTGAAAAATTCACAGCATAAAGCCCAACGTTTCGGGACTAGCACGTCCCTTTGTCAAGGTGAATAACAAGCAAATAAGAAAAGTGATATACCTTTATACCATACAAAGTGGCAGAAATCCCCAGGTGAGCTCGTGTGGCAAACGCCGCCCGGCCGCGGGTTCCGGCGTCTTCCGCTGACGTCATCCTGAGGTGGCCGCCAGTACCATGGTAACCAATGGCGCTGGCGCTCCCCATGTGACGTACTATACGGAGGAAGAGTGAAACTACTAAGTTACAGAACCCGATCACCAGCGCTCATATTAGCCATTGACAGACCGCAGTTAGCATCATCTATTTGTGCATATTAAATATTGAATGGGTGTGATAAACCTATTGTAAACTGTGAATGAGTGCTTGTTAAAACATATATGTGTGAAAATGTATAAAAATATATAAAATGAAACACCAAAAAAAGTGTCGAAAAAAACGTGAAAAATGTCTTGTAGGGTGTCATGTTAGGATTGCTCCTAAATAATTGGGCAAGGAATACATTGATAATCAGTAAATGATGAACTGTGAAGTTCAAACGTGAAATTGCAGCATTGGCATAGGGCTAACTATGTCCCAGAAGGTGACTGCAACAATTAACATATGAATAGCTTCACTGATGGTGTGGCTAAATGGCTAACAGGCTGCATGAAAAGCCACACAAGCTCACCTGGGGATTTCTGCCACTTTGTATGGTATAAAGGTATGTCACTTTTCTTATTTGCTTGTTACTCACCTTGACAAAGGGATGTGCTAGTCCCGAAACGTTGGGCTTTATGCTGTGAATTTTTCAATACAGATATTTATTGATTAAGATCAAACATTAAAACAATGTGTTTGTTGCAAAGAGGCAACAAGAAGAATAGATTGCTTTTTGGAGCACTCTTTTATAACAATATTTAATTTGCAAATCATATGAAATGATTATAATAGTTTAAAACGTAACCTTTAATTCATACTCCTAAAATAAACAGGGATTTTCTGAATAACATTGACTATTATGTAAATGTCATTCTATATAAACATTAATTCAATTGTATCCCTTATAAAGAATAATTACATATCTTATATTAGATCTGGGTGAGAAAATAATTACACATCTTATATTAGATCAGTATCGCATTTGTGGTAAAAATATTCATAAATCTCAATGCATGTGTGAATCGCAGCCAGTAATAACCATTTGATATTACTATCATCCGCAAATAGATCGGTATAATTTCTTTTACTCTAGATCTGTATCCATAGCAGTCAGAATTCCATTCAAATCTATTACAGCTATGTATACCAATATCATAAACACCTGTTTCTAAACTGTATCAATATGTTAATCTGTATCATTCCCTGCCAAGTTCCTAGATACAAGTGTTGCATGTCCAGCATGTTTCATTTACCCATGAATTTCTAAACCAGTAAGTCAGGTTTATTCCAATCTGCTTGAAATTGCATTGTTAGAATAAACACTATTTATAAAGTATAACACCTGACATTAGACTGTAGTATTATTTAGTGCTGGATACCATACCAATTAGTATATAGAAAACATGCACTGTAACATATTAGGTGTCAATTCTTTCAAAAATTCTTATGTGCTCTCATATTGGGTGAAATGGTATTGAAACA
Organism: Pseudophryne corroboree; assembly: GCF_028390025.1. Classification (NCBI taxonomy): domain Eukaryota; kingdom Metazoa; phylum Chordata; class Amphibia; order Anura; family Myobatrachidae; genus Pseudophryne; species Pseudophryne corroboree. The sequence goes on from NC_086448.1 coordinate 243,608,081, forward strand.
GACAACAGTACATCGCATCAATTATTTCTGTATAGCAGACTATTGTTGTAACCTCTAACACCAATAGGTTGAGTCATACACAGAATATTTCCTATGATGACGTAATATATGGCATGGTTATGCCCATGAATGATAGAAGTTATAGGGAGAAGTACAACCCGAGATGCCGTCCCCCTCATCTACTGCCCAGTATCATCGTAGAGCGGATACTAAGTGAGAGTAAGGGTTGTTGTCGGATTGATGGAAAAAGTAGATTCGGCGTCACTTTGTCATCCTGTGCCTGGTGTTAGATGGATCCTGTTACCATAGGCATTGCAGGGTCCAAATTCGCCAGCAGGGAACAGGTGAACGCTAGGAAAGGCAGATCACAGATGTACAATATATCCAGACCCTTGGATTAATCTATTTCGTATAATATTCAAGCAGTAGTAGCTAGGCTGATGTAATTATCTACCAAAAACATATACCAAGACATTTGTTGCCTGCAGTTCCTGTGGTACCAGAGTTACGTTCAGGCAGTATTCTCATAACTGGCGTGATTATACGCTAGAGACACGTAACATAATGATCGTTGCCTATAGACTGAAATAGGATATCTCACACACGTATGTATAATGTAACAATTACCGAATCCACTCCTACTCAGTATTGTTTAATTGCCTCTATTGCCAGCGCGGCTTATAGTGGTCATCGGCAATTTTACCATTAACAGGATAAAATCCTTACCTGCAGTTACTGCCGCTAGATATATGATTTCAGAGTGCCAAAAGGACTCCTCCCATTCATCAATTCAGAGGTATAATACCAGTACAACTTAAATTGACCATTAATGACAAGACTTTTACAAGCAAATAATGCAATTAAAAAAATTAAAGCTACACAGATAGATATGGTACCGAAATACCAAATGTGTTACCAGTTTGCGGATAGTCGGCTGTATTTGCCGTGGATGCGGTCAGAGGTGGTGATTCCTTCCCTATTGCATTAGACGGCTTCCTCCCGCTGTGAGGTGCCGTGACCGTGCGGCGGCGTGCAGCTACGATCCTTAGACTCGGACCGCACTGACGGCTTCCTCCCGCTGTGAGGTGCCGTGACCGTGTGGCTGCGATCAGTAGACTCGGACTTTTTTGATTGTAGGAGCACCTCCAGCATTCTAAAGCTTATAACTCCAGAGGAGGAATATATTTACTAGCTGGTTTTTGTTTTTTAATGTACTTCTATTAACGTAATTGAATAATTTCAGTCTGGTGCGGGATACTTAGTATAATATCATTTATTGATTAAGACCCTGAGTGCCGCTGAATGCTTTACCGCCTTTTTATCATCACACACACACACACATATACATAGCCAACCTGTGGCCATATATAACGGTCTGGTGTCAAGCTAAATGACCTGACCCCATGTACAGTTTGTGCACCAGCAGGACTGCTGTACTTTAATATCTGCTTGGTGGCCACGTAGAACTTGTACTGTGGTATCTCTCATCTTGTGCCACTGTTGAGTTTTGTCTCAATTCTGCATCTGCCACTACACCCCATTCTTAATAAGATTTATTATTATAGAAGTATTATAACATGAGGACATACACTGAAACTAGAGGGAGGCAGGTTCAGGGGAAATTTAAGGAAAAATTACTTCACAGAAAGGGTAGTGGATAACTGGAAAAACCTCCCATCAGAGGTGGTAGAGGCTAAGACTGTAGAGCAATTTAAACATGCTTGGGATAGGCATATGAATATCCTTACAAAGAATTAAGGTTCAAAAAGGGTTGAGATTACTTAAAGGATAAATAAAAGGAGCAGACTAGATGGGCCAAGTGGTTCTTATCTGCCGTCAAATTTTGTGTTTCTATTTCAGGCACCTACAAGATTGTAAGGCCTACAAAAATATTCAAAGTTGCTTTAGCACTTTGTAGTCTGTCCTGGTGACCAGTTCTGTATTTTATCCCTGGATCTCAGCTTGCTGTACACTTATCTCAGTCTTGATTATTGGCTTTGTCTTAGCTTGTGGCCTGGTAGCTACTCTATATATTTTAGTCGGTGCCATCTATATTCTGTTTTGCCTGTCCCTGACTAGTTATGATTTTGCTGCAACCCTCACTTTGGTTTTTTGTTCCTCTATCCTGGTCCTGCAACCCTCAGTATGCCCTAGCTCCAGTATTCTTTTTACTATTCCATCTCTTGGCATCATTTGTCTGCCAGAGGGAATCATTTGTCTGCCAGAGGGAATGACACGAAATAGACCAAAGCCTTATTATTATTGCATTATTCCTACCCTAGCCTTGTCTATTATACGTTATTGTATTGATATCCTGTTTGTTTTCATTTGACTTCTAGTATTGGCCCCAGCCTGATCCTGGCCTATCTGACTTACTCCTGCCCTTTGTTACTATATCTGTCTTGCTTTGCTTATAATTCATACTTCCTGTCTATGGAATCTCCCAAACTACCCATTCTGTCAAATTCTGTAAGTTCTTACCCTGGGATTCCCTGCTCCCCTAATCACTGATCAGTTATCCCTTTTATAATTTTACCACATCACCTTCAAAACCAGATCATTACAGTTATACAAAATCTGTAAAACCAGGCCAGCAGCTTCATCCCTTTCTATTTTGTTCCTGTTTAATGTTATTAACTGTTTTCTCAGTATACAGTAAACTATCCCATGAACAGTGCCCTCCATCCTTTATTTACACATCTGCATTTGTTTTTTCTCCCTTATATGTTCCTGTTTTTGTATGCCCTGTTTCCCCCCTCCTATATGAAACAGCAAAGCACTATGCTATGTAAAACAATCACAATGAAAGAAATTGGTGAAACCCTTTGGGCACTACATAGCTAATTTGTGCTTGGTGATACAATAAAGTTTTTTTTGTTTTGTTCTTCATTGTCAGTGCTTCACATATTCCAAATAATCTTGTCACCATAATCTGTATTTGTAAGGACCTGATGTGCTATATGGCCTAATGGGACCAATTTAGTTGTGTTTGGGCACCCATGCATGTCGCGCCCAAACAGACCAGGTTTAGCCGCCTAAGGGGTATATGCAATTGCGGTCGAATTCCGGCTGGAATTCGACCGTTTTTAAATTCGACACAATTCGACAGTCACATACCCTCCCGCCGGGAACCGAATTCGACATATTCAATAAAAAATGGATTAGACAGTCCCGCTGTCGAAAAACGGATTCGACTTTTTGGACGGTACAAAAATGTTTAAAAAACCCAGAAAAAAATTGCGTGGGGTCCCCCCTCCTAAGCATAACCAGCCTCGGGCTCTTTGAGCCAGTCCTGATTGTAAAAATACGGGGGGGGGGGAAATGACAGGGGATCACCCGTATTTTCACAACCAGCACCGGGCTCTGCGTCCGGTCCTGGTGCCAAAAATACGGGGGACAAAAAGCGTAGGGGTCCCCCGTATTTTTAACACCAGCACCGGGCTCCACTAGTCAGAGAGAGAATGCCACAGCCGGGGGACACTTTTATATAGGTCCCTGCGGCCGTGGCATTAAATCACTAACTAGTCACCCCTGGCCGGGGTACCCTGGAGGAGTGGGGACCCCTTAAATCAAGGGGTCCCCCCCCTTCAGCCACCCAAGGGCCAGGGGTGAAGCCCGAGGCTGTCCCCCCCCCATCCAAGGGCTGCGGATGGGGGGCTGATAGCCAAGTGACAAAATAAAGAGTATTGTTTTTTGTAGCAGAACTACAAGTCCCAGCAAGCCTCCCCCGCAAGCTGGTACTTGGAGAACCACAAGTGTGTCGGCATGTATGTAATAAAGTTTTACTTTCAAGGTGTGCGTGTACTGTTTTTATTTGGGTATTTTTTTGTAGTAGAACTACAGGTACCAGCGGGCCCGTTTTTCCCCCTCATGCTGGTACTTGTGGTTCTCCAAGTACCAGCTTGCGGGGGAGGCTTGCTGGGACTTGTAGTTCTGCTACAAAAAACAATACTCTTTATTTTGTCCCTTGGCTATCAGCCCCCCATCCGCAGCCCTTGGATGGGGGGGGACAGCCTCTGGCTTCACCCCTGGCCCTTGGGTGGCTGGAGGGGGGGACCCCTTGATTTAAGGGGTCCCCACTCCTCCAGGGTACCCCGGCCAGGGGTGACTAGTTAGTGATTTAATGCCATAGCCGCAGGGACCGATATAAAAGTGTCCCCCGGCTGTGGCATTATCTCTCTGACTAGTGGAGCCCGGTGCTAGTGTTAAAAATACGGGGGACCCCTACGCTTTTTGTCCCCCGTATTTTTGGCACCAGTACCGGACGCAGAGCCCGGTGCTGGTTGTGAAAATACGGGGGATCCCCTGTCATTTCCCCCCCCCCCCCGTATTTTTACAACCAGGACCGGCTCAAAGAGCCCGAGGCTGGTTATGCTTAGGAGGGGGGACCCCACGCATTTTTTTTCTTTATTTTAAACCATTCCCACCCCTTCCCACTGAAAACCGTGCTCTGATCTCTCCATATTATTTTAGTCGGTTAAAAAAAAAAATATTCTTTTAAAAAATATATAAATAATACTTGTCTCCTCATAGACAAACCAAGTACATAATCCCTTCGAATATTAATAGATATGCTATTAGCAATAAAAAAAAACACAAAAAAACATGTTTTTAAATTTTTTTATTAGATTCCGCCAGCAAAGTGAGGCGGAATGAAATTGACGAAATTACTGTCGAAAAGCACTGTTGTCGAATCGACATTCTTCAACTGAATATACTTTTGTCGAAAAGCCGCATTTTACCGTTGCAGACATGTCGAATTTGACAACTGTCGAATTTCAAAAAGTTTAATCTGAAACGTCCGTTTTTTTTGTCGAAAAGTACTGTATTGCATTGTCGAATTTTTTTTTGTGTCAAAAATGCCCCGTTTTTCGACATTTGCGGCAGTTCAAACGCAATTGCATATACCTCTAAATCGGTTAAACCCGTCTAAACTCCCTGCTTTGGGCATCCAAACTCCCAAGTTTCCACACATTTTTTCTCGCACCTCAGTAGACTGTGAGAAAAAATGTGTCTTCCATGGCTGCTGGCCGCCCAAACGGCAGAACTATTGAATTGGTGGAGTGGTGCCCACAGAAAAAACATTTGAATCAGACCCAAAGACTTTATTATGGCCAAGTTGACTATTATAGGATTTTCTTAATTGAATATTAGCATTGTATAACTAAGGCTATATTTACCTTATTAGCGCAAAATGTATTTTATTTGTTTAGTCATAATTTCTAATCATTTAAATCCGCAACCCCACACAGCTTTCAGTTTTTGTTTCTTCAAATAGCACGCTAAGTACCTATTTACTTAACTTGCGTCTCTTATTTTTTATTTATTTACCCTTCTACAAATCATTATCTCTTTTTCAAAATCTCTCTGGAGGCTGCAATGTAACTGCCAGTTAGAGACATAGCTCTGTGTGAGTGGTGGTAGATGTTCCAGTGCACAGGGGTCAGAGGGGTGTTCCATATGCTCACTACATCATATGACTACGGTTGTCATAGCATTCACTGACACTGTTCAGAATTGTAAGTCATTACAAGCTGTCTGAAGAGACAAACCAAGGGAGAATTATAGTATATAGCCTGCCCTAGTAATTTATGTTAAATTGGAAAAAAATTGCACTTGTTCATATGACTTGCTTTACATGATAATAAATCTTTCAGGTAGGAAGGGGGAGGTTCACTGTGTCTAAGATAGTAGAGTATGGAATACAAGAGAGCGAACAGTCAATTTTTTTTTTGATCTAATGACAACTACTGTATGTGTTCTGTCTCTCTTGCAGCTGACCCTCTTGTCGGAAGTATCGCCACCCAGTACATGACAAACAGAGCAGAGCATGACAGAATGGCCAGACAGTGGACCAAGAGATATGCCACATAGGATTTATCACACTGGACCTGAGCAAGCACATTCACTAAGTGCATCAATAGCTCTTTTCTTGACTTTTTATTTTTACATTTTGTGACAAAATACTGTATGTCCTTTTTTATTAAGACTTTGTTAACTTGAATTCCCCCCCAAAATATGTGGGGATTTTAGTTTTTGTGTAAGAATTGTTGAATATGTGATAGGTTAGAGCTTTGTTTGAAAGCCTTGTATCAATATTTGTGTTTGATTTTTTTTTTATGGAGATGGGGGACTATAATTTAATTTTCAGTTGCCTCATCTCTGTTTCTTAGTGTTAGATTTTATTTTCTTTTATTATTTTTTTTAAATATTTGATTTTTTTGTACCTAAAGTCTTTCATGGTGGGTGCATGCTTCAGGGAACATTGTTTTATAAATAATATTAAAAGCAAGAATCACTGTGCATAACTAGACTCTGTTTCCCCCACTAAAGACTTTCTAAATGAACAAAAGGGGTATTTTGAGCTATTTAAAATTGCTTGTAAATTACGTTAGCAGGATGTGGAACCGTTGATGTACACTTGTGTTATAAAGCACTCAATAAAAACACTGAAGATTATACATATTTCTTGCTAAGCCGAATTGAGCGCAACATACAGCTACAAAACCATGGATGGGTACAAGTAGATATCTTAAAGGGAAGCTGTTATGAAGAATAGTTCTTTGTGTAATGTACAGTAGTGTCATGCAGTACAATGAAAATAAAAGTGCCAGTTTTATTTGCTTTACCGTTATCGTTTTTTGGAATTGTAACATGTAGAGGAACAATAGCAAAGCAAAGGCTCCAATGTAAACTTGTCAGTCAAATGATCCCATACAAGATGATAACACATTGGGCGGAATTCAATTGTTTCCGCCCCCTATCAAACCCGCCGGCATCTATTCAATTGTTTCTCTTGATGGGCGCGATATCAGCATTTTAGCTTGCTACCCCTAGGGGTGGCAAACTGAAATGTGCAAAAAGTGACACGTTTAAGCACCCATACGGGACTTTTCGTTATCGCGCCCATGAATGTAGTCTGGTTTAGCTCCTTTACGCGATAGGGGCAATAATGGGGGACAATTGAATATAAGCCCGCGATCTACCGTCACTTTAGACAGTAGACTGGGCATGATATGTCAATTGTATATCGCCCATTGGACAGTATTCAGTTGATTACCATGCCCGATCTCCCGTCTAAAGTGACGGGAGATCGCGGGGGCGATATTCAATTGTAGGAAGTTTTTGCATTAATTGGGTCCATAGAGGTCGGGTTTAGCCGCATATAGCAGCTAACCCAGACCAAAGTGCTGGGCGCGATTGCGAAAACTGGCGTTTCGGCACCCAAACAGGTTACTTTATGTGCATTTCAGCTAGTCACCCCCTGGGGGGTAGCAAGCTGAAATTCAGATGCCAGCAGCCATTGTATAGTTACTAGATGATTCATGGAGCCCTACGGGCGCTCTTCACACCGTCGTAAGGGGCTACGCCCTCTTAACCACTGCACAACTTTGAGGTGTTCAATAGTTGTATTGCTGTTGCAAATGGGTCTGTACATGCTGTGAAGGGTTGGCTGTGGGGAGGGATGGAAATGGTGGAGGGAGTAGGGATGTGCTGTGTGTAAGGGAGGGGCGGGTGGTGGAGACGTGGGTTCAGAGGGGGTGCATCGTATGGCAGAGGGGGTTCATAGGTGCTGCTTGTGGGGGAGGTGCAGGTGGTTGAGGTTCAGGGGTGGAGGTTCTAGTTGATAGGTTTTGGGGGGGTTGAGGGTGGATTGTGGAGGGTGGCAAAGGTATTGTGGTTGGTGGAGTGGTGGTTGTGTGGGTTACGTGGATTGGGAAAGAGGGTCCCTAAGGTGCTATGGGTGGTGGATGGCTGGGTGCCTGCTAGACAGTGGATGGTGGCCGGTGTATGTATATGCTGTGGTCTAGGGATGGTGGAGAAGACTGGAGGTATTGTGTTTGGGGGATTTGTGGGTGCAGGGGCCAGGTGGATGGGGGAGGGTGTCCGAAGGTGCCATGGGTGGGAGAGATCCACCTGGGTGGGTGGGTGGATTGTAGAGGGTATTGGGAGGTGTGGTGTGTGCAAGGGAGTGGGGTAGGCGGATGGGGACGGTTGTGTGGAGGGGTGGGGCATTTGGGGAAGGAGGGGCAAGTATGGGGCTAACTTGGTTGGTGGATGGCCTTGTGAGGTGCAGCGGCTGTTGCGCGAGTGGCTGCGTTATGGTCCATTTCATGTGAAGGGTGGCATGCCTCCACACTGTGTGGCTGCGGCATTTGATTTTATTGCGGGTCAGGCGATCGCGTCCCCTGTTCTGCGGTCTGGCTGTCATCCGGCAGGCATAGTGTTTCCCCCGGAGAGGAGCATGGGTCGACCTTAGGTTGCTAAGTGTGGCGTTCTGGCACCATCCCGCTGCACATATTCTGCTCCGCTTGCCGGCCAGCATGGCACTTCCCTGTCTGTATGCGGCAGGTGGTGATATAGGGGTGCATGAGGGAGCGTCCCCCGGCGTGGGGTGCGGGTGTAAGCCGCCAGGCATGGTGTCTACCCGGGAGAAGAGCGGCGCCTGCCCACCAGCTGTTTCCAAGTACCCTCCGTATCGGCTGTGTTCCCCTCCCTGCTGATGCTGGCAGTAACTGTCGCTGTTGCTACCGCTGTCCATGGTCACCTCCCTATACTGTAGGTAGTGTCACTGGGCATCTTGTACCTGACTCTGCTGCTGCTCCCTGCAGATGCAGTTGACTCTGCCCAGCGTTAGTCACAGAGTGACAGATCTGGGCTAATATATATATGATAATTGAATAGCTCCATTTGGGCGCCATCTAGTGACTGCCAGCGTAAAAACTATTGAATTCCACCCATTGAGCCAGTTGTTGACCAAATTTCCTAGTGCTGTTCTCTAGTGAAGAGATCTGATCTGGTCCTATACTATTAACCAAAACACTTGCAATGCACAGTACACTGTATAAGCTGAAATGCCCGCTGAATGAATAGTTAAGAAAATTCTCTTTTTTTGAGAGGACAGTGTGTGTAAAAACAATTTTGAGACATGTGCCATCATCATTACTACAGTATGTCTTCTTTTAAAATAATTTTTTCATTTAAAGATTGAAGTGATAGAATTTTGCAGCAAAATAACAAGAGAGCTGCAGAAATGACCTGTCACTGAATGCACACAGCCAGCAAATAAACACACAAGGTCGGTGAATGAACAGTGTGACTTACTTTAATAACACTAAATGAGACGTTTGTTATGACTGAGAGGTTTCAACAATAAGCCTGAAATTGTTCATTCCCCAGTAGTGTTCATTCACTGGCTGGTGCACCCTAGATAAAACTATAAATAAAAACAACAACCTGGCAGTGCACACTCTGTAACTGCGAGGAGTATAGGCTCCTCCTATTACAGTAACAATGAGCCTGAGGCTGACCAATGCAGTTGATGGTATCTCTAGGAGGAGGGAAAGGACACAAAACCAGCATGCCCTTTCCATAGGCTACAGGATGAATACCTCTGAGCTGTGGGTGTCAGGTAATAAACACGATTGGAACTCCTGCAGTGGCCACTTTTGACGCAAAGGGGCAGATATATTAACCTGGAGAAGGCATAAGGAAGTGATAAACCAGTGATAAGCGCAAGGTGATAAACGCACCAGCCTGTTAGCTTCTGTCAATTTACATATTGGAGCTGACTGGCTGGTACATTTATCTTCTTGCACTTATCACTGGTTTATCACTTCCTTAGGCCTTCTCCAGGTTAATACATTTGTCCCAGTGTTCCCCATCATAGAGGAAACTATCCCAGGCTGTATGTGGCTAGTTGGGGTCAGGTGCATAACTAGATATTTGTAAGCCTAACAGCAAAAACTTGTAAGGAGCTTCATGTCCATAATGTTAACCAGCTTCTCACCACCTCAGGCTTTCCGAGGCTCCCTCTACTGATCAACCCATGGCTGCTGTAGTGAGTAATAAGCAACCACTTATAGACTCCCTTGTTGTTCTTATGACAGCTCGAGCACTAGAGCAGTCTTTCCCAATTCTGGTGCTTGTTACATCTGTATAGTTACCATATTCATCCCCCTATACTAGGCACTATCTATCAAAGAACATTTAAGGTGTTGTCTGATTGTACCTTTTACTTGCTGCATTATGCAAACATGTAAGTAGATTGATCATTGTATTATTAATTGATATCAACATGATCTTAATACTAGTGATTCACATTCATTATACACACACACACACACACACACATTAAAGCCCATAAACAAAAGAAATGACGGCTTCAGACACGTTTATTAAATATTTTCTTCAGAAACTTCAATAATTGCCGTACAGTAAATACACTTACAGTGCTCACAGCACACAAGGTTCCAGGGTTCACTTTATACAATGAAGCTAATTAGGAATACACTGATGCTACCATCTTTTGCAGGCCAGAAAATATACACCCACAAAAAAAAAAAAATATATATATATATATATATATATATATGTATATATATATGTATATATATATCTTTGTATTATGATTTTAATTTTAGGGCCCCCCTGTCTTAAATGCCCCAGGCCCCCCAATGCCTTAATCCAGCTCTGGAGACATCCATCCTGGAGGTCAAGGTCTGAGACTACTTGGAGGGGAGGGTATGGAGACAAAAAAGGACAAGATAAACAATAGGGAGAAGAGGACAAAGAAGAGGCAGCAAGACTATCAATTAGAGATGAGCGGGTTCGGTTCTCCGAGATCCGAACTTCACCTATTTTACACGGTTCCGAGGCAGCCTCGGATCTTCCCGCCTTGCTCGGTTAACCCGAACGCGGCCGAACGTCATCATCGCGCTGTCGGATTCTCGCGAGATTCGTATTCTATATAAAGAGCCGCGCGTCGCCGACATTTTCACTCATGCATTGGAGATTGAACGGAGAGGACGTGGCTACGTTCTCTGCCTGAAAAGCTCCATATCTGTGCTCAGTGTACTGGAAATATCAACGTTCTCTGCCTGAAAACGCTCCATATCTGTGCTCAGTGTGCTTCATTTTGGTGACCAACAGTATATAGTTGTACAGTACAGTTGGCCATTGCTGTGTCACTGCAAGTATCCATTCCATATCTGTGCTGCATTATTGTGAGCAGTATATAGTAGGACAGTGCAGCATTTTGGTGACCAGCAGTATACATCTATAGTACAGTACAGTAGGCCATTGCTGTATCTTGCAGCTCTGCGTCACTGCAAGTATCCATTCCATATCTGTGCTGCATTTTTGTGAGCAGTATATATAGTAGTACAGTGCAGCATTTTGGTGACCAGCAGTATACATATATAGTACAGTACAGTAGGCAATTGCTGTATCTTGCAGTTCTGTGTCACTTCTAGTATCCTGATCAGTGCTCAATATCTGCTGCGTTGTTGTGACCAGTATGTATACTGTACTGTGCGACGTGTGTTATACACCTGGTGATTACTTATTATACATCCTGTAATCTGTACTGAGCAATGTGTAAGATACACCTTGGGATTATACACCCTATATACTGTACTGTGCGATGTGTGTTATACACCTGGTGATTATACATCCTGTAATCTGTACTGAGCGATGTGTGAGATACACCTGGGGTTTATACACCCTGTATACTGTACTGAGCGATGTGTGAGATACACCTGGTGATTATACACCCTATATTATTATTATTATCCTTTATTTATATGGCGCCACAAGGGTTCCACAGCGCCCAATTACAGAGTACATAAATAATCAAACAGGAAAACAGCAACTTACAGTTGATGACAGTATAGGACAAATAAACAGGGTAAATAAACATAGTTACATCAGAAGATGACACTGGAATAAGTATCAGGTGGCAGAAGACTGCTGGATGTGGTACAGTTGAAGATTATTAAAGTAAGAGAGAGGATAAGCACATGAGGGAAGAGGGCCCTGCTCGTGAGAGCTTACAATTTTAAAGGGGAGGGGTAGACAGACATGGGTGACACAGAATGGGGTACATAGAGAATGTGGAACAGAGGGTTAGGATGAGATTTGGTGAAGAAGTGGACCCCTAGAAGGCACAAGTCAATACTTAACATTGCAACATTTTACTGGGCTATGCAGGAGAAAATGAAAAATAGGAGGGGGGGGGGGGGGGATCGATAACTTATACCGCTTTCAAAAAGGTCAATGGAAGCTGAAATAATGGACAACTACCTCATGGAAGCCAGATACAGTATACCAAACAGTACTTAGCAGAGTTAGGAATGAGTGCTTATGAAATACAGTAACATTGTCATAATATTTCAGAAACTGCATGGCTAGTCTCTTGCACTCTTTTGCTCTAATACACCACCTGCGTTAGGATTTATATTCAAAAACATGTCTCCATAATCCCATGTAAGGGAAAGAGAACAAACGTTCTCAAACAACGGTATCTCAATTTCTTTTTCCTCTGGGAAGGGATTGTGGATTTGCAGGAATATCTGAGCATTTCTGTAATCAGAAAGCAGCGACTTTCTACAAATGTTTACAAATAATTCCAGTGATTTTGTCATTTTCTTCCAGTGATTTGGACCAATAATACCATTGATTAGAACGAATAATTCCAGTGATATTGAGGTGTTTGTGTCGCTTAGCTTAGCCGTCCAACGACCACAGTGCCTCTTTTTCTCTTTTCTTTCCATCATGTGCTGTTTGGGGCCAATTTTTTAAGTGCCATCCTATTTGACACTGCAGTGCCACTCCTAGATGGGTCAGGTGTTTGTGCCGCCCTCTTGGGTCGCTTTACTTAGTCATCCAGCGACCTCGGTGCAAATTTTAGGACTAAAAATAGTATTGTGAGGTGTTCAAAATAGACTGGAAATGAGTGGAAATTGTGGTTATTGAGGTTAATAATACTATAGGATCAAAATTACCCCCAAATTCTATAATTTAAGCTGTTTTTGAGGGGTTTTTGAAAGAAAAACACCCGAATCCGCCAAAAAATTTTCAGGGAGGTTTTGCCAAAACGCGTCCTAATCCAAAACACGGCCGCATAACCGAATCCATAACCAAAACACAAAACCCGAAAAATTTCCGGTGCACATCTCTACTATCAATGGTGAAGTAGATGGACATATACTTACTTTTCGAGTACTGGTGATTATGTTACAAGTAGCACTAAATATACATATCTTATTTTGTGGGTGTATATTTTATGGCCTGCAAAAGGTGGTAGCTTCAGTGTATTCCTAATTAGCTTCATTGTATTAAGTGAACCCTGGAACCTTGTGTGCTGTGAGCACTGTAAGTGTATTTACTGTACAGGCATTTATTGAAGTTTCTGAAGAAAATATTTAATAAACGTGTCTGAAGCCGTCATATATTTGTATTATGATTTTAATTTTAGGGCCCCCCTGTCTTAAATGCCCCAGGCCCCACAATGCCTTAATCCAGCTCTGGAGACATCTATCCTGGAGGTCAAGGTCTGAGACTACTTGGAGAGGAGGGTATGGAGTCAAAAAAGGACAAGATAAACAATAGGGAGAAGAGGACAAAGAAGTGGCAGCAAGACTATCAATGGTGAAGTAGATGGACATATACTTACTTTTCGAGTTCTGGGAGATTATGTTACAAGTAGCACTAAATATACATATCTTATATTTCTGCAGCAGGGTACATTGGTTTCCACAGGGAAACATCGGGTGTAAAGTGGATCTTGATCCAGGGAGGCACCAACAGGCTAAAGCTTTAGGCTGTCCCAGGATGAATTGTGGGGTCTTCTCTATAACCCCGCCTCCAAGCACTGTGAGCTCAGTTTTGAGTTGGTGCCTGCAGAAGCAGTCACTAACAAGAGGGCTGCACCAGGCAGCCCTGAAAAAGCTTTTTCTGACAGAAAATTTCTTAAAAACTGGGCTGTCAGCGCTGTATGTCATGGTGACAGCTCCATCACCTCCAAAGCTGCGTCGCATACTCCCGCAGCCTGTTCCCAAGTACCTGCGGCGGAGACGCTCCGGCTCTAGGCACACGTTCACAGATGCTCTCCTGGTTCACGTGGTTGCAATGGGGAGGTGGTAATAGGTTCCCCCATGCGGGACCCGCCACTAAATCGCGTTCCTGTCGCAGTCTAGGGAGACAGACTGCAATGCTGGCATGGACACTGTAACCGAGCAGGGACCCTACTATATCCACCAGGGCATAGGAGTACAGGTCGGATATACTAATATCCATTTTAATAAGACTCCATAGTACCAGGTGGTGAAGTCCAGCATAGAGGAACCGGTGCTTGACCTGTAGCCTCTCTCCCGGCCCAGGGCTCCATCTACTGCTGGTGTTCCCACCGTGGAGCTGCCTCACACTCTCCCTCACTCCCTGACTGAGACGCTGGGTGCCATTTTCTAAAATAGATATGACTGGTCTCCGAGACTGCAAGGCAAGGTCTCCTTTGTAATCCCGCCTGTACATCAGCACCGTGGTTTTACAAGCACTTAAGTATTCTACATGACAATATTAAGACAGCGTTAGTTAAGAACAAGTGTACCTGTGCCAGAATATATTGTACTAGTATTCTGATATATAGATCCGGTCTCAGACTGTGCATTGTTATATATAATATACATATACTAGTCCAGTGCAGTTTTATTGTATTACTAAAATAATTATCTGCATTGTCACTGTGACTGTGTGTACCTTTATCTGCTGTGTGGATTTCACTTTCAGTGTATCCCAGCTATATCTATCACTATATTCTGTACCCTAAGGGACTGGGTGCGTCAGGGTCCATATACAGTACTTCACAGTATTTACCGATTAAAGTGTACTCTACGGTTTACTCAGTCACCTAATACTGAATTTATTCGCTGGTATTGTGTACTGCGGGCTAAGTCGCATTATACAGGACTTATTCGCTGGTGTTTGTGTACTGTGTTTGCTGTCACATACTAGGGAATTTCTTCGCAGGTATTGTGCTCTGTCTGGCTGTATCGTACTAATACGCTCTGCAGTTGCATTCACTAATAATGTCTAACACAAAGGGTGGGAAATCCGAGGACGCTACCGCGTCCTGCAGCGCATGCCAAGGATTTGCCTGAGGGGGAAGTTTGCATGACTGTCTGTGTACTATGTGCCATACATCTCCCGGTCAGTCCGTGGCTCCTGTAACGATTCAGGAGTCACCTTGGCCGGCGTTCTCAACTATGCTCAATCCGCTTGTGACACGCCTTACCTTACTATGGGACCTCATGTGCAATTACAGCCACATATTATCCCTATGGTAAATCCGCCTTGGGCAAATAGTTTGTCTACCCAGTTGCAGCAATGGGGTCACTCCTTGGTTAGACATAAAACTGCCCCAAGTCACTCTCGCGTCACGGGGTCATCTAAGCGGGTTAATTCCTCACAATCCACTAATCTCTCAGAAGATTCTTCTGATGAGGATGTGGAGTATACTGTCCGGTCAGACACTGACACAGCTGCTTCTGACGAGGAATCCACTACTCAGGTAGATGTCCCTAACTTAGTGGTTGCTATTAAGCAGATCCTACAAATCACTGATGATGACGAGGATTCCACTACAGTGTCGAAGAAACCTGATGGGTTTGAACTTCAGAAGCTAACTAAAACGTTATTACTTCTGACCATCCAGTAGACATATGACAAGAACCCTGGTCTTTTTCAGGAATTAAATTCTCCCTGTCTAAAAGGATGGTAGCTCGCTATCTTCTCCCTACAGAGTTGTGTAACAAGTGGAAAAATTCACCACCGGTGGATTCCCATGTCACCTGTTTAGTGATGTCGTCTACTCTGCCTGTCACCAGGCATCTTGTGTGGAAAGATGCCTGAAGTCTATTTACTCCCTTACAGGTGCTGTACATAGACCCACTATAGCAGCCTCTTGGGTTTCAAAAAGGAACTGAAGCATGGGTTCAGGCATTAGAGGAAGAGCTGCCTTAGGATATATCTGACATTACCAGACAGTACCTGTCTCACATGACCACCGCCGCCTATTACATTCAGGAGGCGTCCTCTGAGGCAGGTGTGTTGGCTGCCAAGGCATCGACTATGTCTATCCTTGCTCGCCGTATTCTGTGGTTGAGGTCATGGAAGGTGGACCTGGACTCCAAAAAGACCTTGGAGGTACTCCCTTTTAAGGGAGACATCCTGTTTGGGGAAGACCTCAATAAAATTGTGGCAGACTTGGCTGCTGCTAAGACTGCCTTTCTCCTTAACACTACTCCTTCTGCACAAAAGGCAAAAGGTACTACTTTTCGCTCTGTTCTGCCTCAAGGGAAATCAAAAGGTCAGACATACCCGAGACAATCTCGTGCTTCCAAAAACACAAAGCCCAAGGCTAAACAATCCTGGGCATCCCATCAGCCTGCTTCTAAACACGACAAGCCTGCTGCATAATGGGACAAGCCTCCCCCTGGGGGATCCCAGGGTGGGAGGCCGACTTCTGCGATTCACCCAGGTCTGGTTAAAGACCACTTCAGACGCATGGGTGTGAGAAGTTGTCTCTCACAGGTACGCAGTCTCTTTCAAGAGGCATCCCCCTCGCCAGTTCTGCACAACGGTGATCCCTTCGGATCGTTACAGTTTCAAGCTCTACAAATGGTTGTGAGTTCCCTCCTGGATACAGGAGTAGTGGTGCCGGTATCTCTACCCCAGAGAGGCAGAGGATACTACTCGACCCTGTTTCTAGTACCGAAACCCAATGCGTTTTTCCGGCCTATACTCAACCTCAAATCACTGAACAAGTTTGTGAGAGTATCCAAGTTATGTATGGAAACACTGCACTCAATTGTACTGGCCATGGAACCCGGAGATTATATGGTATCCCTGGATATACAAGATGCTTACCTGCATATACCTATTGCCATATCGCATCAGCAATATCTGCACTTTGCTATTGGCATCCTTCACTATCATATCCAGGCCGTTTGCACTGGCCACGGCCCCTCGGATATTCACCAAGGTTATGGCCGTGATGACGGCTCATCTCCGTCGCCAGGGAGTAACGATCCTGCCGTATATCGGGATGACTTGCTGATCCTGGCAAACTCCCACGATGTCCTCATCAGTCATCTGCAACTGACGGTAAACTCACTACAAGCCTACAGATGGCTCATCAACTGGAAGAAGTCCTCGCTGGTCCCTGCTCGGAGCATGGTGCACCTGGGGCGCTGCTGGACACACACAGTCAATGGCTGTTTCTGTCTCCAGAGAAGGTCCTGAGGCTTCAGGACAGGATAAGATACTTCCTCTCTCACCCAAGAGTGTCGATACACTTGGCGATGCAAGTACTAGGCCTGATGGTGTCAGCTTTGGACATGGTAGAGTATGCTCAATTTCATTCCCGCCCTCTGCAGAGGTTAATCCTTTCCAAGTGGGACGGCCTACCTCATCGGATCAGGTCTCACATGATCTCCTTGACTCCGGAGGTTCGTCTATTGCTAACCTGGTGGCTACAGGACCAGCAGTTCCACAGGGGCCGTCCTTCTGGATCCTCAACTGGGTCTTACTGACTACGGATACCAGTCTGAGGGGCTGGGGTGTGGTGTTGGAGCAACACTCTTTCCAGGGTCGGTGGACCAGGAGGAATCACTCCTCCTGATAAACATTCTGGAATTGCGGGCAGTGTTCAATGCTTTGTCTCTCGCCCTGCCTCTGTTAAAGAACAGGCCTGTTCAAGTACTGTCAGGCAACGCCACCACAGTGACATACATAAACCATCAAGGAGGCATTCGAAGCCGCATGGCAATGAAGGAAGTGTCAAAAATCCTTTGTTGGGCGGAACGCTGTCTGCCAGCAATATCAGCATGGGATCTGTCGGTTGTCCTGAATGCCCTGCAAGAGTCTCCATTTGAACTTCTTGAGTCAGTGGACCTTAAATGGCTCACAGTCAAGGTCCTGTTCCTACTGGCTATTGCCTCTGCTAGGAGGGTGTCAGACCTAGGCGCTTTGATGTGTCATCCACCCTTCCTGATATTTTACCGTGACCGGGCAGTTCTTAGAACTCGCCCTGGTTATTTACCTAAGGTGGTGTCATCTTTTCACCTAAACCAAGAGATTGTGGTTCCTACCTTCATCTCTTCTGGTTTGTCCTCCAAAGAGCGGTCTTTGGATGTGATATGGGCTCTCCGTATATACGTGGAGAGGACTGCCTCTATCTGAAGTTCAAATTCCTTTTTGTACGGATTGGTTTTCACAAACGTGGCTGGCCTGCGAATAAGCAATACCTGGCCAGATGGATTAGAATGGTGAATGCACAGTCTGGACTCCCAGTTCCTACTGCTATTATTGCCCATTCTACTCTGTCTGTTGGACCTTCTCGAGCGGCCCGCCGTGGCGCATCCGCTGAACAATTGTGCAAGGCGGCTGCGTGATCTTCAGTGAACACATTCATTAGGTTCTATGCCTTTGATACTTCCGCCTCCCAGGATGCTTCCTTTGGACGCCGGTTTCTCATACCCCTAAGGCGCATCCCCTCTCTTGAGGAACTGCTTTAGGACATCACCCAATGTTTCCCTGTGAAAACCAGTGTACCCTGCTGCAGAAAAGGAGATTTATGGTAGACTTATTGTTAAATCTCTTTCCGCAAAGTACATTGGGTTCCACAGGGCGCCCACCCTGACACACCTAGCTTCTATAGGTTTGTATGGCATTAGCCGCTGGTCCCTTTTCCTGTCGTGAGAATGTGGTTCAATGTGACTAACATCTGCCTTCTCTTTTGCCTGCTCCTACATTGGACTGGTTAACAAAACTGAGCTTGATTTTTTATTATCACAGGCACAACGTGACCTGACCTATTCAAAATCTAAATACTTTAGATGGGATAACAAAACAGACCGCTTGTTGGCCATTATGTCAAAATCCCAAGCCCCAAGAAAATTGATCATGGCAATAAAAAATCCAAATTCAACGTCAGTTGATACCACCACCCCACGTATTCTTCAACACTTTGAAACCTATTTTTCTAATTTATATGGTGCATGCCCATTTGATCAAACCGTACACAATCACATGATGTCTGAGGCAGATCTCCCACCATTGTCTAACTCTCAGAATGAAATTCTTCAACAGGACATATCATTAGATGAGGTGACGCTTGCAATTTCTAATTTAAAATTACACAAATCGCCAGGCCCTGATGCGTTATCCAACTAATATTATAAGATACTTCAGGGACATATGGCCCCCATATTAGTGGACTTACTTAACAATATTCTTTGACATAACACAGTTTTTCCACCCCTGGCAGGTGTCCGTATAGAGCTAACAGGGAGCGCAGTACTTACAGATACACAGCTCCAGTACATAGGCGTAGTAGGACCAGTACACTACCAGGGTGAGCACCCAGCCCACCATTCGCTGGCAGCACCGCAGGGCGTGAGACGCTGCCATGATCCCGGAGCAACCGGCACTGAGCTGCTGCTGAGCCCCTGCTCAGCAAGCAGCCCAGCAAAGAATGATGTTATACATTGCAGTGCATAGTAAATATTCAGCACTTCTTGTAACTGTACTCTGCTGTGATCAGGTGCTTGGAGGAGTTCTGTAATTCCCCTGAGTATTCTGAGCAGTGAATCGCAGCAGCAGAGTACAAGAACACACAACCACAGCTAGTTATCATTTCAGTAGTGCAGCCTCGTTCCATGCTTGGCATTCTACTCCCTCTGCCTCCTGATTTATATTTCTGCCTGTGGAAAGGAGAGCAGGGCTTCCGATATAGGGACTATGTAAAGGCTGCTTCAGTTATTTGTAGGTATACAGCAGTGGTGCCGAGAGAAGGGGGGGAGGTACAAATTACCCGGGCCTAGGTCTGATGGAGGGGCCCAGTGAGGGTCCAGTAGGGGCCCAGCCCCAACCCCCCCCCCCTCCCCCTTACTTAGCAGCTGCAGCTCTTCACCTCAGCCCAGCACAAGCTGCTGTGTACTGGGCTGCAGTGTAGCCATGGAGGTGCTTAAAATACTAATTTGTTCACTATTTTTTTTCTAAGGGTACATGACCACATGTCCTGTGATTAGGCCATGCCCCTTGAAAAGTACCTGGGCCCAGCCCGGCTCTCGACTGCCCTGATATACAGTACTGTGCAAAAGTTTTAGGTAGGTATAGAAAAATTGCTGCAAAGTAAATAGAAGTGTTAATAGTTTATTTTTATCAATGAACAAAGGCAAACTGAATGAACATAAAAAAAATGTAAATTAAATCAATATTTTGTGTGACCACCGTTTGCCTTCAAAAAAGCATCAATTCTTCTAGGTACACTTGCACACAGTTTTTGAAGGAACTCGGCAGTAAGGTTGTTTCAAACATCTTGGACACTAACCACAGATCATCTGTGGATGTATGCTTGCTGAAATACTTCTGTCTCTTCATGGTATACCAGTCAGACTCAATGATGTTGAGATCAGGGCTCTGTGGGGGCAATATCATTACTTCCAGGACTCCTTGTTCTTCTTTACGCTGAAGATAGTTCTTAATGAAATTGGCTGTATGTTTGGGGTCGTTGTCCTGCTGCAGAATAAATTTGGAGCCAATCAAACGCCTCCCTGATGGTATTGCTTGATGGATAAGTACCTGACTTCTCTAGACAGTCCCGAGTGTAGAGAAAGACACCCATGAATAATGTGTGTGCAAAAATACAAACACACATTTTCTCATGTATTTATTATCATTTACATTCTATACTTTGCAAACTTGGGGCTCACCCACTGGTAGAACTCTAGCTGGTAGTCTGACTGCTGTCATCTGCCAACTTTAAAGGCTAAAATTTCACCCAGTGGAGGAGTAGCGGCCTACTGACCTTTAATTTTATAATTGCAATGATCTCACCCAATCCATCATCTTATCCGCTAAAGGACTCAGTCACACTAGCACTTCATCCCTAAGTGATTCAGGGAATAAAATGGGTGACTCACCTCCACCACTCATGTCCTTGACTGATAATAACATGGCTCAACTACTAACTCACCCAACTCCATTACACTCACACAGAGTTTGGTGTCTTTTAACGGCAACCAAATAAGCAGTTTAACTTGAAGCAAATAAAGTGTTAAGCTCATGAAAAGCTATAAAACTTTTTGACACATGGGAGAGCTATATTGTCACTTTATCTCCACAACTTAAAGGCTAATTTTGGAAATGTTTCTGAGGTACACTGTGGTATGAAACTCAAAACTATACTCTGGATCCCCCAATACCTATTGATTGTAACCCCTCTGGATGACCATGACTCACAGGCCTAGGTCTTCTCTTCCACATGGTCCTTGACATATGCTTCTTGATATACACATAAGCCATTAATATTGTTATAAATCACATAATGCTATTGTCATGCATGTCAAATGTATTCTAAATAGATAATATGTCAAAGGTGCAATTTGGTTGACTAAGAGAATACTTACCAACAATTACTGATTATTTACCAAAGATACATGAAAACCCGGTAGCCACAGTCATTGTGGAGAACCAGATAGAAGGCTGTATTCAGTCATGTTAACATCTAATTACCTACCTTGCACACTACAAAGAATGGTCTAAGAGATTTGTCTGCTTATCAGTATATTAGATCAAGGAAAACAAGGCAACCATCATTGATTTATCACCAGGAGCATGCGTTTTATTGATTATGTGTTTACAGATGTACGGTACTTTAAACTGGCATGAGCGCTCGAAGGTGAATGATGTGGGATTTAAGAGATTGAAAATGTATAGGATGTTATATTGAATATCATAAAATGTATTTAGATAAATTACATCAATAGGTATACAGTATTTCCAAATGTGCATATATAATTCAATGTATGAGATATTCTAGACAGTTTGCTGATTTTAAAATATAAAACAAAATATCTAAAGTGTAACAATAAACTGTAATTACATGATGTAAATAACTAAATAAATCTCTTATATCATACTCCAAGCAACTCTCAGCGTCCCCACACCACTATAAGTTACCTTTATATACACATACTATAAGGCAAGGCAGCAGGAAGCCTCTACCGAGACTGCGCAATTAGGATTTTACATACTATACTGTGATTATATTAATGAAGACAGGGTTATGGGGCCAAAACATCAGCAATCATTGGGGACAATTCTGGCTGGGATTGCTGATGAGGAGATGATGGAGCAGGAGATGTCTCCAGCAGCTGAACAGAGGATAAACAAAAAGTTGTAGTAAAGTAAAAATGGGACGCAATGAACAGTACTAAGGATATAAAGAATGGAGCAAGTGAGAGTAAAGGCATGCAAAGTAGTGTGCAGCAAAAAAAAATATTAAGCCAATGGGACAGAGCAGGAGCTATGGATAGAGGAGTGAAACTTAAGGATAACAATAGCTGAGAGAGCTATCAATAGGTGAACAGTGACATATGGCAAAGGTAAAGTTAAATATGGAGGAATAAGAATTGCTTGAGATGTTAGTGTTCACTTGTGTGAGTCAGTGACTGAGGTTGGCAGGGAGCAGAGCATAATAAGCGGACAATAACGAGAAATAAGATGCTAGAGAAAAGCCGTTTTTGAGTGTGTAGGATATATGGTGGTGTGATGTGACCGCTGTGGATAAAGCTATAGGAAAGTGCAGTATAGAGATTGGGGAGGAGCAGTTCATCTAGACAGCACAGGAAGCAGAGCAGGCACATTTGCTTAAGATAAAAAATGGTTTTCTTATAAGAAGGTGCAGAGTGGTGGTGAAATTGAAGCACAAAACTATTTCAAATTTCAGTTATAACTAGTGTAAGCTTGTGATGTAAAGCTTGGCAATCTGTGATTTACAGACTAGATGAACAATAGTCTCGGAGAGATGATTCAATTCAGCAGGATGACCAGAACAGTTGGGTAAAGGCACATTGAGGCCAGTGACATATAGGCACAAAGGATAATAAGTGATAATTAGCTACAAAGCATTACAGTGGCACATTGGTTTGATTAAGAAGAGTTAGCTAAGTCAACAGTTGCAGAAAGCACAGAAGTAAACAATTGAGACTATCTGTGAAGAGACATGAAAGAGCCAGTGGAAACATAAACTAGTTTTGTGTGGAAAATGGAGCCAGGGGCAGGTGAAAGTAGCTGAGGTAATAAAATGAGATAATTTTTAAGGGAAGGAGATAACAAGATAAGCCATTTATTACTCTTCCAATTTGGTGTCGGCAGATGGATAGTTGCATGATGGACAGTATCTCACAGAAGACATCATATGAGAGGTGAAATGAGGAAGTGAGATTTCATAGAGAGAAGGGTAAACAAAGTTCCCCAATAGCACAGAGTTATTGGGGACGAGGGGGTGCACGTCTATGTGAAACAAAGGTCTTAAAATCAACCTCTACATTTCATATCCAAAAATTGGATGTTTTTCAGTTCATAGATAATATTGGTGATAGTTCTGAGACCAGAAGATCTTACTGGTGGGTTGAGTATGATATGTCAACGTCGACCATGTCAACATACATCATGTAGACATGGTCAACACAGTGTCATAAATACTATTTTTAATTAATAGTATTTACATTAGGCCACTCCCCCATTACCTAGGCCCAGTCACACTGTCTACGGCAATGAACATTACCCCTTTATATGACACTGAGGAAACCTTGAGCTGTAATATCAATTAAAGGTGATAACTAATTTTTATTATATAAAAAAAAATACAGTTGTATTTCAGGAGTTGTCCTTGCAAACTCTCGAAGGTACCGGGTAACCTCAGCTAGCACATCAGGCTGCTTTGCATGGACCAACTCTGCTGAGTCAGCAAAAGGAGCTAATCATAAACCTGGTATCCTCGCATATGTTAAGCCATCCACGTAATAACCAGCCTCTGTAATGATCCCTAAACAAACTGTGGGTTTTATCCAGGAAATGTGACAATTGCTACAATGGCATAGTGTCAAGGTCCAATAAATAGGCATTATTATATATCAATAGATAAACAATACTTATTGGCTAGTATGGTGGTTCTCAAACTGTGTGCCTAGGCTTCCTGGGGTGCCTCAGGAAACCTGCAAGGGGTGACTTGGATTGGTGGTCCTGGACCAATTCAAATTTAAATCTTGTCCCTTACCACACACTTGTGTGGTAAGTTGTCTGCAGATAATTTTGCCTGGATCCATTGCACAGGCTTCTACTGCATTGTCCCCATCTGTATTGCCAACATCAATAGCTTCAGCCCTGAGGCTGTTATTCCATCTTTTTCAGACAGTGAAACCAATGACTAGAGGAGGTTGTAGAAATTGATGATAGGAAGTCATCAGGAGTTCAAGGGGTGATCACCGTGGGACGTCAGGTGGGTCAATTCTGGACTCTGATGAAGCTAGTTGGTTTATCTTCTTACTTAAGACTAAGCTGTAGTAAGATATGTAAGGGATTTTATGTAAATGTGTTTGCTCTTATTAAGCAGGCCAAAAAAGGAGTTTAGGGCTGAAGGTGCCATAGAAGTTGAAGTTTTCAGGTCCTAGGGGAATTGGCTGACAGGGTTTTATGGTTTGTTTTTTTCAGCCTGTTCTTTAGAGATCCACCCAGATGTATATCTGGATTTTATCTGGTATCTTCTTCTGATACACAATATGCTGCGGGGCTTGTGGGGTGCCACTGGGTGGGTTTATATCAAAGAATTTAAGCAGGATAGTTGGTCTGTTATTAAATTGGGTGCAGGGATATGGTGGTGTGGCTGGGGTATGGGTCATTAGGTTGACCACACTTAGGTCGACTGTCATTAGGTTGACCACTATTGGTCGACATGGTCACTAGGTCAACATGGTCACTAGGTCGACCTGTACTAGGTCACATGCAAAAAGGTTGACATGAGTTTTTTTTTCTTTTTTTGGTGTCGTTTTCTTCATAAAGTGATAGGGAACCCCAATTAGTCCACCGTCTCCCCTCGCATGGCTCGCTTCGCTGACCATGCTTCATGCAAGGTTCCTCGCTGCGCTCGGCACAGGTGATAAACTCATATCGACCTTTTTCCATGTCGACCTAGTGACCATATTGACCAATAGTGGTCGACGTAATGACTGTTGACCTAAGTGTTGTCGACCTACTGATCGTATCCCGTGTGGCTTGAGGTCACGCAGCCTAAGTGTCAAACTGGGGCATGAAGGTCACACAGGGGGAATGCAGTGGTATAGGCCCACTGAAGGAAGGCAGTGCAAAGCTGAAGAGGTGTGGGCAACTGATTGAGGGATTGTGGCAGAGTGTTGCAATGTCAGTCATATTATACAGAGAGTGTTGCAATGCCCCTGCATAATGTACTGAGCACTGCAGTATCTTGCATATAATGCAGAGAGCATCACAGAGACCAACATGTAATGCAGAGAGAATAGCAGTGACTGAAATATAATACAGGGAGTGCACAGTGACTGCCACATACTGCATGGTGCATCGCAGTGCCCACCATATAATGCAGTGAACATTGCAGTGACTGATAATGCAGAGAGCAATGCAGTGCCCACCATACAATACAGAGAAAATTGCAGTGACAGCTATTTAATGCAGGGTACATCGCAGTGACCCCCATATAATACAGAGAGCATCACAGTTCCCCCATATAAATGCAGAGTGTTGCAGTGGCCTCAGTATAATACAGAGAGCATTGCAGTAACCACCATATAATACAGAAAGCATCATAGTGCCCGCCATACAATACAGAGTTCACCATAGTGCCCACCATACAATAGAGAGAGAGTTACAGTGATGCCATATAATGCAGAGCAATGCGGTGACCACCATATAATGCAGGAAGCATCGCAGTGCCCACCATATAATGCAGAGAGCATTGCAGTGATCCACATATAGTATACATATATAAAAGAGCTCCAGAGTGTCCTGTATCTGCAATGCTGTGTGACAGGAGGAATACAGAACAGGCTACAGGAGAGGAGGGGACAGGATCCCTGGCATGGACAGGAGGGACTGCTAGCAAATTATCCGTGGTGGTCTCCTAATCGAAGTCATAATCTGAAGTCACAGCAACTTGTGCTCGTAGCCTCTAAAGAATAAGGAGCATTCGTTTGAGGTATTTATTAGCGAGTAGCAATTTGGTGACACCACTGTATACACGGAAGTTATATAAGATAAATCTGGATATAGATTTACTACATCCAGGGTGTTCAGAAATAGTATTATTGGGCATGGACAATTTTGACAGCCCCATAACAGAGTATTACATCATATATAGTGACCAAGTGAAATAACTTTTATTATTACCTTAATTAAGATAATGTGATTAAAGCTCACATATTAATCCAAGACTACAGTGAAACATAGAGGTTAAAATTACAGAACCGACAAACATCTGAATAAAGAATAAATAAAGATAGTGGATTAAAGATTTTAAATCGTGTCCACGTGTTATTATTAATTAGATGGTATGTTATGCTGGTAATAACACATAATTTTACTAATAAACAAACTTTCGTTCTCCTTGTCCGTCAATACAGATTCTTTCTCCCCAAAATTGTCGGTCTAATAGCAAAACAGATGAAGTTGGGGATAGGAGGGGGTGAGGACTCGGTGTCTCAGGCAGAGAGGGTAGGAAGTAGTAGTACATCCACAGCTCAGATACTGGCAGCTGGTTCTTCAGTGTAGGAACCAGACGCCAATTAAGCAGTTCACCAACAGGTCCAGCTCCTCCTAGCTGTGCTCTTGTGTTCTGATACAACCAGAACATGCTGAGCAGTGCCACCCTCCCACCCCCTCATCATTGCTCATAAAGCCACGCTACCTCACAAAAAAGGTTAGGCCTTGAAGCAGTGGAGCCCATTCGTGCCTTGCGCAACCTTCACGTTTCCTGATGTTACTCTTTTTCAGATCCCTGGCCTCAGATGCAGTTCCACACAGTCATCTAATAAAGACAAACGTTTTGTCTTTAATAATGTGCCATGCTCACAAGTATAGAAATACTGTTTTCAACTTCTTTGTCTGCACTGTGGTTGAGCTCACTTTGTGTCCAGTTTTTTTCAGATTGTGGGTCAGCAGCAGTCTGGTGTTAGTGGTGCTTAGTAAGGCACTTTCCCCTGTCAATTTGGAGGCCATGGCAAAGTGCTTGTCCTGCTATTCAAACAGGATATATGCTGCATTTTTGGTTTATATTTACTATTTTAGGAGATCAAATCAGTATTGGAGTTCCCTGTAATTGTTCAGGAAAATGTTGAGAAGGACATTTGTTTAGGGAGTATGGTGGTCTATTTGCAAAACTGCCGCTGAGGAATTTTGTTCTTTCTCCGGTTGGTGTAGTTCCCAAAAAGACTGCAACAAATATAATCTTAATCAGCATCTTACTTATAATTCGGGGTCATCCGTTAATGATGCTATACCGACTAAAATGTATTTGGTCGGATGCTAGTCTTTTTATAAGGCTTTGGACATTATTCGGACCAGGTCCTAGCATAATCATGGCTATGATTGTTGTGGAATTGGCCTTCCATTTGCTTTTATTGCATCCTGAAAATTTCAGTTTCATGGGATATCATCTTGATAACAGATACTGTACAGACAAGTGATTGCCTATAGTATGTTGGGGTTTGGTCCCTTTGTCATTGGTGGATGGAATCTTCGTGTGGAGGTCCCAGGATAGCTCACTATCTTTGTGGCTTACTCTGTGTTGGTACTGCTGATACGGATGGATGCATCTCTCTTTTTATTTCCTTTGTTGTCCCTGTTTATTCATTTTGGGATCCCCATCACTAGTGAAAAGACATGGACTAATCCCTTGTTTGTCATTTTTTGGTATTGAGATTAATACCTGAACTGGGTCATGACACCTTCCTGATGGAACTTGGAAAGGGCCATAGCTGAGGTGTGACAAACTATTAACTGACAGCGTGCTATGTCCATGCTGGTTTTTCGATTGCTTACACAGCTAGTTTTGACATTTACAATGGAATGTGATATTTAAAGCTCAGCATGCACCTGGTGTGGAGAATGAGTTAGCTGTTGTGTTGTCTCTGTTTCAGTGCACTAGATTAAGATCTTTAGCACCTGATACTGATGAGGTTGGTGTGCTCTGCCGTTCTTATGTTTGGCAGCTGATCAAGCTGGCATGGAGAGCTAAGCCCAGCAGAATCTAGCCCCGGGCACTCTGTGGACTTATTCCCAATCTTGAGAAGAATGGATATCTTTTTCTGATAGCCACAGACATGGAAGTAGAGTGGCCATCGGTTGATGCTTTTTTTTGTTTGGAGTCTCTATGTCTCTGGCAGATCCAGGGCTTTGACGATCAGTACCTTACTGGGATTATTTTTCTCTAAAGTAATGGATCTTCGTGGCCTTACCAAAAATGTTCTTAATGTGAAGACTTTGAAAGTTTCTGCATATATTTCCCAAGTTGTAGCTGACTGTTGATATATGTCTGCTTCCTTCCATCCTTGTGACTGCTGCAGATGTGACACTTTCCCCGAGGTAGTTTTATTTCATGGCTTTTCATGGTGCCTTCCAGATTTCAGAGCTGGTCGCCTACTCCAAACGAGTGACTATTCTTTATTCTGACGTTCTTTTTGGTGAGTAGTCAGTGATGTGTAGACTGTGATACTCCAAAACTGACCAGATGGGTAGATGGATTTCATTAGTTACCTCTGGAGACTGTCAAATCTGCCTAGTAGCCCATGGTAAGCATTATGTAGCCATCAGTCAAAATATTTCCGGTTATTGGCTTATTCACTTAATGTATGCCAATGACTAAGTAGTAGTTTAGCTGGGTTTTGAAACATTGTGTTTTCAGCATCGTTCTCTCACCTCGTGATTTCAGCATGCGTTAGTATTGAACCAGTGCTACTATTTCTGCTGCAGCCTCTGGCCTTGCAGTGTCTGAGATGAAGGCCATAGGCCAGGCAATATATAATGCCTGTTCGTTGGTGTTCCAAGTGGTTATGAGGATCATTGTTCTATTTATGTTTTGTTGTTGGCCTTGTCTCTTCCTGTTTGTGTTGTCAATTTGTCATCTGCAAGTCTTGTTTTCCTTATCTATCCTAATTGTAGCTTACTACTCGAAACTGTTGGCAGTGGGAGTCTTAAAGTATTTTTAGTTTTTGCCTGACCTGCCAGATCTAACTTGACTAATTGAAATTTAATTATAAAATGATGATTAAAGTCCCTCAGCAGGTTTTTTCTTTTTCACCTTTCGCCAAGTTGACATGTGTTTTCCATGGTGGTGGTGCAGTGGTTCTGGAGTCAGAACCTTACTGTTGCAGGAAAAAAAAGGTAGGTTCCAGTCAGGGTGCAATTGTTTAACTTTGGATGCACTCACCTTCCTTGACCTGTTAGTTGGCTGGACCTCCCTAATGGCAACAGCATCATCACTCTATCTGTTGAGTAATCAAGGTAGACAGTGGAGTGGATACATTTATCTGTGTTTTAATCTGTGTTTGCGCACCTTGGGTGGTACCGGCCTACAATGCATTTTGTTTAAGTTGTAGTGCATTGTTTGTCTTTGCTGATGCTGGTTGTCCTTTCTTTACCACCATACCCTTCTCCTGTTTCTATATATTATATTAAATTAATAGCTAACAATGTTTCTGCTAAGTTAATATTTACACGATTTGTCTCTTATTATTATGTTGTAAATTTTACAATGTTCAGGCGATAGAAGGTTTAACATTTTTTATATCATTTATATTCCCGGGGGCAAATGCTAACAGTTTAATAAACAGTTTAGTATTCAAGTAGTAAAAATATTCAAGACTCCTAAACAATAGTAGCTTTGTAATTAACTGCGCTGGACTATTAATAATACATGCATGACTATGGCACAGTAAATATTATATTCACTTCTGCAATCTTCTGTGGAATGTGAGTAACTGGGCGCGTCCTTTCTTTGATATGATCCTACGTTGAATATCTCTCCTCTTGTCTGTGTTTATGGGCAGATATTTTATAAATAGCTTCCTGACTTCCTGGAAGGCACATAATAAAGCAATGAGAATTATCACTACTCAGCGCTATTACATACACATTACAACTCAGGACACTGGCTGGTGTAAAAGTCCCTTCACATGGAGCTTGTTGCTGTCTGTAAACAGATTACACTGCAATCATTATAGATAAAAACAAAGTGTCAGCTAGCAGGAACTGTTTAAGTATATGTATGATGTGTTTTGTTTCTAATGCCATGTACAATCCAATGAGATGTTTCATTTACTATTTTTCAATGTTTTCTATCAGCGATCTTGCAAGATTATTTAAAGATGGAAGAAGAGAAATGCAGATGCACACTCCTAGAACACTGTTAGTAAGAATATTTTAAATAAACCCTCACAATTAACATGGAGTATAAGTGAAGTTCTTAGCACACATTTGCGCAGATATGTGGGCCCATGCACCGCAACCAGGTGACTTCATAACATGGGTTTATTTAAAGACCTGGGTCCCGGCCCCATACACAAGTTCACTACATTCATAGTCATTGCACCACATGTACTGTATATAAAGTGACCCTCATGGAAGATGTAACTATGTTTATTATAGCTACAGTAATATTGAAGTGTTTCTAATAAGCTGATAGTAATCTAGGCAAAAGCTATTTATAGAATAAACCACCCATGGCCTGTACTTGGGACTCGGTGGCCAGGCCTTTGATGGCAACATCCAGCAACCTTCCCCTCCCTTCCCTGTATTTGGGGGCTGATCGATCAGATAAATTACATGAAAACTGGAGTAAAGTAACGTTAAAAGCTACTTTAGTTTGATGTAATGTTCATTTAAAAGAACTATGGGGGTAATTCCAAGTTGATCGCAGCAGTATTTTTTTTAGCAGTTGGGCAAAACCATGTGCACTGCAGGGGAGGCAGATATAACGTGCAGAAAGAGTTAGATTTGGGTGGGTTATTTTATTTCTGTGCAGGGTAAATACTGGCTGCTTTATTTTTACACTGCAAATTAGATTGCAGATTGAACACGCCGCACCCAAATCTGACTCTCTCTGCACATGTTAAATCTGCTTCCCCTGCAGTGCACATTGTTTTGCCCAACTGCTAAAAAAAATCCTGCTGCGATCAACTTGGAATTACCCCTTATATTTTTACATGATGAATGCTGAAATGTAAAGTATTGAGGTAATTAATATTCATTTGGTTTAATTAATATTTTCCTATTCTCCCAAAATGTTCGACAGACTCACAAATTTTAGATGGCTCCTTTGGTGTCACGGTGCAGCACCATGTTACCTGTGATCAGCTGTGGCATTAGGTCCCCTGTCTGCACCATGCTAGGGCCTGGCACACAGTCCTTAGTTCACTATTCCAGTCTCTGTCACTACCTGCTGTTAGCAGATCCTGGCTGTGTTCCCCCTTTCACGCCTGATGGTTTCGCTTGGCGTGAGAGGCTTTAGCTGAAGCAGCTGAGGTGTGGAGGAAGTGTGGAGGCTTAAACCAACTTCTACTCATGTAGTGATGTGCACAATTGTGAGTGTAGGTTAGTGGACTTTACAAGACCCATTGGTGCTTTAGCAATGGCTGGGCCAAAGGTGTGAGAGAGTAACTTTATTAAACAGCAATGTCTTTTGGGCTTGAACTCTTGGCTGGATGTAGGTAGTGGTGACTGGATACAGGAACAAGCTGACAAGCTGGAATGCTGGCACTGAACTAGAGCAATGACAACTAGAAATGTAAACTGGACTGGACGCTCTTGAGAGGAGACTAGACTGGAACCAGGTTGGAACCAGACTGAAACTAGACTGGAGACTGGAATGGAACCAGATAGTAACCAGATTGGAGACTGGATTGGAACCAGATTGTACTGGGCTGGAACCGGACTGACACCTTAGTATCAGGAAGCTCAACACAGAGCTGCATACACTAGAGAAGCAACGTTGTACTGGTGATTAGGGAGTTGCCAAACTGCCTCTCACTGTCGCCCTTTCCTGTCACTCTATGCTTTTTCCTGCCACCCTCTGCCTCTCTGCCTACCACTATTTCTCCCCATCACTTACTGCCTCATCCTCTGCTTCTCCCCTGGTTACTATGTTTCCATCGCCCTCTCTCCTGTCAACCTTTGCCTCTCTAAAGCATCACCCTCTTCCCGTCATATGGATACATCATTCCCTTTGAGACCACACCCCTTGTAGAGAGTCCACTGTTTCAGGAGCATACGCCTTTGAAGTTTGCAAAATAGCAACCTCCCCTCTTCCCCTGTAATTTGGTTCTGTATCTGCCCCTGCCTGTGTCCAACTCCACTCACTACCCTGGTTGGATTAACAGGCAACTGGACCCAGGCATTTTTTTTTTTTTGAGGGACCCTTTTTCCACTAAATTAAAACCCTGTTTGATGTGCGCTCATGTGCATATACCCATGTTTTTCAAGGCATTGGAAAATGGGTATAAATTGCCCCTAAAGAAACCTATAAGGCTCCTTTTGTGATTGAAAATGGAAGGACCACAGCAGGTATCGAATATACAGTGTCTGTTGCAATCCCCCATACATACATTCTTGTGATAATACTTGAAGTTATCCCCCAAAAACAGCTATTTTGGATGGATATACTGCAAAGTTACTATACTGAATATTTCCTTACTAATTTATCTTATGCTATATGGATAATTTACATAATATATTTGGAATGTGCTTTGTAAAGTTATTATAAGACAACTTTGCAATAATTTAAGCATAAACACAGTATATGATTCACTGTACGTGTGTTACTATGAATGCACAATGTTTAGTTCCAGTAACAAGACGCAGACAGAGACAGATGTTGACTATCTTTTTTCTAAAAGATTGAGTTTTCCTCTATTTGACCTTATCTAGAAGGTAAGTACAAGACAATGATTCGCAGAAGATGAATGCACTGGCTTTACAGATGGCTTAAAGCATTATTTTACAGAACAGCAATTCTTGCCTGTATCACTGATTGTTTTATCTCCAACAACCTTCTCTTGTGCCTTGTAGTAGCACTCAGCTGCAGGAAAATCAATAACCGCTGTAGTTAGTTTTGGGGTTTTTTTTTATTAAAAATATTGTTCAAGTACAATTGTTCTCCATACTCCTTTAAAATGTTATTACTTTAAATGCAAGAAAAGTAAAGACGACTATTTCTGTATATTTGTAAATTTACAAATAGACTAATGTCAGAACTTACAATATATTACTTAAAATGCTTTTTCAATTTAAATATATTTTATTTAAAATAAAAAAACATCCTTTTTAAAATTAAAGTGTCCCACATTTAACAGAACGACTTGTTTCCACGTTTGTTCCCTTGGTCTGAATTCCAGGACTGAAAAAGATCCTCTGTGTCTAGTAATCACAAGCAATGCAAACATTATTAAAAAGGTGCAAACATAGGGAATGGTGATCACAATGTAACCTCTCGGTTTAAGCTGTAATTGAGAAGTGCATGTTTGTATGACAAATCCATTTAGTTCTATAGAGGCTTACTTGACCCAGGTTAAGGTCATCACTTCAGCACGTAGATCGGTAAAATAAATGGTGCTTGTTAAATACCCAGAGCTCCAGTTTTGCAAAGATGGGGAAAATTATTGTGCAGCCAACTTTTACCTGGTGCTGGTATAACTGTTAAGCAATTTTAAGAGAAAGCAAGTATCAGTTCATTCCTATGGGAGACAAAATTAATTGAATCAAAAAGAGTGAAAATAATTATTTGTTTATTGGGCTGTTATTTGTTGTTGTTTTATTAGGAAACTAGAGTTTGCCTGCTGCTTCGCTCACGTGAATGTCTTCCAATTTTTTGTTTCTCCATAGTTCATAAACAGTCCTTAGAAGTATATTTCTCCCCCCAAAATTATATTTCTCTTACGTCCTAGAGGATGCTGGTGACTCCGTAAGGACCATGGGGTATAGACGGGCTCCGCAGGAGACATGGGCACTATAAAGAACTTTAGAATGGGTGTGCACTGGCTCCTCCCTCTTTGCCCCTCCACCAGACCTCAGTTAGATCCTGTGCCCAGAGGAGATTGGGTGCACTGCAGGGGAGCTCTCCTGAGTTTCTCTGAAAAAGAATTTTGTTAGGTTTTTTATTTTCAGGGAGCACTGCTGGCAACAGGCTCCCTGCATCGTGGGACTGAGGAGAGAGAAGCAGACCTACTTAAGTGATAGGCTCTGCTTCTTAGGCTACTGGACACCATTAGCTCCAGAGGGAGTCGGAACGCAGGTCTCCCCCCGCCGTTCGTCCCAGAGCCGCGCCGCCATCCTCCTCACAGAGCCGGAAGATTGAAGCCGGGTGAGTATAAGAAGAAAAGAAGACTTCAAGGCGGCAGAAGACTTCAGATCTTCACTGAGGTAAGCGCGCAGCGGTAATGCTGCGCGCCATTGCTCCCACACACTACACACACTAGCGGGCACTGATGGATGCAGGGCGCAGGGGGGGGCGCCCTGGGCAGCAATAATAACCTCTATATCTGGCATTATAATAGGCACTGCGTAGGCAGTTATTCTTTAAATCCCCCGCCAGTTTTGAGATTGAGCGGGACCGAAGCCCGCCGCTGGAGGGGGCGGAGCTTGGTCCCTTAGCACTAACCAGCGCCATTTTCTCCACAGAGATCTGCAGAGAAGCTGGCTCCCCGGTATCTCCCCTGCTGAACACGGTGACACAGGGCTGAAAAGAGGAGGGGGGGCACTTGTAAGGCGCAGTGAGTGTATTAACACAGTGATTAATATAAAAAGCGCTATTATCTGGGAGTTTATTTTCCAGTGTCAGTTGGCGCTGGGTGTGTGCTGGCATACTCTCTCTCTGTCTCTCCAAAGGGCCTTATTGGGGAACTGTCTCCTTATAACTTTATCCCTGTGTGTGTGTGGGGGTGTCGGTACGAGTGTGTAGGCAGGTCTGATGCGGAAGGCTCAGCTAAGGAGTAGGTGGAGCAGATGATTGTGGTGTCTCCGTCAGCAACGCCGACTCATGATTGGATGGACATGTGGAATGTTTTAAATGCAAATGTGACCTTATTGCATAAGAAATTGGACAAAGCAGAGTCCAGGGAAAAAGCAGGGAGTCAATCCACGGCTTTGGCTGGGTCACCGGGCCCTTCTGGGTCTCAGAAGCGTCCCCTATCCCAAATAGCAGACACTGATACCGACACGGATTCTGACTCCAGTGTCAACTACGATGAGGCGAGGTTACACCCAAGGGTGGCCAAAAGTATTCATTATATGATTATTGCAATAAAAGATGTTTTGCATATCACAGATGACCCCTCGGTCCCTGACACGAGGGTGCGCATGTATAAGGAAAAGAAACCTGAGGTAACCTTTCCCCCATCCCATGAGCTGAACGAGTTATTTGAAAAAGCTTGGGAAACTCCAGATAAAAAACTGCATATTCCCAAGAGGATTCTTATGGCATATCCTTTCCCTGCACAGGACAGGGTACGTTGGGAATCCTCACCCAGGGTGGACAAGGCTTTAACACGCCTGTCCAAGAAAGTGGCGCTGCCGTCGCCGGACACGGCAGCCCTCAAGGATCCTGCGGATCGCAGACAGGAAACTACTTTAAAGTCTATTTATGCGCATACCGGTGCTTTGCTCAGACCGGCAATAGCATCGGCATGGGTGTGTAGTGCAGTTGCAGCTTGGACAGATACCTTGTCAGCTGCCCTTGATACCCTAGATAGGGATACCATTTTATTGACCTTAGGCCACATTAAGGACGCAGTCTTATATATGAGGGACGCTCAAAGAGACGTTGGGCTGCAGGGTTCGAGAGCCAACGCCATGGCTATTTCTGCTAGGCGAGCCCTGTGGACCCGCCAATGGACGGGTGATGCCGACTCAAAGAAGCATATGGAGGTTTTGCCATACAAAGGTGAAGTTCTGTGTGGGGAAGGTCTCGCGGACCTGGTTGCCACAGCTACCGCAGGTAAATCTACCTTTTTGCCTTTTGTTCCCCCGCAGCAAAAGAAAACTCCACAATATCAGATGCAGTCTTTTCGGTCGCGTTAAGTCCAGAAGAGGTCGGGGCTCATCTTTCCTCGCCAGAGGTAAGGGTAGAGGAAAGAGAGCACCTGCTCCGGGTAGTTCCCAGGAGCAGAAGTCCTCCCCGGCTTCTACTAAATCCACCACATGACGCTGGGGCTCCACTGAGGGAGTCCGCACCGGTGGGGGCACGTCTTCGACTCTTCAGCCAGGTCTGGGTTCTGTCAGACGTGGATCCTTGGGCGATGGATATTGTATCCCAAGGCTACAAACTGGAATTCGAAGAGGTGCCCCCTCGCCGATTTTTCAAGTCGGCCTTGCCAGCTTCTCCCCCAGAGAGGGGAGTAGTGTTCGCTGCAATTCAAAAGCTGTATCAACAGCAAGTGATTGTCAAGGTTCCCCTAGTCCAACAGGGGAAAGGGTACTATTCGACCCTGTTCGTGGTCCCGAAGCCGGATGGTTCGGTCAGACCCATTTTAAATCTAACATTCCTAAACCTGTACTTGAGAAAGTTCAAATTCAAGATGGAATCGCTCCGGGCTGTGATCTCCAGACTGGAAGGGGGGGATTTTATGGTGTCACTCGACATAAAGGATGCCTACCTTCATGTCCCCATATATCCTCCTCATCAGGCGTACCTGAGATTCGCTGTACAGGACTGTCATTACCAGTTTCAGACGTTGCCGTTTGGGCTTTCCACGGCCCCGAGGATTTTCACCAAGGTGATGGCGGAGATGATGGTGCACCTGCGCAGGCAGGGAGTCACAATTATCCCATACTTGGACAATCTCCTGATAAAAGCAAGATCGAGAGATCAATTTCAGAAGAGCGTGTCGCTCTCCCTGAGAGTGCTACAACAACACGGTTGGATTCTCAATCTGCCAAAGTCACAATTGATTCCAACGACTCGACTATCATTCCTAGGCATGATTCTGGACACGGAACAGAAGAGGGTTTTTCTCCCGATGTAAAAAGCCCAGGACCTCCAGAACATGGTCAGAGACTTGCTAAAACCAAAAAGAGTGTCTGTTCATCAATGCACTCGAGTTCTGGGGAAAATGGTGGCAGCCTACGAGGCCATCCCCTTCGGCAGGTTTCATGCAAGGACGTTTCAGTGGGACCTCCTGGACAAGTGGTCCGGGTCCCATCTACTAATACATCAGAAGATAAGCCTGTCCCCCCAGGCCAGGGTGTCTCCTGTGGTGGCTGCAAAGTGCTCACCTTCTAGAGGGTCGCAGGTTCGGCATTCTGGACTGGGTTCTGGTGACCACAGACGCGAGCCTCCGAGGATGGGGAGCAGTCACACAGGGAAGAAATTTTCAGGGGCTATGGTCAAGCCAGGAGGCTTGTCTACACATCAACGTACTGGAATTTAGGGCCATATACAACAGCCTACGACAAGCGGAGGATCTTCTTCGCGACCTACCGGTTCTGATTCAATCAGACAACGTCACAGCCGTGGCTCATGTAAACCGCCAAGGCGGGACAAGGAGCAGAGAGGCAATGGCGGAAGCCACCAGGATTCTTCGCTGGGCGGAAAATCCCGTAAGCGCTCTGTCGGCGGTCTTCATTCCGGGAGTGGACAACTGGGAAGCAGCCTTCCTCAGCAGACACGATCTCCATCCAGGAGAGTGGGGACTTCATCAAGAAGTTTTTACAGAGATAACAAGTCTTTGGGGAATTCCTCACATAGACATGATGGCGTCACGCCTCAACAAGAAGCTTCGGAGGTATTGTGCCCGGTCAAGGGACCCTCAGGCAGTAGCGGTGGACGCCCTGGTGACACCTTAGGTGTTTCAGTCGGTCTATGTGTTCCCCCCTCTTCCTCTCATCTCAAAAATATTGAGAATCATAAGACAAAAAAGAGTGAAAACAATACTCATTGTTCCAGATTGGCCTCGAAGGGCCTGGTATTCAGATCTTCGGGAAATGCTCCCAGAAGATCCATGGCCTCTTCCTCTCAGGGAGTACCTGTTACAACAGGGGCCCTGCGTGTTCCAAGACTTACCGCGGTTACGTTTGACGGCATGGCGGTTGAACGCCGAATCCTAGCTAGGAAAGGTATTCCGGAGGAAGTCATCCCTACTCTGATAAAGGCTAGGAAGGAGGTGACGTCAAAACATTATCACCGTATCTGGAGGAAGTATGTTTCTTGGTGTGAAGCCAAGAATGCTCCTACGGAAGATTTCCATCTGGGCCGTTTTCTCCACTTTCTACAGACAGGAGTGGATATGGGCCTAAAGTTAGGCTCCATTAATGTACAGATTTCGGCCCTGTCTATTTTCTTTCAGAAGGAATTGGCTTCTCTCCCAGAAGTCCAGACTTTTGTAAAGGGAGTGCTGCACATCCAGCATCCTTTTGTGCCCCCAGTGGCACCTTGGGACCTTAACGTGGTGTTACGGTTCCTGAAGTCTCACTGGTTTGAACCTCTTCAAACGGTTGAATTGAAATTTCTCACTTGGAAGGTGGTCATGTTGTTGGCCTTGGCATCTGCAAGGCGGGTGTCCGAATTGGCGGCCTTGTCTCACAAGAGCCCATATTTGACCTTCCATGTGGATAGAGCAGAGTTGAGGACTTGTCCTCAATTTTTGCCTAAGGTGGTTTCTACATTTCATATGAACCAACCTATTGTGGTGCCTGTGGCTACGAGTGACTTGGAGGATTCCAAATCCCTGGATGTAGTCAGGGCCTTAAAAATCTATGTATCCAGGACGGCTTGGGTTAGGAAAACAGAGGCACTGTTTGTCCTGTATGCAGCCAACAAAGTTGGCGCTCCTGCTTCGAAGCAGACTATTGCTCGCTGGATCTGTAACACGATTCAGCAGGCTCATTCTACAACAGGATTGCCGTTAACAAATTCGGTAAAGCCCATTCCACTAGGAAGGTGGCCTCTTCTTGGGCGGCTGCCCGAGGCGTCTCGGCTTTACAGCTTTGCCGAGCAGCTACCTGGTCAGGTTCAAACACTTTTGCAAAGTTCTATAAGTTTGATACCCTGGCTGATGAGGACCTTGCGTTTGCACTCTCCCGCCCGGTCTGGAGCTTTGGTTTAAACCCCATGGTCCTTACGGAGTCCCCAGCATCCTCTAGGACGTAAGAGAAAATAAGATTTTAAACCTACCGGTAAATCTTTTTCTCCTAGTCCGTAGAGGATGCTGGGCGCCCATCCCAGTGCGGACAAAATCTGCAAGGCTTGTATATAGTTGTTGCTTACATAAGGGTTATGTTACAGTTGAGATCAGTCTTTAGCTGATACTGTTTTTGTTCATACTGTTAACTGGTTGCGTATATTCCAGGTTATACGGTGTGGATGGTGTGGGCTGGTATGAATCTTGCCCTTAGATTAACAAAATCCTTTCCTCGTATTGTCCATCTCCTCTGGGCACAGTTTCTCTAACTGAGGTCTGGAGGAGGGGCATAGAGGGAGGAGCCAGTGCACACCCATTCTAAAGTTTTTTATAGTGCCCATGTCTCCTGCGGAGCCCGTCTATACCCCATGGTCCTTACAGAGTCCCCAGCATCCTCTACGGACTAGGAGAAAAAGATTTCCCGGTAGGTTTAAAATCTTATTTTATGTACATATAGTCATTTTGGACTTGAGAGCCTGCACACTGCACCTGCCGAGTGTCAGGCGTCTGCTTTTTTTATTTATTGCTTGTCTCCCTGATGTCACATGGGGGGTAATTCAGACCTGATCACTGTTGTGCATTTTCGCACAGCGGGCGATCAGATCTGAACTGCGCATGCGTATGTACTGCGCAT
This sequence comes from Pseudophryne corroboree, assembly GCF_028390025.1. Taxonomy (NCBI): domain Eukaryota; kingdom Metazoa; phylum Chordata; class Amphibia; order Anura; family Myobatrachidae; genus Pseudophryne; species Pseudophryne corroboree. The sequence goes on from NC_086448.1 coordinate 243,647,537, forward strand.
GCGTATGTACTGCAATGCGCAGGCGCGACAGACCGCAGCAATGGGCATCGGTGCCTAGCGTCGGGATGGTGCGAAAAAAGTGATCGCACGGGCGATTGTAAGGTGATGGGAAGTGACCATTTGTGGGTGGCAACTGACCGTTTTACAGGAGTGTCTGGAAAAACGCAGGAGGGACGAGGCGTTTTCAGGGAGGGTGTCTGACGTCAGCTCCAGCCCCGATCAGCAGCAAACAATCGCAGTGGCATAGTAAGTCCTGGGCTGAGCAGAGAGCTCTGCTACACATGCGATCGCACACTTGCATAGCGAATTCTCCCTCACCCTGTAGGCGGCGACTATCTGATCACAGGGCAGCAAAAATCGCTGCCTAGCGATCAGGTCTGAATTACCCCCATTGAGAGAATACATACCTCAGTTTCGTTCTAGATCACTAAGCTATCCAATAGTGAAAACACAATAAAAAATGTATTTAGTCTTTTTTGTGTGATGCCGGAAAGAACAAACAAAAATGTCAACTTTTATATACACTAGAATTTGCCCGTGGCTTCACTTGCGTGGATGTCTTCTGAAAAAACAAACAAACAATTTTTGAAGTATATTTCTCCCCCAAAAATTATATTTATATAGAGTACATATAGTCATTTTGAAGTTTAGCAGCCTGCACTCTGCATGCTGAGTTTCAATCATCTGGTTTTTCTTTTAGTGCTCATCTCCCTGCAATTACATTGAAAGAATACATAACTCAGTTTCTTTCTAGATCACTATGCTATCCAATAGTGAAAATGGCATCCAAATTCTTCTAGTAGTTTTTGTGTCATGCCGGAACAAACAGACAAACAAAAATGACAACTTTATTACATACTAGCAATTGCCTGCGCCTTCGTTCGCGTTGATGTTTGTCATTGCTCAGTGGAACTAATTTTACAAAGACAGTAGTGCCATCTAATATTGTGTTGTATATTTTATATTGTACACATTGATCATAAAATGTCTTTTTAAACAATGTTTGCAGTTTTCCCTTCAGGGATTAACACAAAAGATGCTTGGTCTGCCATCTAGTGGATTGACATGTAAACTGCAACTTCAGGAGTCAAGATAAACTGCCAGATTAGTGATTAATATATATAGTCGGATTCTCCTGCAAAATAGAGCTTGATAGATATATATATATATATATATATATATATACACTGCTCAAAAAAATAAAGGGAACACTAAAATAACATCCTAGATCTGAATGATTGAAATATTCTTATTAAATACTTTGTTCTTCACATAGTTGAATGTGCTGACAACAAAATCACACAAAAATTATCAATGGAAATCAAATTTATTAACCCATGGAGGTCTGGATTTGGAGTCACACTCAAATTTAAAGTGGAAAAAAACACTACAGGCTGATCCAACTTTGATGTAATGTCCTTAAAACAAGTCAAAATGAGGCTCAGTAGTGTGTGTGGCCTCCATGTGCCTGTATGACCTCCCTACAACACCTGGGCATGCTCCTGATGAGGTGGCGGATGGTCTTCTGAGGGATCTCCTCCCAGACCTGGACAAAAGCACCAGCCAACTCCTGGACAGTCTGTGGTGCAACGTGGCGTTGGTGGATGAAGCGAGACATGATGTCCCAGATGTGCTCAATTGGATTCAGGTCTGGGGAATGGGCGGGCCACTCCATAGCATCAATTCCTTCGTCTTGCAGGAACTGCTGACACACTCCAGCCACATGAGGTCTAGCATTGTCTTGCATTAGGAGGAACCCAGGGCCAACTGCACCAGCATATGGTCTCACAAGGGGTCTGAGGATCTCATCTCGGTACCTAATGGCAGTCAGGCTACCTCTGGCGAGCACATGGAGGGCTGTGCGGCCCCCCAAAGAATGCCACTCCACACCATTACTGACCCACTGCCAAACCGGTCATGCTGGAGGATGTTGCAGGCAGCAGAACATTCTCCTTGGCGTCTCCAGACTCTTTCACGTCTGTCACATGTGCTCAGTGAGAACCTGCTTTCATCTGTGAAGAGCACAGGGTGCCAGTGGCGAATTTGCCAATCTTGGTGTTCTCTGGCAAATGCCAAACGTCCTGCACGGTGTTGGGCTGTAAGCACAACCCCCACCTGTGGACGTCGGGCCCTCATACCACCCTCATGGAGTCTGTTTCTGATCGTTTGAGTAGACACATGCACATTTGTGGCTTGCTGGAGGTCATTTTGCAGGGCTCTGGCAGTGCTCCACCTGTTCCTCCTTGCACAAAGGCGGAGGTAGTGGTCCTGCTGCTGGGTTGTTGCCCTCCTACGGCCTCCTCCACGTCTTCTGATGTACTGGCCTGTCTCCTGGTAGCACCTCCATGCTCTGGACACTACGCTGACAGACACAGCAAACCTTCTTGCCACAGCCCGCATTGATGTGCCATCCTGGATGAGCTGCACTACCTGAGCCACTTGTGTGGGTTGTAGACTCCGTCTCATGCTACCACTAGAGTGAAAGCAACGCCAGCTTTCAAAAGTGACCAAAACATCAGCCAGAAGGCATAGGAGCTGAGAAGTGGTCTGTGGTCACCACCTGCAGAACAACTCCTTTATTGGGGGTGTCTTGCTTATTGCCTATAATTCCCACCTGTTGTCTATTCCATTTGCACAACAGCATGTGAAATTGATTGTCAATCAGTGTTGCTTCCTAAGTGGAAAGTTTGATTTCACAGAAGTGTGATTGACTTGGAGTTACATTGGGGGTAATTCCAAGTTGATCGCAGCAGGATTTTTGATAGCAATTGGGCAAAACCATGTGCACTGCAGGGGAGGCCGATATAACATGTGCAGAAAGAGATAGATTTGGGTGGGTTATTTTATTTCTGTGCAGGGTAAATACTGGCTGCTTTATTTTTACACTACAAATTAGATTGCAGACTGAACACACCACACCCAAATCTAACTCTCTCTGCACATGTTATATCTGCCTTCCCTGTTGTGCACATGGTTTTGCCCAATTGCTAACAAAAATCCTGCTGCGATCAACTTGGAATTACCCCCATTGTGTTGTTTAAGTGTTCCCTTTATTTTTTTGAGCAGTGTGTGTGTGTGTGTGTGTGTATATATATATATATATATAATACATATACATACATACATACATATATACATATACAGGTTGAGTATCCCTTATCCAAAAGTATATAAAACTGTTTGCATGCTATAGTAATTTTGGACTTGAGGAGGCTGTGCAAATTCTGATAATAAAAAAATTGTCTCCTAGAAGTGTATTTGTCCCCCCAAAAATTATATTTATATAAATATAGTAAGTTTTGGCTTGAGGAGCCTGCACACTGCACTCCCCGAGTGCCAAGCAACTGTTTATTTCTTTATTGCTCCTCTCCCTGATGTCACATTGAGATAATACATACCTCAGTTTCAGTTTCTAGGTCACTAATACCCCTTTTCCACTAGCTTTTAAAACACGGGTAAATGCACGGGGCACGCATTTACCCATGTTTTTCCCTAGTGGAAAAGGGTCCCCCCTGCAAATTCCCAGATCAAGTGATCCGGGAATCCTACCCAGGTAGCTTGCTGGGTTGAACATGTGTTCAACCCGGTAAGCTGTGTAGTGTGAACGGGAGCCGTGTCGAGGCGACACGGCTCCCGTTCACAGTGTATGGGAGGGCGGCGCTGGGAGATCATGTGATCTCCCAGCGTCGCCCCTGCCGCGTCAGCAGCAGCGTCGCCAACCCAGCAATATGCCGGGTTGGTGAGCGCTATGTGAAAGGGGGCTGTAGCACGGGTCGCAGCCCTGTCAGGCGACATGGCTGCGACCCGTTCTACAGTGAAAAAGGGGTATAAGCTATCCAATAGTGAAAACACAATTTAAATTACTCTGGTAGTTTTTGTGTGATGCTGGTAGGAACAGACAAACAGACAAAGATTCAGAATTATTATTTTTTTACCTTCATAATTCATACACAGTCCCAAGGAGTACATTTATCCAAAAACATTCCTAGGTACAGACACAACCATTACAACTTTATTCTAAGTATAGATAACATAGAACTAGCACTTTCCCTAATAACTGTTTTGTTATATCTGTAGTTGGTCCCATAAAAGGAAAGAAATTAAATGGTGAACCAGGAGTGACAATAAATATGTGAACATGATAGACGTGACAGACATGGATGTGCAAGCAAAGCACATTACTCCTGCTGTGATGCTGCTGTTGAGGAAGGAGGTGGTGCAGTTACATGGCCAGCGTAGTGATTGGAGTTTGGCTTACTGTAGGTTGAATTTTTTTTTTAGGATAGTCGGATTTAAGGAGACTGGGTGGCCACTGTTGGCAGAGTGTTGCGGTGTCGGATAGGGATGTTAGTCCACACAATGGCACTTAACCAGCATGATTGGTTTATTCAGATAACAGAGATAACAGCTTGTAGTATATAGAAGATGTTCTGCAGCAGCAGGAACTAACAGTATATATGTGAAGCAGTACAGCGGTGACACAGCAATTTAGTACACACAGGATGCGGCTGCGGAGTAGACAAGGTCACACACTCAGGAGAGCAGAAGCTGCACGTCAGTACAGTTGTCTCTCACAGGAAGAACTCTCTCAGACTGTGCACTAAGCAACTCCTCCTGCACTGAGCTGACACTAGGAGGGAAAACACTAGAGCAGGGAAGCTGCCTCTAGTACTGGGAAAGGAGACAGACAGCAGAGTGATCTACTGTCTAACAGCCACTGCCACTTTCTCAAAAGGTACAGCAGCAATACAGGGGTAGCAAGGGGCATTGACAGTAAGGGACAGGAAGGAGAGGGGGCAAAAAAATCAACAGGGGAATAAGGGAGCAAAGACAGAATCGGGAGATAGGGGAAGAAGGAGTAAAAAACGGGGCCGCGGAGATCATGTAGAAGAGGGGGAGAGACAAAGAAAGAGAGGAACGTAGACACACTGACATATCTATAATGGCTGCATGGTGTGTGGTGCACATGGGCCCCTGAATCCAGGAAGACCCACAATGCACACCCATTTAATTATTCTCACCACTCCGCCGGCCCGGTGCTGGCTGCAGAGCTGCAAATAACACTCTGAAAATGGCTGCTGTGGCCATTTTCCTCTGATTTGCAAATGCGCAATACAGATATCCCCAGGAACGCAGCGGTGTGGGCACCATGGAGAACTGCGCATGTACGGTAGACTCTGGCACAATGTTTCCGCCTCTGACCCAGCACAACTCTCCCAGCATAGCACCCATCACCCAGCATCACAGCAGCAGCCAGCAACACCCATAACCCCTCACCCATAGCAATTCTCATTTTGTTGCCCTTGTCAGCAAGAGCATTGGTGCCCCCACCCTCTACATTTGAAATTTAGACTGTTGCACTAGTGTGTTGTGTCATTTGAATTAGGGGTACTATTGTGTAGCCATGCACCTTCCCAGCATGAAACACGTCTCTTTTGGGCCTGCACGCTTATGGCACACACTGTCCCTATTGAAAATGTGGGGGTGGGGGTGCCAATGCTTTCTTGCTGACAAGGGCACCAAAAGGAGGATTGCTATAGATGAGCAGTGATGGCTGTTGCTGGCTGCAGCTGTGGTGCTGGAGGAGGAGCTGTTGACGGGTCACGTTCTGCTTGAGTTGACAATTTCTTTTTCATCCACTAGGGGTCACTGGAGTACTCTTGGGATATGGATGGCTTCCACAGAACAAGGCACTGAATAAATTAATTTTGAAACTACTCCTCCCCTCCATATCCCAGAGTACCTCAGTGTTTTTTTCTGTGCTCGACGTAGATACAAGGCTTGTGGAGCTTATCCACATTCATTGGAATTTTTTCTAATTTTTTCTTTTTCAACAATTTCCACATCCCTTCCCCCCTTCCAATAGGCGTGGGTCCAGGATAGTGGAAGCTGCTACTAGCAGCTGTGGGTGTCGGGCCTCTCTAAAAAGATCTTCCTCATGACCACGTGCAGGACTGCCTGCAGTAAAAGGCTGGACGGAACTTAAAAGAAGAAGCCCCGTCATAGCCCTCACTACAAGGAGTCCTGGTATGTTGGGTTGGGGCGGTCAGCTCACGCTGCTGCCCCGCTGTGTGCGGATACTGTGATGCAGGGGTGTTAGGAGAGCCGCCCGCCGCCGCTTCCAGTCCCCGCCGCCGTTACCTAGTTACCGCTCCCTGAGCCGCGCGGCCACCTTCGGAGGTTTTACATGCATAGGCCGCTACACGGTTCTATGCAGTGCGCTCCCCGGCTCCCGCTACCACCTCCCGGCCTCTTTCTCAGCCCGCATGTAAGGCCGGCTCCGTGTACAGAGAGCGGTACACGGAGCACGGGGGGGGGGAGGCACATAGCAGGGAAGGCAGTAGTATGCCCTTAGCAGCAGCAGCGCTGCAAGGTTTTTTTTAGTAGGCTATTAAGCCTTGTTTATATCAGCATATATGTGCAGTTTAGGGGGATAATCTGCATTTTGTGTTATACTGGAAACTTGGCATATTTAACCATGCTTCCTGTTTTTTGTTTTTTTCCCTGTCTGTTTCCAAAGTTCCTGTACTACATCTCTACTTCACTAAAGGGGGTGTTAGGGGGGAATTTGGGATCAGGTTTTCATATTGCTGGCGTGCACTGCTATTTACTGAGTCGTGCAAATTGTCTGTGTTTGTATTTTGTATTGTCTGGCTGCATAATGAGTAAGGCACCAGCAAAAACTAAAAAGCAGTTTCTCTGCCATGTCTGTAAAAGTGTGTTGCCTGATGGATCTACCACATGTACCGTATGTTTTGTGAATTCAGCTACAAATACAATTTCCACTCCGGTTTTAAAACCAGTTTCATCTCCGGACCCTCCATGGGCTATGCTTGCAAATGTCCTGGTTGGATTGCAATCAGAATTGGCCACCACTCGACAAGAGCGGGAAGCGGCAAGATATGAGTCTAAGGTGAGACCGCTAGAACTACCGGAGGGGTCTCAATCTTACCAAAAGTCCAAGTCCACTTTGGGTGGAAGGGATAAGTTTCATTTGTCTTATGATTTGCCAGTTTCTGCTAGGTTTTTTTCTGATAATTCTATGCTAGACCTCACTGCGCAGGATGAGGGTGAGGAGGGCGAAGTAGACCAGCAGTCAGATAGTGACGATTTTGACATCCGGGGCATTGATAATCTCATCAGAGCGGTGCGTCAGTCTCTTAAGTTTACAGATGTGTTTTCCTGTTTCAGAATCTCTTAATAAGATGTTACTAGAAACACGGAAGAATCCGGATAAACGGTTTTCTATACGTCGCAGATTTAAGTCAAGTTACCCGTTTCCAGAGTCCATGACAGCTACATGGGAGAATCCGCCATTGGTGGATTCGTCCGGGTCTAAACTTACAAAGAAATTAACCATACCAGTACCAACTGCTACTACGCTTAAGGACCCTTCGGATCGTAAAATAGAAGCTATGCTAAAGTCCATGTATATAGCAGCAGGAGTGCTGCTGAGACCTGGGTTGGTTGGCATTTGGGTAACTAAGGCGCTAATGGTATGGATAAAAGAACTCAAGTCTGCCTCTTAAGAAGAGAGGGCATTCCAGAATCGGTTATACCAACCATGTTACGAGCTAGGAAGCTGGTGACGGCAGCTCATTATTACAGAATCTGGCGTGCCTATATAGGTTGGTGTGAAGCTCGAAAGTTGCCGACATCATCTTTCAAGTTATCCCGTCTTTTGTTATTTCTACAGATGGGGTTAGATGGAGGACTGCATCTATACACACTAAAAGTGCAGATATCTGCGTTGTCAATTTACTTTCAAAGAAGATTGGCTCTATTACACTTTTCTGCAGGGTGTTCTCAGAGTACAGCCTCCATTCATTCCACCTACAGCGCCATGGGACTTGAATCTAGATTTCTTACAGTCCTTATATTTTGAACCCTTACAACAAGTGGATATTAAATTTCTCACTTGGAAAAAAATTTTCTCTTAGCCTTCGCTTCGGCAAGGCGTGTTTCAGATTTGGGTACCTTGTCATGCAAGCCACCGTATTTGGTGTTTCATGATGACAGAGCGGAACTTCGGACGAATCCCGCTTTCTTACCTGGTTTGGGGTAAGTTCAGTAGATCTTATGGTAACACATTCTCACCGACTGGTTCAAATTATCAAGTTCTAATCGGTTATGGTGTCAACTGTTTAGTTGTCAGTAATGTTGGGTCAACTTTATTGTTGTCCGTTATGTTATATGTAATTCTCCATTGTCAACCTCTCTATAGCTCCTGTTCGGCTCAGTAAAAAACACTGAGGTACTCTGGGATATGGAGGGGAGGAGTAGTTTCAAAATTAATTTATTCAGTGCCTTGTTCCTGTGGAAGCCGCCCATATCCCAAGAGTACTCCAGTGCCCCCTATGGATTCAAAGAAAAGGATTTACCTGGTAAGTACCAAAATCCTATTTTTCTCACCAGCAGGTCTTTGAACTTCAGCAGACTTGTGTCTGCCAGAAAAGAGAGATAAAAAGCAGGCTTTAAACCTAGGATCGAGCACGGTGGCCAAAATGTAGTGCTTTGATTTCAACAGATTGACCACCCTAGAATCCTGGCAAAGCAAATGAAGGGCTCCATCCACAAGTCCCACATACTTTGCGGAATCGCTCCATCTTAGCTCCTCCTTCAATTTCTCCAGCTGCTTTTGCAAAAACCTGATGAGGGGAATGACCTGACTCAAACTGACAGTGTCTGAACTGACTTCACATGTGGCAAGTTCGAAGGGTTGGAGAACCTTGCACAAGACAGAAATCATTCTTCACTGTGCTTGAGTCAGGTGCATTCCCCCTCCTTTGCCTATATTGTAGGTGGACGTATAGGCTTGAATGGCCATTTGCTGCTCCTCCATCCTCAGAAGCATATAGAGTGTTGAATTCCACCTCGTTACCACCTCTTGCTTTAGGTGATGGCAGGGCAGGTTCAGGAGTGTTTGATGGCGCTCCAGTCTTCGGCACGCGGTGGCTGTATGTCAAAAGTGGCGTGCAATATTTCGGGCCACCGACAGCATCTCCTGCACGCCCCTGTCATTTTTAAAAAAAAATTCTGCACCACCAAATTAATTGTATGTGCAAAACATGGGACATGCTGGAATTTGCCCATATGTAATGCACGCACAATATTCGTGGCGTTGTCCGATATCACAAATTCCCATGAGAGTCTAATTGGGGTAAGCCATTGTACAATGATGTCCCTCAGTTTCTGTAAGAGGTTGTCAGTGGTGTGCCTCTTACGGAAAAGTGGTGATACATAGCGTAGCCTGCCTAGGAACGAGTTGGCGTTTGCGAGATGCTGCTACTGGTGCCGCTACTGTTGTTGCTGCAGGAGGCCATACATCTACCCAGTGGACTGTCACAGTCATATAGTCCTTAGTCTGCCCTGTTCCACTTGTCCGTGGTTAAGTGGACAGTGAGTACAACTGCATTTTTTAGGACACTGAGGACACTTTTTCTGATGTCTCTGTACATTCTCGGTATCGCTTGCCTAGTGAAGTGGAACCTAAATGGGGTTTGATACCGGGGACACAGTACCTCAAACAATTCTCTAAGTCCCACTGAACTAACGGCAGATACTGGACGCACGTCTAACAACAACATAGCTGTCAAGACCTCAGTTATTCGCTTTGCAAAAGGATGACTGCTGTCATATTTCATCTTTCTCACAATGGACTGTTGGACAGTCAATTGCTTAATTCAAGTAATACAAACGGTCTTCCGACTTCCCCTCTGTGATGACGATCGACTCCCAGCAGCAACAACAGTTGCGGCAGCAACAGCAGGCATACCACTCAAGGATCCTCTGGAAGAATCCCGATTAGGAGAGGACTCCTCAGTCTTGCCAGTGACATGGCCTGCAGGACTACTGATGTTCCTGACTGAGGAAGAAGTTGAGGGAGTTGTTGGTGTGGCTTGCAGGAGCTTGGGTACAAGAGGAAGAAGGAATTTAGGTGTCAGTGGACTGCCTACGCTCTTACCCAAAGTTTCACAACTTGACACTGACTTCTGATGAATGCGCTGCAGGTAATGTATAAGGGAGGATGTTCCTAGGTGGTTAACATCCTTGCCCCTACTTATTACAGATTGACAGAGGCAACACATGGCTTGACACCTGTTGTCCGGATTTGTGGAGAAATAATTCCACACCGAAGAGGTGGCTTCTTCATCCCACGGACAACAGGTGTCTCCCCCGATGCCTGACTTAAAGAATCCACATCACCATCAGAATCATCATCGTTAACTTCCTCCTCAGTGCCAGCAATACCCATATCCTCATCCTGGTGTACTTCAAAAGTGACATCTTTAATTTGAATATCAGAAAATGGACTGTGGGTGCTACTTCCAGCACTTGCAGAGGGCGTGCAAATGGTGGAAGGAGCCACCTCTTCCCGTCCAGTGTTGGGAAGGTCAGGCATCGCAACCGCCGACACACTTGGTTTCTCCTTGGGGATTTGTGATACCATCTTAGAACGCACAGTTCTGTGCTGTGCTTTTTCATTTTTCTAGCGGGAGAATGAGGACTTCTATTGTAATGTGAAGCTGAACCACTAGCCATGAACAAAAGTCAGGGCCTTAGCTGTTCTTTGCCACTCCGTATCATAAATGGCATATTTACATTTCTCCTCAGACCATTTAAATTTAATTTTTTGGGTCTTTTTACTGAACTTTGGCTTTTTGGATTGTACATGCCCTCTACTATCGCATTGGACATCGGCCTTGGCAGACGACATTGATGGGATTTCATTGTCTATGTCATGACTAGTGGCAGCAGCTTCAGCACTAAGAGGAAGTGGTTCTTGATCTTTCCCTATTTTATCCTCCAAATTTTTGTTCTTCATTATTTTTCTGGAGTTATATACCAATATGCGGTACAGGAGAGCATACCTCTACACCACACAGGGCAAACACTATGAAAATTATTTGGATCCAAATATTAATAACCCCTTTATTTGGACTAAATAATATACAGCACAGGACAGCACCACTGAATTTATATGACAGCACCACTGGACTGGATTTAAATGGAATTATATGGATTTATATGGAATTATACGGCAGGATCACTGGATTAATATGTCAGTACCACTGGAATTATACGGCAGGATCACTGAAATTATACGGCAGGATCACTGGATTTATACGGCAGTACCGCTGGACATATATGGCAGTATCAATGGACATATATGGCAGTATCACTGGACTGGATTTATACTCCAGTACCACAGGAATTATAAGGCAGGATCACTGGAATTATACAGCCAGATCACTGGATTTATATGGCAGGATCACTGGAATTATACGGCAGGAACACTGGATTTATTTGGCAGGATCACTGGAATTATACGGCAGGGTCACTGGAATTATACGGCAGGATCACTGAATTTATACGCCAGTATCACTGGAATAATACGGCAGAACCATGGGACTTACACGGGCGTACCACTGGTATTAAATGGCAGGATCACTGGAATTATACGGCCGGATCACTGGAATTATATGGCCGGATCACTGGAATATTACGGCCGGATCTCTGGAATTATACGGCTGGATCACTGGAATTATACGGCTGGATCACTGGAATTATACGGCTGGATCACTGGAATTATATGGCAGGATCACTGGAATTATACGGCAGGATCACTGGATTTATACGCCAGTACCACTGGAATTATACGGCAGGATCACTGGATTTATACAGCAGTACCACTATACATATACGGCAGTATCAATGGACATATACGGCAGTACCACTGGACATATACCTCAGCACAGGGACACCACCAGTGAACTAATGCAGGACAACAAAGCACCACTGCAATGCACTGGAGTTATACAGCAGCACTGGACATATGGCAGCAGAGGACACCACCACTGTGACTGGACTGATGCAGCACAAGACACCACCATTGGACTGATGAAGCACAACACAGCACCACTGGACTAGAGTTATACAGCAGCACTGGACATATGGCAGCAGAGGACACCACCACTGTGACTGGACTGATGCAGCACAAGACACTACCAATGACCTGATGCTGGACAATGAGGACGGAGACACGTCCTCTCTCTACACTCTCCAATGCCAGAGTGAAAATGGTGGTGACGCGCGGTGACTTTTATGGAATCCAAACCCCGCGAGAATCTGACAGCGGGATGATGACGTTTTACCTCGTTCTGGTTTCCGAGTCAGGCAGGAAAACCCAAGCCTGACTTGGATCCGGGCTCGGGTGGTGATGTCCGGTAGGGTTCGGTTCTCTGAGAATTGAACCCACTCATCTCTAATCCTAACTCTACCCCTACACCCTCCATGTGTTGTTAAACAAGGTCGACCACACTTAGGTCAACATTGTCTAGGTCGACCACTATTGGTCGACAGTAAGTAGGCTGACATGGTTTCTAGGTCGACAGGGAATCTAGGTCAACATGACAGAAACCATGTCAACCTACTTACTGTCGACCAATAGTGGTCGATCTAGACAGTGTCGACCTAAGTGTGGTCGACCTAGAGACCGGATACCGCCCTCCCCCACTCGCAGCCTAAACCTAACATTCCCAGCATACTTTCATTCAACTACATCCCTTTTAAAGCACACAATGTTTTTCCCACTACTGCATTGTGTGCTGTTTTTTTTTTTTACAGTAAATGACAAATTAGGAGTAACATTTAGTTTGGACTTTAAAATATATTATAAACTTTTTTTAAATATTAAAGAGTTAACCAAATATTATTGCTGGTATAAACTTGAATTATTTATTGCCAGGAAAACTTTTCTCGATTTTCTTTGAACTTGAATCTTGATCCGGAAATCATGTAATCCTTATTATCAGTCTACATAAATCCCTACAATTATAATCCTAACAACATTTGGATTTATATGTAGGTTAAAGTTTCCAATCTTAACATTGTATGCACGCCTAATTGTTAGTCAGTATCTACAAAGGCACTTTACACGCAGTAAACACAATAAGTAAAAGCTACACAGATATTACATACAAGTATGAAATGAAGTGGGTGGCACATTACTCAGAAGAGGCATGAATACAACTGTATAAACAGATCGCAAGATGCAACTGCCTTGCCTGGTACACCTGATTTCCACATCTTCATCATCACCATCATCATCAGAGAGTACTTGTACCAGTTCTATACTGCTGTATGTGCAAATGATGCAACAGACATCCTGGGACTGGATTATATCTGTCTGAGCACATTATATTGTACTTTTTGCACAAAATGGTATGCATGAAAAAGATCCGGTGGGACTGAAATGTCACATTGCATTCTGCAAATCTGTAAGTATGTAACAGAACATTAAACTTGACTACACTGCATTTATTGTGCACTGATTGCTAAAAAAATAAAACCACTAAAAACCTTTAAAATTACATAACCATAATTAGGGATATAATTCCCTAGAATGGTATAACTACCAGGAGATATATGTAATTTAATTTTTTTTTAAAGTTCAATATTTATTGCCACAGTGAACCATAGACCTAATAGTAAGTAGCACATGTTCAAAAAAAACGTAAAAGTAAGCGCTTATTTGTCCATAGGGTAGATCCAGGTACAGTTGTGCAGTCTAAGGGGTAAATTTACTAAGATGGGAGATCTATTTAAGATAGGATATTGCCCATAGCAACCAATCAGATTCCAGGTATTATCTTCTAGAATGTGCTAGATAAATGAGAAGTATAATCTGATTGGTTGCTATGGGCCACATCCAATCTTAAATAGAACTCCCATCTTAGTAAATTAACCCCCATGTATCAGTATATTGTAGGTTGTAAGAGGAACCCAGAGGAAACCCACGCAAGCACAGGGACAATATACAAACTCCACACAGTTAGGGCCATGGTGGGAATTGATCCCATGACCTGAGTGCTGTGAGGCAGTAATGCTGACCATTACAACAAAGTGCTGCCCAAATGAACAAATTGATAATATATATCAGTAACTTTATACAAAGATCAATAAACAATACGAATCAACACAATTAGTACACATACAATTAAAGCTTCTGAACTTCTATTCATACCATACTAATATACATTACATTTCTTATTTTGCTGTAAAGCACTATATACATATGCTGTATAAACCTTTTCCTTGAGATGTGATCTATTGAATAAGGGTTAGAAGTAGAGATGAACGGGTTCAGTTCTCAGAGATCTGAACCCCACCGTAACTTCACGATCCGAGCTGGGAACCGAGTCCGGCTCGGGACTTCCCGCCAGACTTGGATCCAAGAACGAGGCAAAACATCATCATCCCACTGTTGGATTCTCGCGGGTTTTGGATTCCATATAAACAGCCACGCATCGCCGCCATTTTCACTCTGGACTTGGAGAGTGAGGGAGACAGACCTCTGTCTCTCTCTGTGGGTGGTGGTATCAGGTGGGGTCAGCGTGTGCTCTCTAGGGGTGCTGTTAGGGGTGCTGTCCTGTCACTCACCGTGGCTGTCACTGTGCTGTACAAGGGCACTGTCTTCCTGGATGCTGTGAAAATACAGGGGTGCTGTGAAAATAATTGTACACTGGCCCTGTCTTGTATACTGTAAAAATTCACTGGTGCTGTGAAAATAAATGTACACTGTCCCTGTCTTGTATGCTGTAAAATTACAGGGGTGCTGGCCCGGTCCTGTATGCTGTAAAAATACAGGAGTGCTGTTGTTAAAATAAAAGTACACTGGCCCAAATACAGGGATGCAGTTGTTAAAATAAAATTACACTGGCCCTGTCTTGTATGCTGTAAAATTACAGGGGTGTTGTTCAAATACAGGGGTGCTGGCCCTGTCCTGTATGCTGTAAAAATACAGAGTTGCTGTTGTTAAAATAAAAGTACACTGGCCCTGCCCTGTATGCTGTAAAAATACAGAGTTGCTGTTGTTAAAATTAAAGTGCACTGGCCCAAATACAGGGGTGCTGTTGTTAAAATAAAATTACACTAACTCAAATACAGGGGTGCTGTTGTTAAAATTATACTGGTCCCTGTCTTGTATACTATAAAATTACATGGGTGTTGTTCAAGTACAGGGGTGCTGGCCCTGTCCTGTATGCTGTAAAAATATAGGGGTGCTGTAAGTATGGAAGAGAGTAGTTACATCTATTTTTTTGAATATTAATTTGTTATTTTGTAGATGAACAAAAGTAAATGGGAATGGGGTACAGAATAGAAAAAAGGGGGGGAGGGACGGGTTGGGGGGGGGTACACAAACAGTTCGACAATCACATTATCACATAAAGAATACATTTTTTTTTTTAGAGAATCCACTAACAATAGGTCCATATGGAGCTGAATTCATCCAACAATAACTGCAAATTAGTTGGTTAAACTAAGTGTCTCTGCGTCGCGTATCACACCTGGCGGGCGGTTATGCCAGTAGGTGGTCCATGAAAGCCAGCGAAGAAGAGGACAAGATGTAGTGGAGGCATAAGCAACCCCTGCGGTTTCGAATTCACAATGAGACTGTATAGTCTTTTCTATCACAGTTACATGGGGGACCCCGGGGGAACGCCATTGACGGGCGATTAGAAGTTTGGTGGTGATAAGTATGTGACCCAAGATATATTTATTGCCCGGCGATAGGTCACCATAATAGAGGTGTAGAAGAGCCAGTCGTGGGTGTGGAGTGAAATGGTGGCCCAACACCAAGCTTATAAGGTGAAAAACAGAGTTCCAAAGTTGGACAATCGTTGGGCACTCCCAGAAAATGTGCAATAAAGTGCCAACATTACCACAGTTGCGCCAACATAGATTAGACGTGGAAGGTTGCATTGCATGCAAGCGGGAAGGGGTGAAATACAAACGGTGGAGGAGTTTATAATATAATTCCATATGTGAAATACATTTAGATATTTTAAAGCACGTTTGGAAGATCGTCTCACATTCCTCCTCCGAGACGGAGCATCTAAGATCCGTCTCCCATTTCAGTTGAAACGGGGCTTTCTTTAGCGGTTGAGGGTTGATAATATAATTATACCATTTAGTGATGCCTCCCCTGCCCTCCCCGGTATCAAGGAAATTCTGAACAAGCTTAGGCAATGGTGATATAACATGGGGGGAGCTGGAATTCCCGTAAAGCCAGTGCCTAAGTTGCAAATATTTATAGAATTCCCTATGCGGCAATGAAAACTTTTCTTGTATCTGAGCAAAAGAAAGCAGGGTGTTGTCTACCATTACATCATGGAGAGACAAAATTCCCCTGGATATCAAGGCATCGAATCTCAGATCGGGAATCAGGGAGGCTATGCCAGTCAGTGAAAGGGTCGAGGAGGGGAAGACAATACCTGTCCCTCCAAGCGCTACTTCCAGCCAGGCCTTCCGAGTAGACTGGACTGTAAGGGATCTAGAGGTTAATATTTTGCCCTCATTTTTCGGGAGCAGCAATATATCTGTCAGGGGGAGAGGGGAAACAAGTCCCTGTTCAAGGTGAACCCACGGTTTATGGACAGAGTGTGAGTACCAGGCACCTATTTGTGCAGGTCGGCACGCTAATTGATAGGCATGTATATCAGGATAGGCCAGGCCCCCCTCTCGTTTGGGCCAGATCATCATTTTCCTGGCTAGTCTCGGTTTCCTACCTTTCCATACATAGGAACTAAATATAGCATTAAATTTGGATAGGAGATAGGTAGGTAGGAAAATGGGGATGGCCCGAAATAGATACATAAGCCTGGGAAGAACCGTCATCTTCAGTGCGGCTATTCGTCCTAACCATGATACATGTTGCATCATCCAATCGGAGACCAGATTGGTGAATTTACGCAATAATGGGGGATAGTTTGCAGAGATCAGATCATCTATCTTCTGGGTGATATGAATCCCCAGATATTTGAGGCTTCTATCCTGCCAGGAATACGTATAAGCAGCTTTCAACGTGGATAAAAGGGGAGGTGGGAAGTTTATAGGGAGCACTTCTGTTTTGGTATTATTGAGTTTATAATAGGATACCGCAGAATAGTCAGTCAAGAGTGTGTGTAAAGCTCGCATAGAGTCAGTAGGATCAGTAAGTGTTAAAAGGACATCGTCTGCAAAGAGACATACCTTATGCGATTGTCCCAAATAGTCCACGCCTTTAATTAGGGCTGTAGATCTGATTTTTTCAGCTAGAGGCTCTATCGCAAGAGCGCATACAAGCGGGGATAAGGGGCACCCTTGGCGTGTACTATTTGTGATCCAAAAGGAAGGAGAAAGAAGTCCATTCACACACACCCTTGCCGAGGGATTCGAGTATAAAGCTAAAATGGAGGTGAGAACTCTGCCATCAAGGCCAAACTTGCGTAGCACAGCTTGAAGATATCCCCTGTGAAGGCGATCAAACGCCTTCTCCGCGTCCAACGAAAGCAATAGTAAGGGATCGTCTGAGGCGGAAAAGGCGTCCATCACATTCATTACTCGTCTAGTGTTATCGGGGGACTGTCTACCGGGGACAAATCCCACCTGATCACAATGAACGAGAGAGGGAAGAAGAGGGTTGAGTCTGTTGGCCACTAGTTTTGCATACATTTTGAGGTCAGTATTTAGTAGTGCAATGGGGCGATAGTTAGGCATCATAGCGGGATTCTTCCCTGGCTTGGGGAAGGCAACTACACGAGCCTCTAACATCTCTACCGGAAAGTTCCCGACGGAGGAAGCATGATTATAGACTGAGTCTAGAATCGGGGTGAGGGAGCTTTTGAAGCATTTATAGAATTTATTAATGAACACGTCAGGGCCTGGCGCTTTATTCAACGGGAGTGAGTCAATCACTTGATCTATTTCCGTACGGGACCAGGGCTGATTTAGAGTTTGTAGAGAGTCAGGGTCAAGTGAGGGGAGGCGCATGTCTTTCAAAAAGGCCGCAATAGAAGCTGGTGTGGGTTGAGGGATAGATGAGTCTTCTTTCAAGTTGTAAAGGGTGGAATAGTACGCTGCAAAGGCGTTAGCTATTGCAGACTGGTCTGTTATTTTAATGTTATTTAAATCGACAATCGATTTCACCCTTTCCTTAGCGGTCTTCCCCCTCAGCTTGCGGGCAAGCATTCTACCAGCCCTATCCCCTTGCATATAAAACTTTTGTCGCAATCGGAAAAGGTTTTTGTGGACTTCAGTTAGGGCCAATTTATTTATCTCATCCCTGATACGGATTAGATCACAATAAATTTTCTTATTTGATGGGTTCGATTTAAGTTGGCTTTCCACATCCTTAAGACAGGTTTCGAGTTCTATCTGTTGTTCACGGGAAGTTCTACGAATATAGGCAGCAGCTTGTATAGCCGCTCCCCTAACCACCGCTTTGAGGGCACACCAGTGTGTAAATATAGATGTGTCAGCTGGGATATTAGTCTCGATGTATAGGGAGAGGGCTTGGGATATCGATCATTTAGCTTCCGCATTCGTGAGGAGATAGTCTCCAAGAAGCCATAGGGTAGGAGAGGTCCCATGACGTAGAAGGTTCCAATGGACAGAGAGGGCAGAATGGTCAGACCATGACACTGGCAGGATAGAAGCCTTCGACACCTGTTGAAGGGTCCATTTATCCGATATTACTAGGTCGATCCTAGAGAAAGAACCATGTACCGGGGAGAAAAACGAGTAGTCTCTACAGGCCGGATTTTTAGCTCTCCAGACATCGTAGAGATCATACTCGTGTAAGATATTCCGGAAGGAGTGTGAGTTATCTCGGAGCAGTCCTGCACTGGAGACAGAGCGGGTCGAGGATCTATCTACCGTGGGGTCAGGGGCAACATTAAAATCGCCCAACAATAACAGCGCACCCCGAGCAGTGCGTCTGGAGGGTCTTAAAGAATTTCCTAAAGAAGGGTATTTGGTGTTGGGTGCATACAGCGTAGCTAAAGTGACTGGTTTGTCCTCCAATTTACCAGTCAGGATGGGCCCTTGGACATATAGCAGGTGGGGAACTTTCTGTTCATAATGGAGGGCGGTGATGAAGACACTATGTGTGCTCTACATTTTGCAAAATGGTTCAGGGCCAAACGACGCTTGTTGGGTGAATTCAGACCTTTCACGTTCAGTGAGAGAACTTTAACCATCCGGCATCTTAGGTAACAGTGCTATATACAATCTACAGGCATGAACTGTATAACGAGCTAAACAAGAACACATGTGTACTAAAACTTGGAAAGACAGGGAGAAGGGGCGAAATAGTAAAGGTGGAAAACATAGTAGGCACCACATGGATACCAAACAAGGTCGCCTAAAGAGGCAACACATGGGGTCAAGGTGAGGGGGGAACCCCTCTCTCACTCCTTTATCAATTAGCATATGATAGCAATATCAGAAAAACAGAGAACAAATGCAAAAGCAAATTCAACGTTCCGGGCAATGCATAGGGTAGTAGGCACCACATAGATGCCAAACAAGGTCGCCCAAATAGGCAACACATGGGGTCGAGGTAAGGGGAGAGACCCTCTCTTACTCCTATAACAAGCAATATATTACAGCAACGTAAGAAAAACATGAAATAAATGCAAATTCCCAGGCAAGGTATGGAGTCATCGCATGGGTTGGCGAGTCCCACTCGCTCCCCCAGGAGGCTGGGTTCGCGAGTAAGAAACGCCCACGACCAACAACAGTAATAATGGTAGAAGAGACGAGGATAAACATATACGAACCGAACTATCATGAGTGAGAGAACAAATAAAAAATAAAAATTTAAGAGTCGTGTGTTAACGGCAGGACACACACCCGCGGCCCATCCCCCGAAGGGGGGGAACCGAGAGTGCAAGCCATCCACCGGTGGCAGGATGCACCACATACCGAGAAAGAACGTGAGAATGGAAAATAGCAAGAACAACCGGAAGGAGGTTGAGAGTAGAATGTTAAAGGCATACACTAGCAGGAAGATCATGGAAAAGTTAATACAGTGTGTACATCCCTAACAAAATTTAGAACTCACATATATATACAGGAATACTTTGCTCAGCAATCAACAGAGATAGTGACCGAGAGAATAGAATAATGATCTACATCAATGTAGGAATGGGTAAAGAAATCAAGTCCAGCAACGACATACGACCTGGTTGTAGAAGCGGATCCTCAGGTGGAGCTGCCTGCAAATGACCATTCTTGATCCAATTTGAGGGTCTTAGGAGCCTTTGGAGCCTTTGCGGGTGTATCCTCCAATTTCCAAGAGTCCAAAATTCTCAAACCAGTCTCCGGCGTAGATATTACATTTGTAGCGCCGTTCCTTCTGACGAGTAGTTTGGTCGGGAATCCCCAGCTATAGGGAATATCAGCTCTCCTCAGTGCCGCGGTCACCGGATAGAATGAACGTCGCATAGCTAGAGTAGCCGCTGAGAGGTCTCTGTATATTTGTTGGTCTCCCAAGGTAGAGGCTTGTAGATCCGGGCGCATAGCTGCCTGCAGAATTTGTTCTTTAATGTGGAAATAATGCATCCTCATCAATTTGTCTCTCGGAGCGTCCTTTGGGGCATTTTTTGCCTTCGGGAGACGGTGGATACGGTCAATGAGGAAATCATCGATGGAGTTGGTAGGAAGGAGGTTCATGAAGAGATCCGTTGCAAATTGTTTGAGGTCCGCATTGGAAACTGTTTCTGGGATGCCGCGGAGCTTTATGTTGTCACGGCGTGACCTATCCTCAAGGTCAGAGGTCTTCCATCATAGGTCCGCAACCTCGGACTGTAGCTCTTCTAGTTGAGTAATCACCTCATTGTGGGACCTCACTACCTCCTCACACTTATTCTCGAGATGATCCGTGCGCTGGCCTATGGCATTGACCATTTGTTGGCAGCACTGCAGCACCGTCTTAACTTCCATCGTGATATCATCCTTGAAAGTAGCCAGAAGCTGCCGCATAGAGCCGAGTGTGAGAGGTGCATCGTCATCCAGTTGAGAGAGTTTCATCAGATCCACACGGGGAATCGCAGATGCGTCATCACACTCAGGGGAGTGTTTGGAGTGGGAATCTGATATGGGAGACCCTTTCGGACCTTGGGATGCGGGAGATTGTTTGAAGAAAGCGACCGGACGGACCGGGGTCTGGTCTTTCTGGCATTTAGGCGGCATAGTACGGGAGGGTATGTCCCACTAAAGTAGACGGTAGCAATACAATTGGATACAGGAGGGCAGACAGAAATATGCCGGTTTGATAATTGCTAGGATTCGTATCACAGGATCAGGAGCAAGGGAGAGGTTAGGACATTGCGATGTTGTTTACATCATCACTGTTCATAGGGGGGAGGTCCTCCCTGCGTCCCCTACCACTTAGGTGCACTTATGATAAAATCATATATAGATATAGGGCGGATATAAGCACCTATGGTGTTCTGGTAACAAAATCTGAAATTATAGTAATAATAATAATAATGCAACAGCTTCTGAAGGTGGAGGTATGGAGGGGGGTGTCTGCTATGCAGCACTTATCCAGCTGGCAAAGAGGTGCAGGTGGCACACGCTAGGAGCAGGACTGGAGCTTCCTGCAGCTTAGCAGTTCCTATTATGGGCACCTTACCAGCTTCCAAGATGGCGCCGTCTGCCTCTAATCCTAGGTCCCTGCAGCTCCGGTACCAGTGCTCCCTGCAGCTACGTTGGTGGAAGTGGAGAGCGTCTCTTCATGCATGGGGCCCCCCTAACTGCTCCACAGCAGGGGACGAAGATCAGGGGAACAGGCGGGGGATGTAGCGCCAGCCGCATCCTGTCAGGGAGCACAGCCGCGCACGTTCCCGCTTCTCGGAGCCGCACAACAGGCGCCGCGGCTAGCGGGTGGGATGTCGCACAGGGCGGTCCGCGAGGAGGAAGGTGAGATTCGGCAGGAGGGGCTGGAGAGGGGTAGCCGCCGTCCACGGCCGTGATCGAGGCCCCGCTGCGTCACTTCCGGTCCGGGGCAGCCCTCAGCTTGAGACCCCAGCTCCAACTAGGTAGGCAGGCCGCAACCCGCACGGGTGCAGGGGGCACCCGCCGGCTCCGCAAACCCACCCACCCAGTGCAGGGGAGCTGTAGTAAGTTGATGGTGGGTCTCAATGATCAATTGGTGGGGCCTATGTGTGGTAAATACAATCACGTATGCAGGAGCTCAGTTCTAGCACAACCACCTTCTCTCACAGCTAAGCCACGCCCCCAAGAGTAGTTACATCTTTAATAAACCAACAGTTATTCTACATGTATCTAACTGAATATGGACTGATCAGCTTTCTATATCTTTTCATCTCACAGGTATGTTGATACCTACATTTCTGTTTTAACCCACAAACATCCTCAGCTGTGTAGACAATGTATGTGATTTCTCATTGACATCCTGCAAACTACAACTTCTAATCTGAATTCACACTAATGTATAATGTAGCAGTGTATTTAAATGTATTTGTATAATATTAGTACTTGTTTGTAGCTGATATCTCTTCTGAAGATGTTATTCAGTGGAGTGGAGTTTATTGAGCATACATAGACTAGTGTTTACTTAACACAGGGTAATTTAAGTCGTTTGATTAGATGTGCAATTGGCTTTAGCGGAAGCCTTTGTTAATTAGACCTAATATATGTTTTGTTATGGGGAAGTTGGAAATATACAAAGTGAGGAAATTACAAAGTTAGGAAAATATTAAAATAACAGTAAAACCAACAGTTAAACAAACATTGGAAATCAGGTAATTTCACCATTTAACTTGCATTTTCCTTATGCACTTGCCTAACTATATATACTTTTACTTAAAAAACACCATGTACCACAAACTGTTTTTCCTAATAGCACTTTATGGTATCCTCTATAAAATGACATCATCCTTCACTATTCCTGTTATTCATCACTCTGTACACATTGCGGCCTCATTAATCCACTCCCCTCTTATTAACACTCATGAGCTTTCAACCTATCTATGTACACCAACTATAACATCCTCAATCTGTCACAATAAGAAACTATCACACACACCTCCCTCAACTATACCTATATCTTTCTTCTTCTGCTTTTACTAGCTGATGACATATCCCCAAATCCAGCTCCCATCCACATATCTCGCTCACATTCAGCTGATTCATAACAGAATATAAATCCAACAAACTTTATAAACATAACATGTCTCCCATTTCCCTCCAAGTCACTAAAATGTGCTTTATAGAATGCACACCCTGTTTGCAACAAATAACATCTATTCATGACCTTTTCATTAAAAAAAACGAATTATGCTAGCTATAAAGGAAACATAGCTCGCACAATCAGACACGGCCTGCCCTGCAGCACTGTCACACGGTGGCCTCCACTTCACACACACCTCCACCTGGTAACAGTAAAGGAGGTAGGGTTGAATATTACTGTCCAAATCTTACACACACACACACACACACACACACACACACACACACACACACACACACACACACACACACACACACACACAGTTTTACCACCTGTTCCTTCACTCACATTTACATAATTTGAAATAAATTCTATTAGGATTTTCTCCCCTTTCTATCTGCATGTTGCAGATGTCTATCGCCCACTTGGGCAACCCACAAAGATTCTGGAAGATTTTTCTGCTTGGCTCCCTCACATTTTATCCTCTGACACCTCCACCATCATTATGGGCGATTTCAATATCTCTGTTGACAGTCCACAATTTCCCCATGCCTCCAAACTACTCTCTCTTACCTCCTCTATTGGCCTCTCCCAATGGACTGACTCCCCTACTCATCAGGAGGGCAACTGCCTTGATCTTGTATTCACCAGACTATGCTCTGTTTCTGAACTCACTAACACTCCTTTCCCTCTCTCTGATCAGAACCTTATCACCTGCATGCTCTCCTCCATTACTTCAGACTCCATGTCCATGAAGTCTACCAAGCCTCCTCTAACCCGCAGAAATATTAACGCTATTAATTTTCAACAACTATCTACCTCTCTGCAACCACTGCTCTCACCAATTTCTACATTCACCTCTCCTGAGACTGCTGTATCACACATTAACCAAACTCTAGAAACAGCACTCGATGAAGTGGCTCCGGCTACCCATCACACTCCATGTAGACTTAGATGTCAACCATGGCACTCTAAATACACAAGACACCTACAAAAACTCTCATGTAAAGTAGAACACCAGTGGCGTAATTCTCATAGTTCAAGTGACTTTCTCACATTTAAGACCATGTACCAATCTTATCGTAATGCTCTGGACACTGCAAAACATATTTCCAATCTCTCATCTCTGCTCAAGCCTCCAACCCCAAGCGACTTTTTAATACATTTAAATCACTTCTTGTCCCTACCTCACCCAACCCACCAGCCACTATCAGTGTGCAAGATCTTGCTTCCTATTTCAAGGACAAGATTGATAAGATCCGAAATGAAATGGTATGCTCTTCCACAGCCAGTGTCCTACTCAATTCCCTTACTGAACCCTCTAACACGTTCTGTTCAATTGATCTCACAAATGAAGATGAAGTATCTGCACTCTTCTCATATGCCTACTCTACTACCTCTCCTCTTGATTCTATACACTCACAAATTAGTAAAGCTCTGTCTCCTGTGCTCATCCCAACCTAAACTAAAATCTGTAATCTCTCTCTGTCTACTGGTATCTTTCCTTCTCTGTACAAGCATACAGTGATTACTCCCATTCTGAAAAAACAAAATTCTGACCCTAACTCTCTCTCAAACTACCGTCCCATCTCTCAGCTCCCATGCCCCTCCAAGCTACTTGAGAGACTTGCCTACACTTGCCTCACACACTTTCTTAACTCACACAGCTTACTGGACCCACTTCAGTCAGGATTTCGTGCCCAGCACTCACTGTCACAATCCTGACTGTAGGTTTCATATTTGGTGACTTACCCCTGCCATCTGTCCCGGATCCTGTGTCTTTTTCTCACTGAGCTTGTCAGCACCATGAGTTTTCCTGAGTTCTCTGCCTGAAAGGTAATAGTTAATTAGCTCCACCTGTGGTGATCTCCTCCTGTGTGAGGCTGAATTCAGTAATCTGAAGTTTGGGCCTAAAAGCCAGCATCCTATGTTTTGCAGAAGTTCAGGCTTCAGTGTTCTCTCGGCCTGCTAGGCCTCATTCTACATCACAGCCTAGGCTAGAGTAGTCACATGACAGTGACTGTTCACCTGACCCAGAGTTGTCCAATCCTCTGCCAGCCTGAGACTCTCTGCATCACCTAATCCTGCTCACCAATCACCAAGGACCAGGAAGTATAAGTTGGGAGACTGAGTTGGAAACTGGGCCAGTTCCTTGTGTCACACTCACAGCTATGTGTGAGTCTTCATGCTGAGCTCCCTAAAGGTAACCTTTATACTCTAGTTCCTGTGAAAACTCTGTTCCTGGTTACCCTGTTTGGTTTACTTTTGTGTTGCCACTGATGATCACTATTTCCACGAGTCTCAAAGTTAAGGCACAGCTGCAGTGGTTCATCTTAAAGGCACAGTATTATATTCCATAGTCTCAACTGAAAACCACAGCTGCCGTGGTTCATCTTTACTGCTGTTGTAGTTGTGATCTCCAGAGCTCCCGTATCCCTGCAGCACCTCCGTGCCTCCAGCATCTCCGTGCCTCCAGCACCTTGTGCCTCCAGCACCCCTGTGCCTCAGCACCTCGTGCCTCCAGCATCTCGTGCCTCCAGCACCTCCGTGCCTCAGTACCTCCGTGCCTCAGCACCTCCGTGCTTCCAGCACCCCAGTGTCTCTACACACCCCAGTGTCTCTACGCACCCCAGTGTCTCTACGCACCCCAGTACCTCCAAGCACCTCAGTGCGTCCAAGCACTTCCGTGCCTCCTAGTACCTCAGTGTCTCCAAGCGCCTCCGCGCCTCCTAGCATCTCAGTGTCTCCAAGCACCCAGTGCACTTTTGCGCAGTTGTACCTGGTATCTTCACTGATTCATCAGCGCCTTTCCAGTTCTGTCTTTCAGGAGACCTTCAGCGTGCCTCCTGTCTGCCGACCTAATCCTGCATGAGGAGAACCTAGATTCGGCCATCTCTGCTGCTGTTCCTCTTCCAAGTCACCAGAAGAAACCCCGAGTCCACAACACTCCCAAACCAGGTCAGTGGTAGTATTCATATAATCCTCCAGTCGCCCGCACAGACTTCACTAACACCGGGTTCACAAAACCTCAGTCATGACAGTAGGAACTGGCCACATGGACCCGGACGAAAGTGTTTGTCTGACGCAGGACCTCCTAAGCAATATTGCAGGACGCTTGGAGGGTTTGGAGTCGACTCAGCATCAATTAGCACAGTGTCTGCAGCGGAATTCTTTCACCAGAGATTCTCTGACCTTCTGCACTAAGACTCCTGACCAACTGCAGATTTTCTTCCAGATGTTATTACAGTTACAAGAACTTTTGTCTAGTATTCTTTCTGTGATGCCTGATCTCTTCAGGAATACTACCAACGTTGTTGATCCTGTTTTGTCCCATCCAGTTAATAGAGTCTCTTCCTCTGTGCAAGGAAAAGTTGTTCATCAGAGCTATCCACGGCCCAAACTCTCTGAAGCTGAACGCCAGCGGCGTAGGGAGCTACACCTCTGTCTTTACTGTGGAAATTCCGGTCATTTTGTTAAAGATTGCATTCTTCGTAAGCCAGAGAATGGTGTCAAATCTCAGTTTCACAGTGCTCATGTCTACAAGTCATCCACAGTAGCCGATCCTGCTACTGCTGACAGGGGTATCAAGATGGCTACTCTGAAAGAGACTCAAATTTATGACTGGGGTCCGGTGATTAAAAGACCTTATCCCAAGTTGGGTGTCCAGAGAAGAATATTCAAGCCATTTAGAGTCACAGAGGAGTCCGTGTCTTCAGCCCAAGGAGGGGCATCCGTGTCTTCAGCCCAAGGAGGGGCATCCGTGTCTTCAGCCCAAGGAGGGGCATCCGTGTCTTCAGCCCAAGGAGGGGCATCCGTGTCTTCAGCCCAAGGAGGGGCATCCGTGTCTTCAGCCCAAGGAGGGCTTCCGTGTCTTCAGCCCAAGGAGGGGCGTCCGTGTCTTCAGCCCAACGAGGGGCGTCCGTGTCTTTAGCCCCAGAGAGGGGTTCAGAGGGTCCAGCCCCAGAGAGTCTTCAGAGTGCTGCCCAGCCAGAGAGTCTACAGAGTGCTGCCCAGCCAGAGAGTCTACAGAGTGCTGCCCAGCCAGAGAGTCTACAGAGTGCTGCCCAGCCAGAGAGTCTACAGAGTGCTGCCCAGCCCCGTGAAGAGGGGGCTCTTGCCTCAGCCCAGCCCCGTGAAGAGGGGGCTCTTTCCTCAGCCCAGCCCCGTGATGAGGGGGCTCCTGCCTCAGTCCAGCCCCGTTAAGAGGGGATTCCTGCCTCAGTTTAGCCTCGTGAAGAGGGGGCTCCTGCCGGTCCAGCTATATTCCAGGCTCCACCTGGTCAGTCCGTCCCGGTTCTATCCGGTCCAGCGATACTCCAGGCCCTGCCTGGTCAGTCCGTCCTGGTTCCAGCTGGTCCAGCAATACTCCAGGCCCAGCCTGGTCAGTCCGTCCCGGTTCCAGCTGGTCCAGCAATACTCCAGGCTCCGCCTGGTCAGTCCGTCCCGGTTCCAGCCGGTCCAGCAATACTCCAGGCCCAGCCTGGTCAGTCCGTCCCGGTTCCAGCCGGTCCAGCAATACTCCAGGCCCAGCCTGGTCAGTCCGTCCCGGTTCCAGCCGGTCCAGCAATACTCCAGGCCCAGCCTGGTCAGTTCGTCCCGGTTCCAGCCGGTCCAGTGATACTCCAGGACCAGCCTGGTCAGTCTCCTTTGGTTCCAGCCAATTCAAGTATCCTCGGATCCAATCCAGTCCTACTCGTCCAGCCAAAGATTTCTCCAGTTTCAGTCTGTTCAAGCTCATCTGGACTCAAACAGATTCCAAGCATTGGTCCGAGTAAAGAACTTTTGTCAGTTGGTCCCAGTAAAGGATTTCCACCATCTAGTTCTAAAATTAGACTTCAGTCTGTCTCTGATTCTGTTTCCTTGTCTTCTAGCACTGAGTCCACAGCTTCCGCGGGGAATTCTAATACCTCTTCTCCTCGATGTCTGGATAATTCTGCTCTATCATCTAAAGTCAAGAAAAATACCAAGGCTATTGACCTAATGTCTGAATGTGTACCTCAGTCTAATGTTGTTTCAGTGGCATCTGTTTCCTTGAGTCCAATTTCATCCTCCACTCAGTCTTCAGAACATTCAGCCGATGCTCCGTTTTCTGACCCATCACTTTCTGAGCAAGATAATGCCTTGATGAACCAATACATTAGGAATTTCAGGAATGCCAAGAATTGGAAAACAGTACAAAGACAACAGCCTGTTGATTTAAGTGTTGGTTATGTTTCCATTGATTCCACTCCAAGTTCCTTGTGTTGTTCTGAACTTGTTAATGCAGCTTACAAAACGGATGTAGTTACTCCCAAAGAAGACTGGTATCTTCCAATAGACTTGGACTCAGACTCTGAATTTGATCCAGTTCATGATGCTACTTCTTTCAGGGGAGGTCCCATGTTTTCTAAGGAAGTTTTATCTTTACAGGAGATTCCGCTCTCCCTGGTCAAAACCAAATGTTCCCGTAAGAAGAAGAGGCATCAACGAAGGTCCTAAATTCTTCTGTATGAATTTCTCAAGTTCCTCTAAGATTCAAGATGGGTGTCCAGAGTCCACCCTTGAAGAGGGGGATACTGTCACAATCCTGACTGTAGGTTTCATATTTGGTGACTTACCCCTGCCATCTGTCCCGGATCCTGTGTCTTTTTCTCACTGAGTTAAACAGCTTGTCAGCACCATGAGTTTTCCTGAGTTCTCTGCCTGAAAGGTAATAGTTAATTAGCTCCACCTGTGGTGATCTCCTCCTGTGTGAGGCTGAATTCAGTAATCTGAAGTTTGGGCCTAAAAGCCAGCATCCTATGTTTTGCAGAAGTTCAGGCTTCAGTGTTCTCTCGGCCTGCTAGGCCTCATTCTACATCACAGCCTAGGCTAGAGTAGTCACATGGCAGTGACTGTTCACCTGACCCAGAGTTGTCCAATCCTCTGCCAGCCTGAGACTCTCTGCATCACCTAATCCTGCTCACCAATCACCAAGGACCAGGAAGTATAAGTTGGGAGACTGAGTTGGAAACTGGGCCAGTTCCTTGTGTCACACTCACAGCTATGTGTGAGTCTTCATGCTGAGCTCCCTAAAGGTAACCTTTATACTCTAGTTCCTGTGAAAACTCTGTTCCTGGTTACCCTGTTTGGTTTACTTTTGTGTTGCCACTGATGATCACTATTTCCACGAGTCTCAAAGTTAAGGCACAGCTGCAGTGGTTCATCTTAAAGGCACAGTATTATATTCCATAGTCTCAACTGAAAACCACAACTGCCGTGGTTCATCTTTACTGCTGTTGTAGTTGTGATCTCCAGAGCTCCCGTATCCCTGCAGCACCTCCGTGCCTCCAGCATCTCTGTGCCTCCAGCACCCCTGTGCCTCCAACACCCCTGTGCCTCCAGCATCTTGTGCCTCCAGCACCTCCGTGCCTCAGCACCTCCGTGCTTCCAGCACCTCCGTGCTTCCAGCACCCCAGTGTCTCTACGCACCCCAGTGTCTCTACGCACCCCAGTGTCTCTACGCACCCCAGTACCTCCAAGCACCTCAGTGCGTCCAAGCACTTCCGTGCCTCCTTGTACCTCAGTGTCTCCAAGCGCCTTCGCGCCTCCTAGCATCTCAGTGTCTCCAAGCACCCAGTGCACTTTAGCGCAGTTGTACCTGGTATCTTCACTGATTCATCAGCGCCTTTCCAGTTCTGTCTTTCAGGAGACCTTCAGCGTGCCTCCTGTCTGCCGACCTAATCCTGCATGAGGAGAACCTAGATTCGGCCATCTCTGCTGCGGTTCCTCTTCCCAGTCACCAGAAGAAACCCCGAGTCCACAACACTCCCAAACCAGGTCAGTGGTAGTATTCATATAATCCTCCAGTCGCCCGCACAGACTTCACTAACACCGGGTTCACAAAACCTCAGTCATGACACTCACTAAGGTAGTTAATAATCTGGTCACTGCTAAATCTCAAGGCCTTATTCTCCTTAATCTCTCTGCTGCTTTTGACACTGTTGGCCACTCTCTTTTCATACAAACACTACAATCCATAGGTCTTCAGGACACAGCCCTTTCTTGTTTCTCATCCTACTTATTTAATCGCTCCTTCAGTGTTCGTTTCTCTGACTCCACCTCCTCTTCACTACCTCTCTCAGTTGGAGAACCGCAAGGCTCAGTCTTATGTCTGCTGCTTTTCTCTATCTATACCACATTTCTTGGCAAACTAATCAGCTCTTTCAGATTTCAGTATCATCTGTATGCAGATGATACTCAAATCTACCTATCTTTCCCAGATTTGTCACCAGTATTGGGATGTGTCACTGAATGCCTTTCGGACATTTCATCTTGTATATCTCACCACCTCAAACTTAATATTTCCAAAACAGAATTAATTATATTTCCACTAACCAATAGTAGTTACCAACCTGATATCTCTATCACTGTTGATAACTCAGCAATCATCCCTACCCCACAAGCTCGCTGCCTAGGTGTCATTCTTGACTGTGAACTGTCCTTTGCTCCCCATATTCAATCTGTCTCAAAATCATGTTACATACATCTAAGAAACATATCCAAGATATGACCATATCTTACAAAAGACACAGCAAAACTCTAATCCATGCTTTCATTATCTCCCGCATTGATTATTGTAATAGTCTCCTGACTGGTCTTCCCAAATGTAGACTCTCACCACTAAGATCCATTTTGAATGCAGCTGCGAGGCTAATCTTCCTCGCTAGACGTACATCGTCTGCAAATCAGCTCTGTCAGTACCTCCATTGGTTACCAGTATTCTACCGTATTAATTATAAAATACTTTTAGTTACATACAAGGCTATTAACCAAATTGCTCAAACATACATCTCTTTACTCATCTCAAAATATCTCCCGACCTCTCCGCTCTGCACAAGATCTGCATCTCTCATCCACACGTATTACTTGTTCCCACTAAAAATTACAGAACTTTATCCGGGCTTCAACCACTTTGTGGAATGCCCTCACAATAAGACTCGCCTCTAGTCTCCAAACCTTCAAACGTTCGCTCAAAACTCACCTCTTCAGATAAGGCTTTTCAAATTCCAGACCCACCCCCATAATATTCAATTCTTCCCTATCTAAATACATCTGTACAGTACACATAACCTCACATATTTTGTCTTTCTTTACTCTCACACCCTCTTGAATACACTGGGACACCCGCAGCAGCGAACTATACATTGGAGGCCATCAGTGCAGCATGGTTGTGGAATACACTGTGTGGAGAATCTGAGGATTTGATAACATGCTTTATTATGCTTTTTAAAAATTAAACTTTTATGCACTATGGAACACCCCCTTTATCTTTTGTTTTGACAGACTAACGTTGTCCCGAGGGAATCCATCAGTACTTCAAACAGGGGAGAAGCAGTTCACAAAAGGATATTGGTGTATTATTGTAAATAATTTTACTTATTGACTTAAAAATACTTCTAGACTATTCTAAATTCGGGTCTGTGTATGTGTTCAAATCAATGACATACATACATAGTACTTATGTCTGTAAGTACTTTGTACGAGTGGAGGTATGGGTGGGGAGCGGTGGGACAGCGCACATGCTCAGTAAAGTGCTGGGGACACGATCCATGGAGCTCAATGTGTTCCACGACAGAGGAGGCATGTGCGGCCAGGAGCGGTCTGCGTATGCACCTGCCACGGGTCAAACCAGCTGCCGGGCACAAGTGGAATGCACAAGAAGTCCACGGGACTTTAAAAGAGAACCGATGTCCCTATGTGAGGAACGCATCAGGAAGTAAGGTGTGTTCCATAGATAGGAAATACTGTACATGCAGTTTGAAAGAGAGATCAGCGTGGTCTTATGTTAAGGAGCATAATGTCACTATAGTAACAAGGACAGTTTCTCATTAGTAGTAAGAAAAAACCCGGGAAATCAATGAAAGGGGTGGAACTTACTCAGGAAGTGAAAAATCTTTAAGTGGAACACAATTAGATCAATTAATCAGTTGTATTCAACTAACATATATTAAATATAATTAGCTATAGGGCAAATTAATAGGAATATATCTTCACTTGTACAAAATCACATAGGTGTTGGGAAAAGGGAGAACATTCAAATAAATGGTGATTGACCACACAGGAAGAGATATAATGGTGGTCAGGTACTGTATATAGGGGAAATCAAGGCCCACCAGTTCATTCACAGCTTCACACTGAGACCATAAGGACTGGAGGATTCCCTTTGGGCTTATGTAAGTGGAATTTACAAACACCAAGTTATAATTCCTGTTCAGATAGGTCCTTAAGACCATCTGTTAATGATATCACTATTTTTAAGCATTTGTAAAGTCACTGGTATAATACATTTAAATAAATAGGACCTAAATCCATCAGGACCAATACTGGAGAGAAGTTTATGCACTAGCTGAGTGTTTGGACACCGACAAGGTGGTTCTGTAAGTACGGTCTCAAGTACTTAAAGGAGTTAAATTCTACCTAATATCACCATATATATTTATATAACCTTAATATTGATTTATTTAATTAGGTTATACCCATCAGCTATTAAACTGGAAGGGAGTCTGTACACCACTAAAGGGTGGTTACTGCCAAAGTGATCTTTGTAAATTATAAAGCTCCCAATGAATCAAATCCTGCTTATTTAATAAAATTACAATTATAATATCAATTTATTTGATTAGGCCTTAGAAGCTGTTTAAATCTACTCTCAAGCATTTTAAATAGAGAACTCAATAACAAATCTAGAATTAACTGCAGCATCTACAGGAGATTTCTCCTTAGGGAAGAAACACTCCTTCATTTACCCATCTACAGTTTTATCTAAAGTAAGTAACTAAAGGGTAGTACAGTTATTATTATTATCCTTTATTTATATGGCGCCACAAGGGTTCCGCAGCACCCAATTATAGAGTACATAAACAAATAATCAAACAGGAAAACAGCAACTTTCAGTTGATGACAGTATAGGACAAGTACATGGTAAATAAACATAGCTACATCAGCAGATGACACTGGAATAAGTATCAGGTGGCAGAAGACTGCTGGATTTGGTGCAGTTGAAGAATATTAAAGTAAGAAAGGATAAGCACATGAGGGAAGAGGGCCCTGCTCGTTGAGAGCTTACATTCTAAAGGGGAAGGGTAGACAGACAGGGGTGACACAGATGGGGTACATAGAGAGCGTAGAACAGAGGGTTAGGATGAGATTTGGCTGGGTTGACCACTTATTATTAATATGTGGGTGTACAATGAATATAATGAATATATGGACATATGAGTGTATAGGCACAAAGTTATCACAGGATGTATAAAATTATATATATTAAATATCCTTTATGCAATAAGCTCTCTCTGTTACAAATGTGTTTTAGTTCAGCTCTTGTTCCAACTAGCCATATTATGATATCTTATATATGTATATATTCTTATTTTAAGAAACCCCTGAAGAAGTAGTGATTGACAAAACGTGTTGAGTGACTATCATTAATCCTTATTGGAGTGACTGGAGTCTAACTGAATTCCCTAGAAAGAGGTAATTAACAGGTTAATAGCCATGAGAAGGATTTTCCATGCTTATGATTTAATGTGAAATTTTATAAGTGGATTTTTATTATTTTACGTATGTCATATTTTATGAATTAAATGTTTTAAATTCTGCTGTATATTATCTTTACTCTACCTCAGAGATCATTCATCTTTGGGAAATATTCATTTACTTCTTATCCAATATAGTAAAAATTTGAAGCAAACAGTGCTAAAAGTAAATATGAATTAAAATATACATATGAACGAAAGAAATTGTCCACTGTCACAGATGATTATCAGAATCATACAGTGCATCGGTGGCTATTAGGGAATAATTTGAATTAAAGATTTATTAAACCTGTGAGGAGACGTAGAGCACCGCCTTTTCCTCGAGAATTTGGCTCTTCAATTTCCACCACTGATACGGAAATATAATAAGGGACAGTCTGAATCTGTACGTTTTTTAGATCCCAGTTCCGACAACCTTGTCATTCAAAGCAGATTACTAAGAAGCGGCATAGACCGCACCCGAGGCGGAGGGGGCACCAGGCGAAGGGGCACTCATAGACGCAATTAAATACGGTATTCAATTTATCTGAAACCTACTTGAATGAAGCCGAAATTGCTGTCCCTTGGACTGTTATTTGTTCCCACCTGCACGACCAATTCTTTTCAATGATCTATTGATCAGTACAAATTTGGTAGATCATTGCGCTTACGTGAATTTTTTTTCTGATACACCATCCGATGGCACTAGGGCTATGTTTAAAGCAAAGTCTATTTATATAGAATTTTTTTCTGCACTGATGATACTGTATATAGCAGCTCAGATTATAAGAGTAAATGTATAGTAAAAAATGAGCGCTTAGATTTACATGTGGCACCTGTAAAAAATTGGGTAAATGAAAATAATATTTTACACCTAACTGTTCCTACCTTAACAATGGCACACCAGGCTGAGGAATCCCATGGCCATCGTTAAGGTAGGGACAGTTAGGTGTAAAAATCCGGACAAATCTGTATACTACACCGCCAAAGGACTCTGTAAACATTTTTTTATTATTTTTATTAACCTAATTTTTTACAGGTGCCACATTTAAAATCTAAGCGCTCATTTTGTACTATACATAAAGCAAAGTCTATGTTTGACCCACCATCATCTAACTCCAGTCTTAAGACATTTCTCCGGTTGGTGCAAATGGATTCTGAAAAACACTGCCACGTAAAATGTATGATAATCTGATGCCCCCAGTACGAACTGTCCTTAAGAAATTAAGAGATGACACATCTTGTAATATGCCCAGCAGACAAGGGCGGAGCTGTTGTGGTGCAAAACTGGAGTGATTATGACCGAGAGGTGATGTGACAATTGGCTTACAAGACTACCTATCTTCAATTAGATTCCAACCCTATACCATTGATTAAGAGCAAGATAGACATTTGTTTAAAACGTGGTTTTGAACAAGGATGGATTAACAAGGATTTAAGAAACTTTCTAACAGCGGGCTATCCCAAATGTCCAATTACTTACACGTTACCAAAAATCCACAAAACATTGGTACACCCACCTGCAAGTCTGATAATAGCAGCTGAAGGTTCATTACTTCAACCATTGGCACAGTACATTGAGAGTATCTTACAACCAATAGTTATCAAGACCAACAGTTACTTTAGGGACACAGGTGATTTTTTAAACCATTTGAATAATTCACAAACCTTGAATAATGGTACTTTTTTAGCCACCATGGATGTTTGTTCCTTATATACAATTATCCCACATCAGTATGGCCTGAATACCATGAGAAATATCCTTCAGGGATTGCCTAGTAAGGATTTTCCTACTGAATTCCTTCTTAAACTGGTGTTAAAATGCAATCACTTTTTGTACAAGGATAACTTTTTCCTGCAAGTATCTGGCACAGCAATGGGGTCAAATTTGGCCCCATCCTATGCCAATTTGTACATGGCATGTAATGAGAACACACATAAACCTTCCCCGTTATGGATACAATATAAGATTTTATTGTAGATACATTGACTTTCTCCTGTGACAAGGAACTGAAACTGAGTTTATCGCTATGGTCTGAATTGAACTCTCTCGGTTGTCCGATATGATTTACCCATACCATATATGCCACCGAAATTAACTTTTTGGATGTTACTGTAATCAAAACTGGAACAAATCTGATTACTACACTGTTTTGTAAGCCCACTGATCGCAACATGATGCGACAGGCTAATAGTCATCATCCCCCCACTCTTAAAGACAGTCTTCCTATATCACAATATTTAAGACTCATGAGGATTAATTCAGAATCTGTACGTAGAAGTGATCAATGTGCTGAAGTAACCTTTCATTTTTTGGAAAGAGGATATACGTCGAAGGTCCTCAAATGGTGCCTCAACAAGGCCACCGGTATTTTTATGGGCAATAAATTTGAGAAAAATAAGAAACAGGATCGTATGATCTTTTCTGCTCAGTTTGATGGTAATGTTGTCAACACCAAAAAGGCCTTACATAAACACTGGCCAATTGTTGCCACTGACTCGAGCATACCATTTTCCAAAATCGGGACCCTGACGATAGCCTATGGCCGTGGGGCTAATCTTAAGCAATTACTCATGCGTCCTGCAGTATTCCTGGATTCTAAAGTTTCTACCACTCAATTAATGCAGTTAAAGCCTGGGAGTTTCTCGTGTGGAAGCTGCAACACATGCAGATCAATGATAACTGGTCCATCATTTAGCCACCCACATGTAGGGAGGACAATAAAAATAAAATATAATTTGCATTGCAGATTAGATTTTGTTATATACATACTTAAGTGTCCATGCGCTCAGTATTACGTGGATTTTATCACCCAAGTTTTCTGTGACCTCATGACCAATCATAGGTCTGTCATCCATACAGCTCTTTTGGCAACAATATTTTTTATCAGCTAAACACCTGGTCTCCTTGCTCAAATGTAAACTTGTGGTTCTCCAAGTACCAGCTTGCGTGGTAGGCTTGCTGGGACTTGTAGTTCTACAACAAAAAAACAATATTCTTTTTTTTACACAAAGGCTATCAGCCTCCCACCCACCGCCCACGGATGGGGGGGACAGCCTCGGGCTTCACCCCTGGCCCTTGGGTGCATGGAGGGGGGAACCCTTGATTTAAGGGGTCCCCACTCCTCCAGGGAACCCCAGTCAGGGGTGACTAGTTGGGGGGGTAATGCCACGGCAACAGGGACCTATATAAAAGTGTCCCTCGGCTGTGGCATTATCTCTCTGGCTAGTGGAGCCCAGTGCTGGTTTAAAAAATATGGGGGACCGCTACATCTTTTGTCCCTCATATTTTTTGAATTAGGACTGGATGCAGAGCCCGGTGCTGGTTGTATAAATATGGGGGGACCCTACGCATTTTTTCCCCTGTATTTTTACAACCACGGCCGGCTCAAAGAGCCCAAGGCTGGATATGCTTAGGAGGGGGGACCCCACGCAATTTTTCAAAAACATTTTTAAGCTAAACAGACCCTTTCCCACAGATAAACATGCACAGATCTCACTGATCAGTGCATGACTATCCAAACACGCCAGGAAAAAGCATGTCTATTTTTTTGCTGCTTTTTTTCCGAGCCGCTAAAAAATACGACCGCAATTGATCATTCACGGACAACAAACAAAATACGACTGAATAGTAAATTGTAGTGTTGTATGAACAAACAGCCGCGTTTGACCGATGGTCTATTCATTCGTATTTCTGTCCTCTGCCATGAAAAACAATACGAATAGCCTCAACACTGCTGAAATTTGTGTTAAGTAAATTCCTGTGTTGACACTTTGAGAAAAAAAAACTTCGGACAAAATCGGGACTTTAGTAAATAAACCCCATAGTATAGACTATACAGAGGAAATAGGTCTAGACTACACACCCTAGTGGTTGTAATGAAAGGTGCTATCTGCTGAGATTTTATAGTAATATAGCGGAAGAAATGGCTGCAGATGCACTATGCAGTCATTACTGTAAATTACAATATATAATATATAATAAGAGGTTGTTAGCATATAATTGGCCAATGATATGGGCTTGCTCACCACATCGAGGTCACCTCTATCGAGCAAGTCCCTAACACTTTAGGGTTCACATTGGGGTGCAGGGCACCCCCAAATCAGCCCAGCCATGAACCCCCCAAGGCATCACACTAGTAGAAAATATTTTGGCAGGTCAATCTGACAAACCAGTTGCCCAACATTTTTTATTAGCTAAGCACCTAGTCTCCTAGTCTCAAATGTAAACTTATTTACTGGATACCCCCATGCCATACAGGGGGTGACCGGACTCAAGCCCCTAAATAGCGTAAAAGTTTTTGGATACACAAACTTGACACAGTGGCACCTAGGGGGTTAATTGAAGCTAATTCACTTAATATATTTTTATGAGGATATTTTTTGCATATCGGATGTGTATACATATATCAGCATGATTATGTAACCATTCGGGGATATGGGGGACTATTCAATTAGGGTCGAAAACTGCAGTCTGTCGAAAAGACGGCAGTTTTCGACATTTTAAGGTCGAATCATGATTCAACCTATTCAATCCCTGCAGTTTTTATACGACAAGTCGTGGAATTCAACTTGTCGAACAGTACGTGAATCGGCAGTATAGCTGTCGATTAATGTACTTTTGAGTGAAACGGGGCCAAATTCGACAGGATTTGGCCCTTTTTCCGACCATCTCAGTCCGACATAAAAAAATGTCGGACTGAGATGTGGGACCCAGAGGAGGAGAGGGGGGGAGCCGCGGGGAGATGGGGGACAGCCGCAGGCAGACAGGGGAGAGCAGCGCTACAGCACAGCGCTGCAGCAGGATGTCTCAAAGCCGCACCGCTCACGGCAGCCTCCACCTGGCTCCAGCAAGTGAGTTCACGCTTGCTGGAGCCGGGTGGACACTGCCGTGAGATCTGGTGGCTGTGAGACATGCTTCTGCAGCGCTGCTCTCCTCCGTCTGCCCACGGCTGTCCCCGCTGGTCTCCTCCCTCTCCTGCCTCTCTGGTCCCTCATCTCAATTCGACTTTTTTAAAGTCGAATTGAGATGAGATTGAATAGGGGTTGTTGGATCCATACTGACAAATGCATGTCGGAATGGATCCGACCCTAATTGAATATACCCCATGGTGTATTAAGAAAGAATTTATCTTATGAAAGGCCTACAAAGTGTAAGTTTGTCAAATCCACCACTGTTCGCACTGAAATATTTATGATATTACCACATCTGACTTGATCTATTGTTTGGTTCTGATGTGACTTGTGACATGTACACACTATACTTATCTTATAATCATCTTCATGTATTTATCATATTTGTATGTACTTGTATATATTTTTTACATAACACAATTCATGTTTCTGTTTAGTCCAAACATCCTTTCTCTGGCTGGGTCCACCGGTTAGAAATACGTAGGTTGAGTATTGAATGTGGCGCTACCCAATTGCTGACATAGGATATTGTAGTCAAATATGTAAACAAATACACACTTTAATAACCTAAACACCATACAACTAATAAAATACAACTAATAAAATATCACACCAGGCATAATGTGATAATAGGGAAGGAGTCCTACCGAGGATATACGTAGGGGAGCTGCAGGTGATAGTTTATGCAGGGAAGTCCGGACTTGCCCTGCATTTGCTCCCAGATCTTAAAGTCCTCACTCCGGCAGGTATCACTCCTCTGGTCCAGAAGATGGTAAGACCGTCCAACTGGGGGATGTTTCCAACGCATTTCGGAACACACAAGGTTCCTTTCTCAAGGCAGGTAACCCCCTCTGCTCCAGGATCCATTTAAAAAGTCAGTGAAATTGGTACTTCCGGTTTCGTCGTCCCGGAACCGGAAGTGGCGTTGACCGGAAGTGCGTCAACCGGAAGTCCCGCTGCCGCCATTTTAAATCCACAATATGCTCCTATTCTTCAAACTGTCATTGATACTGTGGGCAAAAGTGTTGGCAAAGGTGA
Source organism: Pseudophryne corroboree (assembly GCF_028390025.1). NCBI lineage: Eukaryota > Metazoa > Chordata > Amphibia > Anura > Myobatrachidae > Pseudophryne > Pseudophryne corroboree. The sequence continues at coordinate 243,687,047 of NC_086448.1, forward strand.
TAATGGTCAAAATCAATGATAATCTTGATCCAGGTGGCAACAAAAGATGTATTAAATGCAGTCTTTAGACAATATGGAGTATCCTTATGTGTTTCTTCATTTTAATAGCTGGAACTTGTATAATTTCCTCAGAGAAGGGAGACATAAGAAAAAATAATAAAAAATAAATAAAAAACAGATATATATTGTTTGATGTTTTACAAAAACCATTTTATTTAAAAATCTTGATTTAAACCAGTTGGTGATAGGGTTTGCAATTTGAATATTGTTTTCATTTCTGTTTTTGCTAGAATCTTCTCTGTATCTCGATTACGCCAAGTTGGTTTAACATGTATAAGTCCTGCAAAAAATTTGATCGAACTAACTGAACAATTATGTTCTAGTCTGCAGTGATCTGAGAGATTGTGCGTTGGCAGACCTTTTCTGATGTTTCTAAGATGTTCTGATAGGCGCGTTTTGAGGGATCTTGATGTCCTCCCAATATATGCTTTGTTGCACGAGCATACAATAACATATACAACATTGGTAGTGTTTCAGGTAATGAAATTTTTAATCTTAAATGGAATGTCATTTATTCGGATTTCTGTGTATTTAGAGATATCACTTTTCACTTGTCTACATGCTGCACAGAGACCACAGCGATGGAAACCCTCCGTGCGGATAGGGTTAATGGATTTAAATGGTAAAGTACTTTTCACCAGTTCAGATTTAAGGTTTCTTGCTTTTTTATAAATGAAGGTGGGTTGATCCGGAATAATCTCTTTCAGGGTGTTGTCCATCTGTAAAACATGCCAATGCTTTTTTATTATTTTCTCCACCTGTTTGTGGCTGGAATCATATCCAGTGAGAAAGGACCACTGAAATTTGGAATTATTCTCAGTATTTTCTCTCTCTTTTTTTTGTAGTAAAGTAGATCTCTCCGCATTAAGCACAGAAGCTGCCGTCCGATCTAAATCTTCTCCATTATATCCTTTTTCCAGGAACACTTTTTTCATTTCTTGTATTTGCATATTACATACAGCATCCTCACTGCAATTTCTCCTTACTCTAATAAACTGGCTCTTTGGTATGCCATTTAGCCAGTTTTGATGGTGTTCACTGTCTACTGGTATATGGCTATTACAGTCTGTGGGTTTCTTGTATATTTTTGTATGTAAATTATTATCTTTTATGTAGATGGATAGGTCTAGGAAATTTACTTCCACATCGCTCATTTGGAAAGATAGCTGGATGTTCCTATCGTTGAGATTTAAATATGTGCAAAATTCTTCTAGATTTTCATTTCCGCCATTCCATACGAATAGGACATCGTCTATGTACCGTATCCATTTAACAATATTTGAATTCCATTCTTGCTTTGAAAGAATGTAGTTGGATTCCCAGTATGACATGAACAAGTTTGCATAGGCTGGTGCAAACCGAGTGCCCATGGCCGTTCCTTTGCGTTGGAGGTAGTAGAAACCATCAAAGAAGAAATAATTGTTATGCAATATGAAATTAATTGATTCCATAATGAAGTTCTTTCTTTCTTCAGAGTGGGAAGTTTGGTTGAGAAAATGTTTTGTAGCTTCCATGCCTTTCTCATGGTCTATTATAGTGTATAATGAAGATACATCTGCAGTTATTATTGACATCTCTGATTCCCATGTTATTTCTTGAAGTTTCCTAATAGTGTCTCCCGTATCTTTTAGGTAGGCTGGAGTATTCACAACTAAAGGTTGAAGTAGATGGTCAATAAGAGTGGAGAGATTTGAAGTTAAACTCCCGGTGCCAGCAATGATGGGGCGTCCTGGTGGAGCAGTAATACTCTTATGTATTTTTGGTAATACATATATGGTAGGAGTTGTTGCATCTTCAATGTTGGTAAAGCCTAGTTCCTCTTCGCTTATTCCTCCAGTCTCTCTGTGTTTGAGTAATAGCTTCTGAAAATTCGATTTTATTCTTGCGGTGGGATCACTTTTGAGTTTTTGGTAGACTTCAGAGTCGGATAATTGTCTTGAAATTTCACCTTTATAGTCCTCTGTATTAAGGATCGCGATGCCTCCACCTTTATCACAAGGTTTATCGTAATGGTTTCATCTTCTTTTAATGTTCTAATGGCGTCCCTTTCTTTCCTAGTGAGATTCAAATTTCTTCCATTCTTTCTCCTTGTTTTCAGGTTTTTGAAGTCTTCAATCACCAACTGTTGAAAAGTGTTTATGAAATTCCCTTTTATATGAGCAGGATAAAATGTAGATTGTTTCTTAAACCTGTTCTCTGATGTATTCATGTTGGGCGTTGTTGTCGGTGTCTCATTCCCTTTTATTTTGATATTTTCCGAATGAACTTGTGGACGTCAATAAATTTTTAAAAATCATCTGGTTGTGCCGTGGGTGCAAACTTCAAGCCTTTTACAAGGACCTTTTCTTCTATTTTGGTGAGGGTTCTCGAGCTCAAGTTAAAGACCATTTTCTTAACCTCTATATTGGATTCAAGTAATTGATTATTGGTTCTAATGATGTTGTTAACTTTTTCCTTTTTCCGTTTTCCTCCTCTAGTTCCTCTTCTTGATTTCTTTAATTGTTCCCCATATTTTCTCTTTTTGGAATTTTTTTTTCTTAATTTTCTTCTTTTTAGTTTTTTTCAATGTTGTCTCCTGTCCCGTCTTTGTTCCCGAAAAGGGGTTCCAGAAGAAACATGCGATGTTCCTGCTATTTCTTTATCCACACTCCTTCTATCATAGTTTCTCGGTCGTGATGTTTCTACTGATGGCCATCTATCCACGGTCCATTTTTTCTCCGCTCTGAAATGCCTGTCTTTATTGTGATTATATTCTTCTTTATGAGACTCCTGATGTTCCCTTTTTCTTTGGAATCTCCTCCTGTATTGTCGATCCTGATGAATTCTGGGTTCCGAACGGTACCTGTTGTTATATCTCCTATAAGGATAATGAGATCTAAACCCGGGTTCTCTTTGATCATAAAATCTATGGGAATTTTCCCTATGGTTCCTTCGATATGGAGAGTATATTCTTGTTTTCCTTATGTCTAGTCTATCCTCTCTCTCTCTAGTGATGGATTGATGTCTGTTAGAGTTCTATTCCTTTAACCTTATCGTATCTTTTATGTTGCCAGCTGGTTTGGGTTGTTTAGATTTTATGATCCCAAATTTATAGAAATCAAAATCTCTCTGGAGTTTTTCTGCTTTTTCTTTATCAATTCCTTTGTGTTCTGTTCGATCTTTACTTTGATTTCTTCCTCTAGTGTGTTATAAGAGGGTTGATTTTTATACGGTTCCATCAAAACTTGTAGTGTATCAATTCTTTCCTTGACTTCTATCAATTTACTTTTCCTTTCTTTCACTATTAAATTCATGAGGGCAAAGGAGCATGTATCTAACGAGTTTGTCCACTCTTTTATGAAAGTTTCTGATGAATCTGAAAATGATGGTTGTTTATCAAAGCGTAAGCCTTTTGGTATTACTTGTTCTCCTATATATTTTTCAAGTGTGGCTACTTCCCACCAAAGGCGGTTCTCCTTCAATAGCCACTCTCCCATCTTATACATGGCAGTTGATAAATTCTCTGTCATCTCAATTTCTTCTTTTTTAAAATCAATACTAAAAGCTTCCTTGACATCTTGTGACCTTCTCGTAATATGGTGTAGCATGATGCTGCTCAGGACTCTGTCTTAGGGTAAAAATAACTGGACAAAGTATTTGGGGTGACAGTGTACTAACACTACCAATGTTGTATATGTTATTGTATGCTCGTGCAACAAAGCATATATTGGGAGGACATCAAGATCCCTCAAAACGCGCCTATCAGATCATCTTAGAAACATCAGAAAAGGTCTGCCAACGCACAATCTCTCAGATCACTGCAGACTAGAACATAATTGTTCAGTTAGTTCGATCAAATTTTTTGCAGGACTTATACATGTTAAACCAACTTGGCGTAATCGAGATACAGAGAAGATTCTAGCAAAAACAGAAATGAAAACAATATTCAAATTGCAAACCCTATCACCAACTGGTTTAAATCAAGATTTTTAAATAAAATGGTTTTTGTAAAACATCAAACAATATATATCTGTTTTTTATTTATTTTTTATTATTTTTTCTTATGTCTCCCTTCTCTGAGGAAATTATACAAGTTCCAGCTATTAAAATGAAGAAACACATAAGGATACTCCATATTGTCTAAAGACTGCATTTAATACATCTTTTGTTGCCACCTGGATCAAGATTATCATTGATTTTGACCATTATCACCTTTGCCAACACTTTTGCCCACAGTATCAATGACAGTTTGAAGAATAGGAGCATATTGTGGATTTAAAATGGCGGCAGCGGGACTTCCGGTTGACGCACTTCCGGTCAACGTCACTTCCGGTTCCGGGACGACGAAACCGGAAGTACCAATTTCACTGACTTTTTAAATGGATCCTGGAGCAGAGGGGGTTACCTGCCTTGAGAAAGGAACCTTGTGTGTTCCGAAATGCGTTGGCAACATCCCCCAGTTGGACGGTCTTACCATCTTCTGGACCAGAGGAGTGATACCTGCCGGAGTGAGGACTTTAAGATCTGGGAGCAAATGCAGGGCAAGTCCGGACTTCCCTGCATAAACTATCACCTGCAGCTCCCCTATGTATATCCTCGGTAGGACTCCTTCCCTATTATCACATTATGCCTGGTGTGATATTTTATTAGTTGTATTTTATTAGTTGTATGGTGTTTAGGTTATTAAAGTGTGTATTTGTTTACATATTTGACTACAATATCCTATGTCAGCAATTGGGTAGCGCCACATTCAATACTCAACCTACGTATTTCTATATTCACTGAAGTGGGGTAGGGTACCCCATGCATGTATTGAATGGCTTGCTTATACCCAAGTGAAGCGCTATTAGTACACTGTCACCACAAATATTTGGGTCCACAGGTTATCCACAGAATAACATTGGGATATGCCGGAGCGACAGCGGAAATGGCACCAAACAGTCACAAGCTTTATGGCCTCCCAGGATGCATCGGGGCTTCTCCATATAATCCCGCCCACTGACTCAGTCAAATCAGTTTTTTGTTTGGTGCAGCAGGACCTGGACCATGGTCACAGGGCTGCTGTTGAACGCAGCCTGAAGCTTTTATTATTTTATTTTTATAGTCTTACTATGTTTTTTTTTTCTCTTGAGTGACTTTTCTTAACAGCGTCTTAAACGCATGCTTGAAAGAGTCGCTCCAACAACTCTCCAACGGGTCGCAACAATGCTTACCTTCGCGGTATAGTGCTGTCTCGACGGGCCTCTGTGTCGGATGATTCTAGCAGGTCCAGCAGATGTAACCAGGCTGTGGCCGGAGCATGGGGAGAAGGTAAGGCATCGGTTTCCTCTTACTAGGGGTCCGGACACAGCTTCACTGCATTGGAGGAGACTACAAACAGTGGTTGATGCTCCGCCACTCTTAAGTGCAACAGCGCTATGCTTTGGGGATCAAAGGCGCCAGGACTAGGTGAGGCCGCAATCCTTAGAGTTTAAGTCAACGGGGGGAGATAGACGCTCTCCTGGCCGCCCCTCCCCCAAGTTCATGACCAGTTTCCGTGCGTCTCCCGTCCATGGACTAATGACCTCACTTCCGGCTCAGACGCTACCACGAGGGTACTTAGTCGCAGCTTAGACGCTGCGATGGTGTACACTAGACTTTCCACCTAGACCCGGTCGCAGACAGGAGCATCTGCATACACTTATCATTCAATGAGCGTCTGTGTCCATTAAAGAGCGTCTGTGTCTCTCATCAGTCATCAAGAGCGGCAGTGTACACTAGTAGAGTCTGAATCCACTCGGCGTCTTTCGAGCGTATTGATTGATATGGAAGTGTGGTGAGTCTCCCTGTATTCCACTCTATGGAGAAATGGGTTATACAGTACTAAAAATGCTCTCTACTTGTTAGTATGAATTGTTAATTTTTGGTACATATTGCATATCAGGCCTGTATATTACTGTTGCTTTCTGCATGATATGTCTGAAAAACTCGTTTAAAACAGAAATACAATTTTCCCACTTACTCGTAAGTTATTATGATGGTAATTGTATTCTCATATGACAATGTCTAATATTTTAACATGTGACTGACTGCTAGTATGTGTGCTGACTTTTATATGTTCTGTTCTGAACCTCAATTCAGGTGCACGGCTGTGGTCAGATTGATCTCACTTCTATATATTTATTACCATGTCTGTGAGCGGCAAAAGTGACGAGGAGAACTTATCAGGCACTCCTACATCCTTAACATGTTTATCGTGTAAAACACGGTTAATTGGAATAGGTCAGTTGGTCACTTATGAGGGGTTATGTGCAAACTGTTTTGCTTTGCAGCAAAGAAAAAAAGCAGGAATTGGTTCAACAATCAGCAGAGCCACCATGGAGTATGTTCGCACAGACTTTGTCTTCAATAGTGGACAGATTAACTCCTGCAGTTCCACCCCAGGGAATAGGTTACACTATTAACCCATACATGCAGCTCCCTCCCTATGGTTTAGTTCCAGTAGCCTCTACAAGTAACCAGGCTATTAACCAGGGTACAGGTAAGACTAAAATAGATACGTCTATGTTGCAGACTACACAAGATGATACAACAGATGATGATACAGTATATTCAAATACTCCGTATGATGATCAGTCGCAGAGTTTCAGCTCAGAGGATGTAGCTGAACTTATTGATGCAATGAAGGCTATTCTCTCTTTGGAGGAATCAGCCAAAACAGTGTCAAAATCTAAAGCACCTGTGTTTAAACGAACAAAATCTGTTAAAACGGAATTCCCAGCATCAGAGGATCTGACTGAAATGATGGAAGAACCCTGGGCGACGCCCAGTAAAAAAATGGGATTCTTATTATCCATTTCCAGCTGCGGATTGTTCAAAAAGAGAAGTTCCTCCTAAAGTAGATGCACATGTTCTGCGACTTGTGCATAAATCTGCTTTGCCATTGTCATCTACCTCACTAAATGATGTCACAGAAAGAAGGGTAGATAGCTTCTTGAAAAATATATTTTCTATTTCAGGAGCAGTGGTAAGGCCTGCTATGGCTTCAGCCTGGATGGCAAAGGCAATGGGAGAATGGGTGGAGGAACTAAAAAATGGCCTCTCCCCTCCTAATAAGGAGCAGGAGTATCATTTAGGCTGTATAAGACAAGCTGCCCAATATTTGGAAGAAGCAGCAATGGATATGGGTACGATTGCTTCTAAAGCATCAGCCTTGACAGTAGCCGCTCGTAGAGCAGTTTGGCTACGGACTTGGAAAGCAGATGCAGAATCCAAGAAAGCTCTGGAAGCATTGCCTTTCATAGGTAATATATTGTTTGGGAAACAATTGTCAGATATTCTAGAATCGGAAGCTGAATCCAAAAAAGTCAGATTTCTAGCTAGTTATAACCCTAAGACTAGGGGTTCATAATTTCGGCCATTTCGATGGCAAGGCAAAGCAAAAGCTAAAGAGGAGTCTAAGCAACCCCAGTTCAATAGATCAGCCAGGGGTAGGAAGCAATGGGCTAGTAGAAAGCCAGCTTCCAAGCCTGAACAGAAGCCATCAGCCTGAAGAGACCGGCCTCCACCTGGAGGATTCCAGGGTTGGGGGCCGACTCCTTCATTTTGCACACATATGGCAACAGTCGATGACAGATGCTTGGATACAGAAGGTGGTATCTCTCAGTTATGGGTTCCCATTCAGGAGGCGGCCTCCTCAAAGGTTTTTTTGCACCAGCCTGTCTCGTATAGAGTCAAAGGCCAATGCCCTGCAAGAAGCAGTTCAGAAATTGCTTCAGTCTGGTGTGATTTGTCCCGGTACCCCCATCACAACGGGGTCAGGGTTTTTACTCCAATCTATTTTTGATTCAGAAACCAAATGGGTCATTCCGAACAATTCTCAATCTCAAAATGTTAAACAAATACATTTGGATTCCAAGGTTCCACATGGAGACGTTACGCTCCATAGTGTTGGCTATGGAACTGGGAGATTACATGGTATCTCTGGATATACAGGATGCTTACCTACACGTGCCCATAGCACGGTCTTATCAATGTTACCTCAGGTTTGCCATCCTCCAGCAACATTTTTAATTCCAAGCCTTGCCCTTCGGGCTAGCAACAGCACCCAGGGTATTTACCAAAATGATGGTGGTTATGGCAGTTTATCTCCGCAAGCAGGGGATTAGAATATTTCCATACCTTTTAATCCTAGCACATTCAAAGGACTTACTTTTGAGCCATCTTCAACAGACAGTAGTTTGTCTACAAAGACACGGGTGGCTCCTAAACTGGGAAAAGTTGTCTCTGAATCCATCACAGCGGATGGTTCATTTGGGGGCCATATTGTATTCAGGTCTACAGAGAATTTTCTTACCAGAGAAAAAGATAGCCAAGGTGCAGGTCATGACTCAGGAAGCGTTGCACACTCAGACAATGTCAGTCCATGCAACAATGCGACTGTTGGGTCTGATGGTGTCAACCTTCGACATGGTGGAATATGCACAATTCCACTCCAGACCACTACAGCACATTATTCTGACCAAATGGAACGGAAATCATCTGACAACAAAAAAAAACAGATGATAAAGTTTCCGGTAAACGTAAAAAGGTCTCTAGCTTGGTGGCTACAGAGGGACCATTTAAACAAGGGGAGACCCTTTTGGATAAAAGAATGGCAAGTCCTGACAACAGATGCCAGTCTTCAAGGCTGGGGAGCGATGCTCGAAAGCCTTTGGTTCCAGGGAAAATGGACCATAAGGGAAAGTCGCCTGCCAATAAATCTGTTGGAAATAAGGGCCATTTATATGGCTCTTGTTCAGGCAAAGGACAGTCTGCAAGGAAGACCAGTCCAGATCCACTCAGACAATGCAACAGCGGTAGCGTACCTCAATCATCAGGGAGGAACTCACAGCAAAAGATTGATGGAGGAAGTAACTCCCATACTAAGGTGGGCAGAGCTCCATCTTCCAGCATTGTCAGCAGTGTTTGTTCCAGGTGTACTGAACTGGGAAGTGGATTTTCTCAGTCGACACACCATTCAGGAAACCGAATGGGCATTACAGCCATAAGTGTTTCAGACTATAGTGAACAGATAGATCTCATGGCGTCTCGTTTGAACAACAAAGTTCCTATGTACAGATCAAGAGCAAAGGATCCCGGAGCGATCCTTGTAGATGCACTGTCAATAAAATGGAAATTTCATCTGGCATATCTGTTCTCTATAATCTCCCTGTTACCCAGAGTAGTGAGGAAAATAAAGCAAGCAAAGGGAGCCATAATTCTAATAGCTCCAGCTTGGCCCAAAAGGCATTGGAACACAGATCTACTAAGCATGTCCATGGAAACAGCAGTACTGCTCCCTCAACGTCCAGATCTGCTAATGCAGGGTCCTTGTTGTCACAGCCATCTGGATCGTCTGTCTTTGACGGCGTGGCTGTTGAAACCTCTATCCTAGAAGCTAGAGGATTTTCAAAACAAGTAATTCAAACTATGCTTAGAGCAAGAAAGCCTTCTTCAGCTCATATTTATCATCGAATATGGCAAGCCTATGGGGGTAATTCCAAGTTGATCGCAGCAGGAATTTTGTTAGCAGTTGGGCAAAACCATGTGCACTGCAGGGGGGGGCAGATTTAATATGTGCAGAGAGAGTTAGATTTGGGTGTGGTGTGTTCAATCTGCAATCTAAATTGCAGTGTAAAAATAAAGCAGCCAGTATTTACCCTGCACAGAAACAAAATAACCCACCCAAATCTAACTCTCTCTACACGTTATATCTGCCTCCCCTGCAGTGCACATGGTTTTGCCGAACTGCTAACAAAATTCCTGCTGCGATCAACTTGGAAATACCCCCTATATTCATTGGTGTAGCGAAAAAAGTTTGAATACAAGATCTTTTAAAGTATCCAGGATTTTGGATTTTCTTCAAGTAGGATTGGATAAGGGGTTGAAAGTAGCTTCCTTGAGAATTCAAGTATCAGCATTGACTGTATGGTTTCAGAGAAAGATTGCTGACTTACAGGATGTGTGTACTTTCTTTCAGGGAGTTGTACACATTCAACCTCCATTTGTTTCTCCTGCAGCTCCCTGGGATTTGAATTTAGTTCTTAATATCCTTCAGGGACCTCCGTTTGAACCACTTAAGAGAACAGATCTTAAATGGTTAACGGCTAAAGTGCCCTTTCTACTGGCAATGGCGTCAGCTAGAAGAGTGTCAGATTTAGGAGCACTGTCGTGTAAGTCTCCTTTTCTAAGTTTTTTTTCCAGATAAGGCAGTTCTCAGAACTAGATCTGGTTATCTTCCGAAGGTGGTTTCAAAGTTTCACTTTAACGAAGAAGTTGTATTCCCAGCTTTTCAGGTATCGGGACTTTCTGCGGGAGAAGCGTCGCTGGACGTGGTCCGAGCGTTAAGAATCTACGTAGATCGTACTAGTGCCATCAGAAAAACGGATTTCATAAAAGAGGATGGCCTGCTAGTAAACAGACGCTGGCAAGATGGCTCCGAATGGAAGCTTATTCTTGTGCCCTTCTCCCTACTCCGGCTAATGTCTCTGCTCACTCTACACGTAAGGTAGGTCCTTCATGGGCAGCACAACATGGTGCTTCAGCAGAACAGATTTTGTAAGGCAGTCACATGGTCTTCCATTAACACTTTCATTAGACATTATGCCATGCATACTTTTGCCTCTCATGACGCTGAATTCGTCCGAAAGGTTCTACTGTCTAATCGGGAGCGTCCCCACCACTAAAACTGGCTTTGGGAATCCCAATGTTATCCTGTGGATAACCTATGGAACCAGCCAGAGAAATATACGTTATGGTAAGAACTTACCATTGAGAACGTGATTTCTCTTATGTCCACAGGTATCCACAGGGGTCCCACCCTGACGCACCTTATTTGAGGATCTTTACAATCACTAAACCTCTTCCCTCTTGCATGGAAGGGTGTGCATCTGTGTTCTTATCGCCTAAATAGGTTTCTACCTGATGCTCCTGCCTAAATTGCTGTGGAAATAACTGATTTGACTGAGTCAGTGGGCGGGATTATATGGAGAAGCCCCGATGCATCCTGGGAGGCCAGAAAGCTCATGACTGTTTGGTGCCATTTCCGCTGTCGCTCTGGCATATCCCAATGTTATCCTGTGGATACCTGTGGACATAAGAGAAATCACGTTATCAACGGTAAGTTCTTACCATAACGTATATTTTGGTGCCTTCCTCCCAGGCCTTTAGCGATTTAAATATTTCCCCATTGTAATATAATGATGTCAGTTGAGCACAGGCTTGCATGGAATGCAGGTTGATGCCTGTTTTCTGTTATGTGGAAAGCTTTCTGTGTTTGGAACGCACGCGCATTGACTTCCGGTCCAGTGGAAGACATGTACTTCTGGTCCGGCGGCAGAGGATGCGGACAGCGGTGTTCACTGCCACTGATGGAGAGCTCAGTAGTGTCTAGTTGTAGCCCTGGTGGCGCGGACACGGTGACTACTCTGCACTTATATGGGGATCATATCTACTGGCATATATTTAAAAAGTTCTATTTAAGTCAGGGACACTTAGGTTTTGTAGGGCACTTCCGCTGCAGGTGCTTTAAATAGTTGAGCGATGTGCTGGACTCGCATGCAGCCCAATTCTGATTGATGCCTTAGTGGACCATGTAAGTTTATTTGGATACATTCTAACCCAATTTTTGTATATGGATGTAATTTTGAATCTTTATGGAGAATTATCTTGGGTGATTTATACATAATGATAGTTTATAGTATGTATGTAAAGAAGCAGGGGTGGAGGTATAGCGCCACTTGTGAAGTGTAATCTCAGTAAATACAACTTAAAATAAAGTTAAAAATGTTTAAACATTACCATAAAAACACACATAACCTCATTAAAGGTGTCTGCCGGGCCCTAAGTATGCAGTGCCGGTATCGCACTGCTAGGCGTATGGAAAAATGGAGAGATAGGGTTCGGCGCTCAGTGTTGCTAAAAAATGGTGAGTTTAAAAGCCAAAAAATATATGAAGTCTGATGAGACGAAACGCGTTGGGTTTCCTGCACTAACCCCTTGCTGTTCTTGAGTTAAGTTAAACTCCTTATCCTTTTAAAATTTGGTCCTGACTTTTGTATGTTTTTATGCCTTTTATGCTTTTTGTAATAAGAACCTTTTTTTACTCTCATACATATTAAAAATTATTTTTATAAATTTTATATATGCATATATTTTTTGGCTTTTAAACTCACCATTTTTTAGCAACACTGAGCGCCGAACCCTATCTCTCCATTTTTCTATAGTATGTATGTATATTGATTTTAGAGCCCAGTGTTATGCAAAGGAAGTACTGGTTGCTGCATAAGTCCACAAGAACTAAGATGACCAGGTATTTTATCCTAGTGTTAATATTGTATTGTTAACGCTATATTGTAATATTATATTCTTGATAGGATGGATTTTTGGTATTTATACTTATTCGATTCTGCTCTGGTTCCCTGTAGTGCTATTGGTTTTCAACTCTTCATATTCTCTTCTATCTAAAGATGATGTGGGTATGAACGGTGGCTGCCAAGTGAGTTCTACCTTATATTTATAAGAATATGACATCTCTGAAGCTCGACTGACACGGTGTATGTGTTTTAACTTTAATGCACATTGCTTGTATGCCTTGTTGACAGTTTTTCTTACTATACTATTTGTGGTTATATTTCGCTTTGTGGCCTGGGAGGCAAAGTCCTGACTGTATATTCTGTTCTTGAAAGATGTACAGTACCATATACCCAAGTGACATTTGTGTTCATTAATTTGATGTATTGTCTGTCTTGAGAAAGGCTCGCTACTGACCCGAAACCTCGAATATAAGGCTACTTGTGACTATAATAAACAGTTGACTGGACTCTCGAATTGAAGTTATTTAAAGTGAGAGTGCACCCTCCACCTGGTGGAATTTGATATATATATATATATATATATTTACAGTAAAAGTCTGGATTCAGTGCAGTGTGTGTGTGTGTGTGTGTGTGTGTGTGTGTGTGTGTGTGTGTGTGTGTAAAATGTCTTCTGTTAAGTGTTTGGGTATGTTGGGTTTTGACTTAGGTCAGTGGTTCCAAAACTTTTGGGAATTTCAGCGCCCTAGAGTATCAGAATTCTTTTCACAGCACCCCTAGGCCAATGGTTTCTTATGGAAAAATTCAGAAAGAAATGTAAAATTAAGTAAATTGTGTTTATGTGTCATCCTTAGGCTCAGTTATATGGTGAGGGACTAGATTTGCTTCTGTTTGTCAACATATTTTATGATTGACAGCCACCAGCACTGGCTTGCCTATTACACTGACTATAAATAATTTGAATTGGTCCTGACCACCAATCCAACGCACCCCTGCAAGTGTCCTGAGGCACCCCAGGGTACCACGGCACACAGTTTGAGAACCACTGACCTAGGTATATCATGTAATTTTGTTACGCACAGAACATAATACTTATGTCAGGAAAATACTTATGTCAGGGCGGAGAATTTATGACGAAACACTGGGTTGAGCAAAGTATTAAGGCAGTATTAAGTATGGTGGGGGTGGAAAGGGAGCGAAAAGGACAGTTAGTAAGAGTAACTCTAGGGAGGCTCTAGTAAACCATGATAGGATTCCTTTAAAAAAAACAAACAGACAAGGGAACCACTAAACTAAAATGCATGCTTGCAAATGCAAGAAGTCTAGCAAGTAAAATGGGAGAATTGGAATTGTTAGCATCAAAGGCTGAGTATGATTTTATAGATATTACAGAAACATGGTGGGACGACTCTCACGACTGGGTTGCAAACATGGAGGGGTATTCTCTTTTCAGGAGGGACAGGGCAAGCAAAAGAGGAGGTGTATGTCTTTATCTTAAACCATACTTAAAGGAGGTTATTTATGAGGGGACTGGCGATAATGTAAAGTCACTATGGGTTGAAATCTCAAGTGGGGGTATTGATGCAAAAAACAGCCGGATATTAGCATACATGAGGAAGAACAACTCTTGCAGCAAATCGAAAGGGCTGCAGGATTGGGGGACATCCTAGTGATTGGGGATTTTAACTATCCTGATATTAATTGGAGTAACGATTCATATGTTAAAGCTAGGGAAAACAGGTTCTTAAATACAGATGGGACCACGTTTATCTTGGCCTTTAATAGGATTAACTGAGCCAGGTCAGTCAGACTTAAGGGGGGTACTCACGGAGCGATAATCTAAGCAATCTAACTAGATTGCTTAGATTTTCAGCAAGATCTCTCCATGCGTACCCCACACAGCGATAGTGATGCGCGGCCCCGCGCATCGCTATTGTTGGTGCTAGATTGGCCTGCATGCAGGCTCAATCTAACAGGTCACTCATTTCACTCGCTGGGTGAAATGAGTGTTCCCGCACGCTCAGCACACATCGCGCTGTGCTGAGTGGGGGGAGAGATGTGTGCTGAGCGGTTTGCTCAGCACACATCTCTTCCCTGATCTGCGGTGAGTACGGGCCTTTAATCCCCTGCTGTAATTACTTAATCCCCTGATGAATTGTTCTCTGTATTGTATTGTAGCTGAGAACAATAGATGAAAGGCTTATGTTAATAAACCATGGTGTGCCTAGGCGCAGCAAAGACATCAAGATAAAGTTGGACCCATCTGTATGTTAAAGAATCACTACTTGTCTCAATTAGTCGAGGACCCAACTAGGGGTAAAACTACTCTGGATCTAGTAATTACTAATAATGTGGACATCATATCGAATACTAAAGTTGGGGAGACTTTGGGTAACAGTTATCACTATATGATCACATTCGACATCAGTTTTAAGAAACATAGATATGAAGGGTCAACAAAAACATTTAACTTTAGGAAGGCTAACTTCAGTATGCTGAGATGTGCACTAAACGACATTGAGTGGAAGTTTTGTTTCATGGTAAGAACACTTCGGAAATGTGGGATTCTTTAAAAGGGTTGCTAGATAGCAATATTCACAAATGTATTCCCATGAGCCGTAAGTGCAGGAGTACCAAACTCAAACTGATGTAGCTTAACAAGAAGGTTAAGGCAGAAATCAATAAAAAGAAGTGTGCTTTCAAAGCATTTAAATCTAATGGAAAGGAGGATTCATTCCAGTACTACAATGAATGCAATAAAAGATGCATAAAAGCAATAAGAGCAGCTAAAATTGAAAACAAAAAGCAAATTGCTATAGAGAGTAAAACCAATCCTAAAATTATTTTTAAATACATATGCAGTAAAAGATTAAAAAAGGAGGAGAACATAGGTCCAATAAAAGATGAATTTGGAGTATTGATAAATGATGACGAATCAAAAGCAGAAATACTGAATACATTTTTTTCATCAGTGTTTACCAGAGAAAAAACTGACAGTGAGAGTAGAGCATAGCGATAGTGACAGTAAGAAATTCTTGTTTAAGTGAAGAAGTAGTCAGGGAGAGATTATGCAAAATAAAGATGAATAAATCACCTGGCCCGGACGGACTTAATCCGAGGGTTCTTATGGCTCTTATGTCACAACTAGCAAGACCCCTATACTTGATTTTCAATAGTTCAATCAGATCTGGCATGGTACCGAAGGATTGGCGTACAGCAGAGGTAGTGCCATTATTTAAAAAGGGATCCAAAAATCATCTGGGCAACTACAGACCGGTTAGTTTGACAGCTATAGTGGGAAAATATTGGAAGGAATTCTAAGGGATAGCATACAGGAGTATCTGCAGACTACTAAAATTATTAGCAAGAACCAGCATGGGTTTGTGAGGGACAGATCTTGTCAAACTAACTTAGTTAACTTCTGCGAGGAAGTGAGCCACAATCTTGACCAAGGAAAAGCAGTTGATGTGGTCTACTTAGATTTTGCAAAAGCCTTCGATACATTGCCTCACAGGAGACTAATCATCAAATTAAAGGAGCTTTCAATTTGGCCATAGATCCCCTACATTGTTTGCTGTTAAGTGACACTCAGTTTCATGGAATTCAGATTGGTCGCAGAGACCTAAAACTTACTGCATTTGCTGATGATCTACTGCTTTATATCTCAGACCCGGAAGCTTCATTGACCCATATATTTAATTTACTGCAGGCTTATGGACAAGTTTCGGGCTTCAACATTAACTGGGCAAAATCGGTGGCACTCAGATTGGGGAATGGTTCATTTCTGAAGCATGGGGTGGGGAACTTACCATTACAATGGAGTTCAGATCAATTAACTTATCTAGGGATTCGAATATCGAGAAAGCCGGAGCGATTATATACCCTAAATTTGACCTCGGCCATCCAAACAATTGAAACAGAACTTGAGACCTGGAAATCAATGCCTCTATCATATATGGGGAGGGCTAGCTTGATTAAGATGATATCATTCCCCCGTTTGATGTACTTTATTCAAGCCATGCCGCATGTACTTTTACCTAAAGACGTTCAACGTCTCAATTTTCTTTTTAGAAGATTTATTTGGCAGGGAGGGAGACCGCGCATAGCGTTGATCAAGCTCCAGCAGACTGCAGGAAATGGGAGAATTAATTTCCCTAATATTATCTGGTACTCCCAAGCGGCCCAATTACGATACCTCCATGACTGGGTGCACAATGACAACACGTACACAAACACAGACTTAGATAGGGAATTTTTACAAGGGGGGGATCTAATTACCTTCCTGCATCTGCGCGCTCGGGTGGTGTCCGAGGAGCTGAGGAGAAACCCACTATTGTGGAGCATTAGGAAACTTGATCTAAATGCCCACAAATCATTACATCTTCCGTTCATGGCTAATCCTGACTTCCAAGATGGTCGGGCACAATATCCGTTTAATATATGGCGGTTGGGGGGTGTTTCCAAGATCGGTGATCTAGTAGATATACAGGGCTCAAGGCCACTCACATTCCAGGAGGCCACTACTGAATATCCAGTTTTGCTGGCCTATCCTGTGGCCTTTCTTTTGCTCAACACTATGTTTCATCTACTATCGGATATTTTTCACCTGGGGATTGGGACAATCCGATAGATAGAATGCTGAAACAAACCCCCAAGGTCCGTAAGGCGATTTCGACTGCATATGGGTACTTTCGGAACGTCCTAGATTACTCGAGGGGACTGGGAGGTATTATGTCTTGGAAGGATTGTCTCCCAGACATTGAGACTACGGACTTACTTGCGGCACATGTTAAGGCCTGTAAATTATTTTCCTCTTCTAGGTATAAAGAAATGTCTCTTAATATTTTACATAAGACTTATTTATCGCCGCATAGACGATACCTGATAGGACTTGATGACACACATGCATGTTGGAAATGTGGCACTCTCCAGGCAGATCTCTTTCACTGCCTGTGGACATGCCCTATAATCAGACAGTTTTGGATACATATAAGAAACTACTTGACGGCAAATCTGGTGAACTATTGGAGGTTGTCTCCGGAGTGGGCGCTTTTCGGTATTTTACCACCGAATCAGCGCCTCTCTTTGGGCAGTAAAAAGCTGCTGCTGGCAGTTAGTATAGCGCCTAAGAAAGCCATTCTGCAAGTGTGGATAGCTAGGGATCCACCTACTTTATCATTATTTAAAGCCAAACTATTCTATCTCTTTAGGATGGAGTGGATAGGCATCTTGCTGGAAAAAGATACTAAGGTACAAATTTTTTTTGAAGTTTGGGAGAGCTATATAACGACCTTGTCGACATCTGTTAGGAAACAGATCCATGACTCTTTGTCTAATACAAAATGGTTTCTATCTATAATGGCTGTGGGGGATCCACCGATTGTGCTTTAAAACTGAGTGTCACTCGGGGCTTTGGAGGCGGATGGGTGGGGAATTAAAGTACGGACACAGTTTTTTTTTTTTTTTCCTTTTCTTTCCTCTTATGTATAAGTCTGGGTCAATCGACTGAGCTAGATTTTGGATCAGTGGAGCCTGTGGTCTCCGGGGACTTGTTTCATGCTGATATGATACTGTTGCTTTCTTATAATGGATATG
Organism: Pseudophryne corroboree; assembly: GCF_028390025.1. Classification (NCBI taxonomy): domain Eukaryota; kingdom Metazoa; phylum Chordata; class Amphibia; order Anura; family Myobatrachidae; genus Pseudophryne; species Pseudophryne corroboree. The sequence continues at coordinate 243,705,013 of NC_086448.1, forward strand.
TCTCTTGACTAAGGACTCAACTGCATTCTCCTTTGTTTCATTTTCACATGTTACCCTTCTACCGAAGGTTTGAATTACAGTGAATGTTTATGTATGTATTGCATATATTGCTTCAATAAAAAAAAAAATTCAAGGAGCTTGGCCTAGGAAAAACTGTTTGTACATGGATAAGTAACCGGCTGGACAACAGGGTACAGCGAGTAGTGGTCAACGGAAAGTCTTCAAGCTGGACACCAGTAGTCAGCGGAATACCACAGGGGTCCGTACTCATGCCACTACTGTTCAACATAATTATAAATGACCTAGAAAAAGGCCTGGAAAGCACAGTTTCAATCTTTGCAGATGATACTAAACTGTGTAGGGTAATTAATTCAGAAATACAGTAAATGTAGAGTCTCTCTAGAATGACTTATCTAAACTTGAAATCTGGGCATTTAAATGGAGAATGATTTCAATATAGAAAAATGCAAGGTTATGCATTTCGGGACTAAAAACAAACTTGCATCCTACATATTAAACGTGGAAAGTATAGGGGTAACAGTTTTGGAAAAAGATTTGGGGGTACTCATTGATAATAAGCTTAATAACCATATACAAGGCCAAAGCGCAGTAAAGAAGGCAAGTAAGGTGCTAGCCTACATAAAATGGGGAATTGAGACAAGGGATGAGGATGTAATCCTGCCACTGTATAAATCATTGGTATGTCCGCACCTGGAATATTGTGTTCAGTTTTGGGCACCACTGTATAAATAAGATATCAGTGAACTCGAAAGGGTTCAAAGGCGAGCTGCTACATTGATTAAATGGCTAGAGCGACTGGATTACGAGAAAAGGCTTACTAGGTTGAATATGTATAGACTGGAAAAAAGGCGTCTAATAGGAGACATTATTAATATCTTCAAATATGTAAAGGGGCACTACAAGGAGTTATCAGAGGAATTATTTATTAAAAGAACTCTGTTTAGGACACGTGGGCACTCGTTGAGGCTGGATGAAAAAAAAATCTGTATGCAACAGAGGAAAGGGTTCTTTACTGTTAGGGCAATAAGGATTTGGAATTCCTTGCCAGGGAAAGTGGTAATGGTGGACTCTGTAAATGCATTTAAAAAAGGATTGGATGAATTTCTGATTGAAAAGGATATCCAAGGTAACAACATTTCAAATATTGACGTTGTTAATCCGGGTGTAACATGACTTATACTTGTTAACTAGTCATAAAACATTCCTCAGCAGGTACAGTAAAATCAACTCAACTTGATACAGAATACAGGTTGAATACGATGGGCATTTTGCCTCTTTTCAACCTCAATTACTAATTACTATGTTACTATATGTGTAAAAGAATACTACACAACATCATTTTATAAATTATAGTATTGATTTTATATATTAATATTATGGTCCATTACATAGCATAAGGAAACACCAGCTGCAGACAAATAAATAGCATTTTGGCATTTGCTGATCTCTGCTACTTCTTCACGTTTATTGCTTCCCATGCATGTAACATCAGCTTACTGATTATTAATGGTGTAAATGTGAGGAGTCATCCTTTGCGGTTGCTGTACAATCTGACCTCCTGTAGTGACTAGCTAAACAGGGAAAGTGATGAATAGCAGCAGTCCAATTTGAAATACATTAAGGACTAAGTTAATGTCATTATTCAGCCTTGTTTCCCTAATGCAATCCAGGGCTTCATTTGTGGTGGTAACACAAGAACGCGGTTCCATCATTTCTTTTGGCCCCATAATTTATAATGAAGATAATCATATGTCATACATTTTTTAGTTCCACTTCTTTCTCATGTACAGATTAAGCACTGTGGTGTATACATCTAGCATGCACAATAACAGGATTTTATTTCTCTCGTAAGAGGCACTGTCATCCAAAAAATCATCAAAAAGTTACAGTATATTGTACCTTCTTACATGTAAGGTAATATTAAATAGAAGTCCATGAGTACAAATGGGGCCCCTGTCCCAGAGGAAATATGTGTTGTGGGCATGCCAGCAAACTTCCTTACTCAATCTCAATATGTAGACAAGGATGGGACCAGGTTGACTGAGAGGCGGGATCAGGGCAGGTTCTAATCACTCTGGATCTGCCGCCATCCACCCTTACCGATAAGCTTTCCCCAACACACAATGCCAGGCAGGCTGATTAGACTGTGCATGTTGTTTACTCTATTATGGGGTCTGCATATGCCCAAGCTTATGTCACTGTGATATTGGAGCATCACAGTGTTGCCCAAGAGATAATGGTACCTCCTCATGTTAACTGCTGTTTATCTTCTACCACCTCTATCCTGTTGTCTTCAATAAAACCTACTCTGTTCTCTTCAATAAAACCTACTCTGTGGACTAATCTCCTTGCTCACATCCCCTATACACCTACCAGCTTGTAGGCATCTGCCAATAAGCTTGTAGGCATACGCGACAGTGGGTAGAAGTCTTTCTCACCAGCATGGTCTCCCTGGTTGCTAGCATCTGGGAAGAGGGGGGAGGGGGGGCTACTAGTTTGCCGGATGAGAGGAGACACTGTGGCAGTAGGACCTGTGAGTAGTAGTGAGTAGGAAGGAGTGCAGTCTCTCTGCAGATCTCTGCTGATTTTGTGTCAGACACCGCTATAGCTCATAATATAATAGATGTTATTTTGTTAATCTTGTTAATTAGGCACCGGTTATAACGTTATCCCCCAACATTTACATTTTCATTTAGAACAGCCTTAAAAACTATAGTCATATCATGTTGGAGGTGTACCATACAGTTAGGAAGCAATAGACCATACCCCAATCCCCCTGTAGTCCCCTGAAAACTCCATCCCAGTCCTGACTGTTGACATTTTAGTCCTCTAAAATCACGATCATACACAATTTTTTCGCCAATCGACTGGAATAATAAATTGGATGCAACATTCCTACTTCCGCCTCCTGTACCAATCTCTTTTTATTATTCACTGGTCCGCTCTCCAACTACCTCCCACGAATATCACATAGGTATCTCTGTATGGCAAGAACACTTCACACACATACAACCAGAGAAATTCTTATCTACCCTGTTATGCTCTTTGAACACCCTATATGCTACATCGTATAGGGAAATTATTTATAAAATATTTTATAGGGGTTACCTATCACCTACCAGAGCAAACGTTATAGGCATCTCTGAATCTTCTAGCTGCCCCAAATGCGACTTCTCTCCTGCCACTCGATTAAGCATTTTTGGAGACAGGTACAATAATTCGTGTGATCCGATATATTACCAGAATACACGATTACTCCTGAATGGACAATATGGGGTATTCTTGATCTAAGTAGTAGAGAGTCTCCTCACTCACAGAAACTTTTTACTATTATATCTGCGGTAGCCCGCAAATGCATCTTACAACAATGGTTGTTCTCCTCTCCCCCTAATATTGATATGTTTACAGATAAAATGTTCTTTATGTTTAAGATGGATTGGTTGGAAACCTCAATACATAAAGAAAAACATTCTAGAAAATTCTTTCATTTATGGGAGAATTATATTGAATCTCTCCCGACATAAACTAATTTACAGGTCAAGAAATGTTTCCAGGGTTTCCTCTAAATAGACTCACTCATTGGTCATCTCACTGCTGGGTCCATCGCCAACCCCCTACCCCTTCCTCTTTATCTTCATCTGGTTTTCCTATTTTTTTCTTTATCTCTTAAATAGGCATACAAGTTACTTTAAACATAAGTTTCTTGTAACTTAAATATCAAATGTAATATGGTACTCTTTACTATTACATAATCTTTTCAGTTTCCATAACAAAAAATTTAGGAAATTGCATTGCTGTTTTTTTTTTCCTACAGTTTGTTGGCCTCTAATGGTATACACTGAACTTCTGAAAATTTTCAAAACCCCTTATAATACCAGCCGGATGGACTAACTTTGTAATATTCTTTGTGGTTCTTGACATAGTGTAACTGTAACAATTACAATGTCCCTACATAATGCTATATCCTGTAACTACATAGTTTGTATGGCAACATATTTTTCCAATAAAAATGATTTTCAAAAAACAAAAAAAGTTGATGCATTGCTAATACTGGTGGGCATATAGGGCATCATTACTATTGATATGCATTTCTACTGTACTTTGTATTAGATTTTATTGCTACTGTTAGACATCTTTATGGACTATTTTACTATTAAGCATTGAATAATGTGCATAACACTTGTCAAGACATAACCTGTTTTGTGATACACAAGCTATTATGTAACTATAAATATCTCCGTTTGTGAACCTGCAATAGACTTTGACAGAGAATGCATTGGTGGCACAGAATAAATCTATTTATTGCATATAACTGTACCACCAAAAAAATGATTTCTGTGTTATAAAATTAATTGGTAACACAGAGAATTTTATTTTGTGGCACAAAAAGAAACAATTCTGTGCAGATTTACATTATGCTTCATTACATAGCATATGTGACTGTGCGGCCCTTGAAGTGATAAAGCCGATGATCAGATTATTTGTGGCTAGAATACACCTATTTGTCAACACACTGCCAGCATTTTTATTAGAGATGAGCGCCTGAAATTTTTCGGGTTTTGTGTTTTGGTTTTGGGTTCGGTTCCGCGGCCGTGTTTTGGGTTCGACCGCGTTTTGGCAAAACCTCACCGAATTTTTTTTGTCGGATTCGGGTGTGTTTTGGATTCGGGTGTTTTTTTTCAAAAAACCCTAAAAAACAGCTTAAATCATAGAATTTGGGGGTCATTTTGATCCCAAAGTATTATTAACCTCAAAAACCATAATTTCCACTCATTTTCAGTCTATTCTGAATACCTCACACCTCACAATATTATTTTTAGTCCTTCAATTTGCACCTAGGTCGCTGGATGACTAAGCTAAGCGACCCTAGTGGCCGACACAAACACCGTGCCCATCTAGGAGTGTCACTGCAGTGTCACGCAGGATGGCCCTTCCAAAAAACCCTCCCCAAACAGCACATGACGCAAAGAAAAAAAGAGGCGCAATGAGGTAGCTGTGTGAGTAAGATAAGCGACCCTAGTGGCCGACACAAACACCGTGCCCATCTAGGAGTGGCACTGCAGTGTCACGCAGGATGGCCCTTCCAAAAAACCCTCCCCAAACAGCACATGACGCAAAGAAAAAAAGAGGCGCAATGAGGTAGCTGACTGTGTGAGTAAGATAAGCGACCCTAGTGGCCGACACAAACACCGGGCCCATCTAGGAGTGGCACTGCAGTGTCATGCAGGATGTCCCTTCCAAAAAACCCTCCCCAAACAGCACATGACGCAAAGAAAAAAAGAGGCGCAATGAGGTAGCTGACTGTGTGAGTAAGATAAGCGACCCTAGTGGCCGACACAAACACCGGGCCCATCTAGGAGTGGCACTGCAGTGTCACGCAGGATGTCCCTTCCAAAAAACCCTCCCCAAACAGCACATGACGCAAAGAAAAAAAGAGGCGCAATGAGGTAGCTGACTGTGTGAGTAAGATAAGCGACCCTAGTGGCCGACACAAACACCGGGCCCATCTAGGAGTGGCACTGCAGTGTCACGCAGGATGTCCCTTCCAAAAAACCCTCCCCAAACAGCACATGACGCAAAGAAAAAAAGAGGCGCAATGAGGTAGCTGACTGTGTGAGTAAGATAAGCGACCCTAGTGGCCGACACAAACACCGGGCCCATCTAGGAGTGGCACTGCAGTGTCACGCAGGATGGCCCTTCCAAAAAAACCCTCCCCAAACAGCACATGACGCAAAGAAAAAGAAAAGAAAAAAGAGGTGCAAGATGGAATTGTCCTTGGGCCCTCCCACCCACCCTTATGTTGTATAAACAGGACATGCACACTTTAACCAACCCATCATTTCAGTGACAGGGTCTGCCACACGACTGTGACTGATATGACGGGTTGGTTTGGACCCCCCCCAAAAAAGAAGCAATTAATCTCTCCTTGCACAAACTGGCTCTACAGAGGCAAGATGTCCACCTCATCATCATCCTCCGATATATCACCGTGTACATCCCCCTCCTCACAGATTATCAATTCGTCCCCACTGGAATCCACCATCTCAGCACCCTGTGTACTTTGTGGAGGCAATTGCTGCTAGTGAATGTCTCCACGGAGGAATTGATTATAATTCATTTTAATGAACATCATCTTCTCCACATTTTCTGGATGTAACCTCGTACGCCGATTGCTGACAAGGTGAGCGGCGGCACTAAACACTCTTTCGGAGTACACACTTGTGGGAGGGCAACTTAGGTAGAATAAAGCCAGTTTGTGCAAGGGCCTCCAAATTTCCTCTTTTTCCTGCCAGTATAAGTACGGACTGTGTGACGTGCCTACTTGGATGCGGTCACTCATATAATCCTCCACCATTCTTTCAATGGTGAGAGAATCATATGCAGTGACAGTAGACGACATGTCCGTAATCGTTGTCAGGTCCTTCAGTCCGGACCAGATGTCAGCATCAGCAGTCGCTCCAGACTGCCCTGCATCACCGCCAGCGGGTGGGCTCGGAATTCTGAGCCTTTTCCTCGCACCCCCAGTTGCGGGAGAATGTGAAGGAGGAGATGTTGTTGACAGGTCGCGTTCCGCTTGACTTGACAATTTTCTCACCAGCAGGTCTTTCAACCCCAGCAGACTTGTGTCTGCCGGAAAGAGAGATCCAAGGTATGCTTTAAATCTAGGATCGAGCACGGTGGCCAAAATGTAGTGCTCTGATTTCAACAGATTGACCACCCGTGAATCCTTGTTAAGCGAATTAAGGGCTCCATCCACAAGTCCCACATGCCTAGCGGAATCGCTCCGTGTTAGCTCCTCCTTCAATGTCTCCAGCTTCTTCTGCAAAAGCCTGATGAGGGGAATGACCTGACTCAGGCTGGCAGTGTCTGAACTGACTTCACGTGTGGCAAGTTCAAAGGGCATCAGAACCTTGCACAACGTTGAAATCATTCTCCACTGCGCTTGAGACAGGTGCATTCCACCTCCTATATCGTGCTCAATTGTATAGGCTTGAATGGCCTTTTGCTGCTCCTCCAACCTCTGAAGCATATAGAGGGTTGAATTCCACCTCGTTACCACTTCTTGCTTCAGATGATGGCAGGGCAGGTTCAGTAGTTTTTGGTGGTGCTCCAGTTTTCTGTACGTGGTGCCTGTACGCCGAAAGTGTCCCGCAATTCTTCTGGCCACCGACAGCATCTCTTGCACGCCCCTGTCGTTTTTTAAAAAATTCTGCACCACCAAATTCAAGGTATGTGCAAAACATGGGACGTGCTGGAATTTGCCCAGATTTAATGCACACACAATATTGCTGGCGTTGTCCGATGCCACAAATCCACAGGAGAGTCCAATTGGGGTAAGCCATTCCGCGATGATCTTCCTCAGTTGCCGTAAGAGGTTTTCAGCTGTGTGCGTATTCTGGAAAGCGGTGATACAAAGCGTAGCCTGCCTAGGAAAGAGTTGGCGTTTGCGAGATGCTGCTACTGGTGCCGCCGCTGCTGTTCTTGCGGCGGGAGTCCATACATCTACCCAGTGGGCTGTCACAGTCATATAGTCCTGACCCTGCCCTGCTCCACTTGTCCACATGTCCGTGGTTAAGTGGACATTGGGTACAGCTGCATTTTTTAGGACACTGGTGACTCTTTTTCTGAGGTCTGTGTACATTTTCGGTATCGCCTGCCTAGAGAAATGGAACCTAGATGGTATTTGGTACCGGGGACACAGTACCTCCAACAAGTCTCTAGTTGGCTCTGCAGTAATGATGGATACCGGAACCACGTTTCTCACCACCCAGGATGTCAAGGCCTCAGTTATCCGCTTTGCAGTAGGATGACTGCTGTGATATTTCATCTTCCTCGCAAAGGACTGTTGGACAGTCAATTGCTTGGTGGAAGTAGTACAAGTGGTCTTACGACTTCCCCTCTGGGATGACCATCGACTCCCAGCAGCAACAACAGCAGCGCCAGCAGCAGTAGGCGTTACACGCAAGGATGCATCGGAGGAATCCCAGGCAGGAGAGGAATCATCAGAATTGCCAGTGACATGGCCTGCAGGACTATTGGCATTCCTGGGGAAGGAGGAAATTGACACTGAGGGAGTTGGTGGGGTGGTTTGCGTGAGCTTGGTTACAAGAGGAAGGGATTTACTGGTCAGTGGACTGCTTCCGCTGTCGGCCCAAGTTTTTGAACTTGTCACTGACTTATTATGAATGCGCTGCAGGTGACGTATAAGGGAGGATGTTCCGAGGTGGTTAACGTCCTTACCCCTACTTATTACAGCTTGACAAAGGGAACACACGGCTTGACACCTGTTGTCCGCATTTCTGGTGAAATACTTCCACACCGAAGAGCTGATTTTTTTGGTATTTTCACCAGGCATGTCAACGGCCATATTCCTCCCACGGACAACAGGTGTCTCCCCGGGTGCCTGACTTAAACAAACCACCTCACCATCAGAATCCTCCTGGTCAATTTCCTCCCCAGCGCCAGCAACACCCATATCCTCCTCATCCTGGTGTACTTCAACACTGACATCTTCAATCTGACTATCAGGAACTGGACTGCGGGTGCTCCTTACATCACTTGCAGGGGGCGTGCAAATGGTGGAAGGCGCATGCTCTTCACGTCCAGTGTTGGGAAGGTCAGGCATCGCAACCGACACAATTGGAGTCGGACTCTCCTTGTGGATTTGGGATTTCGAAGAACGCACAGTTCTTTGCGGTGCTACTGCTTTTGCCAGCTTGAGTCTTTTCATTTTTCTAGCGAGAGGCTGAGTGCTTCCATCCTCATGTGAAGCTGAACCACTAGCCATGAACATAGGCCAGGGCCTCAGCCGTTCCTTGCCACTCCGTGTGGTAAATGGCATATTGGCAAGTTTACGCTTCTCCTCCGACAATTTTATTTTAGGTTTTGGAGTCCTTTTTTTACTGATATTTGGTGTTTTGGATTTGACATGCTCTGTACTATGACATTGGGCATCGGCCTTGGCAGACGACGTTGCTGGCATTTCATCATCTCGGCCATGACTAGTGGCAGCAGCTTCAGCACGAGGTGGAAGTGGATCTTGATCTTTCCCTAATTTTGGAACCTCAACATTTTTGTTCTCCATATTTTAATAGGCACAACTAAAAGGCACCTCAGGTAGACAATGGAGATGGATGGATACTAGTATACAATTATGGATGGACTGCCGAGTGCCGACACAGAGGTAGCTACAGCCGTGGACTACTGTACTGTGTCTGCTGCTAATATAGACTGGTTAATAAAGAGATGTAGTATGTATGTATAAAGAAGAAACAAAAAAAAACCACGGGTAGGTGGTATACAATTATGGACGGACTGCCGAGTGCCGACACAGAGGTAGCTACAGCCGTGGACTACTGTACTGTGTCTGCTGCTAATATAGACTGGTTGATAAAGAGATGTAGTATGTATGTATAAAGAAGAAAGAAAAAAAAACCACGGGTAGGTGGTATACAATTATGGATGGACTGCCGAGTGCCGACACAGAGGTAGCTACAGCCGTGGACTACTGTACTGTGTCTGCTGCTAATATAGACTGGTTGATAAAGAGATGTAGTATGTATGTATAAAGAAGAAAGAAAAAAAAACCACGGGTAGGTGGTATACAATTATGGATGGACTGCCAAGTGCCGACACAGAGGTAGCTACAGCCGTGGACTACTGTACTGTGTCTGCTGCTAATATAGACTGGTTGATAAAGAGATGTAGTATGTATGTATAAAGAAGAAAGAAAAAAAAACCACGGGTAGGTGGTATACAATTATGGACGGACTGCCGAGTGCCGACACAGAGGTAGCTACAGCCGTGGACTACTGTACTGTGTCTGCTGCTAATATAGACTGGTTGATAAAGAGATGTAGTATGTATGTATAAAGAAGAAAGAAAAAAAAACCACGGGTAGGTGGTATACAATTATGGATGGACTGCCGAGTGCCGACACAGAGGTAGCTACAGCCGTGGACTACTGTACTGTGTCTGCTGCTAATATAGACTGGTTGATAAAGAGATGTAGTATGTATGTATAAAGAAGAAAGAAAGAAAAACCACGGGTAGGTGGTATACAATTATGGACGGACTGCCGAGTGCCGACACAGAGGTAGCTACAGCCGTGGACTACCGTACTGTACTGTGTCTGCTGCTAATATAGACTGGTTGATAATGAGATGTAGTATGTATGTATAAAGAAGAAAGAAAAAAAAACCACGGGTAGGTGGTATACAATTATGGATGGACTGCCGAGTGCCGACACAGAGGTAGCTACAGCCGTGGACTACTGTACTGTGTCTGCTGCTAATATAGACTGGTTGATAAAGAGATGTAGTATGTATGTATAAAGAAGAAAGAAAAAAAAACCACGGGTAGGTGGTATACAATTATGGACGGACTGCCGAGTGCCGACACAGAGGTAGCTACAGCCGTGGACTACTGTACTGTGTCTGCTGCTAATATAGACTGGTTGATAATGAGATGTAGTATGTATGTATAAAGAAGAAAGAAAAAAAAAAACACGGGTAGGTGGTATACAATTATGGATGGACTGCCGAGTGCCGACACAGAGGTAGCTACAGCCGTGAACTACCGTACTGTGTCTGCTGCGACTGGATGATAAATAATGATATAAAAAATATATATATATCACTACTGCAGCCGGACAGGTATATATTATATAATGACGGACCTGCTGGACACTGTCTGTCAGAAGAATGAGTTTTTTATAGAATAAAAAAAAAAACACCACACAAGTCACACGACGAGTGTTTAACTTTTTCAGGCAATCGCAATATAGTATACTACTAACTATACTGGTGGTCAGTGTGGTCAGGTCACTGGTCAGTCACACTGGCAGTGGCACTCCTGCAGCAAAAGTGTGCACTGTTTAATTTTAATAATATGTACTCCTGGCTCATGCTATAACCTATAACTGGCACTGCTCCCCAGTCTCCCCCACAATTATAAGCTGTGTGAGCACAGTCAGATATATACATAGATGATGCAGCACACTGGGCTGAGCAGTGCACACAGATATGGTATGTGACTGAGTCACTGTGTATCGTTTTTTTCAGGCAGAGAACGGATTATATTAAATAAAACTGCACTGTCTGGTGGTCACTGTGGTCAGTCACTACTAAACTCTGCACTCTCTACAGTACTCCTAAACTCCAGTAAATCAAGTGTCTCTGTTTAAAATTAATCTCACTCTCTCTCTTCTAATCTAAATGGAGAGGACGCCAGCCACGTCCTCTCCCTATGAATCTCAATGCACGTGTGAAAATGGCGGCGACGCGCGGCTCCTTATATAGAATCCGAGTCTCGCGATAGAATCCGAGCCTCGCGAGAATCCGACAGCGTCATGATGACGTTCGGGCGCGCTCGGGTTAACCGAGCAAGGCAGGAAGATCCGAGTCGCTCGGACCCGTGAAAAAAAACATGAAGTTCGGGCGGGTTCGGATTCCGAGGAACCGAACCCGCTCATCTCTAATTTTTATGTTTATATAATGTAGTGTGAGAGGAAGAAAATTTCAACTAAACCTACAATTGATGTGTAACTGTCAGAAGAAATAATGTAATAGCCTTCACACCTTCAAATGTATTTCACACATTCTAGTAAACTTGGCAGTGTTCATTTCATTACTTGATACCACTGCAAATCGTATCTCAGAAAGTCACACCTTCATGTTTCTGTGAAGGGACAGTTCTCATTTCAAGTATGGTTGTTATGCAATATTATCTGTCAGTGGTGCTGACACATAAATTACGTTGCTGATTATTTAAAGCAAAAGTGTATTTTAGCTATGACTACACCAATATTTTCATGATTATACAGCTAGGAAATGTCATTTTAGTGACCTGACTTTCCATTTAGAGGAAGAGTGAGGTCACACTTTAAGGTTTAAGCTCATTTTAAGTGCAGTTTATTATCAATGGTTTAACAGGGATTGGTATGGGATGAGGATCCCGCCATACAGGATGCCGGCTGTCACTATACCGACGGGTGTGGATCATAGGGTCAACAGTAACTAGGTCGACACCTGTTGGTCGACAGGGACTAGATCGACACCTGAAATAGGTCGACATGGTCATTAGGTCGACATGGAAAAAGGTCAACGAGTTGAAAAAAAAAATGTTGGTGTCGTTTTCTTTGTAAAGTGACCGGGAACCCGAATTAGTGCACTGTATACCCTCGCATGGCTTGCTTTGCTCACCATGCTTCGGGCAAGGTTACTATTCCCAATCGTAGTCCATGTGGATAGGAAAGTATGAAAACATTTAAAAAAATTAAAATTGAATAACTCATGTTGACCTTTTTCCATGTCGACCTGGTGGCTGTGTCGACCAATAGTGGTTGACCTAATTAGTGTTGACCTAAGTGCTGTCGACCTAAAGATCGGATCCCATACTGACAGCGACATAGAGAGAAAATCACATACCTCGCCGGTATTCTGGCGGTGGAATTGTACCCCTGTTTGGATTTTGGCATCGGTTTTGCGACCACTGGGATCCCGATGGGCGATATTTTAAACGCATACCGTTTAACATGTTTTTTTATATAAAACCAAACTGCTGCCGCACTTTACAGCTAACATGCAGCAGCAGCTCTTCCTGCTTCCTCATCGCACCACCTCACTGTGTGGTCCCGGACTCCTCCATGGTGCCACCTCCTCCCCCGTAATGGCTACGCTCCCTCCCACAGTGGCTTCACTTCCTCCTTCCAGTGGTTTTGCCTGGAAACCCCCCTGCAGCCACGGAGGATATAGTGAAAGGGGGGTAGACCAAACCGGGCCCAGCCTGCTCTGCCCCTACCCTGCTTACCCTAGACGGGTCCCGGTGGCAGTGCCGCGATTTACGGGTATTTAGGGGCGTAGCCTAATGCTGTGTAGTGGCCGCCCCCATAAAATACCTGTGCTGTACTGTAGTATGGTAGTGTATCTCCGGCTGGCTTCCCCTTTCTTTCTTTCTTTCTTTCTTTCTTTCTTTCTTTCTTTCTTTCTTTCTTTCTTTCTTTCTTTCTTTCTTTCTTTCTTTCTTTCTTTCTTTCTTTCTTTCTTTCTTTCTTTCTTTCCTTCCTTCCTTCCTTCCAGACCTGCCGGCCGGGGGTTAGTACATTAGGAAAATGCGGTAAACAGGAGTTTACCACATTTTCTGTTTAGTACATCCCGTCTTCTCTCTCTCTTTATTTCCCAGACACTCGCTGTCTCTCTGTCCCCTCCTCACACTCCTCTCTTTGACACTGTCTACCTCCAGGCCCGGCGACAGGGGGGGACAAAGGGGACATCTATACTGGGCCTCACAGTTCAGAGGGACCCCGAGGAACAGGGGCACAAAAAACGGAGGCCGGAGTGCTTATTACTACTTTTTAAATTTTCCGCTCCACCCGCCTATTAAGTAAAAATATAAAACAATTAGTTTCACCTCACCATCCACTTCTCCCCCCCCCCCCCCCCGTTACACTGTCACCTTACCTGGTCCTGCTCCGGCCCTTCACAGCAGATCATCCTTGAGCCCAGCAGGAAAATCGCCTCCTGCCGGCATATGACAGCAGTGTGTGTTTATGCTACCTGCATGAGAGGGCACATCACATCAGGACACTTGCCGGCCACTGCAGCTCACCCAGACCGGACAGTTTAAATCCACAGCACAAGAGCACAAGAGTGATCTGCCTGCTTTCCCAGCCTCCCTCCTGCCACAATTACAGTGATGGGGAGAAGAACAGGAGGAATACATCCTCCTGCACTAAGGTACAGCCTCAAAGTCACGCTCCCTGAGACATGACTGACAGCATCCAGCCCACACGCAGCAAGCTGACAGCAGTGACCTTCCACTTCCACTACCACTACCACTTCACTAAAAGACTTGTCCCTGTCTTCTCAACCTCCCATACCCCCACCCTTTTTCTCTGTGTATTGGCCCTCATTCCGAGTTGTTCGCTCGCTAGCTACTCTTAGCAGCATTGCACCCGCTAGGTCGCCGCCCTCTGGGAGTGTATCTTAGCATAGCAGAATTGCTAACGAAAGATTAGCAATTCTGCTATTAATAGCAGAATTGCTAATGAAAGATTAGCAATTCTGCTATTAAGTATTTCCTTGCAGTTTCTGAGTAGCTCCAGACCTACTCCTAGATTGCGATCACCTCAGTACGTTTAGTTCCTGGTTTGACGTCACAAACATGCCCTGCGTCCGGCCAGCCACTCCTCCGTTTCTCCAGCCACTCCTGCCTTTTTTAGCACACTCCCTGAAAACGGCCAGTTTCCGCCCAGAAACACCCACTTCCTGTCAACCACACTATGATCGATCAGCAGAGCGATTGAAAAGCTTTGTTTGCCCGTGAGTAAAATAGCATAGTTTTGTGTAAAATTGCTTAGCGCGTGCGCCCTGCTGTGAATACGCATGCGCAGAACTGCCGGATTTTAGCCTATTAGCAATTCTGCTAAAAGTAGCAGCGAGCAAACAACTCGGAATGACCCCCAAGTCCTCACGTTAATTGTTATACACAGTGGGGGTAATTCCAAGTTGATCGCAGCAGGATTTTTGTTAGCAATTGGGCAAAACCATGTGCACTACAGGGGAGGCAGATATAACATTGATAAAGCTAATTATTTATCTTATTACATTCACTATAAAATGGGTAAGAGACTCAGTATGCAATTGGCGTATGGGGTACCGTAAGGGTACGCACTTAGCGTAGCAGACGCTTAGCCGTGGTCGAGACGCACATGCGACACGCTCGCTCACAACTTAACGCGTGGTGTCGAGCACGCTATAGGCAGCCGACTACCGTAATACTACGCTTCTAGCGTAGCGTACGCTCGTGACCACAAGGAGAACACGAGCGGCGCAGACGCTCACGGGATGACACTCAGTAAACCTTGTATGCAACACAGTGAATGATTGAGTTTGTACTGTAAACCTTGGTTTTGTAATGTGAGCACAATGCAATGCTAATTAACCTCTATTGTATGAAAGCCTCTTGAGCGATTGAGACACTCTGAATACTCTCAGCAATGTAATAAACACACAATACCTTGCTAAGGTTCCAACACCTTTACTAACAATATCTAGCTATGTAAAAGTTAAAACAGTTAACAGTTCATACACTACAGGCTAACATCAATATCTATAAAATGTTCCTTTGTTTTTGCTGTGGTGCGCTCCCTGGGTTAAGATGGATATTCTTACTTATCGGTCAGTCTCTAGGGTCATATATGTTCATCAGCGCTTAGAAATAAACGGATCAATAAATCACAGTCTCCGCTTTTCCACAACAACGTTTCAACAGTTCCCCAATATAGGGACACACACCTTGAGGAAGGCTCACTTACAAGAGCTGAAACGCGTTGGTGATTGATTGGAGGGACCTTCCATGACCAGAGGGGAACAAGAACCAGCCGAGAATCCGCAGTGGTTATTTTGGTTGCTGCAAATCCCGGGAAGTAACCTTCCAAGCGCTTCTGGGTGGGCTATCTGACACCCCACACAATCTGGTACGCAGGTCCACATAATTTGTGGTGGATTCTTCTCATTATTTATATGCTGCTTATTCATATGTTGCTATATGAGTATATGTTTTGCCTATTTGCACATTGGATAACCATATTACCTGTAGCACATTTGGATTGAAGAATTGGTCACAGCATATTTTTGCACATTAGATAACCCCATTATTGGTAGCATATTTGCACTGAATAATTTTAGCATTTTAGCATATTTGCACATCTGTCGAATAAAATACTGTACTTCACCATATGCGAACCTTCTCTTTATATTTTTTTGGGACCCTGATGTTGGTGGAATTGGTGAAGTGTCCTGTGGAGAAGAGGAATCTGTGATTTGCTAGTTTCGCCCATCTCCTAAGGCTGATGAACTTATATAACCCCACACACTGATTGATAAAATCCCTATATTGGGGAACTGTTGAAACGTTGTTGTGGAAAAGCGGAGACTGTGATTTATTGATCCGTTTATTTCTAAGCGCTGATGAACATATATGACCCTAGAGACTGACCGATAAGTAAGAATATCCATCTTAACCCAGGGAGCGCACCACAGCAAAAACAAAGGAACATTTTAAAGCTATTCAAGGGACTGAGGTGACCGTCCTGTCTGTTAGGTTGCTGCACCATTGTATTGAAGCGCCATCTGTACATTTGTTTTCTATAACATCAATATCTAAGCAGGCTAACTACACATAAATATACAATATCGTCACAATCTTATACAATAACAGAGAGAGAGAATATGGCAAATACAGTCAGAGATTTAGAATGGTTACAGAGAATAACTTACACACACTGGGGAATGATCGCTGCGCTAGTCCTGGTACCAGCTCCGAGTTAGTCAAGATGAAAACCGTTTGTGGAGAGAAGACTGGGCTGGCCAGGCTGGCTGTCCTTATATACACTGCGTACAGTATACTACAAAGGGACCTACAATCTCATTGTTCATTGGACACAGGAATGTCTCCTCGCATCATAACAAAAGGTCAGAGGTTAGTTTGAACAGGTGGGCTGTGACTATATCAAACTGCTCAGGTGGGAGGGAATCTCAGAATTCCCGCCGCATGGATAATGAACCGCAAATATAGTAAATGTCCAGAAACTACTAATAGACATAACTATACGCAGGAGCGATTAATCTTTACCTAACCAGCACCGGATTGTTTCTAATAAAATGTTCTTTAGTTAGGTACCAAACACCACTGCTCAAACCCTGTCTGACCCTTCATATCATGCAAAGAGGAATTTCTCTGTCCAGCGACCAGTTACATTAAACAAACTTACAGTCATTATTAAGGGGAACATTATCTATAAAACATACTATTTGGTTTTATTATTTAACGTTTGAGTCGCCCGCTAGACGCACACAAACTGTACCGTAAATGCACATACCACGCGCTCGAGCGCATGGCCGAGGAGGCGCCATCACGCAGCTGCGAGTATCCGCACGCACAGGAGAGAATGTGCACGTGCAGCAGGCACGCGCATGGGGTGGATATATGGCAACGTGTAGCATGATATTTTTCCGACTTTGACAACATGTGCAGAGAGAGTTAGATTTGGGTGGGGTGTGTTCAATCTGCAATCTAATTTCCAGTGTAAAAATAAAGCAGCCAGTATTTACCCTGCACAGAAATAAAATAACCCACCCAAATCTAACTCTTTCTGCACATGTTATATCTGCCTCCCCTGCAGTGCACATGGTTTTGCCCAATTGCTATCACAAATTCTGCTGCGATCAACTTGGAATTACCCCCAGTGTCATTTAGATTTAGTGCAGCTGCAGTTTTAGCTTGCCCTGCTGGAAAATGTATTTCACATAAATTCTTAGCGAAGACTGAATCTTAGGGGCCCATTAATCATGCATCGCATGTTGATTGCGATCTGGGAGGGATCTTACATCCCTGAATGTATAATGCAGCTCAAGTAGGACAGGGGCTCTGAAAGTAGCCCATCCCTGTGATGTGCTTTGGTGTCTGCCGGGACCGCACACGCGCAGAGGTTATTTCAGGGGAAGGTTCTAGGTGAACCCTCTGGCTGGCCAGCAATGCAATGTGTAGCGCACAGGCTACCACGGGCTGAATGGCAGTAGCTGCGGGGAATATTATCAGGAATGCTTTACATTCCGGATACTGGTAAATCAGGCAGCATCGCATTCCCCATAGAAACCAGTGATTCCTGCTGCGATCCCTCCTTCATGCATTCAGTAGATCTCTAATATTTGTGGATAACCCCCGTAAACATGTGCAAATATACTTTGATAACCCCATGCTACACATTGCCATTGACAAAGCTGACTTCCTAACAGGTTCATATTTATTAAGTAAGTATTCTAGCACCTCTCCTCTACCCCCTAACCCTGCCTTCCCGCAGCCTAACCCTTACCTCCCCCCATTTTTCATAATCCAAACCTCCTCTCCCCACAGTCCAACCCTCCTCCCTTAGTGCCTAAACCAAACCTCTCCCCTCCCCTGGTGGTGCCTAGCTGTTACCTCCCCCTCCATGCATCTTAAACTTTACCTTTCCTCCTGCAGCCTAAACCCAACCCCCCCGTCCCCCCGGCTGGTGCTTAAACCTAGGGGTGATGGGCAGAGGCGTCCCTTACCTCCTGGACACCCGGTGCGGCAGCAAGGAAAAGGGGGCGGGGCTTCGCGGCCCAGCGCCCGTTTTTGTCATTTGAAGGTCCGGAAAAGGGGCGTGTCTTTGCGGGCGGGGGTGTGTGGCTTTGATGGGCGGGGCTTCGTGTCACAACTGACACCCGTTTTCTTTAGTTACTGGTGGGGTTCGGGAGATGCGGGCTGCTTGCCGGGGAGTGCTGTACCTGCAGCGCTGGCTCCTACACAGTGACAGGAGCGGAGTGCTGCACATAATGTAACAGTGCAGCACTTGGCTCCTGCCACTGAGCAGGAGCCGGCATTTTGGTGTCACCCCTCGGCGGTTGACACCTGGGAGCGGGCCACACCCCCCGCCCCCCCCCTTGTGACGCCACTGGTGATGGGGGACCCAGAGATATCCATTTACCAGGCCCTATAATTTCTGTTGCCTGCCCTGCTCCATCACCCTCTTCCTGGCACTCTCCCTCTCTCTCTCTCTCTGACACTGTCTCTCCCTCTCTCCCTTATGCTGTGTATATCTCTCTCCCTGGCACTGTCTCTCTCTCTCTCTCTCTCTCTCTCTCTCTCTGACACTGCATGTCTCTCTCCCCCTTTCTTTCTCTCTCTCTCATACCCTGACACTGTCTCTCCCTCTCTTTCTCCCACTAACAGTCTCTCTCTCTTCCCGAGTTTCTCTCCTCCCCTGATACCATCTTTCTCTCCCCCTGACACTGTCTCTCTCTCTCTCTCTGACACTGTCTATCCCTCTCTCCCCCTGACACTCTCTCTGTCTCCCAAATGCTCTCTCTTTCCCTGACACTCTCTCATCTCTTTCTCTCTCCCTGACCTTCCTTTCTCTCTCTCTTTCTCATTTCTCTTTCTCTCACTCTCCCCCTTATACCCGCTTTGTCTCTATCTCTCTCCTGCTCCCCTAAGGGGCATTGTAGTGACAATGGCAGGGGTCACAGGTCCCTTTCAAGATTTTTCTACCACAAAGTTCTACATATGCCCCTGCTTCACACTGTCCTGCATAAGCTGCCTTGTCATTGCCTATCCTCACCCCTACCTCCCCCCTCACCCCAATGGCCACCAAATTTTTGCCAGACCACTGCGTATGGCCTGGGAGCTCGCCAGGGCTCCTGCAGAACTGCTGCCTAGCCAGAGAGACGATGCAGTGTAACTGCACCTCCATGTAACTGCTCTCCTGGGTACTTCACATTCTGCTGATGAAATACCCCTCTCTCTCTTTCTCCATCTCTCTGTCACCCTGTTGCTCTCCATGTATCTCTCTCTCTCTCCATGTGCCTTTCTCCAGGTCTCTCTCTCTCTCTCCATCTCTCTCTCTCTTCATGTCTCTCTCTCTCTCTACATCTCTCTCTTTTTATTATGAGGTATAACACAGAGGGGGCGACATTTAGTGATTTAGGGGAGCCAAAATTATATTATACAGTATCTTGCCCCCCAACCTAAAAATGTTCTGACACCCCTGCTTCTACTGATTTATTTTCCAGTACCCTCCACCCTCTCATTTGTATCCTTATCTCTTTTATATGATTTCACTATTATAGGTTGAGTATCCTTTATCCAAAATTCAAAAATCACACATTTTTGGTTCCCCTACTAAGATAATGACACACATTATATTAGCTATATATACACACATAATATATAATATATATGCCATTATCTCAGTAGCGAACCCAAGAATGTGGGATTTTGAATTTTGGATAAGGGATACTTAACCTGTACTGATTTTGATTCACCTCTAATCAATCCCTTCTTTAAGACAATAGGGTCTATGTACAAAGCCCTGGAAAGAGATAAAGTGGACGGAGTTAAAGTCCCAGCCAAACAGCTCCTAACTTTTATGTTACAGGCTGTGGGCAGATGTATTAAGTCAGGAGAAGTGATAAAGGTGATAACGCTCCAGCCAATTAGTGCCTAATTGTCAAATTACATGCTGGATTTGAAAAATGACAGAAGCTGACTGGCTGGTACGTGATCACCTTCCACTTTATCACTTCTCCAGGCTTAATACACGTGTTTGAAAAATATAAAGAAAATCATCAATAATATATGATGGATATGTGGTATTGCTGGCTAAATAAAAATGTAAATTATAAATCTGAGTGTGTTTACAAATGAACATGAACTGTTTCAGTGCAATGCAAAAAAATGTTTATGACCCTTAACAGACTAATAATGGTGATCTGGCAGAGTGCGGTGTATTGCCCAGCCACTACAGGAGAGTATCCAGTGGTCCGCTACGTGGTTGAAGAGCCACAGTTGGTGAAGGAACTAACTAGCTGTCCCTAATATGCCTTCCTTGTATTGGTGAGCCCATGGTCGGTGGTTCTTCTGAGATGGTTCCAATCTATAGATAAACAGTTAAAAGATAGACAGTCATTAAGTCGACACCATATGGTCGACAGGTTCAAAAGGTGGACAGTCAAAAGGACTACAGGGTCAAAAGGTCAACAGTCAAAAGGTCAACAGGGTCGACACATGTTTTCTAGGGTTTTTCATACTTTTGCCTCATTGATCCATATCACAAGCTATTACCATTGGTCACCTTACCCGAAACATGGGGAGCGGATTGAGCTCTCAAGGAGATGCATTTCAAAAAATTTGGTTAAAAAATATTTTAAGACACAAAATAACATAAACAATTTTTTTTTAATGTCAACCTTTTGACCGTGTTGACCTTTTAACTGTCGACCATAACGGATCAACCTAATGACTGTCTATCTTTTAACTGTCTAACTTCTATACCACACCCTTCTGAGATGCAGGGTGAAGGTGCGTCTGGCTGCTGGTGCCATGCAGTGATATCTCTCCCATTCCATCTCTCGGATGCTCGCTCCTCAGCACAGGCCACTCCTTCCTTTTTTGTGTTTGCAAAATGACAGGAACTGGTTGGTTGGTACTTCCAACTATCTCCATCCACTTTATCTCTCTCCAAGAACTGGCGTTTCTACAATGGGTGCAATGTGTGTGGTGCACATGGGCCCCTTGGTCCAGGGAGGCCCACACCGCAAACACTGCACCCGTTTTATTACTCACCTTTTAAGAGTCTCGCATCGGGCAATGCAGCAGCTGCACATGGAATAGTGCATCAAGATAATGGTGACCTAGGAGCTTAGGCTTGGGCATCAACCATCAATAGCTAGCAAACATCGATTGTCAATGGTTTTGCCATTGAAGGCAGAGGCTTTATTTTTTTCTTCACAACTGATAGCAGAGATCATGCATTTCAAAGCCGTGCCTTCCTTCTACAAACGGCTCTCCCAGATTCACGTGACACTGCTAGTGACGTCCATGGATGGCTAAAACCATTGATGGTTTTCTATCAGTGGATTGCTACCATTGATAAAAAGTATAGCTGGTACAAAATCGATGGATAGTCATTTGACAACCCTAGAGGACTTTTCTTCTTCAGATTGGAATGGCTTAGCACAGGGCGCATGTGCAGAACAGGTCTTGCAATATCACTCGCAGCCCCCTTTCAGCCGCAGCATTATTGACAAACTGTGGCATTTGGGAGGCAGCACCCAGCACTATTCTTCAAAATGGGGGTTCGTTGCCTCCATTTTAATGGCGTGATGGGTCCAAGGTCTTTGTTGTCAGACGCAGACTTCCTGCACCTGGGTGTCCAGATACGACAGTGAGCAGCTTACACAGGCTGGCCACTCTCCAAAACCATCGCGAATCACAACTATGATGATCCAAGGCTGCATTCTCAGAGGCAGCACTCAGATCATCGCTAATGCTAACAGGAAGCGCCAATCTTCCACAGATGCCTCCTGCTGCATTTGCATTTTAATTACACCAAATTGCACAGCCACTTCCTTACGGCTGTCCAGTTTCTTCCAAATATTAATCAGGCTCTGAGTGTTAGTGCAAGTACAGCTCTGGGATGATATGTGTGCATGTGGTGTTTTTTATGAGGGTAATCAGTCCCCCACAGGGTATAGTAACGGTGATAGAGACTCTAACAAAGAGTTTAATTAGCTTTGTTAAAGCAAAAATTAAGAGTCAAGTTTTTTCATGTTACACACAAATTATACACATATAATACAGATTGGGCTGGCTTCCCTATCGTAGAGCTGTAACCTCTAATTACTCCAAGTGGGAATGGAGCTCTATTATACACAATAAGTTGCAACAAGATGGAGATCTCTCTTATCATTCATCTGATACAGTCACATTAGGGATGCGGTCAAGATCCCGCCGGACGGAATCCTGGCGGTCGGAATACCGACACCGGAATCCCGAACGGCGCAATCCCGACATATTCTCCCTCTGTGGGTGTCCACGACACCCATAGAGGGAGAATAAATTAGTGTGCCAAGCGAGGCACCGTGCCCGCAGCGTGGCGAGTGCAGCGAGGGATTGTACCAGTTGGGATTCCGGTGTCGGGATCCCGTCCGGCGGGATTTCGTATTGATCCCTCACATTAATACTAGATACACTGTCTGTTTTTTTTACATTATGTACATTTCACTCTATCTGGTCCAATAAATCTGCCTAAGTATTTGAGAAGTTTATGTGCTAACCCTTGGAGAGATATAAAGTAGACAGCGATAAAGTACTAACCAACCAGCTCCTAATTGTCAGTTTTCAAACTCAGACTGTAACTTGACAGTTAGGAGCTGACTGGCTGGTGCGTTATCACCTGCCACTTTATCACTTCTCCAGGCTTAATACATCTACCCCATAGGCCTCTAAGCTTATTAAGGATTACATTATTAGTGCCTATATATGGGGCACATTTAATAAAAAATTATTTTCTTTTTCTCACACATTACTTTTTCAAACCAGGGGAGGATTGGAATGAAAAACCAGGGGGTAAATTTACTAAGACGGAAGTTCTATTTAAGATGGGATGTTGCCCATAGCAACCAATCAGATTCCAAGTATTATCTTCTAGAAGGTGCTAGATAAATGAGAAGTAGAATCTGATTGGTTGCTATGGGCAACAGCCCATCTTAAATAGAACTCCCATCTTAGTAAATATACCCCCAGCGTGGGAATTTTTAGGAAGCAGCCCTAATGGGAGTGTGGTCAGATGACGGATTGGGTTCAGTTGAGAGGGGCCTGACTGTACGCAATTGTAGACTTTCTTGTGCCTATTGCTGCAGATGTGTCTGAGATCAGGGGAGGATTTGAAACTAAAAATGGCCCTATAAAATTTTTGAGAAGTGGCCCAACATGGGCAGCACAAGAGGTATAACATACTGTGTAGCTATGGCAGCATCACTGGATGGCGGAGTTGCTGTACTGCAGATATCGAATAACAGAATGAATGTGGACAATACAGAGTAATGAGTGTGGTTGGCTGCCTGCCATGTGGGGAAGGGGCACATGACATCACACAAAACAGGCCCCACAGACACGTCAGCCTAACAGGAATCTTCCTAGTGAGCCCTGTGGCCAATCCGCCCCTGGCTCCAACCAATCAGCTCCTAACAGTCATGTGTTTGAAAAATGTCTGTTAGGTGCCGATTGGTTGGAGCACCATTTTGAATTAGTAATGAGTGATAACAAGACTCCACCGGGTATTCTGGTTTCCTCCCATAATCCAAAAATATACTGGTAGGTAAATGGCTCCCAACAACTTTAACCCTCGCATGAATGTGTACATGTGGTAGGGGATTGATGTGAATGGCCAAAATATTCTCTGTAAAGCACTGCAGAATATGTATGCACTATTGTAATAACTGGTAATAAATAAGGAGACTTGAGAGACCACTTGCAAGGTCACAGAGAGTTACCTCTCCTTACTGTACATCCATACAGTGAACTACAGAGGGCAATTGGAGGGCATAATCATGGCGTTGTGCAGCAAGTACAAGTCTGCTGAGATAATCGGCTTTTGATAAATTCACTAGGGGGGTAATTCAGACCTGATCGCAGCAGCAAATTTGTTAGTAGTTGGGCAAAACCATGTGCACTGCAGGTGGGGCAGATATAACATTTGCAGAGAGAGTTAGATTTGGGTGGGTTATTTTGTTTCTGTGCAGAGTAAATACTGGCTGCTTTATTTTTACACTGCAATTTAGATTTCAGTTTGAACACACCCCACCCAAATCTAACTCTCTCTGCACATGTTATATCTGCCCCCCCCCTCCCCCCCTGCAATGCACATGGTTTTGCCCAACTGCTAACAAATTTTCTGCTACAATCAGGTCTGAATTACCCTCTAGATCACAGGTTCTCAAACTCGGTCCTCAGGACCCCACACAGTGCATATTTTGCAGGTAACCCAGCAGGTGCACAGGTGTATTAATTACTCTCTGACACATTTTAAAAGGTCCACAGGTGGAGCTAATTATTTCACTTGTGATTCTGGAAGGAGACCTGTAAAACTTGCCCTGTGTGGGTCCTGAGTATCGAGTTTGAGAACCTCTGACCTAGATCCTTTAGAAGCCTTCCATCTGTTACAGACCTCCTAGAACTCACCAGTAGGAATGGTGGGACTGATACAATGGATCTAATTCAGTAAGGATTGCAAATTCTGCTAAATAGCAGAATTTGCAATCCTTTAGATCGCATGCTGGGGTCCAACCATCAAAGGGCAAGACCGTCCAACATGCGTTCAGCCGCGCCCCCCCCCCCCGACCACCCTGAACTTGCTGTCGCAATGCAATTTCAGTGTGATCGCTAAAAATGGGGTAGCCTCCTGCCGACACAGCCTGGCTGCGC
Source organism: Pseudophryne corroboree (assembly GCF_028390025.1). NCBI lineage: Eukaryota > Metazoa > Chordata > Amphibia > Anura > Myobatrachidae > Pseudophryne > Pseudophryne corroboree. The sequence continues at coordinate 243,729,823 of NC_086448.1, forward strand.
CCGCAGGAGGCCCGCTGCCATTTTTCTGATTGCAGCGGCTATGTGTGACATCACGCAGCAGCCCCGATCACGCCCACGCCACCCTCTGTTTATGCCACCTCACCCCCGTTTTTATGCCACACCCCCACAATGCTCTATCTCCACTTTAGAAATGAACCGTGCCGCCCCCTCCCTGCTCTGCGAACGCCTCTGCCTGATTGACTGGCAGAGGCATTCGCATTTTCTGCGGGGCAATCGTAAAAAATCTGGTTGGATCGCTCTTTGAGATCCAACCTGAATTAGCCCCTATGTATTGTCAGTGGGAGGTAAAAGAGTCAGCCTCTCCTGCTAATAACTGGCATCTAAATATTTTCTTCAGGACGTAGGACAGGAATTGTCTTATTGATATAGGTGAATATACTAATTTTTCTTTTTACTTTTTTTAACCAATCACACATGCTAGAATAGTATTCTGTGTACTTTCATACTTATACAGTACACAAATCATGTTCATTTTATAATAGCATTTGTCAAACTCAAATTTAAGCTGTGCAGTTACATTTGTTAAGTGTTCTAGAAAAAAATGGCATAAATTAGAAATGGGAGAGAAAATTATATAAAGGTGTTTTTCCTGTTAGGTAAATAGGTAGTAACACCCAGTAACCAGCAAAATCTGAAAAAATGAAAACATAACAGAAACAAAATATTACTTATATTTTAGATAAAGCCTTGATCACAAGTTTTAATATGGTATCAGCTACAAGTTTCTAATGGCAAATGATGTGAGGGAATAGCTCATGTTTTAGGCCCTCATTGAACTGCTGGCAACAACAGTGTGTCACATCGTTTACAGCTATATTCAGTAGTGTGACCTAACATATCTGCCAAGTGATTGTCAAAATCGTGGTCTTAACCACACATAGAGGGTTAAACATTCATTCATTTCTGCACCCAGACCTCTTTTCAGACTTACTCAGTGATCACCTATCCACCTGATCAGCCGGACCAATGAGTTGACATCACTTCTTTTATCAACGAGCCACAGGGATCAGCTCATTGCCTAAACAACTACAGTATGTTCCTCACTAGGATTGTTCTAGGCTCCAGTGTATCCTGTGATCATTTTCCAGTGACAACTATTCCTCCATGTACTCCTGCCGTTACCTGCATTCCACCTGCTGCTATTATTCCATCTATCGGCACTTAGTGAACCTCACATTTCCACTGGGCTACCATCCACCAGCACTGCGGCTTCTATGCTGCACACGGATTGCTTACAGTCACCCCACCGTCAGCACGACCTGTGTACCTGCAGTTCATTTCACCTGCTGCTGTATTCACTGCATACCATCTGCATTGATTTCATTCTACATCTTGGCTGACTACTTCCTTTGGCTGTTCTCACAAGCATTGCTCTGTTGTTCACTCAGGCTAAACAGCATACCTTTTGCTGATACTTATTTGTTTCCCAGTACTGTGTGTGTTGTCTAGGGTTGGCAGAATATGGTGCAGGTTTCAGGATTAGAGCTCAAGGTTGGGTTGTGGTCTGTGCACTCAGGTGCCCAGTACTGTTTTTACTCGGTCTGCTCCCCTGTTCCGAAGTCCTCATTGGGTTCCGGGGCCAGGTCTTGTGTTAGAGCAGTACCGGGGATATAGCTTTCTGAAGATCTTCCCTGGTTACATAAGACTCCGATTCCTGACTTGGACTCTGGTTTAATTTTGCCAGTACTATGCTGCTCTGAGTTCCGGAGGCTCTTGCTTCTGGAATGTGTCTCTGACCTGTTTGGTTTTCATTGATCATCAAATGAAAGGCCACCCAGTGACCTGGAGTTCCCTGGTTCCATTTCAGTATCTTTGCATATCACCAGTGCAGAGGAAGGATTTATGTTCTAAACCACTATTAGAGATGGTCTTAGCATGCTCGTGGACATACAGCGACCACCCTTTTCCCTCATGATTTCCATATGGAGCTTTAATGCTTTCAGGACTTAAAACAGGACAAAGAACATCAGAGCAAACCAATGGTTACCAGGGAAGGTAGTAAAATTTGGGGCAATCTAGACATGTAACTAAATACTGAACTTAATTATACAGATGGGTCCACCGTTATCTTGACTAGTTTTCTGTGCCTAGTCACAACATGATTTATTAGCATAAACCGTTCATCTATTGTTCTCAGCTGCAATACAATACAGAGAACAATACAGCAAGGGATTAAGTCATTAAAGGAAGGGATTATGTCTGACTGGCCAGTTTCAGTTAATCCTATTAAAGGTCAAGATAAATGTGGACCCATCTGTACTTATAGGGCCTGATTTATGTTTGTAAGTAAAGCAAAAAAAACAAACAACTTGGCAAAACCATGTAGTGTGGGGCAGATGTAACATGTGCCAAGAGAGTTACATTTGAGTGGGGTGTGTTCAAACTGAAATCTAAAGTTCAGTGTAAAAACAAAGATGTGTAACATTTGTGGGCATCATGCAAAAGCAGCCAATATTTACAGAATAAAATATAAATCAATTTGCTCTCCTTGCAACACAGATTGTTTCAGACACAAAGTACTTTTTTTTTGGCTTTGCTTACAAACATGAATCAGGCCCATTCTGTGATGTACAGAGTGCTTACTTTTTTACCATATAAACATGCACATACTAAATATATACTCTCATATTTGTGCAGCACACAAATGATGTCCTCATTTTAGCGTTTGTGTCGAATGTGTCTTGTGGATATGTGTGTGAGGAAACCTCAGGTTAGCAAGCCTGCCTTTGCTCATTATTCAGGCTTTAAGAAGAAAAAACATATGCAGTTCTACAATATGTCAATCATTTGGACAACTCTGAACTGACATAAACCTTTCTAAATAATTACAATACAATACAGGCATTATTTATTTTACAAGCAGTGCATAAAAAACAGCGTGACAGATCCTTTCACAAAATGGCAGAGCAATAATAAAGACATAAATAATTGAACAGTACTGAACTATGTGCTCTCCCGTGTATGGCGTACCACTGAACAGGTCAACTCTGTAGGTGTTCCTTTATATGTACAGAGACATGCCTTGTAATAGCATTTGCAGTGCAAATCAGATATATGCTGAGCTTTTATTTACAGAGACATTTATCTTTTCATTTCAGTAGCAGTCTCAGAATACCCATCACATTCCAACCTTGGCTTTATTCACTTGTGACTGTTAAATATACTGTATTACCAGGAAAATATGGAAGGTGAGCATGACACTGAAAGAAGAATTACAATCACACAGTGCAAAAGAAAAGTGAAAAATGTGAATTTATGGCACATAGATTGTACAGTACTACTTAATGGGAAAATTGTTACCTAGATATGAGCAGGTCAGAAATGTTTATAAGTTTTTAAGAGTACCTTTTTGGATGTTTTCTGTGCATAAAGTCACACCTTTAGAAAAAAAGAAATAATAAAATGTGTGTGTGTGTGTGTGTGTGTGTGTGTGTGTGTGTGTGTGTGTGTGTGTGTGTGTGTGTGTGTGTGTATATAATATATTAAAAAAATAAAATATATAAATAATATATATATATATATATATATATATATCCCCTTGATGAAGTCCGTTGCCATAGGACGAAACGCGTTGGGACTGGGACTTGCTGCTTAACCCTGAACTTCCCAGAGTGGACAGATAAGCTGTTTTTATTCAATTATCCTGTACGTTTGCTACCTGCATTTGCTTCAGGAATATTTACTTATTCGCCATAATTTTATGAAACTGGGATTTGCTGCTTAAACCATGAATTGTCCCAGAGTGGACAGATAAGCTGATTTTATTTGTTTATCCTGTACGTTTGATACCTACATTTGCTTCAGGACTGTTTATTAAATTGTTATATTTTTTTATGTTACCATGCTCTCATTCGGTTATTGGGACCAGCTAGGTTCCTAATTAAGAGTAATTGGTTTATACAGTACACACTATGTTTCTCTTTCTGTTTTAATTTACATGCACCAAAGTGTCATCAGAATTGAAGACGTGTAAAGAGATAAGTCATACTCTGAAATTCTACACTCGCTCACGTCTCACAGGGTGAATTATCACATTTATTAGTTTAAATTTAAACACCAGTAGGCGCTCTGTTGCACTTCATTTTTGTATATATTTAACCCACTTCTGGGCAGGAGTTGCCACCCACTAACAGCTGGGGGGTGTTTTATGATTAGAGTTATATATTTAATATACGCCGTTGTTTATATCAGGATCGTCCTAGGCGCTATTCTTCATTTTTTTCATATATATATATATATATATATATATATATATATAGATAGAGAGAGAGAGATCCGGCACCACTCAAGTGTTCGTGAACGCTTTGTCCCTAACGACAAGGTTAAACCCCGAAACGCCGCAGGACTCAGTAAAGGATGGCATCAGAAATCTTTGACAGTCCGCTTGAGTGCTGCTGGATATCTTTCTTTGTATGGGGCCAGACCTCTGACCCACGGAGGGCACCGGAGCAAGTTCAGCATTATAATCCACCAAGGAGTGCAGGGTGAACTATCCACACACGTATCTATCTATATATAAGCTTCCATCTGCGGACTCAAATCCTCAAACAAGTTCTATATTGTCTACTATTGGAACTTTGTTTGTAAATTTTAATGTGGTTTCTCTTTTACAAGTGTAATGTTTTAAATGTGAATAAATGTATTTCAAATTTTTTAAGTTTTCTGGAAGCCTTATTTAGGGCCTAAGTACTCAAGGTGGTAGAAGTGTAAGAGCTTCTACAGCGCTCTAAGATATTTCTGTAGTATGTCCCATTGTTGTACCCTCACTAACAGAGGGTTCCTCTGTTAGTAAGGGTATATATATATATAATATATATATACAGTATATATACCCATATATATATATATATATATATATATATAGGTGCTCCCAGTAGATCCCACTGTGATTCATGGGTCCACATCTATACACAAAGTTCCAGTAGTCTGGGGGGCACTCTCCTCAAAAGAACAGTCCAAAGAAAATATAATTCTTTAACAATTCATGGCTTTTATTCGGTCGATGTTTCGATTCAAAAGCAAGAATCTTTATCAAGACAAGCCTCATTCTTATTCAACTGTGATACATCCAAGTAACAGCGGAGAATAACTACAAGGAACAGAGGCAATAAAAACACAAAATCAATCTCCTGGGCCCATACACAAAACAACACCACTCTAGATACCGTAATCGCTACTAACACACTATAGTGTGTAAAATACTGTATATGGAGGACCTACGTTCAAGCACTCGAATATATACAGTAACGTGCTCAAAATAATATCAAGTACCACCAGGATCACAAACCAACCACCACAATGAGCCCAATAACACAAAAATACTCACTAGTATAGTGTCAACAGCTCCAGACCGTATGTAGCACCAAATTCAGGGCACAAAACAACATCCTCCAATAGATCCCACTAGGGGTATAGACATGAACCCTGGTATAAACACACAAAGGTCCACCAAGCAAAATGCATCAAGAAATATAATGCACAATACTTACTTAATAACAATATGAGACCTGGTTCAGTCTCCAGATATAAGATCCAATCATTAGATCACCGTAAAACAAATAACATAACATCAAAGGGTGCCAAATGTATCAACATCACATACCTGTAGACCTAAATTGTAAGTAATAATCCATATGCTACTCACCATCAGGGAAGAGGCACCATGTTCCACATGCTGGAGCTGTGTACAACTAATCACAGAAACCCGGCTATATAAGGGGGAGGGACCAGAAGTGCGCAGTGCGCCAATCAAAACGGGACCTACTAATCCAAATTGCTCCCAAACACAAAGTCCACAGCACCGCTGAGCAACCCAGTACCCAAATGTACACAATGCTAACCGGATCAACCAGCACAATTCGAAAGTCAATCCTAACCACAGACAGCCAGCTCCAGTCCGCCACTAACCGCCGCGGGCGGAAGCGGCGTGCATTCCATACACCAGATCCCGGAAGTGGTATGTGTTCCACTTACCGGAAACCAATGCTTACAAGGACCCAAAGGGAACACACTGATTGTGTGGGCGCATGCGCCCTCAGCACCATTAGTCGGCACATAAAGGCGCATGTGTAATAAGACCATCGCGGCTGGGAGTGGGTGGAGACCCCATTTTCTAGGAGTGATGAGGCCAGGGTCTACATCTTCCGAACCTCCTAGCTTCGACTACAGTGCTGCTAGGCCAATATGAATGACCTGTAGGTTACTTAAGTAGGTGATGATCCACAGATAATCCAGTGCTGAGTTTTTATCCCTCAGCATCATGTTTTTCCCTCAGATGCCTCCAGCTGCATTAGCATATTTTTTACATCATTGCTGCATCCAAAGACGCAACAGCGATGTGCAGTTTCCCCATCTCTAAATGGATTTTTTTTGTCTCTCTTTCCTCCTGTCTCTCTCCAGCACTTGATTTTTTTAAATAAAGATTACAAAGCCCAATCTAAGAAAAAATAATTGTTCTGCCGCCAAGGAAATTTTTATACAAATTTTGGACAATTTGGGGTTGATTAATTACAAAATAAAAGTAGTTTGTTTTTTTTCCTGAATTGTCTTTAGTTCTTGAGATAATGTATGCAATCAAGTACATAGGCCCCTTAGCCATAATGAGTGCATATGGGAATTTAGCGGAATATTCTCGGAGGTGTGTCACACTGCCTGGGGAAGTGATCCGTTGCACTTAGAAACACGTTGCAGATACACAAGCACTTTCTGTCATGTGAGAAATCAATTTCTAGGTTTTAATTATTTTCATTTTTTATTTTATAATTTATCATCAATATTTTTTATTGGCCTATGTTGTTTTAAAATATGGAATTTTTGTGCTGTTATATATATTATTGGTTCAGAAGTATTTTAAAAACACCAGATTTAAAAAAAAAAAGCTGTTTTTTAATAGACTTGCTTTGTATTCCCCATGATTTATTCATTTACACATTGCCAGTGGGACTAATACCCTAAATACAGTCTGCTAGATATCACTGTATACTATTTGTTTCTGGGACTGAAAGAATGAACATCCCAGGCATATGTCCTTTTATAATTTAATTCAATAAAATACATTTATTTTTTTAACCCATTGACTGATCTTTTCTATATATCAAGTTCTCGGTTTGTGTATGTATGCAGTCAGGAAGCCGCCGGTCAGAATACAGACCCCCAACATCCCAACTGCTTGAAATCTCGAAAGTGACAGTGGAGGTAAATCTCCCTAATCCTAACCCTCCTCCTAACCCCCCCTCCCCATTGTCTAACCCTAACCTTCCTGCAGCCTAACCTTAACCCTCTCTCCCCACAGCCTCAACCTAACCCTCCCACCCCACAGCCTAAACCTAACTCCTCCCCCCGCAGCCTACCCTAACCTCCCTAGTATGCCTATGTTCAGATTCCGGCTGTTTGGATTTTGGATTCGGCATTCTGACATTTGTCAAGATTCCGGTGCCAGTCTTCTGAGTGCCAGGATCCTGAATGCTGGATTCCCAACTACACCCCCAATTTCTCATTACCATATGAGTAAGAGATTAGATCTCCAATATATGGGAATAGTTCTGACCATAACTAGTGCCACAAAACACTTTTGTTTTTTAATTAGGGTTGCACATTGTTGGTCTAACTATTTTTAAAGAAACTAAATGTATATTCAGCACCGGAGAAACACACGCACAAATGTATCTCTTAACCCTGTTGGACTTTTTGTATTATTCAGGTGGCGCCAGTCCGAACATCTGCCTTTAGCTGGAATCCTGCCAGTTTTATTCACATCTCCACCTCTTCTGCACTCTCTGGACTGCCAGACCTAACTGCCATGCAAAAGTTATCTATCTTTATCTGCCTTAACCACCTTGGCATTCTTATTGCAGCTTATTGCACCTTTCCTTATGGGCAATTGCATACCATTCTCTCTCTATCCTGCACCTGTCAAAGGCGAAAAATATTGTAGTACACACAGCACATACTAACAACACACACATGCCCGCTGCGCGTGCACTTGTTCCGCCGTGCGTGCCCATATCCGCAATTTGCGTATGGTCGCTCCCGCGGTCCTGCGCGTGGTATGGGTATTTACGGCAGAGGTTGTGAACGCATGGAGGGCTATCAAAACATTACATATTTAATCCAAATAGTGCACATTGTACACATAGTCCCCTTGCACCACATCAGAAAATTATAGCTGTTTAAATGGTAACAGAACAAAGGGATTCACCTTTACAGGATAGGAGGGGACAGAACAAGGTTGCAAGGTGGTGTTTGGTATCCAGCTGTAGGGTATTTTAAGGGAAACATTCTGGTGTTGGTTTGCGGAAGATCGCATGTTCCTGAGGATAGTTATGTGCAGAAGCAGAATATAGATATAAACTGTATTTACTGTACATTATGTATGCAGCGGGAATCCAGAGGAGACCACCTACAAGAGCAGTGAAAATAGACATCGCCCACCTATTCAAACAGACCTATGACCTCTCCTGTACTGTAAATGACCATCCCTGTGTCCAATGGACAAAGAGATTACAGTATCCATTGTGTTATATTTTGGATGAAGTGAACAAAGAGAGCCTGCAGCAGGCTTGGTCACACAAGACTCTCAACGCAATCAACCTGATTGCGGAGGACCGGGCCGGGTTGCGCAAGCGAATCTACTCACGTATGTACATTGACTGTAGCCATTTACTCTGTTGTATTGTAGTGCATAATTTGTATTGTTAACCCCCTTTCAGATATATTACTCTGTGGAGTCGGAACCCAGTGATTAACTATAAATCGGTGTTGTGTCCTCTTTTCCCTGCTAAGGTTTTAAAGTGTAATAGCATCACACTGCATTGCTGCATAAGGTTTAAAGTGTAATAGCATCACACTGCATTGCTGCATAAGGTTTAAAGTGTAATAGCATCACACTGCATTGCTGCATAAGGTTTAAAGTGTAATATCATTGCATTGCATTACTGCGAAGGTTTAAAGTGTATCTAAGTGTGTTTAAGGTATAGCTTTCATTCCTGCATATCCTTTTTAATAACAAATATATACATCAATGAGCTTTGGAACTCAGATAATGTGTGGGTGTATTGTTTTCTCTTAAGGGATACAGCGTTTGCAATGTACAGCGCACTTTTATCGTATATGGTAATAAGATGTGCCTGGCGTCTGCAATATATATTAGAGCGGGCATTTTAAATATTTGTGAGAAATCTAAAAATGGCATTCATAGATGGGGGCTCTGTTCCGCGATATCACGTTCTTGATAATGCACTGCACATTACAAATGCGGCTGAAATTGACCGGCTCCAATGGACGCATTGAGAAGTTGATGAAAAAATCATATCCGTGTGTATTGTGTTGTGTTATTAGTAAGACGCTGATATGAAAATTTCAAGGGACAATGCGTTTCTCATAATATTTAAGATGCTAAAATGTATTTTTATTGTTGCAAAACAAGGTTCAAATAAGTCATAGTGTGTTTGATTCAGATTGGATTGTTTATCTGTTCAGTAGGTTTAAAAGTATATTTAAAAGTTGCGGCATAGCTTTGATATACTTTTTATTTTTAACTCAGGCCTAAAATAACTTCAAGTGCTTGCATAGTGCGTGATTTCTTTGTGACAAAGGAAGCCGCATGGTCTGTCCTCCATTTTGGACTAATCACATGGCCTGTCCACCATTTTGTGTAACCCTCATGGATGTGGAAGGGGGAGGAGCAACGGCCATTTTGGGAAGGTCATTTTTTTTAAATGGCTGATTTTCAGTCTGCTCAAGAATAATCAGCTCTCCCTGGTCACAATCAATCACCATTTATGAGTTACCAATGCATTTATTTAACCCATGCCATAGTCAATTACAAATAGTTTCAGATGGGGCTTAATGAAAGTTAATAGTAAGATGAATACTTGATGTAGGAAGTACACACAGATAAAAAAACAAAAAACAAAAAAAAACAAAGTTTTTTTTCCCTTTTACCTCTAAGATTTAGCTAACTCTGCTTACTATAAGATAGCCATTGAAATGCAAATTAACCTGTGTAACTGCTTTTTCTTAGCAGTGAACAACCCTCTTGAACAGGCAGTCAAAAGCACACAGCATTGATATGCAAATTAGAGACTTTAAAGGAAATGCATTCATTTCAGTAGGTGTGTACTGTGTGGGGGTTCTATGAGAGTCAAGTGATATATATTATATAAATATATATTTTATATAATATTATTATAATTATGTGTATATTTATATCAGTGTATGTTCTGCAAGATAGCTATCCAATCTGAATCATACCATTTGAATTATTGATTATTGCTAGATTAATTTAGAACTATGTGAAAACCGGAGATATTTGGTGCTATATAGTTAAAAAAAATTAAAAAAAATATTTAAGGAAGTAAATGAAAGACACACACGCAGCCTGGCCTAGTTGTAAAGGTTTATACAGAAGAAACTGTGTGTTGTGTTAAGTGAGCGATTATAGTTAATATTGCTCACATTAATAGAATTGTGTGATTTGTACTATTGCGGACGTGCGGTTTTTGTACACGTGTCTCGGACAAAGTACGGGACTGCATACGCAACGTAAAGACATACGCACGGTCGCGTGTTTATGCAGCGTGCGTAAGGGTACGACCGCTAAGTACAAATTATACAATAGTGTCGTTTAGTTTAAATGTGGGATAGTAGCCACGCTACAATAACACAAGATTGCCCAGTTTCCAAATTTTAGTTTAAAACCTTTTTTACTGTATTGCCTCTGGGAATAAAGCTGATTTATCTGAATGAAAGTTAATTTTCTGTACAGAAAAACCAAAGTGTATTTGAGTGAGCGAACGTGAGTGAGTGAACGTAACATTGAACGTGGTGGACCCCAGGAATTCTGGATCCCGTAGAAGTGGTACACCGAGTGAGTGGAGACTCGGTGGCGTGAGGCAGCTGACTCATGTTAATATAGATTGAAGTACAAAGGAGCAAGGTAGCAGAGTACCGCAGACCAGAAGGTCAGCGAGGTTTAGAATACCACAGACCAGAAGGTCAGCGAGGTTTAGAGTACCGCGGCCCAGGGGGTCAGCGAAGATACCCATATAGGCTTTTTTTTATATGCTCCGGCTGAGGTTTCGCAGCCTGAAAATCGATTCCATTGGTCGTACGGCGGATAAGTAACAAGTACCGATACGCTGTGCGATTGGACCGCGCGTTCGTGGGTGCAATATTAGCCCAACGTTATACTCTTTTTACGAGCTTTGCGTAAAATCGTGGTATTATTAGCGCTGTATATAGCATACGCAAGCGTGATTTGTGTATAAAAAAGGTTTAGGGAGTTTTCGCTGGTCTCTCTCAGGAGATCTCCAACTGCCTATATTTACTGGAAAGGGTAAATTATTCCCAGAAACTTCCAGTAAATAGAGGTTACACAGGGGCCCTAGGTTGGGTACATTGCCTGCGCTATCAACAGTGTATGGTAGTATTGGCCAACGTGGGCGTGAGTGGGTGAAAGCACTCGGAGAACTTTCACCGTTGCCTTATATTGAGTATTTTGTTTTTTTGTGGGATTAGCCGAAAGGGTAATACCTGCAAATTATGGGGGCCAGTTGCTCAAGTAAGGGACGTGCAACCAGGGTTCAGGTTGAAATTCCGCGGCCCAGGGGGTCCGCGAGGTACATAATGTGTGAGAAGCATGGACCACACACAGAAGTTTTTTGCAATGAATGGGAACGTATGACTGCGGAAGATAGGGAACCATTCCCTAAGGTAGGCAGTTTTGAACCAGAGTTATTGCAGAATTTAAGGATTAGGATATGTCTGATAAAATCCCGAAAGCAAAGGGTCAGACACACAAACTGTTTAAATTTATGGCAGCAAGAGGGCGATATGCAAAGGGAACTAGCTCACGCAGCAGGTTCCAAACCTAGCAGGAAAATGATGGCAACTGCACCACCACCACCGTATATTGTAGGGGAGAAAGTGGCTACAGACAATGGCATATTGGTATCTGATAAGAGTATAGTTGATAAATGTACTAATGCTAACCCGTGCAAGTTGTATCCCATTTTAAACTTTCCTCAGAACTGCGAGCAAGAAGATGAGCCCAGCACGATATCGGCACTCTCTCTAGCAGCCACCATACAGAACACTCAAGTGGGCACGGCCCAACCAGTAAGATCAGTTGTAAGGCCCCCTAGCGGAGGGATAAGTGAGGTCGTGTCCACAGGTAAGTACGGTACCATACATTATGCAGAGACAATAGCACCTCAGATTGTGGAGTCAACTCAGAATGATGTAATTGAACTAAATCCTGTCAGGGTGATCGCAATCCCCAATGGGAAGACTGACGCACAGGAAGTCACTCCCATCAGGAACATTGCTATGCATTGTCCCTGGTCCCGGACAGAATTGAGGACAATTATGTCTGAATTTCCCGATCCCAGAAAGGATCTAGTCGCATGCCAGAGGTTCATTAAAGAATTAGGTAACGCCACCGAACCCACAAACAAAGATTGGCGAACAGTGCTACGAGTTTGTTTACCTTCCAATATTGACCCTGCAAAATTCATTACTGATTGTAAATTAGACGCAGAAGTACCTCTCACTGATGAGTACACTCAGGAGAATGTACGACAAATCAATCTGCAATTAGGAGTATATTTCCCTACTGTAGTCAAATGGAATAAAATCTTTTCCATAAGACAAAAAGAAGGTGAAATGGCATCTGAATATTTCCACCGAGCACTGCAGGAAATGGCTAGATATACTGGGGTCGAGGACATTAAGAAAAATGTACATCACAGGGAGGTAGCTGTGTCAGTATTAATGGACGGGTTAAGAGAAACATTAAGAACAAGGGTACAAACCACTCTACCTAACTGGAGAGGTATCTCGGTGGCTGCATTAAGAGAGTCTGCTATCGAGCACGATCGGAACGTCATTAAGCACAGGGAGTCACAGGGGGATAAGCTGATGACAGTAAGTATAAATGCCCTTACAACCAAACCACATCAGCCAAAACCCCAGACCCCTGATTGTAAGTCACGTTTAGTAGTATGCTATAACTATCGGAAGGAAGGACATTTTGCACGGAACTGTAGTTATAAAGGCACACATAAGGTATATCGACCCCCTAGACCAGGATATGAACCACATTATAATACACATGATAGGGATCAGGGATCGCATAGGAGAAGTTATGAGCCGCATGCAGGGGAAACAAGGAGGTACCCACCTAGGAGGGACTGGCAGACCTCCGAAAATTCTCAGTTACCCCCCTCACATATTGTAGCTACCAGTGCGCTGCGGGAGGGTCACAATATACAATAGGGGTTGGGCCACACCTGTAGTCTGCAGCCAGTGAAGTTGATTGCTAGCCTTGGTAGTGAACCTGCGGTCACAGTTGATGTAGCTGGTAGATCACTACCTTTTCTTGTAGATACAGGGGCGGCCAGGTCAGTGTTAAATTCAACGGTAGGTATGAAAACCACAGGTAAAACAATTTAGGCAATGGGAGTAACAGGAGTAGTGCAACACTACCCTTTGAGTAGACCTGCGGAGATTACGATAGGGCCCTTGCAAACCAAGCATTCCTTTTTGCTAGCTGCATCAGCTCCGACTAATCTACTTGGGAGAGATTTATTGTGTAAAATGGGGTGTGTCATATATTGTACTCCTGAGGGTGTCTTCTTGGATATACCCGAGAATCATGTTCAGGAAGTGCAGGATATGTTAGACACCCCACAAGGGCTAATGTCACACTCTGCTGGTATAGACAGGTGTACATCCAAGGTAGAGGAAATTATCTCACAAATACCGGGATCCCTCTGGACCAAAGATGGACAAGACACTGGATTGATGGCGAATGTAGCTCCCGTAGTAGTACAAGTAAAAGATGGTAGGATAGCTCCAAAAATCCCTCAGTATCCTCTGAAGCCAGAGGTGGAATTAGGAGTGTACCCAGTCATAGAGCGCTTGCTACAACAGGGCATCCTAGTTAGGACGTCCAGCACTGCCAATAGTCCCATCTTCCCTGTGAAAAAGAGTGGGGGGAGGGGATACAGGCTAGTGCAGGATCTAAGGGGGATAAACAAGATAGTTGAGAGCCAATTCCCAGTAGTGCCAAATCCAGCTGTCATCCTCATGCAAATTCCCCCTACTGCAAAATTTTTCACTGTCATTGACCTCTGTTCTGCTTTCTTTTCTGTCCCTCTGCACCCAGACAGCCAATACCTGTTTGCATTCACATACAGGGGAGTACAGTACACCTGGACTCGCCTACCCCAAGGTTTCATTGACAGCCCAAGTATTTCTCCCAGGCTTTGCATGACTGTTTACAATCCTTTCAACCTGAGAGTGGATCAGTATTAATACAGTATGTAGATGACTTACTGCTGTGTTCTGATTCACTCGAATCATCCTTGAAAGACACGAAACAGCTTCTGTTTCACCTTTCTAATACGGGACACAAGGTTTCAAAGGATAAGTTGCAGTTGTGCCAGACCAGGGTAAAATATTTGGGACATTGCTTGACGCAGGGACTTAGACACCTCACCGCTGATAGAATACAGGCGATTCGCGACATGACTCTGCCACAAACCCAGCAACAGATCCGCACTTTTCTTGGAATGTGTGGGTACTGCCGAAACTGGATCCCAGGGTTCTCCATACTGGCTTTGCCTTTGCAAGAAATGATCTCGTCAAACAAACCAGATCGGATATCGCACACAGATGAGTCTGAACTGGCATTTGAGAGACTCAAACAGTGACTATCACAGGCACCTGCATTAGGCATGCCAGATTATGGGAAACCCTTTGAATTGTACGGTACGGAAAGTGCTGGGTGTGCGGCAGGTGTCCTAACCCAGAGACATGGCTATGCCAGCAGGCCGGTAGCTTACTACAGTGCACAGTTGGACACCGTAGCGCGGTCTCTCTCCACATGCTTGCGAAGTGTTGCAGCGATAGCCTTGTTAGTAAGCAAAAGCGAAGACGTAGTGTTAGGACACAACCTGACAATCCATACACCTCATGCAGTGTCAGCCTTACTGAACTCCGCCCAAACCAGACATGTCTCATCAGCACGGTTTACAAGGTGGGAATTAGCACTAATGGCCCCTGTAAACATCACCATAAAGAGATGCAGCGCACTAAATCCTGCAACTTATCTGCCGGGTGTGCCTGGACAGGCACAAAGGGTGGAGGATGAGAATGATGATGAAGGAGGATTTAGTACAGACACTGACACGCATGAGTGTATGGAATACCTGAACCAAACTTTCACTGCAAGACCCGACATTAGTGACAACCCACTGGAAGGCGTAGATTTTACCTTTTACACTGACGGTAGTAGCCACAGACAGACGGACTCGGGAGACCTGTGTACTGGATACGCAGTCGTAGATGACAGAGGTATCATAGAAGCTGAGCCCCTGGGCCCACCGCACTCAGCACAAGTTGCTGAGCTGGTCGCCCTAACCAAAGCGTGTGAATTGGCCAAGGGTAAGTCAGCCAATATATACACAGATTCTAGGTATGCCTTTGGAGTAGTGCATGATTTCGGGGCCCTATGGCGCCTCAGAAGTTTCATGACGGCAGCTGGCACACCTGTAGCGCATGCATCTCACATAAAAAGGCTTCTAACAGCGATACAAGAACCAGACAGAGTGGCTGTTATCAAGTGCAAAGCACACACTTACAACCAAGATCCAATCTCACTTGGTAACAGCCGGGCAGACGAAGCTGCTAAATCAGCAGCCAGCACCCCCATACAAACAGATATCACATCACTGATGATATTTAACACAATCAACACACAAAAATTAAGTGAAATGCAAAATTTGTATTTACCACAGGAAAAGGCGGTCTGGAGGTCGAAGGGGTATGGCCAGGAGTCCTCAGGACTCTGGACAGATGGACAGGGTAAGCCAGTGGCCCCCAGAGCATATCTTCCAAGCTTAGCTGAGGCGGCACACGGTCTGACTCATCTGGGTAAAGAGGGTATGTGTAAGCTGGTGAGAGCCTACTGGTGTGCGCCAGGATTCTCTTCTCATGCGGGTAAGAGAGCAATGACATGTCTTATTTGCTTGAGGAAGAATATTGGAAAGTCAATACCAACAGAACCATCCCATATCCCACCGACAGACGGCCCTTTTCAGGTAATACAGATTGATTTCATACAGTTACCACCCTGTAGGAATTTAAAATATGTGTTAGTCTGTATTGATGTGTTTTCCAATTGGGTAGAAGCGTTCCCTGCTGCCACAAATACTGCTACGTTCACTGCAAAGAAAATTGTGCAGGAATTTGTGTATAGATATGGTATCCCTAGAATAATTGAAAGCGATAGGGGTACCCATTTTACAGGTGAAGTCTTTCAGGTTATGTGCAAACTGATGGGAATTAATAGCAAAGCTGCACACTCCGTACCGCCCACAGGCGAGTGCGAAGGTGGAGAGAGTAAACAGCACTATTAAGAACAAGCTGAGCAAAGTGATGGCTGAAACTGGATTGTTGTGGCCAGAAGCTTTGCCACTAGTATTGTACAGCATCAGAACCACTCCCTGGTGCCCCCTTAACCTATCACCCTTTGAGATTCTTTTTGGTCGACAACCCCATGTAATGATAGACCCCCAGGATGATTTGAAATGCAATAACGAAGTGACTGTAAAATATTTGGTTAAGATGAGCCAGCAGCTGAGGAATCAAAATAGAAATCTAAAGCTGGTGATTCCTGACCTACCGAACAGTAATTGTCATTACATTGAACCTGGAGATTATGTAATGATTTGAAATTTTCTACGCTCAGGTTGCCTCATTGACAGGTGGGAAGGACCGTACCAAGTCTTACTAACCAGCACGACAGCATTAAAGGTTGCCGAAAGAGAGACTTGGGTCCACTCGTCCCACTGTAAGAAGGTCGCTGACCCAGAGAGAACCCGTGACAAAGAGCAGAGTGTAGAGAACATCGTATCACTGGAGTGTCTGTTCCGGAAAGGTTGAGAGGCAGTACTGTTGAGACGGCACCTGAGCGCGGAGAACAACAAGACCGGAGGCGGTTGTCGCACCAGTTTTCTTTTTCCTTTTTTTATTATTTTCTCCATATCCCACTACCCTCCTTCTCTCCCTCCTTTCCTCCCCCTTCTTGTTCAATTTCTCTCCCCTTAACAAGATGGACATACCCCAAGAGACTGCATTCCGGGTTTTCCTGTTAACCCTGTTGTTGACCAGAACAGTCTGTTTCGGTGAAAGTCCCAGAGAGGTCGAGAAAGGATCTGGAATGGGTTCTGATGGTGAGGACGGATTTGTAGAATTCCAAGAGCAACACATCACTCGAGCAAAGGCGAGTATCAGAAAATGATCTGGTAGTCAGGGAGCTAGGAGGCACTGTGAAGGGTTATTGGCTGAGGAAAATTGCATTTGTAGGAATTGTGAGAACATAGTTGAGGATGGGTGCATCCAGAGATGTCAGTCCAGCCTTAATATCAACATGGACCGTCATCCATTGAGTGATTACCACTCACTAGTGGGTAAGGTCTTAAACCAGACAGAATGCTGGGTGTGCTCACAAGTACCTCAAGGTCAGAGCAAGTCAGAATTAGTACCGTACCCTTTAACAATAGATGAGGTACTCGAATTACGGGGTGGGAGACCGGTGGACAAGAAATTTAATATTTCTAGGCCCCCTAGTTTGAAGCTCCACCAGTATCATGTAGAAAGATCCTTATTATGCTTCAACATTTCCAATTACCGAAAACCAGGAAATTGGGAGGTGACATGGAATAACCAGACCATGGCCTTTTCGCATAGAGCTGATAAGATACCCATAGACTCTGAACTTGTACGCCAAATAGCCAACAGTGGATGGTATTTTCGGTATAGGTATACTCAAGGAAGCAAGACCATGTGGGTTGGGGAAGTATCACCAGGGTACTGTGCTCATATCATACAGCCTGATACTTGTACTGAACAGATGAGAGAACTAGGGATTGGGTTTTTCACTTGGAAAGTTTGTAATATGGTAATGTCATATTCTGTCCCATATGTTCTCCCCGATGATGCCTATTTCGTATGTGGGAGGAAGGCGTATAAGTGGCTTGCCCCAAACTCAGAGGGATTGTGTTATGTTGGAAGAGTGTTGCCAGAGGTCATGACCATAACCCATGATAAGATGAAAGATGTTCACCGCAGTGTTCAGGCTCCTTATACTCATACTCACTATGAACACATCATCAAGAGACACCTCATAGAGAGGACAGAGCACGTAGCCTCTGATTTGATCCACGAATCCACCGGGATTCAATTCCTTCTCGTACTAGACATCACCCGTACTGCCAGAAGAATTATAAATTATAGGTATATCCATGCGCTAGCGAACTTGATAGACAATATCACTGAGATGTATGACGACACCTTCAGGTATACGGGTAGGGAGTTACAAGCTTACAAGACAGAACTGATCCAGCACAGGATGGTCCTATATTATATCACAGCTGTGACGGGTGGGTATTGTGTCACTTTGGCAACTCAATATGGTGTGAAGTGCTGCACGTATATTACAAACAACACTGACGACCCCACGGAGATTATCGATCAAAAGATGGACGATGTCTTGCAGTTGAAGTGGGAGTTCCGAAGGAGACACAACCTTACCTTGACTGCTGTGAGTAATGAACTGACCGGCTGGATCTCATGGTTGAACCCACGAAACTGGTTCTCAGGATTAGGAGAGTGGGCTCAAAATGTTATTATGAGTGTGGGAAAGTTTCTCCTTTGTATCCTGGGAGTCGTCATAATTTTTGGTTTGATATTTAGGTGTGTTCGAATTCTGATGTGGTGCAAGCACAGCACAAAATTGATGAGTTTAAGGAGCGAGGGCATTGTTACAGCAGCAGATTTAATTTACGACCCATCCATAGAGACAGTGTTGTGATAAGGATTGCAAATGAATTCCATGGCCTGTTTCTTTCACCCGTTTTTCCTTTGTCTCCCCCTCTGCCCAGATCCACCCATCCGGAAAAGACATCGGCCCTACCCAAGAATGTTTATGAAAATGTTATGTGAATGTATTTTAGATATGTGTCTTATCTTCATCTCTACAACCTTCAGGTAATGACACACATAGTCGACAGGTGATATCCACATGTACTAGCACTCACATATGTTCCCCTTCCATGTATCATCAACTAAATGTGCACCCCATTTGTTGGAACAAGAAGCCGAAAAGAGCTTGGTAGTGTTTGTTGGCCCACTTACAGACCCTTAATATGGGATAAGAAGGATTTAATGTATACTTCGCAATAACTCGAAGCTTATCTAGAACATATACAGCACGATGATACATGCCCCTCAGACATGGATTCATACATACATGCTTTTACTATCCCACTAGGTCATACCTTTCCTGCCTACACCTCTCCTCCTACCTTCCAATCATCTGTAGATATTGTATTGTATATTTTTCTGTTTAGTGTTTAGATAGTGGCAGTTATTGTTGACTGCCAAAGGGTGGACTGTCAAAGTCGAAAAATATTGTAGTACACACAGCACGTACTAACAACACACACATGCCCGCTGCGCGTGCACTTCTTCCACCGTGCGTGGCCATATCCGCAATTTGCGTATGGTCGCTCCTGCGGTCCTGCGCGTGGTATGGGTATTTACGGGAGAGTTTGTGAACGCATGGAGGGCTATCAAAACATTACATATTTAATCCAAATAGTGCACATTGTACACATAGTCCCCTTGCACCACATCAGAAAATTATAGCTGTTTAAATGGTAACAGAACAAAGGGATTCACCTTTACAGGATAGGAGGGGACAGAACAAGGTTACAAGGTGGTGTTTGGTATCCAGCTGTAGGGTATTTTAAGGGAAACATTCTGGTGTTGGTTTGCAGAAGATCGCATGTTCCTGAGGATAGTTATGTGCAGAAGCAGAATATAGATATAAACTGTATTTACTGTACATTATGTATGCAGCGGGAATCCAGAGGAGACCACCTACAAGAGCAGTGAAAATAGACATCGCCCACCTATTCAAACAGACCTATGACCTCTCCTGTACTGTAAATGACCATCCCTGTGTCCAATGGACAAAGAGATTACAGTATCCATTGTGTTATGTTTTGGATGAAGTGAATAAAGAGAGCCTGCAGCAGGCTTGGTCACACAAGACTCTCAACGCAATCAACCTGATTGCGGAAGACCGAGATGGGTTGCGCAAGCGAATCTACTCATGTATGTACATTGACTGTAGCCATTTACTCTGTTGTATTGTAGTGCATAATTTGTATTGTTAACCCCCTTTCAGATATATTACTCTGTGGTGTCGGAACCCAGTGATTAACTACAAATCAGTGTTGTGTCCTCTTTTCCCTGCTAAGGTTTTAAAGTGTAATAGCATCACACTGCATTGCTGCATACGGTTTAAAGTGTAATAGCATCACACTGCATTGCTGCATAAGGTTTAAAGTGTAATAGCATCACACTGCATTGCTGCATAAGGTTTAAAGTGTAATATCATTGCATTGCATTACTGCGAAGGTTTAAAGTATATCTAAGTGTGTGTAAGGTATAGCTTTCATTCCTGCATATCCTTTTTAATAACAAATATATACATCAATGAGCTTTGGACCTCAGATAATGTGTGGGTGTATTGTTTTCTCTTAAGGGATACAGCGTTTGCGATGTACAGTGCACTTTTATCGTATATGGTAATAAGATGTGCCTGGCGTCTGCAATATATATTAGAGCGGGCATTTTAAATATTTGTGAGAAATCTAAAAATGGCATTCATACACCTTAAAAGCCATTCCCTCTAAGTTATCTCCTTCCACTCCATTCTTCTTTGTATTTCATCTTTATGTTTAAAAATCCATCAAGATAGCTCCACCTACCAGTCCCCATCTACTTTACTTGTATGTAACTATGCAACACCACCACACCCCAATCCTCTGGGACATGGTTCACATGTGTCTATTCCATCCTTTGCTTTATTTGTCATTTGACCAAATCTTCTACCACCTTCTCTACATACTATAGCACACTGCCCACGTGGACCCAGGCTGCCTCCTGAACTTGCCTCACTCCATTCACATCTTTCCCTCATACTTGAATCATACTTTTATCTCATCCTTCCCCAAAAAGTTTTGCTTGACCCTGTCTCTTTCTCCAGCTACTGCCCACATTCTCTCCTACCATTTTTGCTAGAGTAACATGGATATTATGGGCATTGAACGGGTGCATGGGATGAGGTCATCAGGGAACAAAGGTCACAAGGTCAGCTCTGATCCAACATATAAAAATACATCATAGGTTTCTTTGGGGTAGACACAAGACCTACCAAACCATATGTTGACTTCAAACCTGTTAATTGTGAATGTAGCATTATCCTTGCTGATGATGATACTGTAAGGATGATGATGATGATTATGATAATGAGGTACATGTTGCACCCGATGACAGCTACAAATTGGAAACTATAACTTTTCAGTCATTGTAATTATTTAGAATAATTCCACAGTAATAATTCCAAACCAGCCACAGCAATCAGTGCTAGCTTTCATTTTGATCCTGATTCTGAGTCAGACTCCAGTGGTAATGAGGATGGAACTGTGACAGATAAGAATACACATGAACGCAGTGGCGTAAGTTCGTCCCAGTTGCCCGAAGGCAAGTTAAATATTGGTGCCCCCCTATATATATATATATATATATATATATATAATATATATATATAGAGAGAGAGAGAGAGGGTTCTGAAAAAGTATACATATTTCATTGTCACTTATTTTAAATCAGACATTTCTTAACAGTCATACCCAAGATTAGAACCCATGATCTGTTACACTGAAGGCAGACACCTTACTGATAGAGATATTTGCTCCTGCATAGCATGCCTGCAGATTTTAATTATATGAAGCTACTTACAAGTGTCATTTCAAAACCATTGCAACTAGGCAGATCCATGTAGTGTGCAGCCACACACTATATAGATCCGCTCAGTCACGAGCGTGATACCCAGGATTAGAACCTACAACCTATACACTGGAAGCAGGCACCTTACTGATGAAGCTATTTGCTGCTGTATAGGAAGTATGAGAATTCTAACTATATGAAGTTATTTGTAAATGTCAGAGAATTAACTTCTTATAGTTAGAATTCTCATGCTTCCTATACAGGAGCAAATAGCTTCATCAGTAAGGTGTCTGCTTCCAGTGTAAAAGGCCGTGGGTACGAATCCTGGGTATGACAGTTGTAAATGTATATCTATAATAAAAAGGGTGTGGTGTACAGTGCAATGAGGAAGAGATAGCAGCGGCTATTAATTAACTTAATTGAATGGTATTGCTGAACACAATGAAAGCGAAGAGAGGTTCCCCCCTACATAGCAGGAGCCCGACGACAGACAACTCCGTTGCCTCCCAGAGTTACGCCTCTGCACGCGTGTACAGTATAGTTTCTGGGCAACAACTATGCAATCGTACAGAACTGTTCCATCTAGGAGTGTTGTGGACATGTAAGTTCGATCGGAATTTGGACACTTATTTTAGATGGATCTATTGCACCCAGCATCAGGTGAGTGCAACTCCACACACTAATGACGATGACTGCATCTGCGGACATAAAACAGTAGGAGGAATAGGCTACCACATACAGTTGTATAGATCTCTGGCATATATTGATGAATGCTTGAATTAGTGTAAAGCAGTCAGTAGGCAGCTGCGCCTTGTGAAAAAGCAGCCACCATTTTGTGGGGCTCAGAATCAGGCCCTCTGAGCTGAAGTTTTAGGTCCTCATACCTAGTTTCAAAGTTTATTTTTTGCCAAGCAATCCAGTAACATTAATTCACAGAAAAGCAGACACTCGCCACACAGATTGCTCTTCTCACAGCGGCATTGCATTTGCATGAAATTGTATTATAAGATTACACATATAGGGAAATGTATTTCTTAGTCTGTGTTTATCTTAGCCTCTAATCTACACTTAGTTTTATTTATCTTCATTCTGCAGCAATTTTTTTTTATCTGATTCATTTTATAAACTGAATAACTAAAATCATGTAAATGCTGTCAGTGTATATTAAGTACCAGTTTACATAGAAATAGGCCATACATAATATCTGGGGACTGATTCTGAGGTGGGACTAAAGCAAAACAGAACAAGTAACTATGGGGGTAATTCAAAGTTGATTGCAGCAGCAAATTTGTTAACAGTTGGGCAAAACCATGTGCACTGCAGGTGTGGCAGATATAACATGTGCAGAGCGAGTTAGACTTGGGTGGGTTATATTGTTTCTTTGCAGGGTAATTACTGGCTGCTTTATTTTTACACTGCAATTTAGATTTCAGTTTGAACACACCCCACCCAAATCTAACTCTCTCTGCACATGTTATATCTGCCCCTATGCAGTGCACATGGGCTCTCATTCCGAGTTGATCTCTCACTAGCTACTTTTAGCAACCATGCAAATGCATAGTCGCCGCCCACGGGGGAGTGTATTTTCACTTTGCAAGTGTGCGAACGCCTTTGCAGCCAAGCTCTGCAAAAACATTTTGTGCAGTTTCAGAGTAGGTCTGGACTTACTCATCCCTTGCGATCACTTCAGTCTGTTCGTGTCCGGAATTGACGTCACATACCCGCCCTGCAAATGCTTGGACACGCCTGTGTTTTTCCAACCACTCCCAGAAAACCGTCAGTTGACACCCATAAACGCCTTCTTCCCTGTCAATCACCTTGCGATCGGCTGTGCAAATGGATTCTTCGGTAAATCCATCTCTCAGCAACGAAACCACTTTGTACCCGTACGACGCGCCTGCGCATTGCAGTGCATATGCATGTGCAGTTTTGCCATTTTTTTACCTGATCGCTGCGCTGTGAAAATCGTCAGTGAGCGATCAACTCAGAATGACCCCCATGGTTTTGCCCAGCTGCTAACAAATTTGCTGCTGTGATAAACTCTGAATTAGGCCCTATATATCTTGGTAAAACCATGTTACACTACAGGTGGGGCAGGTATAAACTCTGCTGAGAGATTAAATCTGTCCATACACTATACAAATATCTGGCAGACCATCTGTCCAATCTGGTTGGTTGGAATTAAAATCTGGTAATCTATGGGAGCAAATGACAACTGACTATTTGCTCCCAAACACTGAAAAAATGGACAAAAACGGTTGTTCAGACAAATTGGTTATACCTAAAATTCAACCAGTTTTCCAGTGTTTGGTCGATTGTCCTTTACTCTCATACATTACCAACCAGACAGATTGGACAGATGGTCTACCAGATAATTGTATAGTGTATGTCCACCTTTAGATTTGGGTGGGGTGTGTCCAACCCAGGGCCGGAGCTTCCACTAGGCAGTTTTAGGCAGCTGCCTAGGGGCGCCGGGACCTGAGGGGGCGGCCTGTTACAGCTGCATGAAAAAGGTAGCGTGGTCCTCACTCTCACAACTGCCGCAATCCCCCCAGCACTCGTATCTACAGTAGCCACGACTGCCAAGCTCCTGTATTGCAGGGTGACATGCAGCACTGCTCTTCATTCCAGGCTCTTTCACAGACTTCTCAGTCCCATCTCTGCATCGCAGCCTGCAGGTGAGGTGGCTACACAGTGCACTGTCCGCATTTGATGAGGAAAGAGGGGAGAGCAGCAGTCTTTGGGGGCAGGTACTGAGATGAGCAGCAGGCATGCACACTATCTGGGGTGGATGAGCAGCAGCATGCAAACAGATGGTAGAGGGCATAGAACAGAAGACATTTAAAAGAGTAGGGGAAGGGGGGTGAGAGCAGCAGGAATCCACACAGACTATGGAGATGGGGAGAAGAGAGCAGCCATGCAACAGACTGGGGTTGGGGGAGGGCAGCAATATGCTTTTCACCTGAAGGCCGGTTAGGGGGAAGGGGCAGTAGGCAGAACTTTTGCCTAGGGTGCCGAGAAACCTTGCACCGGCCCTGGTCCAACCTGAAAGTGTCAAAAGAAATCTGTCCACCATTTGTCAGCTGCATGCAGTAGCAGCCAGTATTTACCCTGTATGCAAAAATAATACATGTATTTGCTTCTCTTGCATTGCTTCATAGATAGTCCCAGATACAAAGTCATCTGATTTTTTCTGCTTTGCCCCTATCTCAGAATCAGCCCCCTGAAGTCTATGATTAGTATGATTCTCTTGAGTCATTATGTTAGTAATCAAAGTAATTTGCTGTGGAAAAAAAGTGGTTACAGCAGTCAAAATTGTATCTCATTATGTAACAGTAGAGACAAGAGTGGTGGGTCCTTTTTCTTGAGTAAGGTGGCGCTGACTATACTCCTTGTGACAACCACAAACAAAATAAATGTGTTTTATTACACAAATTGAAAATTAGAATATTTTTTTATTTGCACACATGTTTACCATGCGTGTATGTGTCATATGTTGCAGACAATACACATTCCTAGTATCCTGAATATCCCATGGATCACTGTAGCTCTGCAATAAAACATGCTCAAAATGCTCTGTCTGCATAGTTTTCTAGGAAGAGAGAAGAGGTTCAGGTTTCGTTACGGCTGCCAACTTACAGTTTTACCATTAGCTTACTCAGGTGCCATTCAACAATGCAGTGAAGAGTTGTCAGATAATTGTCTGGAACAATTCACTGTCTCCTGACAGAAGTGCAAAGCCATGAAACCAGGTTAATGGGCAAGTTTATTTGTCAGCTGTTTTGTATGTATGCAGAGGACATTGCACTTGGACTCTCTTCTATGATAGAACGCTCCTGATCTAAGTTTATAGGTATCTTACACGCTTCCCAAGTTAGCGGAATAATACTACCAGCAAGTGCAATGTCAGAATGTCATAGTTGTCCTTTAAACAGTAGGTGATCTCGAACAGACAAGATCAATGCGCTGCCACCCAACAGCTGGTGCCACCACTGGACAAGATGACAAGATATGAATGTACTATATGACGTTAACATGACCTGCATGTCAATGTAAAACAGACTGTATTATTGCAAGACCAAGATAACAAAAGTGAAAACTGTTCAGAATGTATTTAAATCTTCGTGTCACCTTTCATCTGCAGGCACTAACATCCTGCTAACTGTATGCATGAATGAATGCTCCTCCACTATCACCGAGATATGTATATAGCACAGGCTGAAATGAGACGGTTTATGTGGTTTATGAACGGATGTGAGTGAAAAGGAAACCTAGTCAAATATTTTGTTCTTTTATTCCTGTAAGTATCTTGAGGCAAACAGAGTAACAGAAAAGACAAAAAAGTACTCCAATGCTGCCTGTATTCCACAGGGTCCAGCTATTACTGATCTCAACATCAGTCATAGATTAAACTATGAGAAAGTGCACCGTTTCATTTCCGTTACTTTATTGGAATCGGCTAGAGTTTTAGAAAAGTGATGAAGTCATGATTTTATGCAAGAATATAACTGTCTGGAATACTATTAAAATAAAATTTGGTGCAGATGGAAATAAATCAATGTAGAAACACAGGACAAGGACAGAGCGACACTACTAGGTTACTAGGGCAGAATTCACAAGAAGAAATATTTGAACAGACGCTAATAGGCAAAAACAGAAAAGTTAATTAATAGTATTTGTAATCATACAGTTATGACTTTGTAGCAGCTATTCATTTTGGGGTACCCAATTCTCAATAAAAAAAACAAATAAACTATATGTATGTGACACAGTACATATAAAATGTATGTATATATATATATATATATATATATATTTTTTTTTTTTTCAGAATGCTTGCCACCTAGCAACAGCAGATGGGGTTAGGCAGCTATCGTCCCAAAAACACTGAGGGAGAGGAGAGTGAAAGAATTTCACCTCCTCTCCTCACACATGCAGCGGCTAGCGGGTGTGTGCGCGTCCGCGGTCATGTGCACATTGCGTCACGTGCACACGCGTGGTCACGTGAGCGCAAGCCCCAGCCGCTGGTCAGATTTTTTCTATCAGCGCTGACATGGAGGACTGTGTCTCTGCAACACATTCTCTCACACTGTCCTCCATGGCTGCAAGTAATTCAGGGAAAAGAGCCCATGAAAGGACAGCATCTCCTTCTCCCTCATCCTCTGCCTCTTGAGAGGATATTTCTATTAAAAGGAAGAAAACATTTTCTGTCAGGAACTTCATTAGTTCTGCCTCCTCTGACTCTGAGGTAAGCAAGTCCCCTCAGCAGAACACAAGGATATCTCCTCACTCAGGGAGCCCTTTGTTACTCAGGAAAAAACAGAAAAAGACTGATAAAAGTAAGTCTTATCTAGAGTGACCATATTATCCCTTTTACCTGGGACACTCACGGATTACACAGGTTCTGCGGCAGATTAAAACCACATAAAAGGGATAATATGGTCACTCTATCTTATCAAAAGGGGACCTGTTCAGGTAATATTCCCCCATTTCCTGGTATTATCCATTGCAGACAGCCTAATAGTGCTCGGAGCAAGCACACATCTCCTTCCCGTAGCTGGCAAAATATATCTGCCCGTAGCAGGCAGCATGAAGGTACCCGTACACAGTACCTGGGGTCACCTGTTAAACAGCCACATTCTTCCTATAAGGAACGTGGTCATTCTTCCTCAGTGGCTTGGGAATCCGAGGAAGTGACAAGATCCTCTGCTTCTTCCTAGCGTGGGGAATTTAGTGATATTCAAATGGCCAAAGTGGCTTTAGCAGGAAAAACACCTCCGCCTAAACTATACGCCACACACTGGGCACTGAAACATGATTCTGAAGTTCAAAAATTTGCTCAGCTGGTATTTAGAGCAACACTCATTAAAGAGGACGAGTTAGTGTTGCACTCTTATACTGGGTTACCAGATGTGCCCGCACTATTTGCACCTGGTATTGACCCATCCCTAACTTCTATAGTGACTGAAAAGAGACATAACGACCCAACTGACCGCATACTTGGAAAAATACAGTATAAAATTGCGGATGCAGCTGGTCCCCTCTTGTATATATTTGATAAAGCCGAAAGAGAAGGAGAATCCAGCGTCTCCAGATTCACTAGTGGCATCCAAGCTTGCTCTTCTTAAGGCCATTAGCAGAGCTACAGTAAGACAAAGAAAGTACACTGCGCTTCTTTGAGGAAAGGACTTAAAAACAAGTGAAGTGAAATTTAATTTTATAAAATTTATTAATATAAATTGATAAGTTTCTTTCTGTATAATTATCTTGATAGATCATCTATTAAAAATTCAGACATATGTTAACTTCTAAAATATGTGTAAGTGAAGGACAAATTATAAGTGTTGGAATTTAAAGAAGTGACAAAAACAATGGCTGATTCTAATCCCCCAATCCCAAACCTATACATGGGCTGCTTTGAAGATCAGCATGTGTGGGGTGGCGGGCTTGGCGGGGTCCTGGTTCTCTTTGGACGGTATATAGATGACCTTTTTTTCATTTGGTTCGGGGGATTAGAATCAGCCATTGCTTTTGTCACTTCTTTAAATTCCAACACTTATAATTTGTCCTTCATTTACACATACCATCCTACACAAATGAACTTCTCGGATGTGACAATTCTAAATTCCGTTGTCGTATAAACAACCCTTTATGAAGTCTAAGAACACTGTACGCTGTTTGCTTAAGAAGTACCGTAAGGGTACGCTATTTGCGTAACGATCGCTCCGCCGTAGGCGAGACGCTCAAGCGTCACGTTCGCTCACGGCCCAGTGATCACAGGACACGTTATTGGTTATGACTAGAGTAATGATTCGCTATGGCGTAGCATACGCTCGAGACCACGAGG
Organism: Pseudophryne corroboree; assembly: GCF_028390025.1. NCBI lineage: Eukaryota > Metazoa > Chordata > Amphibia > Anura > Myobatrachidae > Pseudophryne > Pseudophryne corroboree. The sequence goes on from NC_086448.1 coordinate 243,758,555, forward strand.
AGGTCACCAGCGGCGCAGACGCTCACAACGCTATACCTTAATGTTTAAACCTTATACCAATGAAATACACAGAATACCTTAATGTGAGTACAGGGTGTAAGTGCAACCTTGTGTAACCTGACTAACTACAAAGCTGCTTGAGCGTCACCGACGCTCAAGTGAACACTTAATACTATAGAAAATACACAGATACTGGTTTAGGGTCCGAAGCCTATTAACTGTATTATATCTAATATATTTGAAAAAGGGGATAACAGTACAAATGATACACTACAATATAACAGAGACTTCCTAACCACAGAACTAAACAATAAATACAAAAAGACAATACTACACTGACCTAAATGCAATACAATACAATACTATCTAATACAATACAATACTAGCCTAGTCTAGGGGAGATATGAGAGAACAGAACAGAGAGAGAGAGAGAGAGAGAGAGAGAGAGATGAGAGAAATTGGCTCACAGAAAGACAATGATTACGGAGAGAAACTTACGCACAAAGGGTATGATCGCCTGCGCCTCGATATCCAGCTCCCGGCTATCAGCAGATAACCGTTGATGAGAGAGTGAGAGCTGGATGTGGTCGGCCTGCCTATTTATGCCCCACACACAATGCAATCTCCTGGTCCTACAATCCCATTGTCCATTGGCCGAAGGAATTCGGCCCTGCATCATAACAAAAGGTCATAGGGTGATTCATACAGGTGGGCTGTGACGATTTCCAACAGCTCAGGTGGGTGGGAAACTGGGTTTCCCGCCGCATACCTGAGTATGTGTAAATAATAGAAATGGACATAAACTTCTTATGTCCATAACTATTCGCACGAGCGATTAATACGCTCCAAACCAACACCGGAATATTACTAATTAAATACTCTTCCGATGGGTACCAAACACTGCTGTATGATTCCTGTCAGACCCTTCGTACAATACAAAGAGGGATTCCTTTAAACAGGGACCTTCTATTTTAACCAGACTTTCAGAATCTATCAAGGTGACCATGATCTACAAACTACATTAATTGTGAACATTTGTAACGAATGAGTCGCACGCTACGACTACATAAACTCTACCGTAAATACGCATACCGCGCCTGCGAGTGCACGCTATCGCGGGTATGCGCCTTCACGGGAGAGCGTACGCATGCGCAGCGCGGACCAGTGTGCGGTGCAAATATGGCAACGTGCATAGAGACATTTTTCTGACTTTGACAGTCCACCCTTTGGCAGTCAATAATAACTGCCACCTTCTAAAATATTTAAGGAGAAAAATGTAAGTCAGGGGTTAATTGATTTCCATGGTTGGGTAGGGGAGAAGAGTGGAGTAGGTGTGAAGAGGGTATGACCTAGTGAGAAAGTAGAAGCATGTGTGTATGAGTCCATGTTTGGAGGGTCATGTATCATCGTGCCGTACGTGTGGTAAATCTAGCTTCGAGGTATTGCGAAGTATACATTTGAATTCCTTCTTATCCTGTGGTACAGGTCTGTGGATGGGCTGTCAAACTCTACCGAGCTCATTTCGGCTGTGGTTGTAACAAAATGGGGATGCACATTTTAGTTGATGATACATGAATGGGGGAGGTATGTGGTTGCTGCTATCTGTGCCTGTATTCCCTATCGTCTATGTGTGTCGTTACCTGTGGGTTGTAGAGATGAAGATAAAGAACACTTACGAAAAATGCAATGATATTCTATGTCAGGGAAATGTACATCTGTTGTTGAAGTTGTGTTCGGTATCTGTTGAGAGTCGTCTTCTTTGCGCTGTATTGCTCCTTGGGCATGAGCAAATAGCTTTGTCTGAGCCATCAGATTTACAAAAATGTTGGGCTAGCGTGAGTTTAAAAATACTAGGGAAACTGGGGATCCATGGCAAAGTTCATCAAGTGTCCATATTTAAAGTTGTCAAATCTTCTTCTTTGGTGCTTGTCTGTTGTCTGTATAGCGTCTCGTCAACTTCCTCGTCCAAGGGGGTCTTTGTATCTTGGAGAAAAGCAGAAAAACAGGTGAAAGAAACGGACCGTATAATCGCATTTTCATCACATTCTGGTTTCTATCATTGGGTCATAAATCAAATCCAGGTTAATTACAGTTTCCTCGCTCCTCAAGCTCATCACTTTTGTACTTTGTTTGCACCTCATTAAAGCCTGCCCGCATCTAAATATCAATCCAATCGATATAATGACACCCAGGATACATAGTAGAAACTTTCCAACATCCATTATGACTCCTTGAGCCCAGTCTCCTAAACCGGAGAACCAATTTCGCGGGTTCAACCATGACACCCAACCAGTCAGCTCATTACCTACAGCAGCAAGGGTGAGATTGTGTTTTCGACGAAATTCCCACTTCAATTGGAGAATATCGTCCATCTTTTGGTCTATGACCTCTACCGGGTCCTCGGTGCTATTTGTGATATACGTGCAACACTTTATGCCGTACTGTGTTGCCAATGTAACACAATATCCGCCTGTTACTGCTGTAAGATAATTAAGAACCATCCTATGCTGAACTAGTTCTGTTTTGTAAGCTTGAAGTTCTCTTCCAGTGTATCTAAACGTGTCATCATACATTTCAGTGATATTATCTAACAAATTGGCGAGTGCGGAAATGTATCTATAATTCATCACACCTCGAGCGGTACGAGTGAAATCTAACGCTACCAGAACCTGAATCCCGGTGGATTCATGGATAAGATCAGAGGCCGGATGCTCTAACCTTTCTGACAGTTGTCTTTTAACTCGGTGCTCGTAATGAGTGTGAGTATAAGGAGCTTGGGCACCACGGTGTATGTCCTTCATTTTGTCATGTGTAACAGTCATCACTTCAGGCAATACTTTTCCAATATAACACAATCCTTCAGAGTTTGGGGCAAGCCACTTGTACGCCTTTCTCCCGCATATGAAATATGCGTCATCGGGGAGAACATAAGGGACGGAGAAGGACATGACCATGTTACAAACCTTCCAGGTGAAATCTCCTGACCCTAATTCTTCCATCTGCTTAATGCACGTATCAGTTTGTACGATATGTGCACAGTATCCTGGTGATACCTCTCCAACTCTAGTAATCCTATTTCCTAAGGTATATCGATACCGAAAAGATTTTCCTCTACTGGCTATATGGCGTACGAGCTCTGTATCTGTAGGCATTCTATCTGCTCTGTGTGAAAAGGTCATGGTAAGGTTGCTCCATGACACTTCCCAATTTCCCGGTTTTCTGGGATTGGAGATGTTGAAACATAAGAGGGACCTATCCACATGGTATTGGTGGAGCTTCAAACTAGGAGGGCTGGAGATGTTAAACCTCCGATCCACCGGTCTCCCACCACTTAGCTCAAGTACCTCCCCTAACGTTAAAGGAAATGGTACTAGCCCTGATTTGCTGTGACCCTGAGGTACTTGAGAGCATACCCAACAATCTGTTTGGTTTAACACGTTACCCACTAAGGAGTGATAGTCACTCAATGGATGCCGGTCCATATGGATATTAAAACTAGATTGGCATTTCTTTATGCATCCATCTTCAACCAGATTATCACAGAGCCTACAGATACAATTTTCTTCAGCTAACAATCCATCACAATTTCTTCTATCGGATCGTTTTCTGATACTCGCCTTTGCTTGTTGGTTTGGTTGATCTTGGAAAACTACGCCTCCATCATCATAATCGGAACCCATTCCAGAACCTCTTTCGACCTCTATGGTACTCTCGCCGGAACAGACTGCTCTGGTCAACATCATGGTTAACATCAAAATCCGGATCACAGTCTCTTGGGGCAAGTCCATCTTTGAGGAGGAAATAGAGAAGAATGAGAAGGGGGAAAAAGAAATTTTAAGGGAGAGGGGCTGGGAAGTGGAGAAAAACAATAAAAGGGAGAAGGGAGTCGACAACTGCTTTCGGTCTTCAAGGCTCAGGTGCCGCCTCAGTCCTCCTGGAACAGACACTCTAGTGATACAACCTCTACCGTCTGTTCCTTATCACGGGACTTCTCTAGATCAGCAACCTTTTTGCAGTGGGATGAATGGACCCAAGTCTCTCTCTCAGCAACCTTCAATGCTGTGGTGCTAGTCAATAAGACCTGGTATGGTCCTTCCCATCTATCAATAAGACAACCTGAGCGTAGAAAATTTCGTATCATTACATAATTCCCAGGTTCAATGTCATGACAATTACTATCTGGTAAATCAGGAATCACCAACTTCAGATTATCATTTTGACTCCTCAACTGCTTACTCATGTTAATCAAGTACTTTACAGTTACTTCATTGTTACATTTCAAATCATCCTGAGGGTTAATCATGACATGCGGTTGTCGACCAAACAAGATTTCAAAAGGAGACAGATTAAGGGGGGACCTGGGAGTGGTTCTGATGCTATACAAAACAATGGGTAAAGCTTCTGGCCACGTCAATCCTGTCTCTGTCATTACTTTACTCAATTTATTTTTAATAGTGCTGTTCACTCTTTCGACCTTCGCACTCGCCTGTGGACGGTACGGAGTGTGCAGCTTACTATCAATTCCCATCAACTTACACATTCCTTGAAAGACATCACCTGTAAAATGGGTACCCCTATCACTTTCAATGATTCTAGGGATACCATATCTACATACAAATTCCTGCACAATTTTCTTAGCTGTAAACATAGCGGTATTTGTAGCTGCTGGAAAAGCTTCGACCCAATTCGAGAAAACATCTATACAAACAAGTACATATTTCAAATTTCGACATGGGGGTAATTGAATGAAGTCAATTTGTATTACCTGGAAAGGGCCGCCGGCAGGTGGGATATGGGATGGTTCTGTAGGTATTGCTTTTCCAATATTCTTTCTCAGACAGGTAAGGCATGACATTGCTCTTTTACTCGCATGAGAGGAGAATCCTGGGGCGCACCAGTATGCTCTTACCAATTTGCACATCCCCTCCTTGCCTAGATGAGTCAGCCCGTGAGCTGCTTCAGCCAGACATGGAAGGTATGCCCTGGGGGCCACTGGTTTACCATGTCCATCCGTCCAGAGCCCTGAGGACTCCTGGCCATATCCCTTTGCCTTCCAGACTGCTCTTTCCTGTGTGGAACACAAATTCTGCATCTCACACAACTTCTGTGTGTTGATGGTATTAAATACCATCAGTTGTGTGGTGTCTGTCCGTATGGGGGTAGCAGCTGCAAGTTTTGCGGCTTCGTCTGCTCGGCTGTTACCAAGTGATACTGGGTCTTGGCTATATGTATGTACTTTACATTTGATAACAGCCACTCTGTCGGGTTCCTGAATCGCTGTTAGAAGCCTTTTTATATGAGCTGCATGCGCTATCGGTGTGCCAGCTGCCGTCATGAAATTTCTGAGCCGCCATAGGGCTCCGAAATCATGGACTACCCCGAAGGCGTATCTAGAATCGGTGTAGATATTGGCAGACTTACCCTTAGCCAATTCACATGCTCTGGTTAGGGCGACCAGTTCAGCAACCTGGGCTGAGTGAGGTGGGCCTAGCGGTTCCGCTTCTATGGTGTCTTGGTCATCTACGACTGCGTATCTAGTACACAAGTCTCCCGAGTCTGACTGTCTGTGACAACTACCGTCCGTGTAGAACGTGAGTTCTGCATCTTCCAGTGGATTGTCACTGATGTCAGGCCTTGCGGTAAAATTTTGGGTCAAATATTCCATACAATCATGTGTATCTTCCTTTGCATTAAATCCTCCTTCCCCATCACTCTCACCTTCCACCCTTTGTGTCTGACCAGGCACACCTGGGAGAAATGTTGCAGGGTTTAATGCACTGCATCTCCTTATGGTGATGTTTACTGGGGCCATTAATGCCAATTCCCATCTTGTAAACCTTGCTGATGAGACGTGTCTGGTTTGGGCAGAATTCAATAAGGCAGATACCGCATGCGGTGTATGGATTGTGAGGTTGTGGCCTAGCACGACATCTTCGCTTTTTGTCACTAGCAATGCTATCGCCGCAACGCTACGCAAGCATGTGGGGAGGGATCGCGCTACCGTATCTAGCTGAGCGCTGTAATATGCAACTGGCCTGCTGGCATCACCGTGTTTTTGTGTTAGTACACCTGCTGCGCACCCAGCACTTTCTGTTCCGTATAGTTCAAAGGGTTTCCCATAGTCTGGCATACCTAGTGCTGGTGCCTGCGTTAGACACTGTTTGAGTCTCTCAAATGCTGTTTCGGATTCGTCTGTATGCGAAATCCGATCAGGTTTGTTTGAGGAGACCATTTCCTGCAAAGGTAGCGCCAATATGGAAAACCCTGGGATCCAATTACGGCAATACCCACACATTCCTAGAAACGTCCTGATCTGTTGTTGGGTTTGTGGCAGTGTCATGTCTCTAATGGCTTGGATTCTATCAGCGGTCAGGTGTCTCAGTCCTTGTGTTAGACAGTGTCCCAAATATTTTACCTTAGCTTGGCATAATTGTAACTTGTCTTTGGAAACCTTGTGACCTGTGTCTGAAAGATGAAACAGGAGCTGTTTCGTATCCTTCAGGGAAGCTTCCAATGAATCAGAACACAGTAGTGGATCATCCACGTACTGTATCAACACTGATCCACTCTCCGGTTGGAAAGACTGTAAACAATCATGCAAAGCCTGAGAAAATATACTTGGACTATCTATGAAACCTTGGGGTAACCGAGTCCACGTGTATTGGACTCCTCTGTATGTGAATGCAAACAAATATTGGCTGTCAGGGTGCAGAGGTACCGAAAAGAATGCGGAAGAGAGGTCAATAACAGTGAAAAATTTGGCAGTGGGAGGAATTTGCATTAGGATGACAGCTGGATTAGGCACTACGGGGAACTGACTCTCAACTATTTTGTTAATCCCCCTTAGATCTTGCACTAGCCTGTAACCCCTCCCCCCACTCTTTTTAACAGGGAAGATGGGACTATTTGCTGTGCTGGACGTTCTTACTAGAATGCCCTGTTGTAGCAAGCGCTCTATTACTGGGAAAACTCCTAACTCCACCTCTGGCTTCAGAGGATACTGTGGGATTTTTGGAGCTATCCTACCATCTTTTACTTGTACAACTACTGGAGCTACGTTTGCCATTAATCCAGTGTCCTGTCCATCTTTTGTCCAAAGTGACTCTGGTATCTGAGATGTCATCTCTTCTACTTGGGATGGATTCCTATTTGTCATAATGGAATGTGACATTAATTTTGATGGGGAGTCTAACATGTCTCGTACTTCCTGAGCGTGATTCTCAGGGATGTCCAAGAATACACCTTCAGGAGTACAATAAATGACGCAACCCATTTTACATAGTAAGTCTCTACCCAGGAGATTAGTTGGTGCCGATGCAGCCAGCAAAAAGGAATGCTTGGTATGCAAAGGCCCTATTGTAATCTCGGCTGGTTTGCTAACAGGGTAGTGCTGGACTACTCCTGTTACTCCCATGGCTGGAATTGTCCTACCAGTGGTTCTCATGCCCACTGTCGAATTTATCACTGACTTGGCCGCCCCTGTGTCTACAAGAAAGTTTAAAGTTTTACCAGCTACATTGATTGCAATTTCTGGTTCGCTTCCAAGACTAGCAATCAACTTAACTGGGTGCAGATTACAGGTATGGCCACACCCCTATTGGGTATGCTGACCTCCCTGAATCCCGTTGGCAGCAACTACTTGTGAGGGGGTTAGCTGGGAACTACCAGAGGCATGCCAATCTCTGTTCGGGGGATATCTTTTTGTTTCCCCTGTATGTGGCTCAAAACTCCGCCTCTGTGGACCCTGCTCCCAATGTCGTGTGTTGTGTTGTTGTCTAGGGGGTTGAAAAGATCTTTGTACATTCTTTGTTCTACATTCTCGTGCAAAGTGTCCCGGTCTGTTACAAGAAAAACATGTTATTACACTTGCCTTACCCACAGGATTCGGTGGTACATACGCAGGTTGCCTTGTGGTCAGCGCCTGTATACTTACGGACATCAACTTATCACTTTGCGATTCCCTGTGCCTAGTGATATTTCTGTCGTGATCAATAGCAGCCTCTCTCAATGTGGACACTGACAGACCTCGCCAACATGGCTGCGTGGTCTGTACCCTAGCTTTTAATGTTTCTTTCAAACCATCCATCAGTACAGATACTGCTACTTCTCGATGGTTTGGGTTGGTCTTAATGTCTTCTATACCAGTGTACTTTGCCATTTCTAATAGTGCCCGGTGAAAATATTCTGTTGCCGTTTCGGACTCCTTTTGCTTAATGGAAAATATTTTATTCCATTTAACAACGGCTGGGAAATACTCCTTTAGCTGTAAATTTATCCTTTTTACATTATCCTTGTTGTACACGTCTGTAAGCGGTACATCTTTATCCAATGCACAGTCAGCTAAAAATTGAGTTGCGTCAACATTGGAAGGTAAACAAGCTCTTAGCAGTATCTGCCAATCCTTGTTGTTGGGTTCTACAGTGTTACCTAGATCCCTGATGTATTTTTGGCTAGCAACTAAATCCTTCCTGGGGTCAGGAAATTCGGACACTATTGTTCTTAATTCCATTCTGGAAAATGGAGTGTACATGGCAATGTTCCTTATGGGAGTGGCTCCAGACACATCTGTTTTTCCATTGGGAACTGCTATTACCCTTACAGGAGCAATTCTAACAGCCTCTTCCTGTGTAGATTCTACTGCTTGTTGTGGTACAATTGTTTCAGTGTAGTGCATGGTGCCGTACTTACCCGTTGACACGACCTCACCTATCCCTCCGCTAGGGGCTTTCACTAATCTCGTGGGTGTCGCTGTGCCTACTGTGGTCTCTGCTATGGTGGCTGCAAGAGAGAGAGCTGAAATTGTTGCTGAATCGTCTTCTTGATCACACTCCTGAGGAAGGTTCAAAACAGGGTACATCTTGCACGGGTTAATACTTGCATGAGTTATTTGGTTAACATCATTAACATTTACAAGGTTACTAAGAGTTTTTGTTTTATAACCCAGTGCGTTTCTCTCCGTAATCAACCTCTCTCCTGCAATGTATGGTGGAGGAGGAGCTGTGGCTATCAGCTTCCTGACTGCCCCAGATCCTGCCGCCAGAGCCAAACCTCTCTGTATCTCACCTTCCTGGTGCCATAACTGTAAATAATCATGATGTTGAATTCGTCTCTTTGCTGATTTTACGAGACATATCCTCCTCCTTAAATTTTGTAACACTTCTGGACTAAAGCTACCTATTCTTGGGAATTTGTCCCTGTCTTGTACAGTCATTCTCTCCCATTCATCACATAAAGATTCGGTGTGACTTCCATATTTTTCACACATTACATATCGTGCCGACCCAACTGGTCGGTTCACAGAATCAACCTGAACCAAGGTTGATCGCCCCCTACCTGAGCAACTGGCCCCCATAGTCTGCAGGTGTTGCTTAGTCCTCCTTGGATCTCTGTATCAAGGTTTTCAGCAAGCCTTTACAGACAACCAAATTACTCCACAGTAGGCCGGCGGTGGCGGTTTACCGAGTACCCCACTCACTCGCCCACCTCGACCAATACGACCTGATCACACCGACGTGGTGCTGGCGTACTCGATACAGGGCCCCTATGGAACCTTCAGTTTACTGGAACATATGAGGGTTACCCGCAGGACACTTACTCTTTCCAGTAAAGTTGGGGTTGTTAGATAGTTCCTGAGTGACCAGCGAACTTCCCTTCCAAAAATAAAAAAAATTACACAAATCACGTCAGAATGTACAAATAGCGTTTGTGACCACTTTACTCTAATGGTATTAGGTCAGATTACTAACTACTGCACACAATTACGTGCGGTCCAATCGTTCAGTACACAAGCACTACTTGTTATGTACTGAAAGATCAATGGAATCGATGTTTCCGGCCGCGATTCCTTCAGCAAGAGCTTGTATGGCCTATATGGGTTCTGCACCAACACCCCAGGCGTTGTGCCACTGGACTTTTATAGCGGACCTTTTACCTTACGACCTCCTGGTCTTGTTACCTTATGACCTCCTGGTCTTGTTACCTTATGACCTCCTGGTCTTGTTACCTTATGGTCCGCTATACTCTAATGCTCAAATATTATTTAACCAGGGATGCCTCCCTAGCCACCGTATATGTCACTTACACGTATGTCCCTTGACGAGTACCCGGCTTTCCTTTTGGTTCCACCTTAAAGTTGTATAAACTTATGTATACAAAACCACACTCACTCAACACATGTACACTTTGTTTCTATATCTATTTCTGCGCAGAAATTGTCTTCAGTCCAACAGTGTTACCAATTAGGAGCAGGATCTGTTAAACTAAATTTCAGATTTTTTTTTTTCCAAAAATAGATTTGCGTTATTTACCGCTTCGCGTTATCTACCGCTGTGCGTTACTTATCGCCTTTGCGCTAATTCTCGCTTTGCGCTAATTCACCGTTTTCGTGACTTGAGCTACGTGAGCGTAACCGGACGCTACGTTGCGTAATGTACGCTGCGTGCGTCTGCCTTTTGGATTGCGTACGCTAGTCTTTGTTAGCGACACGTGTACGCAATGCAAAGATCCACCGTAACACAATATATACTTTTATCAATGTAAATGATCCCTGATCATCTACCGCAATCCACACTGACTGCCTTGTCTCCTAGACAAATCGTGTGTTGTTCTATACTTTAACTATTACCTTTATTATGAAATAACAGCAAATCTCTTTTTAGCACTTTCTATCAACTATAAAAATTGGCAAACAGGAATAGTGATATACGAAATTGAAAAAGAAATGCAGATAAATGTATGCGTGCGTGTATACGCAAGACAGAAGAGAAATAAAACAGTTTTTAAAAGACACAAGCGTTTTGTTCTTACTTCCGGTTCCCGGATTCCTTCAGCACTCTTTATCTAAGCGAAGCAGACGCTTATCCCGTCAGCACTGGGAGATAACCTCCCACCCTTTGCTGGGGGATAATGTCTGCTGATCTACCTAGTGCAGATATGAGAAGGATAGGACGAGTGCCCAATTGACAATTCTAAATTCCGTTGTCGTATAAACAACCCTTTATGAAGTCTAAGAACACTGTACGCTGTTTGCTTAAGAAGTACCGTAAGGGTACGCTATTTGCGTAACGATCGCTCCGCCGTAGGCGAGACGCTCAAGCGTCACGTTCGCTCACGGCCCAGTGATCACAGGACACGTTATTGGTTATGACTAGAGTAATGATTCGCTATGGCGTAGCATACACTCGAGACCACGAGGAGGTCACCAGCGGCGCAGACGCTCACAACGCTATACCTTAATGTTTAAACCTTATACCAATGAAATACACAGAATACCTTAATGTGAGTACAGGGTGTAAGTGCAACCTTGTGTAACCTGACTAACTACAAAGCTGCTTGAGCGTCACCGACGCTCAAGTGAACACTTAATACTATAGAAAATACACAGATACTGGTTTAGGGTCCGAAGCCTATTAACTGTATTATATCTAATATATTTGAAAAAGGGGATAACAGTACAAATGATACACTACAATATAACAGAGACTTCCTAACCACAGAACTAAACAATAAATACAAAAAGACAATACTACACTGACCTAAATGCAATACAATACAATACTATCTAATACAATACAATACTAGCCTAGTCTAGGGGAGATATGAGAGAACAGAACAGAGAGAGAGAGAGAGAGAGAGAGAGAGAGAGATGAGAGAAATTGGCTCACAGAAAGACAATGATTACGGAGAGAAACTTACGCACAAAGGGTATGATCGCCTGCGCCTCGATATCCAGCTCCCGGCTATCAGCAGATAACCGTTGATGAGAGAGTGAGAGCTGGATGTGGTCGGCCTGCCTATTTATGCCCCACACACAATGCAATCTCCTGGTCCTACAATCCCATTGTCCATTGGCCGAAGGAATTCGGCCCTGCATCATAACAAAAGGTCATAGGGTGATTCATACAGGTGGGCTGTGACGATTTCCAACAGCTCAGGTGGGTGGGAAACTGGGTTTCCCGCCGCATACCTGAGTATGTGTAAATAATAGAAATGGACATAAACTTCTTATGTCCATAACTATTCGCACGAGCGATTAATACGCTCCAAACCAACACCGGAATATTACTAATTAAATACTCTTCCGATGGGTACCAAACACTGCTGTATGATTCCTGTCAGACCCTTCGTACAATACAAAGAGGGATTCCTTTAAACAGGGACCTTCTATTTTAACCAGACTTTCAGAATCTATCAAGGTGACCATGATCTACAAACTACATTAATTGTGAACATTTGTAACGAATGAGTCGCACGCTACGACTACATAAACTCTACCGTAAATACGCATACCGCGCCTGCGAGTGCACGCTATCGCGGGTATGCGCCTTCACGGGAGAGCGTACGCATGCGCAGCGCGGACCAGTGTGCCGTGCAAATATGGCAACGTTGTGCGGTGCAAATATGGCAACGTGCATAGAGACATTTTTCTGACTTTGACAGATGTGACTGTAGAAGTTAAAGGGGAACATATTCTAACATCAAATTATATAAAGGAAGTGGGGTCTAATGCTTACCTTCACTTTAAAAGTGGTCACCTTTCCATGTGGAAAATAAATATTCCACGAGGACAACTACTTCGCCTTAGGAGAAATTGATCCAATCTCAAGGCTTTTGATAATCAATCAAAGGACATGGTACATGCTTTGATTACCAGAGGATACCCAGAAGATTTAGTCTTAGGAGCCCCGGAGGAAGTAAGACAAACCCCTAGAGAAACTTTATTGATCCCCAGAGAGAAGAAAAAGAAAGAGGGACTCAAAATTATCAACTTTCATTTATATATACACTTAATAATATTATATATAATCAATATCATAATATTAGACATATAATATCTAAAAACTATGGGATCCTAAAACAAGACAACATATTACGAGATTATATCCCAACAAAACACAACTTTATCTTTAGAAAAAATAAGTCCTTAAAAAACATTTTGGCACGTAGTCAATTAAAACAATTATCGATTAAAAAGAATTCTAATGACCACCTTAATAGGCTAAAACCTTTGCAGGGTTTCTTAAAATGTGGGGGCTCCAGATGCACTACTTGCCATCATGTATTAAAAATGTTCTTAATTCCAGGACAAAACAAAAGCCAATATATTGTTCCCAATAGCCTTATAAATTGTAATACGGAATACTCTATTTATCTGTTGACCTGCAGTTGTAACCTGAGATATATAGGTAGAACTACTCGTAAAATAAAAGCAATATCTGTGGAACATCGCAGGAATATACTGAATCATGTTCTAACTCATAGTGTCTCAAAACACTATAGTGAACACCATAAAGGAGACCCTAGTTGCCTACGGGTGACAGGTCTGGAGCATATTCCAGTCACAAATAGAGGAGGAGATCGTTTTACAAGACTTTGCAAACAGAAAATTTTTGGGATGTTCAAACTTGATTCATTATATCCTAATGGTTTTAATGAGTCAGTTGAACTAAATATAATAATGTAGGATGTTCTCCTCCCTCCTCTTCTCTCCCTTTTTGGACTACTGTGCTCGGAGTGTCGGACATTCCCCTCCCCTGGGTCCCTGTAATCTCCCATGTTCCCGGTACTGGATCCCTTATAAATACTTTTGTTGTAAAAACTCTTTAAAATGAAATGTAACATATACAACAAAAATAAAACATAAATAATAATATGTAGATTAATATAAACACAATATACTTACTACCCATAAGTCAGAACTAATTTTTGCTTAACATAAATATGCCTTGTTATATTACCTATATGCATTACTCTCATCACGATTATCTATCTATCTATCTATCTATCTATCTATCTATCTATCTATCTATCTATCTATCTATCTATCTGTCTGTCTGTCTGTCTGTCTGTCTGTCTGTCTGTCTGTCTGTCTGTCTATCCGTTCTGGATATTCTATTACTAGGTCGGCTATATGATAAGAAATTTCTGTTACTCAGATTACCATGGAGATGAGGGCGGAAGTCCACTGGGATGCGGCTTTCAAAGGAGCTACTTCCGCCCTCGAATATCATCATAATAACAAAAGTGGAAGCTAGACAGGTATGACCCCTTTCGTTTTCGGAGCCATTTAATCATGGAGTTGCCATGGAGTTACGGGCGGAAGCTAGAGCGGAAGACGCCCATCCTTCCACCCATAGAGATCCTTAATTACACAAAAACATCAGGGGTTTGTATAATAATTATGGTCATCCCTTCCATCTGTCATGCAAGGTGACTAAGAGGTTGAGATACGGGTAGGTTATATATTAGAACTAGATTCCTCTCTCTCCTATCTACTCTTGTAATCATCTGATCACGTGACTCATCTGATCACATGACTAATTGCTTTTAGAACGCTATTGCAATTTAAAATATATAAATAGATGGTTTAAAACTCCTGTCTCACTGAGTTCTAAACTGTATATTCTTGTGCATAAATGGTTTTATATATTTTTTTGTCTTCAATGGATTATATATAATCATATATTACTGAAGTAACTATGCATATATGATGTGACCAAAGCATCGGGGTCACATGATCGCTATGACTGTCACATGACCGTTAGAAATGAGATTAAGAACAATGAAAATGAATGAAAATACATGGAATTTCTCTTATCTATTAATGATTTCTAGTGTATAAATATATATATATATATATATATATATATGTTTGCCTCCATTTATTATTTAGAAATGTGTATTTTAATGTGTAAATGCAGGCTGAAGTGAAATTGAATAACAGGTGCAATAATCAGCAGCCATATTGCTTCAGGTATAAATACCCCAGTACCTGCACTAGTATAACAGCTTTGAAAATGCTGGTAACCCCCTCAGTGAAACACGTCAGGCCAGCTGCACCCCAGGACAATAATTGGACTTTCCACTTGATCTTCATTCTTTTGGATTCTTTATGTGACCTGAACCAGACCTTCATCATCGGACTGAACACGCATGGTTAATATTTGGGTCATCTCTAATACAGCTGTAGATCCGGCTACAGGGGACTCCTGCTGCCACAGTGGTGCCATCTGCTAATTATAGGACCCCATTCTTCAAGCCTGGACAGCAACATACAGCCAGGACCCATCATCCAAAGTTCATGATTGAACCTACATCATAAGGTCATATACTGTACAAGGAACAGGACACACCAACTTAACTATACAATTTTAATATGGATGTGGAATCCATATTTATCAAGGGGTGACTATTAGCTATCACTGTTTATGCTATTTTATTTAAGGTTATTTGGCTGCCTATTTTATAAGTTAACATATGTCTGAATTTTTAATAGATGATCTATTGAGATAATTATACAGAAAGAAACTTATCAATTTATATTAATACATTTTATAAAATTAAATTTCACTTCACTTGAATTAAGTTCTTTCCTCAAATAAGTGCAGTGTCCTTTCTTTGTCTTACTGTTTATAATTTTGGGATTGACTTCCCCTATGGTCGACACAGCATCTTGGTGAATAGTGCCCATTCTAGCGCCGGTCTCTGAAATATTGTATTTTTTTTTTGCACATTAGCAGAGCTACGCTTATTATAGGCCAGACATTCAATCACATCACTAATACCTGCAGGCCCAGATGGCTAACTAGTGCAGGACTAGCAGATCTGGCTCCAAAGTCCCTAGAATTTCCCAATTTGGAACTCGCTGACCTATTGGGCCCCCAATTTATTGAGGAACTAAAAATACAACATAAGGCTCGTAAATCCTTCTCTGACCTAAAAAACAGTTCAAGAGGCCCTTTCCCCAAGGGGGCCGGACTTCGAGAGCGGCAGGTCTGACCCGAGACTTTCAAGGCACAAGAAGAGCTCAGACAGGAGGTTTCGGTAACAGAACCAACAACACTTCCAGAGCATTGACCTCCAACACTTGGAACAACTCCAAAAGAGGTCACAACTACGGTAAGCATACCCACACACACTGTTCCACATAAAACACTAAATGAATCTTTCTAACAATGGCAAGAGATTACCACAGACAAATGGTTGCTAAGGACAATTCGGTTTGGACTAAACCTTCCACTAGCTCGTTTCCCATGCCAAATAAGTTGGATTCCTTGTTCAAGGAATTGCAGTCCTCAGCTAGATGAGGTACTTTCAATAGCCCTGCTCCAGGGAAAAATAGAACCGGCAGACCCAATAATAAAGGGCTGGGTAAGCCACTTGTTCCCAATATTAAAACAAGATGGCTCAATAAGACCAGTTTTAAATGTCATGGGGTTGAACCGATACTTAAAAGTGAAAAAGTTTCACATGGAAAGTATCTCAGACATTCCTTATCTGCTAACACGAGACTGCTTCTGTATAAAAATAGACGTGAAAGAAGCTTTCCATTCTATATCAGTTCACCCCAACCACAGGCGATTTCTCAGGTTCTCTTGGAAAGGCAGCTTGTACCAGTGGACTGTCATGGTATTTGGCCTGTCTTGTGCACCCTATATATTTACACGGGTCATGAAGGTCGTTATCTCCCACCTGCATCATGTACTGTATCTAGACGACATACTTCTGGTACACCCAGACCTCGAGACTATTCTGAGACACAAAGAAGTAGCCCTCTGCTTATTATCTGACTTGGGCTTCACTATAAATACCCAGAAGTCCATTCTGACCCCAACCAAAGCATTGACATTTCTGGGGTTCAACCTAGACACCCATTCTTTCTCCCTAGCGGTTCCACCAGAAAAATGGCTAGATTCAAAAAATTACATTCAGAAAACCACCAATAAACGCAAATTATCCCTACACGACTTGGCAAAGATTATTGGGAAAATGATTGCAATGTCCCCAAGTTTCCGACACGTACCCCTACTATGCAGGGAACTTCAGGGCCTTCTAAGAACCCTGATTCATACTTATTATACCTGGAAAGATACAATATTTCTTCCAGAAGGGCAAAGATAGAGTTGTCTCATTGGAACAGTCTCTCTATCCCTCTTCCTCGCTCTCTCCTAGATTCCACACCCTCCATGACACTAACCACAGATGCATCTTTAACAGGTTGGGGGGGGGGATTCTCTCAGGACAAAGCAGTCAGGGGCATATGGTCAGCCGAGGAATCCAAACTGTTTATCAACATCCTAGAACTACACGCATCAAAAATAGCTCTAAAGGCCTTAGTTCCCATTCATGTAAAAAACACCTCTATTCAACTATGCTTGGACAATATGACCACAGTGTCATACATAAACAGAATGGTGGGCACCAATTACATTTCCTTATGCAGAGAAACGTTATAAATATGGGACTGGGCCACTCAAAGGGACATAATCCTTCTTGCGTCCTACGTTCCGGGACAGCTAAACGAACTAGCAGACTTCTTATCCTGCAAAAAAATTTCCCTAGACTCCGTGGCTCTAAAAAGCCAGGTATTTCAAATAATACTCCAGACCTTTGGGAACTTGGAAATAGACCTATTCGCCAGTCCCACAAATGCTCAAACCCCGCTTTTTGTATCCAGAATATGGACCAAAGGAGTATGGAGGATGGATGCGGTGTCCTTTTCTTGGACAGATCTACCTCACCCCCATGCCTCCCCCCCCCCCCCGTCACTTGTCCTAAAAGTACTTCAGAAAATCAGAGAGGACCAGGTACCCCACATGGTGTTATTATACCCAGTGTGGCCATCCAGGGTATGGTTTCCCCTAATCAACCAACTATGGATAGGCCCCTAAATTCCCCTAGGACTATCCGAGGAGTGCTTTCAGGGAAACCTCAACATACTGGAGACTCTTCCCCAGTGCATGTGGATGGCAATATCACTAGGCTGTTAACCAACCTTTCCTTAGCTTCTCCCATGAAAGCTCTAATTATCGCATCTCTTAGGCCTCGTATAAGATCTAGATATTGTGCTATTATTAAAGAATTTGATTAGTGGCGATTTCAACAAAGTGCTGCTAACCAAATCTCACTACTCCACTTGGCCCTAGATTTTCTAGCCACCAAATGCCAGGTGGGGCTAGTGTCGGCTACAATAAAGTCATACGGCTCTGTGCTAGCCATCATGATCTCATATTTAACATATAACAAATTATACTTGCGTCTGCTTAGAGGCATTCACCTCTCTAGGCCTATACTGCCAAAATATTCAAACACATGGGACATAGAACCATTCCTATCTTTCCTGGCCTCGTGGGACACAGACACTAATATCAGCTTACTATCTCATAAACTAGCATCCTAGCTGGCTCTGGCTATAGGTGCGAGAGGAGCTGAACTTACCCTTATTCACAACTCAGACCCATGGCTATCACTCACGCCAACGGGATACCATATCATACTCTAAAACGTCCTCTTTTAATAGCCCGATCATGGAGTTTGATATTATTCAAGATCCTCAAGAACCAAATCTATGCGTAGCTTCATGTTTATCATCATACCTTTCCCAGACAGAACAATTAAGGGACAATATCATACAACTCTTCATTACCTGTAGAAAACCTTAACGCCCCACTAGACCCTCAACTATTAGAGGGTGTAGTAGCTTCTATTAGAGAAGCGGGGATCGTTACTGACCACTTCAAAGCCATTCCCTATGAGGAGCAGCTGCAACAAGAGTGGCTGCTAAAGGCATCCCTTTGCAGTCAATCATGCTAGCTGCAAGATGGTCATCCGCTCGCACTTTTGCTAAACATTATTGGAGGCCAACCGATTCACAAAAAATTTAGATCCTCAGAGCAACCACCAGGTATGTGGTAGTCTGCCCACCTGCTGTTGATAGGTGGCAAGCCTCCCAAAGAACAAAACACTAGTTTGCAGGAATCTATGACCTGCAAACTGTATTTGTTCTAGGGAACAGGATTGCCACCTAGCAACAGCTCCCATCCTTCCCAGCCTTGGTTTGCACCATTGTTGCTAGGGCTGTTGTTTCCGCTAGAGAACTCTATATAAGATATTGATATCCTCCCTCTCGTTGTTCCTTTAGGCGCACCGAGGGACCCAAAGAAGACTCAAGCAGCTGCCAATAAAGAATATAAATAGACTATTTCCATTTTGAATGTTAAGGCCTGAAGTTCAGCCGATACTACCTGTTTCAATTTCTTGTTTTTGCTATTGATTATAGCGCAAAGTTTAACAACAAAAAAAAATTGTTACTTCCTTCTTCCTTTGGCAATGTTCTTGCTGTTGAATAAACTATCCCTGGTTTCAAAGCACTACTCGTAGCTCTTATTTTACAGTGACTAATACAGGGCTACTTAAACATTAAGGTTATACTGCCTTTTCTCTATGCCTTAGGGACAGGTTTGCCATCAGTGAGCTTCCGAAAATATTTGACCAGCGGCTGGGGCACGCGTGCACGTGACGCAATGTGCATGTGACTGCAGCCGCTGTATGTGTGGGGAGAGGAGGTGAACATTCTTTCACTCTCCTCTCCCTCAGCATTTTCGGGAGGCTTGCTGTCTAACCCCACCTGCTGTTGCTAGATGGCAATCCTGTTCCCTAGAATAAACCCAGTTTGCAGGTCAAAAAAGTATTTGGACACCCACCGATTGTGCAAGTTGATCCACTTAAAAAGATGAGAGAGGTATGTAATTTCCATCATAGGTACACTTCAACTGTGAGAGACAGAATCTGAAAAAAAAAGGAAATCACACTGTATAATTTTGAAACAATTTATTTGTACATTCTTGCAGAAAATAAATATTTGGGTAATCAAAAAGTTTAACTCAACACTTTGTAATATAACCTCGGTTGGCAATTACAGAGGTCAAACGTTTCCTGTAGTTCTTGACCAGGTTTGCACACACTGTAGCAGGTATTTTGGCCCATTCTTCCATGCAGGTCTTCTCTAGATCTGTCATGTTTTGGGGCTGTCGCTGGGCAACACGGACTTTCAACTCCCTCCACAGATTTTCTATTGGGATGAGGTCTGGAGACTGGCTAGGCCACTCCAGGAACTTGAAATGCTTCTTCCGGAGCCACTCCTTAGTTTGTCTGTGAGAGCCAGAAATCTTGCTGCTTGGTAGGTGTCCAAATATTTATTTTCCACAAGAATATACAAGTAAATTGTTTAAGGATCATACAATGTGATTTCTTGTTTTTTTCTCCAGATTCTGTGTCTCACAGTTGAAGTGTACCTATGATGGAAATTACAGACCTCTCTCATCTTTTTAAGTGGGTCATCTTGCACAATCGGTGGCTGTCCACATACTTTTTTGCCCCGCTGTATATATAGTCTGATGTCTCTACAAGGGGTTGGGATCGGGTGACCGGAGGTTAGGATCCCGGCGGTCAGCATACCGACGCTGGTATCCCGGCCACCAGAATGCTGGCAGGGGGTGCTCGGTGACTCAGTGTACTCGCCACAGGTTCTATTCCCACTCTATGGGTGTCATGAAATAATCCTGGGCCCCTGCCGGCATTCTGGCGGCCAGGATCCCGACGTCGGTATGCTGACTGCCAGGACCCCAACTATCGGGATCATAACTACATCCCTCTACAAGAACGTTCTGACAGCGAAGTTGTTTTTTTTAATTATTTGTATAGAAAAAATGCACATATAATCAACAACACCGATAGCACGTGGTTAAAATATATCAAGAAAATGAATGAGAAGTATAAAAAAAATTCTGTTGGACCAGTAAATGTTTGTAGTATGCTACCATAATAATTACCATAATCCCCTGTCATAATTAAACCCGAAAGGTGATCCCAATTGAAATTGCTATTGCGGGATATACAGTAATATCCAAAAATATCCCAAAGATTGTAGTTGTTACCTACAGTACATAGTATGAGCTGAGAACTGTTTGTGGTAATTCCAAATCCACAGCAATTGTGATGGATTGAAAGATGTACTGGATACTGTGGAAAGAACAATATTCACATGCAAGACAGGGTTCAAAGGCAATGTAGTCAGTATCATGGTATAGCGATTCGGACCAGACAAAGAACAAATGTCCAAAATCTCACTGGTTAATCTGTCATTACAAGTAAATGCTGATGGATTCATACAATGCGTTTCGTCTCACGTGTGAGACTTTTTAATAGATATCAGACCATATCTCCCTATTTCCATTCAGCTATATGAAATCAAGCTGATTGGATCAGTGACCATTTCTTTAAGATACACTTGTGGCAAATACCTCTAGGAACTGAATGAATATAAATCTTTAACTTACAAAAACAACTTATAAATATATTGATGCAAATTTTATTGAAAAAACAACAACTTTGCTAGTCTGTGTGAAAAATGTTAATAATAGAGAGAAACTAAATAATGGAGCAGCACTCCTAATTGAAACTCCGTATGTAGACTGCAAACCATACAGATATCTGCATAGGCCCACCTCTGAATTGCTAACAACTCTGGGGGTCATTCCGAGTTGATCGCACCAAGCAACTTTTTGCTGCTGGTGCGATCAACTAATCTCCACCTACGGGGGAGTGTATTTTAGCATAGCAAGAGTGCGAATGCTAGTGCAGCCCTGCTATGATAAAAAAGTTTCACTCAAAACAAGACTAGCCCTGGACATACTCACCCAGTGCGACGGTTCCAGCAATGAAGGTCCCGGTCCTGACGCCAGACATCCACCTTCCGTTCGCCTGGACATGCCTGCGTTCTTCTTACCACTCCCCAAAAATGGCTGGAAACAGTGAGTATCCACACTGGAATGCCTCCCGCTTGTCCATCTTCTTGCAATCGCCGCTGCGATCACATTTGTCACTAGAGTCGTTGTTGCTCGGCGACGATGGTCACCAGGCAACGATACGCATGTGCAATGCATCCGCCGTACATGCACATTTCCGACCCATTCACACCGCAGCGAAGAACCACTGCATGTGAACGGGTTGGAATGACCCCCTCTGTCTACATACCCATGCAGTAGTGGATCTACCGATATGCAAGCAAAGTGTCTGCTAAGGGCACAGCGGGTCCCAGGGGGGCCGCTGACAAGCTGAATCACTGGCATAACTATAAAGAATACAAGGGGTGCACTTACTACGGGCCCAGTAGCTTAGGGGACCTGCCAACCTAGCAAGCAAGCCAATGTACCGTGCAGCAATCACCAGAATTAAGGTTGAATTACTACTAGATTAGCTGCCCGTATCCCATTATAGTGTTGCATCCCTTACTGGTGCGTGAGTGGGTTACGTGTGATGCTCTGTGAAGTAATCACCTGGTCATGTGAGAGCTATTTCAAGCTACTATGTGTGTGCACATACCCCCTGTAGATGTCCTGCGCAGTGCACTGCCATCTTTCATGTGACCACAGTCGGAGTGACCTGACTAGTACTTAAGTACATTACCTTCATATTACACCATCATAACCTCATGTTACACCAGATTGCTTCCCTCCTGTATTATATCAGCACTGACACTATGTTATTTATATATTTGCTTCTATCCCACCTTAAAAATAGAAACTTTACTACCTGCTAGTAGATGAACACTCAAATCATACCACAATACCTATTTCCAATCATTGCCGGGGGAGATGCCATCACATTAACATGATGATTATAACATCTCACCTGATAAACCGGTTCACCAACCCATAAAGTCACCATGACCGTGTATTTCCCTGCAGCCATTGTAGCTCTGCCTATCAAATTAGTGGACTAAAGACATGCTGCCTCTTTCTATACCATAAACCATTATTGAACTTTACACATTATGTAAACTCATTCATCGCCTTACTTTTACTCTCCTTTCTTATCATTTTGACATATTGTATTTGAATGTTTCAGTCATATCACATTACATGTAATAATAACCTTTACTATTATTCATTTAACTAATGACATATGGCCTTACTGATTATATCTGACCAGCAAGATAGCAGAGCAAATACAAGTCATATAGGACATTTACTGAACATCTGTAATTCTACAGAATATTTACCAAAGACCACCCAAAACTGGGTTACTATTACCTTAGTCATATACTTCTGTTTGTGTAAACCATAAATACTGTGATTGTTCACAGTAACGTTAAAATAAAGTTTAAATCACACACTGTAGCTTAACTTTTATGCTTTGTATTACTTGATACGGGTTTGGTATGTGTTACCGACGGATGGGATGCCGGCTGTCCATATCCCACCCACCAGAATGCCGGCAGCAGGGCAAGCACTAAGAGTCCCCTTGTGGGCTTGCTACGCTTGCCACGCTGCGGACTTGGTGGCTCGCTACACTCGCCACAGGATCTATTCCCACTCTATGGGTGTCGTGGACACTCATGAGTGGGAATAGCCCTGGTGCGCCGGGATTCTGGCTGTCGGGATTTTTTGGTGTCAGTATCCTAAACGCCGGTATCCCGTCCGCCGGCAAATTGACTGCATCCCCTTGATACAGCATGTTTGGATAAGCTATAGGAAACAGGACAACTTAATGCAACACTAGTAACACTTTCCTCTACAACCAGTATTTACATACCTTTGGCATGCTACAGTACAGTATGTGGAAAAAAAATTAATGAACAACAGGTCAGGAACAAAGTTAAGGTGTCGTTCAAAGCTCATGCCCAGACTGCTGGTAGAGCCAGGGGTTTAAAAGCTAAACGTGTTCTTCTAGCGGTCAAGAACACCGGTGTCTACCGGTGGAAGCGCCCCCACAGCCCCGGCGCTCTCAATCCACTGCGGAGGCTGCAGAGGATATTTTATATGCTTACTTACATCCGCACCTGCCCTCCCAAACTTTGCTGGTGCCGGCGGCTATGACGTTCTGGAATGCCGTTCCAGGTGACATCATTTTTCAGAACACCTTAAGGAATGGCGTTATGGCCAAAAAATAGCCCTGTTTATAATATAGACTAAAAATTATTACATTCACAAACATATACTCTAGGGGGATATTTACTAAAGGTCGATTTTAATCAATTTAAAATCGGTGCAATTGATTAAAATCGATTTCAATCGATACTGGTTTTCAGGGGCTGAAACACACATTTGCTAAGCTGATTTTTTATATACATTTTTAAATATTAATAAATTTGTCTGAAGAAGCCGCTGAATTAGAGAGCTGCTGTAAGGTGGGGAAACGCGTCTCAATTTGAGCGCTCGGTGGGACCACACTGGCAAGATCTGCTGCATTACCTCACATGATTGGGACGGGACATACCTCCGGACAAGGCTCATAATACAGGTTTACAGCACCAGAGCCGGGAGAGAATGAAGATCCAATACCCACAATGAGGATGTGGTAAATCACCTGTTTTAAATCAGCATGGCAATGCTTAATTGCAATTGCACATTTTAAAGTTTGCATAAGAACTATCTCTATTTGCATGCACAAATTACATTCGCCTATGGTAGAAGCCAACATAGGAACCGTCTTAAACTAATCTGCATACTAACAATTTTTTATGCTTGGCAAATTAACCATTAACTTTGTTTCTGCTTGGCAGACTACAAAATAAACCAGCAGACTAAGGCCCTCATTCCGAGTTGTTCGCTCGCTAGCCGCTTTTCGCAGCAGTACACACGCTAAGCCGCCGCCCTCTGGGAGTGTATCTTAGCTTAGCAGAATTGCGAACGAAGTATTCACAATATTGCGAAAAGATTTTTCTGTGCAGTTTCTGAGTAGCTCGAGACTTACTCTTCCAGTGCGATCAGTTCAGTGCTTGTCGTTCCTGGTTTGACGTCACAAACACACCCAGCGTTCGCCCAGACACTCCCCCGTTTCTTCAGCCACTCCCGCGTTTTCCCCAGAAACGGCAGCGTTTTTTCACACACTCCCATAAAACGGCCAGTTTCCGCCCAGAAACACCCACTTCCTGTCAATCACACTCCGATCACCAGAACGAAGAAAAAACCTCGTAATGCCGTGAGTAAAATACCAAACTTCTTAGCAAAATTTACTTGGCGCAGTCGCAGTGCGAACATTGCGCATGCGCAGTTAAGGGAAAATCGCTGCGATGCAAAGAAAATTACAGAGCGAACAACTCGGAATGAGGGCCTAAGTACTAACTTGGTGAGAAAGGATCTTTAGCAAAAGACCTTCCAAGCACGGACTTTCTACATTAAAGGATTGGATATAATTAGGCTGGAAATATATGCATGCCGCAAGTCAGCGTAGCTAGGAAATATTTTGCTTTATTAAAAGTATACTAACAGCATGCTGGTCTTCTATGAACAACAATTTCTTTGTGATTTGTAGAGGGAAAGGATGCATTGAGCTAGAGATTAATTGTATATTGTTCATTATTGGTTTTAGTATTTTCTGTTAATTGTTAGTGTAATTGGTCCACAGGGAGCGATTTTATGAGAGTATATATTTTTATTATAGTAAGTAAAAATAGTTAAATATAAATAAAAATATATTTTAAAATTTATTCTGTCAGCGCTTTCTGAATCTTTTTTGGAGCTGTTTATAATATAGACTAAAAATTCTTACATTCACAAACATATACTCTCGGGGGATATTTACTAAAGGTCAATTTTAATCAATTTAAAATCGGTGCAATTGATTAAAGTCGATTTCAATCGATGTTGGGTTTCAGGGGCTGAAACACACATTTGCTAAGGTGATTTTTTTATATACATTTTTAAATATTAATACATTTGTATTTTGGCCCTGGAAGTATAACATTTATTTTGATCATGATTGACCTTCAGTAAATTTCCCTCCTAATCTGGATAAGAGGCCTACTTTTTGAATATAGATGTTGATCGCCATACCCGCCACTATAATTACACAATATCACCCCCTGCATATGACAGAGGGTTTTTTTTTTTACAATAACTAAGACCACACTCATCTGCAAACCTCTGGTCATCCAGCTGATCATTCTACCAGGCACACATGGGGGTAAATTTACTAAGATGGGAGTTCTATTTAAGATGGGATGTTGCCCATAGCAACCAATCAAATTCAACTTCTCATTTATCTAGTGCCTTCTAGAAGATAATACCTGGAATCTGATTGGTTGCTATGGGCAACATCCCATCTTAAATAGAAATCCCATCTTAGTAAATTTACCCCATGTTGTTAGTAGTTAAGTGTACTTATCTGTGCAGTTAGACATTACTTTTTTGTTCTTTTGGACCAGAAAAAAGTCACTGTAGTTTGTAACTAACAATGTACCAATGTACCTTATTTCATTTGTTCGGTATATACCATTCTATGACATGATGGTGACCATTACATATTATCTTTATTTTAAATATTTGACATTTTTTTTGTATTTCGATATTTAAATATTAGAATTTTGATTAATCAATTTAACTTGAAGTTGAGCTTCCAGCTTTTGTTAGCCATCCAATTTTTTAAGTCTAATTTCTTCCATACAGTCCTAGACTTATGCTGGCTTTTAGAAAAGTCTTAATTTTAGCTCAAATCTTTTTTAAAACATCCCTATTTTTTTTTTTACTTGTGACACAGAAAGACTAATGGCTAATTCAACTACTCATAATCACATAGAGCTAATGGATGTTTTTCATTTGTTTGACATTTTTATTTGCTGTGAAGATTGATTAAATTATGAAATAAGTGCAAGAACTGAAAACATTTTTAAACTATAATTGAACTTCACATTTCAGCTTTATAACGCTAATAATAAAACAGCATAGCGTATTTAGTGACCTTTTAACATTGTACTATATTACTTTTTCCGCATCCCTTTATAGCAGTATAATGAAGAAGGAGTACTCTATGATATTTTACCAGGAGTAATTGTAAGGGCAGAATATCAATGAATAAAAAATAGTTAAGTAATTCAGTGTGATTTATTTGAAACATAAGTAAACAAAGAATACTTATATGTACGTAAATGTTAACTTCTATTTGTCAGCTGACAAGTGGAAACCAGCTAAATGGTTAAGTAATCTGCACTGAATCCTCACAAAAATGTGAATTTACACCAAACATTCCAATTACCATGTACCAGCCAGTATACTGCAGCTGAACGCGTTTCGACTAGCGTACTATAAATCATAATAAACATAAAATAGTCCTGCTTAAAAGGTTTTTCCCCCAACAATTTTATTGTATAAAACACAGCCTTCCTGTTTGAATGACTTATTAATTAGTTAAGTGAACAAGAAAAATATGTAGCCAAATATTAAACAAAGTAGATTCCGTTTGTGCTGTACTGTATTATTTATTTAAGCACTTTATTCCCCATGCAAGTCTAGGCTTTGTTAATAATAACTCCTCTCTAGTTTTATTGAAAGTAAAGATTTACAGTTTAGTCTGAGAAGATGAATAGATTTTGGTTTAAAATTCTCTAAAAGATAGCAAAGTTTAGAAGTAAGTACAATTAATTATTATTATTATTATTATTCAACACTAAGCTGTTAAACAAATGACCACTGCATCTCCCTTAAATTGCCATAAAGTGTCATGAAGATAATGAGCATCTGCATATAAATAAGATAAGCTCCTACTCCTGCTAAGTTTACTGTGTGGGCCGGCCTGTTCTAAGAAACCTGGCAATAAAAAGTGAGTATTCTTGCTATAGTCTAAAAGTGATAATTTAGAAGATAATGGGGTACCAGGAAAATGGAAAGGAATTAATTATATGCAGTTATGGGGTTGCAGATGCCAGGATCTCGAGCAATCAAAATGCTGGCAGACAGAATGCCGACCTACAGGGACTATTCCCACTCGTGAGTGTCTACGACACCCATAAAGTGGGAACAGAACCTGTGGGGAGCCACCAAGCCCACAAGAGGCTTTGTTGCGCTCACCCCCCCCCCACTTCCCCACAACCACCACTACCTCCACCACCACCGGCATTCTGCTGCTGGGATCTCAGGGTTGGCATGCTGACCAACAGGATCCCTAGCACCGGTCTCCCCCCAGCCCCAGCCCCAGTGATGCCCTCTGTGTTATATGGCAGTAACTGTGATACTGTCCATTATATGATGGTCACTGTAATGCTCTTTCTATTACATGGCAGTCACAGCAATGCCTTCTGTATTATACGGCGGTCACTGATACCCTACATTATATGGCAGTCAGTGTGATACTCTCATAATTGTGTAGCTGTCGCCTATGATGCTCTTTGTATTGTATGGTGATCACTGTGATGCTCTACATATTGCATGACGATCACTGGTATGCGCTCTGTATTGTATGGTGGTCAGTGCAATACTCTGTGATGGGCAAGGTACTATAGGACAAGCAATAATAATTACAATTGAGCCTTGTGATAGTAGAGCTTGCATGCTCCATTGAAAAGTTAAGACACCCAAACACCGCAGAATATGTGCAGCAGGTGCTTGTACCTTAATGTAAAGGGACTAAAAAAGGGAGATTGACTGTATATGCCAAATTCTAAAGCCATCAACCTAACAAGCTATAGCAATAATCATCCAAGAGGGCCTCAGAAAGCAGTGGGGAGATAACACAGCAAAATGCCTGATAACTGTTTTCCATGCTAACAGTGTACTGGCTGGCATGTCTAGACAAGAGCTCTGATTTTCCTTGGCTAGTATACCATTTCCTCTAGTTTATTTTATATCTAAGCTCAGTGGGTTACATATCTATATGATAAGATACCTGGATAGACATGGGTAGCTGATTTTATTGGAGAAGTGCATCAGCTGAATATTAATTTCTGTAAATAACATGAGCAAATGAAAGTGTTCTGGAAGCTGCCAGACACCCTGATGACAAGTAATAAATTACACAGCCATCAACGTGTGCCTGGGGTTGTTGAGCCCATTTAGTAAATGACTTGTAAAACATGCCCATGAAAACCTAGTATCACAGGGTAACTGTTACTGTGTAAAAGCAGAATAACAGAGAATTGAAAAACCTTTATGACTTTAATGGATTGATGTAAACAGGTCCTAGGGGCTTTCTGGCACCAGCTAGCAGTGCAGATAATCTACAGTAAGTGTAATAAACGTATAATAGAAACACATGCATTATGGAAATATCTCTGCAGTGAGCCTAGGTGGCAAAGACATAAGCAACAGATTGTCAGTGTAAAATATATGAACTAACAATCTCTTACTTTGCAGACACCTTACACAGCTACGGTATTTCCTACAGCTTAGGAAGCCAGGTAATGCTGTCTATATGAAGCTGCTGTAGGTGTAATTGTCAGTTGTAGTGTGTGAATGCAGGGGATTGGATAATTACACCTAGTGTCATATAGTTCAAGTATAGTTCAAGTCATACTTGCCTACCCTCCCGGAATGGGCGGGAGGCTCCCGAAAATCGGGTGACCCTCCCGGCCCCCCGGAAGGGCAGACAAGTCTCCCGATTTCAGCGGTCACCCCCTGCCCGGCTGCCCACTTAGCGAGTAAAGTGGGCGGTCCGAGCAGGCGATGACGCGATTCTTGTTGAATCGCGTCATCATAGCCACGCCCCCTGCTGTATAATGCCGAGAATAGCGGCATTACACAGTGGGGGCGTGGCTTACATGGCACGATCAATCAGCCACGCCCCCATTCCGCTCTGGCCCGCCCCGTTCCACCTCTGGCCCGCCCCCCTCTGGACGTCACCTCATTTCCTGCCTGCCCTGATGAGCCGACCGGCTGCTCTCTCCCGGAGAGAGCAGCCCAGAAGTCGGCAAGTATGGTTCAAGTATAGGGTATGACGTCACTGGAAATTATTTGTGTGTTTTAAATACAGGGGGATGTAACTGAATGACAAGATGCAGATAAATCACACGGGTGCAGTATGTGTTGCTGGCGGACGGGCTCCCGGAGGCCAGCATACCGGCGCCGGAATCCCAACTGCCGGCATACCGACAGCTGGGCGAGCGCAAATGAGCCCCTTGCGGGCTCGCTGCACTTGCCACGATGCACTTGCCACGCTGCGGGCACGGTGGCGCGCGTATTCTCCCTCCAGGGGGGTCAAGGACCCCCAAGAGGGAGAAAAGCTGTTGGGATTCCGCCACCAGTATGCCTGTCGTCGGGAGCCCGGCCGCCGGCAAACTGAAGACCACCCAATCACACTATTACAGACAGCTCAGAAGTTGTGTGTATATATATGTGTGTATATATATGTGTGTGTGTGTGTGGTGTGTGCATAGCGCATATAAGGACACGCTTCCCCCCAGCCCCAGCTTGTAAATCCTGTGCGTATATGGAGGGGAGTATTTACCCTTTGGCCATTATCACTCACCAGGGATGCCAGCTGAGGAGGGGCACTCTCCGCAGTGCCACCCGAGGCCAGGGGATAGAATCAAATTTACGTAGTACTGCTATGTGAATGTGAGAGAGGACAAGAGAGACTATGGACATTGTGAGGCACTGATCTCCATATTGAACAGCGCAGTGCCGTAGTGTCAGTGGCAGTCTGGAGGTGGCCAACTTGTAAGTCGCCTGTGTGGCAGCATCGCTTAATCATGAGAATGAGCAAGCAGTGGCTGTGGGTAGGGGGTTGTCAGGCCACAGGTGATTTGTGGTTATATTATTAAATAGGGGAAGGGGACTGTACAGTGATAAATAATAAGTAATAACACCGCTCCCAGGACACACTGATTTGTGGTATTATTATGTAGAGGGAGGGGACCATACAGTGATATATAATGAGGAATAACACCGCCCCCAGCACAAATTGATTTGTGATGGTAGTACTATATTGATGGAGGGTATTTATGAAGAACCAAGGGTATCAGGAGGGATGTTATATCCTGTCATATATGAAAGACAGCACTAGAAGCCACATACTGGCTGTGTCTGACATGTTATGTTATACCAAAATGAAGGACAATATGAACAAAAGTAGCACTCTTCAAGTGATTTGTGTAGCCACATCACAGCTTGTGATATATGTGTATGTATAAATATATATATATATATATATATATAGATTTATATTACCGGCACTCCTCTTGTAGCTGGAATAATTACTTTGCTGGTTGCCCTCACAGGATAAGATAGATGCGTGCATAAGGTGCGGCACTCCAGTCAGAAAAATTTTTCACATATAAACCGGTGGTTTTGCAACGTTTCAATGCCTTTATTATGGCATTTTCATATTAAGCCTGATGAAAATGCCATAATAAAGGCATTAAAACGTTGCAAAACCACCGGTTTATATGTGAAAATGTTTTCTGACCGGAGTGCCGCACCTTATGCACGCATCTATATATATATATATATATATATATATAAATGAGGTTCAGCACCACTTGTGGTATACCCCTTACTGTAATTCAAAATGTAATTAGTCTGATAAAAACAAAAAGACACTCCCTGTGATATATAGTGTCAGCTAACTCCAAGTAAGTAGCAGTGGTAAACTGCTGGGTGAAAAAATGTAAACAGATATGATGCAGGTATCAGCGACCAATGGTGTCATTACAGTATTAATAATCAAGAAAGAATACATTCAATTAAAAATTAACATGAGCACTTTATTTAGGACAAAGTATATAAAAAGCATAAAATTTAACAGACTGTAGGTGGAGCTAAACTATGACAAAAAAATCAGCCTATTAAAAGTATGTTAAAAAAGCGGTACTACTTTCCGTAGTTTTTCTTTTTAGAATCTAATTAGATCCTTTTTATATGTACTCAGTTGTACAGATAACTTAATAGCAATATTGATAGAACCATATGTCAATTGGATACAATGATTGAAAAATTTATTATGAGGGGCTACCATAGACAACATCTTTTAGATACAAAGAAGCGGGTACTAACCATTGATAGACATGACCTTCTCAAATGGACCGCTAGAGATAGAGTAACAAAAAAGCTACCATGGGTTTCTCAATACACAACGGCTTCACCAATCGTTCGTATGACTTCCAATAAATTATGGCAACTAATCACTTCGGATCCTGACATTGGATTAACTGAAACCTCATTGATGACCTGCTATTCTAGGGGGAGAAATTTACGAGCTATTCTCATTAAAACTAATTATAGCTCACCAATACCCCCCAATAAAAGCCATTGCCTGATAAACAAAAAGCCTGGGTGCTTCAGATGTGGGTATGTAACTTGTGAATTAATGATTGCTGGTGATACATTTAATCACCCCCAGACTGGTAAACCTATTAAAATCAAATACCATCTCACATGTAATAGTTGTTATGTAAGATATCAACTTATGTGTCCCTGTGGATTGTCATACATTGGCAAGACACAAACTAAATGTAAAGAAAGTATGGTGAACCACCGCCATGCTATCAGACTAGCGCTGGCAAGTGGATCAAGTGACCAACCTGTTGCAAGACACTTCTGTGAAAAAAAGCATCCATTATCCACTTTGAGATACAGGATGATTGACCAAGTCCCCATGAACAGTCGGGGAGGTAATGGCAATAAAGCACTTCTGCGAAGGGAAACCTACTGGATCTCCAAGTTGGATGCTGTTGTTCCTCAGGGTCTTAATAAATCAATTTCATGTACTTGTTTCCTATAATGATAGTGTATGATATCTGAGTGTTCACAGACATGAGGTCCCTCTTGATGTGTTTCATTCTAGGTGTGATACATTGTATATTTTTTCTTTATCTTTTAGTGATATGTGTCCGAACTGATATGTGGGCTATTTGTATTGGTTAGGGTGTGTACTGCCATAGGTTGTTATATCTTTTGAATTGATCATCCAGCTAAAGGACTTTTAAGGTCCAATATGACCGTGTTGATGCAGCTATTCGTGAGCATGTGTACCTGCTATGATTATTTATGCTTAATCAATATGGGCTTTGAGTAGAATGCCCTATATGCTATCCCCATATATGATGTACAGTATACTTAGATTGATGTATTAGTTCGCTTGAACAATTGCTGAACCTAATGTTGTATACTATTGCTTGGCAACAGATGCGGTGGTGGCTCTCATGTGGTGTGCGGAGTAATGACTTCACTTGACGCGATGGAGGCGTGGTGACGTCATCGGTCACGGACTGTTTGGAGGTAGCGGCAGCTGCTCCAGCTCACATGGTGATGGTGAAGGGTATATTAAGGTAAGATTGTGATTGATGTTTTATGCTCTTGAAAACAGTTGATAAACTGAAACGTTGAAAGTAAGGTTTTCTGTGACCGTATCCTGAGTGCTGCACCTTGGGTGAAACTTCTACACATTGTCTATGCTGGCACCGGATCAAGTTACCTCAGGTTATGTGAGTGCCGGTCCCTACCTATTATATATAGCCTCCTGATGAAGTAATCTACAAAACATGTTGATGCTGTGCTTGCCAGACGTTTGATCTTCTCCACTTGCACTGCACAGGCTCCCTGAGTTCGTGACGCTGTGTCCTGACGGGTATGATCTGGAAAATATTCAGCCGGTGCGGTGTAAGGTCCCGAGTCCATGTGTCAGCGGTATGCAGTTTTGCCACTGTGGAATGTATTATACCATCTGCTAACCTGCCCATGGTGTGGATTATTCAGGGTACGAGTCCTGTAGAATTACCTGATGTTTTTATTTAATTTGTGTTTTTAAATAAAAATTGATCTGCACTATGAGCGCACTCTCTTCATTCTCCATTCTAGCTATTTAATGCTCATAAGAGTCCTGAGCCTTCTAAGGAGAGTTGCTGCGTTGTTGATGTACACCTGTGCTACAGCCCAGGGTGGATTACCTGTGGATTGAGAACTATGACCTTTTAACTACCAGCGCACCTGTACACACTGCTTTTTGGATATATATATATATATATATATATATATATATATCTATCAAAAAGAATGCACTCACCAGTCTTTGTACAAAGTGAAAAAAAGCGGTTTTTAGTCCAACCTCACATCAGCAGGTACACAGGGTCGGGGTCAACGTTTTGGTCCCTCACAGGACCGTTTTCAAGACCAGTATTCCAGGCTGCAATAGCTGATATGAGGTTGGATTAAAAACCGCTTTTTTTCACTTTGTACAAAGACTGGTGAGTGCATTCTTTTTGGTAGATATTATTGGGACCCTGCCTGTATTGGTGAAGTCTCTGGATGATGCACCCCAGCTGTTGTGAATAAGACTAATTCTTGTGAGTGCAACTCTAGATATTTGGTTTTATATATATATATATATATATATATATATATATATCGTTTTAGATGTAGTTAGGAAAGCACTCACAAGTTTTGTTTGTATAAAAAAAAGTGTTTATCAAACATCACATCAACGACAAATACGGGGTTGACGTTTCGGTCCTAATCTGGACCTTTCTCAAGACCAGTTGTACAGCAGTCAGGATCACAGATATTTTTTGTGATTGTAATTTATGCACCCTAGCTGATGTGAACATGTTGAACTTTGTGAGTTCGACTTTACCACTACATATATATATATATATATATATATATATATATACAGTATATCTCAGTGGCGGAACCTGTGAGTGGTGGTTCCACGTGCAAAAATATACTTTGGGACCCCCTCCTCTGACCCACCCTAAGTTCATAAAATGCCAGGGGGAGACAGGGAAAAGCAGTGGGTGGCAGAGAGAGGCACAAAGTGACAGGTAGAGGTAACAGGGAGAGGCAGTGGGTGACAAGGTGAGGTTGACAGGAGTATAATCACATAGTCCCGCACACAGTCCTGTGCTGTGTGGAGACCAGGAAAGGAGGATGTACCTTGGTGGGGGTGGGTGTAGTCTTCCTGTCCTCCAGGGAGGCCTCATGCCCTATCCCAAGATGGTCACCAAGATCACTGTTGGCAGGGGCCATCTTTTTCTTTTCTGTATAAGACTGTGTAGTGACATGGTGGGATACAGAAGTCTCTTACTTAGCTCCTATGATAGACCTGTTTAACAACTACCATAAAGCTGTTCCATCTCTGCACAGCTACCCGTTTGCAGTATACACTCACCATTTGGTGAGCTGTATGAAACCCCTATCAGCCTCAGCTCTGCTCCATCACCAGTGTATAGATGTGCATATACATGTATAGATGTGCATATACATGTAACAGTGGTATGCCTGGACCGGCTTTCTATCAATAAGCCAACACTACTAGTTAAGGAACTAGGCTGTTCATAGTTTGCGTCATCCACTGGTGTGTAGTATACAACTGTGCAATATCAATACCTGAACACAAATAATTTCCAACAGTGGGAACACAGCAGCCACTGCCCTGTCTGTGAGAGGGAACCCCACCCCCTGTACTTTCCTCAGCTTGGCTGTGACAGCGCCAATTACACCAGCAATGAGCTGCCTGTAATTCAAAGACAGCTGTGATTCAGGAAGAATCACAGCTCAGTGAATTAGAAGGAGTATGTATCTGTGGGCATGAGCAGCCGGACTTCCCTATCAGTCCGGCTCATATGACAGACGGATGCAACTGCACACACCCAAGGTCAACCCCACCTCCCTGGGCAGGTTCCTCAGGCAGTGGGACCCACCCTGCTGACTTTGATGATCCAGTTGTCTGACTTTGCTGAAAATGCTTGTGTGATGGACCAGAGGAAAATGCATTGGTGGTCTGGACAACAGTGGGCCTCACCAGCTGCATCAATGGTAGTTCCATCTCATATATATATATATATATATATATATATAGACACTCACTTTTGCAAAAGAAAAGAAAAAGAGACCAGCACTCACGTTTTGATGATGAAAACAAAAAAGGGTTTTATTCCTTACAGAAGAACCATCTGGACATGATCCTAGTACTACAGCCCGACGGCCGTTTCAACTCTCCGTAGTTTTCGTCAGGGGCAGACCAAAACCACGGAGAGTTGAAACAGCCGTCGGGCTGTAGTACTAGGATCATGTCCAGATGGTTCTTCTGTAAGGAATAAAACCCTTTTTTCTTTTCATCATCAAAATGTGAGTGCTGGTCTCTTTTTCTTTTCTTTTGCAAAAGTGAGTGTCTGTATCAATGCCCAGGACCCTGCACCACCATGTCAATTTTATTTTATTTTTACTGAGTGCTGTCATTCTGCTGTTTTGTATATATATATATATATATATATATATATATATATATATATATGTGTGTGTGTGTATTTAATAAATGGCGAGCACATCCTCTGAAGTACATGTTGTCCAAATATATCTTCCTCATGAGCCTTAGAACTCAGGGCCTAATTCAGAGTGGGACGCAGGTACGTCTTCTACTGAGATGTCTCCTGTATGCCGCTCCTTCAGGTTGGCTGAAAATACAATGCTGCTTGCATGCAGCATTGCATTTTTTGTCCATCTCTGAATCACTCCCTCTCTCCAGAGTACATAAATCTGTGTAAAATATAAAGCAGGTTTAATTTACTGTGTTGGTAACTAGAGATGAACGTAGCAGAGTCTCTGGGTTTTACTAATCTGAGTTGGAGCTCTCACTTTCTGGTGATGATGGAATGTTATGAATTTTGGACTCTACAGGTATGTAATGTATATACTACTACATCCATGTAGTGGGAAACAGGTGTAAGAGGGCATTATGCGTGGATAGTGCTGTACATGGAGGTGCAATGGGATGCTGGAAATGTCATCTGTCTGTTGACATTCACAATGTCAATGTTTTGTCCATGTCAACATTGTGAATGTCAACAAAACTTCCAAGTAGACATTCTTAATGTTGACATTTTGTACCACACCCTTTAAAAATAATAATAATTGCTGGTTATTTAAATAGCCAATATTAATTGATTTAATGGGATTCAAACTCTGCACGACAGAAGCGGCATGTTTTATATAGCATAATTAATACAGCAGCAAAACCTTATGTAAGTAACAAGTATTTAAAAAAAAAATAAGATGCTCAGATAAAGAAATGATAATGCAGGGCCTGTCTTCGCATAACTCAGCTTATTTGCAGATGATTCTATTTATTATGGATCATGTATCCTCCTTACTCCCCCTCCATGATATTATAGATCGTTATAGTGCGGCATCCTTTAACAAATTAAAAACCACCAAAACTGATGCCTTACAATTTAATTTGAGTCCTGGGGCTTTGTGCCGACTTAAATTTCATTATAAACATAACTGGAAGAAGGACTCCATTCTGTATTTAGGTATCAACATTCCCAATTCCTTATCTAAATTAGTGGATATTAACTATACACCCCTATTAACTCAGATGGATGCTCTGTTGCGGAGTTGGATGGGCTTTGAGGTTTCCTGGCTGGGCAGACACGCGGCATTCAAAATTTTTATCTTGCCAAAATCGATGTATTTATTTCGTACAATCCCCTATTTGATTCCCAGAGGTTTCTTAGTCCAGTTCATACCGTGATTTTACACTGTATTTGGAAAAACAAATCCCCCGGATTGCTTATAGCCGCTTGACCAGGGCCAGACTTATGGGTTGTCTAGAGGTACCAGATCTAAAGGCATACCAATATACCTGTTTAATGGCGCAGCTGGTCTCTATATCCTGGTAATAAACCCTGGGTTGGTTTAGAGAAATTACTGTTTCCCCATTTCCCCTTGTTGGACCTACTGTAGCATGGACTCCTCATCAATTACGGATCTTATTGCCAAATACCCCCCAAGCCATATCTGACTCCCTCAGAGCGTGTGATGCAACAATGGTTTCTACCAAATGCCTCTCTCTACCTTCTCGCAATCTGTCCTTGTATGCCCTTTCTCGACTGATTCCTGATTTGAATATTTCAGTATAGCTATCATGTAGACTCATTACCAATGCTGACGCAAAAGATGCTTCCTCTATTACCCCATTCTCTTACTTGCAATCGCAATACAGTCTTCCCTATAGGGAATTATTTACATATACTTGCATAAGCCACTGGATCTCTAGTGATCACTGGATCATTGCATCTTCCACCACCTAATATCTTTTCTAAATTATCGTCTGGTAATGCCAGAGGTTCTATAAGGTTTTGGTATGTTATATTTTGGGGTACTGAGACTGAGTTAGAGAGTAAATCACCCACACAATTACAGTGGTAGGCTGATTTGCAGTTAAAGTTTACACCTCAGCAATGGGAGTCGATCTATCTTACAGCATATAACTTCTCTAAATGCTATGACCATCTAGAAATAAAAATTCAGTTGTTACACAGGCTTTATTTCACACCAGCTAAACTACATAGCTAAACTACATCAAATTTGGCCCTCTCAATTTTGTTGGAGGAATTGAATGGAGATAGGTGACATTTTGCATGTGTTTTGGGATGGTTCTAAGATTTGCAAGCTATGGAAAGAGGTGTCTGATCTAGCCCGCTAAGTTCTCCACATTAGCTTCCAAGAGTCACCCTCACTAAGGTTACTTCTTTATGTCTCTCTGGTTGCATATCTCATTATGTTAATAACCTATGGGAGCACCACTGACAATCACATAAATTTTACCTTACAAGCATGATGAAATAGGTATACAGTGCAAAATTCAAAAGACTCTCTTCTTTATCATCAGTCATCTCAGAGACTAACAATATCAAACTCTTTCTACCTCTTCCCTGTCTTATGCAGTTTCCCAAACCAAACCTTCTCTCTACCTTATTATTTTTCCATCAACAGTTATTTTTAAAGTTTTAACCATGGAAAAAGGGGGGGGGGGAGGGGTACAGGAAAGATAAAGGGGGTTAAAAGGAAGGGAGTCTGGATCCATGACACCAAACCCATTAATACATAGAGATGATGAATAAGAAAAAAAGCAACACACATAACACATATACAGCAAATAATAAGGCTGTTAATACATACAGTATATTATAATGAGGGGGCAACTCCCTCTGTGATATTACTCTGTTTTAAGAAGCAACATGGCACCTTCCCCAGCTGTAGTAAACTCATGCCAACTAAACCATTTAGTCTGAGGGGAGGAGTTTTTAAAGGAGTAGGGTACTCTCAAGGTTTCCATTTGAAAAGCACAGTGGATTTTACGAATTATTTTATGGAGGGTTGGAAGAGATAGACATTTCCAACATTACACAATGGCCGCCCTAGTAGCAATAAAAATATGTCCTAATACATAGTGATCTGAGGTAGATAAATCTGTTTGGTATATATGGAATAATGCTAGTTTGGGAGCACTCCATTCACAGAGACAGGATTTGTAAAGATTATTTCATTAAAATGTAACTTTTATTAATTATACTATAGAATATAAAGACACAGGGTCAGCCTAATTTTGCTAGCTTTATGAACGTAAGAGTTCTTGGCATGAAAATATTAAAGAAATAGTGAGATCCTAATAGCATTAATGCAAAAATCAAATGTCAGAGACCATGCAGAGTGGTCCTTTGTGTTGCATTGATATAGTCATGAGCCTACAACACCTGGTATTCCCTGATGGTCGCCCAACCAAGTACTGGCAAGGTCCAACCCCTGTATTTCTTCTAAGATCGGACGAGATTGGGCACATGCAGTGTGGTATGGTTGTAGGTTTGTCAAGACTGTCAAAAGCAAAGTGCCACTGTTGCAGGGGAAATTACTTTGCCGTGAATCTTTGTTACAGTATTACAAACCAATTTTTTAACAGGTAAGACATAATGAAGACATTATGGAAGTGACTGTCATTTTGCCTATGAGTGACCCAAATGTCAGGGTATGCAGAGGTTTTACATCAAAACCAAAAAGTGGAATGGCTCCCAAACGCTGTTATATGTGTAGACGGATTTCTTTCTGATGGACTTCAAATGTATATATCCTCAAATGAAAGAAGACAGTTGAACAGCATACAAATTCCTTATTCTATTTGGAAAAAATCCTACAACCACCAATTGGCATAAAAATAGTTACCAAAGTACTCCAGTGAGTGGCTTAGCCTGACCTAAGGGTAACTGCTGTATCTCACCGACTCGTTTCGGAACCGGTGTTCTCTCCTCAGGCTAAGCCACTTACTGGATTTTTTTCAATATAGTACTTCTATCCCTTTTTTCCATCCGAGGGTTGTGAGGGGAATTTGGTCTTGCCGATCTATAGTGGTTGTAATCTATACTGCATTTTTATTAATTATTTTATGTGGATTTTTTTATATTTTTATGTAAATACATTTTTCTGATACCCGTAACAACAAGAGGTATACTTATTTTCGGCTGGTCTCCGTGACATTGTGAAGTGGACTAGATCTGGATATCCCATTCGTGGTGAAGGAGGATTAAAGATACCTTTTGTTGCACATAGGGCATTAACTAAAGGTGAGCCATATACCAATAAGACAGGGATTGAGTGTGTTTTGATTCCGTTGACGATGAAGATTTAAAGAAACCATTATATGAACATAGGGCCTTATATGCAGGTCAGTTGAGGATTGTCTACACGAGTAAACCAATGAAATAGAATAAGGAATTTGTATGCTGTTCAACTGTCTTCTTTCATTTGAGGATATATACATTTGAAGTC
Source organism: Pseudophryne corroboree (assembly GCF_028390025.1). Lineage (NCBI taxonomy): Eukaryota > Metazoa > Chordata > Amphibia > Anura > Myobatrachidae > Pseudophryne > Pseudophryne corroboree. The sequence continues at coordinate 243,798,646 of NC_086448.1, forward strand.
TGTCAGAAAGAAATCCGTGTACACATATAACAGCGCTTGGGAGACGTTGCACTTTTTTGGTTGTGTTGATTGTGTGAAGGAGTGGTGCTCTTGGGATCGGTGCCCGAGCTGCAGTTTGGGCTCAAGTCACTTTTATCCACTTTTTATACAGAGGTTTTACTTCATCTGATTACTTTTCAGTTGGATTGATGTTTTGTAATTAGCGCAAAAGTTTAACCTATAATTCAAAACAGAGGCACGAGGCATCAGTGTCTCAGTATTTTCTACATAGCAAGTTTGAATCCTGACATTGATTCTGGTAGATGCTGACGTTGTAGTGAACCCACCCTTCTGCTGTTCTCCCGTCATGCCAAATAATTGGTATTGGGCAGGGAATGAGAGAGGGTGGTACCGTTCTTCAGCTGGAAGGAAGGAAGGAAGCAGAAATATCAAGCACCAAGAAAGTGTTGAGATTTTCCCTGATACCAAATGTTTGCAGTGCAAAGAAATGCTCTCAACACTACACTAGTCCAGTGAGCGATATGCTCATAATGGAGGACAGGGAATCAAAGTAGACACACAATTAGGCATAATAGAGTATACTCGGTTTATATAGAGCCAAAATTGTAAACGTGTGGAAGATGCCTTTCCCTAATTGTCCTGTACTTATAAATGAGAAATCATGAGGCAAGAGAATAATAGCCAAAATTACAAATTGGTTCCTTTAAAATTACAATGTTGCATATGTATCTTATTTGACACAGTTTCCTACAGCCTGGTAAACTCCGCTGAGACATGCAACAGTGTATGACATTTCTAAACAGAGGAAAATTATGGCCACAGGTACTCCCGGGCGCCTACACAAAATAAATCGTGTATAATGGTGTCTAAAATTGCTACACTAGTAATATAAATAAAACATATATTACTAGTGGAGCAATTTTAGACACCATTATACACAATTTATTTGGTGTAGGCGCCCGGGAGCACATGTGGCCATAATTTTCCTCTGTTTAGATTTATCTTTGTGGTGTTTTGGGGAGACATCACCTTTTTGGTCACGGGAGCTATAAGGCAGCCTTGTGATGTATTCTGCGCAACACGTGGGGTGGTTGGACATATTATTCTTTTGCAGTGTATCACATTTGTATGAATTATATTTGTAACAAAAATAGCCACTACCTTAATATAACAGGTGTCTGAGATCATTCAGATAAGGCAGTCTGTACTAGCTCCATTCTAACCAGTTAGGTGCCTCCTTTTGACAGTTGTTTTGTAACATAAAATGACCTAATTACTAGCGCCCCATCCCAGTTGCTTATGCAAGTATTTAATTAACATGTATATCCAGATGTGGCATAAGTATTGTTTGTTACCGTATGGTTGAGGCACAGTATGGACTTGGCAGTACTACTGAATGGAGAACTGATCATAATCCTGAGGAGAGTAGGGATGGGCATGATACACTGGGAAGAATGATGGTTTGCTTCTGATGATGGTTTTGCCATCAGTGGTGTGTTTGTAGTATTTGCCATCAATGGTTTCTTCCAATGTCTTTAGTTTATTGAAAACCTAATGTGTGATGAACACAGCTGGTGAGAGTTGTTCCAAGAGGGAGGGCAAAGACCCACTACAGATTATGCTTTGGTTGGGGATATTGCACCAAATCCTATTCTGAGGATTTGGGTGGTAGAATAAGGTACATAATGGTGAGCATAGGATGCTAAAGGGGGGATTTTACCAATGTAGAGGGGTCAGGTGGTGTGCATTTGAGTAACCCTTGCACACTCACATGTCACGCAGGTTAAGGTGAATCCTAGTTGTGATAGTGGCTATCTTGCTTTTGACAAAAATCTTCTTAATAGACCCACCATGTATTACCCTTGTACTTCACATGCTATACATGTTGTGAATTACATTTTCTGCATATATATATATATATATATATATATATATATACATATACACACACAGTATATATATATATATATATATATATATATATATTAAGGCAAAGCAGTGGCACTCTCAGGCTTTGTGAAGAAATCAATACAGGACACAGCGGTCTCTGTGTCACAATCCTGACTGTAGGTTTATATTTGGTGACTTACCCCTGCCATCTGTCCTGGATCCTGTGTCTTTTCACTCACGGAGTTAAACAGCTTGTCAGCACTATGAGTTTTCCTGAGTTCTCTGCCTGAGAGGTAATCAGCTCCACCTGTGGTGATCTCCTGTGTGAGGCTGAATTCAGTAATCTAAAAGCAAGCATCCTGTGTTTTGCAGAAGTCCAGGCTTCAGTGTTCTCTTGGCCTGCTAGGCCTCATTCTACATCACAGCCTTGGCTAGAGTAGTCACATGACAGTGACATCACCTAATCCTGCCCACCAATCATCAAGAACCAGGAAGTATAAATCAGGAGGCTGAGTTGGAATCTGGGCCAGTTCCTTGTGTCACATACAGCCTTGTGTGGGTCTTAAGCTGAGCTCCCTAAAGGTAACCTTTGTACCTAAGTTCCTGTGGAAACTCTGTTCCCTTGTTACCGTTTGGTTTATTTGTGTGTTGCTTTCACCATTTCCCTGAGTCTCAATGTAAAGGTACAGCTGCAATGTTTCGTCTTAAAGGCACAGTACTGAATTCCGTGTTCTCCACTGAAAACCACAGCTGTCGTGTTTCAGTTTTACTACTGTTGTAGTTGGGATCTCCAGGGCTCAGTACCTCGTGCCTCAGCATCTCCGTGCTTCCAGCATCTCCGTGCCTCAGCATCTCCGTGCCTCAGCACCTCCGTGCTTCCAGCACCTCAGTATCTCCGTGCCACAGCACCTCCGTGCCTCAGCACCTCCGTGCCTCAGTACCTCCGTGCCTCAGTACCTCCGTGCTTCCAGCACCTCAGTACCTCCGTGACTCAGCATCTCCGTGCCTCAGCACCTCAGTGCCTCAGCATCTCCGTGCCTCAGTGCCTCAGTACCTCCGTGCTTCCAGCACCTCCGTGCCACAGCACCTCCGTGCCTCAGTACCTCCGTGCCACAGCATCTCCGTGCTTCCAGCACCTCCGTGCCTCAGCACCCCTACGCACCCCAGTGTCTCTACGCACCCCAGTGCCTCAACGCACCTCAGTGCCTCCACGCACCTCAGTGCCTCCACGCACCTCAGTGCCTCCACGTACCTCAGTGCCTCCACGTACCTCAGTGCCTCCACGTACCTCAGTGTCTCCAAGCACCTCAGTGTCTCCAAGCACCTCAGTGTCTCCAAGCACCTCCGTGTCCGCAAGCACCTCCGTGTCCGCAAGCACCTCCGTGTCCGCAAGCACCTCCGTGTCCGCAAGCACCTCAGTGTCCGCAAGCACCTCAGTGTCCGCAAGCACCTCAGTGTCCGCAAGCACCTCAGTGTCCGCAAGCACCTCAGTGTCCGCAAGCACCTCAGTGTCTCCAAGCACCCCGTGCCCTTTAGCACAATTATACCTGGTATTCTTCACTGATTCATCAGTGCCTTTCCAGTTCTGTCTTTCAGGAGACCTTCAGCATGCCTCCTGTCTGCCGACCTAATCCTGCATGAGGAGAACCTAGATTCGGCCATCTCTGCTGCGGTTCCTCTTCCCAGTCACCGGAGGAAACCCAGAGTCCACAGCATTTCCAAACCAGGTCAGTGGTAGTATTCACATAATCCTCCAGTCGCCCGCACAGACTTCACTACACCGGGTTCACAAAAACCTTAGTCTTGACAGTAGGAACTGGCCACAAGGACCCGGCCGAAAGTGTTTGTCTGACGCATGACCTCCTAAGCAATATTGCAGGACGCTTGGAAGGTCTGGAGTCGACTCAGCATCGATTGGCACAGTGTCTGCAGCGGAATTCGTCCTCCAGAGATTCTATGACCTTCTGCTCTAATACTCCTGACCAACTGCAGATTTTCTACCAGATGTTACTACAGTTACAAGAACTTTTGCCTAGTATTCTCTCTGTGATGCCTGATCTCCTCAGGAATACTACCAACGTTGTTGATCCTGTTTTGTCCCATCCAGTTAATAGAGTCTCTTCCTCTGCGCAAGGGAAAGTTTTTCATCAGAGCCATCCACGGCCCAAGCTCTCTGAAGCTGAACGTCAGCGGCGTAAGGAGCTACATCTCTGTCTTTACTGTGGAAATTCTGGTCATTTTGTTAAAGACTGCATTCTTCGCAAGCCAGGTAATAGTGACAAATCTCAGTATCATAGTGCTCATGTCTACAAGTCATCCACAGTATCCGATCCTTCTGCTGCTGACGGGGGGTATCAAGAAGGCTACTCTTCTGAGAGAGACTCAAATTTATGACTGGGGTCCGGTGGTTAAAAGACCTTATCCCAAGTTGGGTGTCCAGAGAAGAATGTTCAAGCCATTTACAGTCACAGAGGAGTCCGTGTCCACAGCCCCAGGAGGGGCGTCTTCAGAGCGTCCAGCCCCAGGAGGGGCGTCTTCAGAGTGTCCAGCCCCAGGAGGGGCGTTTTCAGAGCGTCCAGCCCCAGGAGGGGCGTCTTCAGAGCGTCCAGCCCCAGAGAGTCTTCAGAGTGCTGCCCAGCCAGTGAGTCTTCAGAGTGCTGCCCAGCCAGTGAGTCTTCAGAGTGCTGCCCAGCCAGTGAGTCTTCAGAGTGCTGCCCAGCCAGAGAGTCTTCAGAGTGCTGCCCAGCCAGAGAGTCTACAGAGTGCTGCCCAGCCAGAGAGTCTACAGAGTGCTGCCCAGCCAGAGAGTCTACAGAGTGCTGCCCAGCCAGAGAGTCTACAGAGTGCTGCCCAGCCAGAGAGTCTACAGAGTGCTGCCCAGCCAGAGAGTCTACAGAGTGCTGCCCAGCCAGAGAGTCTACAGAGTGCTGCCCAGCCAGAGAGTCTACAGAGTGCTGCCCAGCCAGAGAGTCTACAGAGTGCTGCCCAGCCAGAGAGTCTACAGAGTGCTGCCCAGCCAGAGAGTCTACAGAGTGCTGCCCAGCCAGAGAGTCTACAGAGTGCTGCCCAGCCAGAGAGTCTACAGAGTGCTGCCCAGCCAGAGAGTCTACAGAGTGCTGCCCAGCCAGAGAGTCTACAGAGTGCTGCCCAGCCAGAGAGTCTACAGAGTGCTGCCCAGCCAGAGATTCTACAGAGTGCTGCCCAGCCAGAGGTTCTACAGAGTGCTGCCCAGCCAGAGGTTCTACAGAGTGCTGCCCAGCCAGAGGTTCTACAGAGTGCTGCCCAGCCAGAGATTCTACAGAGTGCTGCCCAGCCAGAGATTCTACAGAGTGCTGCCCAGCCAGAGATTCTACAGAGTGCTGCCCAGCCAGAGATTCTTCAGAGTGCTGCCCAGCCCCGTGAAGAGGGGGCTCTTGCCTCAGCCCAGCCCCGTGAAGAGGGGGCTCTTGCCTCAGCCCAGCCCCGTGAAGAGGGGGCTCTTGCCTCAGCCCAGCCCCGTGAAGTGGGGGCTCTTGCCTCAGCCCAGCCCCGTGAAGTGGGGGCTCTTGCCTCAGCCCAGCCCTGTGAAGAAAGGGCTCAGCCCGTCCCGGTTCCAGCCGGTCCAGCAATACTCCAGGCCCTGCCTGGTCAGTCCGTCCCGGTTACAGCCGGTCCACCAATACTCCAGGACCAGCCTGGTCCGTCTCCTTTGGCTCCAGCCAATTCAAGTATCCTCGGATCCAATCCAGTCCTACTCGTCCAGCCAAAGCTTTCTTCAGTTTCATCCTCTAAGCCTGCCAAAGATAGTCCAAGTATCTCCTTCCGTAGGAATCCGACCATTCAGGTTGGTCATGTAGGAGTCTCTCCTAGCTCAATACTAAGTTCTCCGCCAAAGAATTTAAAGTTACAGTGCACTTCTAGGTCATTTTCAAACTGTGTATCTAAAGGAGATTCGTATTTTCCGTTAGACTTGGACTCAGACTCTGAATTTGATCCAGTTTATGATGCTACTCCTTTCCTGGGAGGTGCTGTTCCTTCCTGTTATGCTTCTATGCATGAAGAGGTTCCAGAATCACCAAAAAGCTCTACAGGTCTCTGTATGAAAAGTCCTCGTTATAGAACAAGATTTAATTTAAGCCTCAGTGGAGTGCTAGCTTCGAAAGCACAATCTTCTCGCACTACAAAACGAGGAGAGGAACCTTCTACAGTTTATTCCTCAGTCCTTTCGGATGAAGGAAATTCCAGTCTCGTCTATGATGGATGGTCTACCTGTTCTGAAGATGAAGATCAGGAAGACTTCTAAAGAATCCAGCTTAAGTTTTGTTCTGGACCCTCTGGTTTCCACTTTTTAGAAGCTTTGTGTACAAGTTATTCATCAAGTTCCTCTAAGATTCAAGATGGGTGTCCGGAGTCCACCCTTGAAGAGGGGGATACTGTCACAATCCTGACTGTAGGTTTATATTTGGTGACTTACCCCTGCCATCTGTCCTGGATCCTGTGTCTTTTCACTCACGGAGTTAAACAGCTTGTCAGCACTATGAGTTTTCCTGAGTTCTCTGCCTGAGAGGTAATCAGCTCCACCTGTGGTGATCTCCTGTGTGAGGCTGAATTCAGTAATCTAAAAGCAAGCATCCTGTGTTTTGCAGAAGTCCAGGCTTCAGTGTTCTCTTGGCCTGCTAGGCCTCATTCTACATCACAGCCTTGGCTAGAGTAGTCACATGACAGTGACATCACCTAATCCTGCCCACCAATCATCAAGGACCAGGAAGTATAAATCAGGAGGCTGAGTTGGAATCTGGGCCAGTTCCTTGTGTCACATACAGCCTTGTGTGGGTCTTAAGCTGAGCTCCCTAAAGGTAACCTTTGTACCTAAGTTCCTGTGGAAACTCTGTTCCCTTGTTACCGTTTGGTTTATTTGTGTGTTGCTTTCACCATTTCCCTGAGTCTCAATGTAAAGGTACAGCTGCAATGTTTCGTCTTAAAGGCACAGTACTGAATTCCGTGTTCTCCACTGAAAACCACAGCTGTCGTGTTTCAGTTTTACTACTGTTGTAGTTGGGATCTCCAGGGCTCAGTACCTCGTGCCTCAGCATCTCCGTGCTTCCAGCATCTCCGTGCCTCAGCATCTCCGTGCCTCAGCACCTCCGTGCTTCCAGCACCTCAGTATCTCCGTGCCACAGCACCTCCGTGCCTCAGCACCTCCGTGCCTCAGTACCTCCATGCCTCAGTACCTCCGTGCTTCCAGCACCTCAGTACCTCCGTGACTCAGCATCTCCGTGCCTCAGCACCTCAGTGCCTCAGCATCTCCGTGCCTCAGTACCTCCGTGCTTCCAGCACCTCCGTGCCACAGCACCTCCGTGCCACAGCACCTCCGTGCCTCCGTACCTCCGTGCCACAGCATCTCCGTGCTTCCAGCACCTCCGTGCCTCAGCACCCCTACGCACCCCAGTGTCTCTACGCACCCCAGTGCCTCCACGCACCTCAGTGTCTCCAAGCACCTCAGTGTCTCCAAGCACCTCAGTGTCTCCAAGCACCTCAGTGTCCGCAAGCACCTCAGTGTCCGCAAGCACCTCAGTGTCCGCAAGCACCTCAGTGTCCGCAAGCACCTCAGTGTCTCCAAGCACCCCGTGCCCTTTAGCACAATTATACCTGGTATTCTTCACTGATTCATCAGTGCCTTTCCAGTTCTGTCTTTCAGGAGACCTTCAGCATGCCTCCTGTCTGCCGACCTAATCCTGCATGAGGAGAACCTAGATTCGGCCATCTCTGCTGCGGTTCCTCTTCCCAGTCACCGGAGGAAACCCAGAGTCCACAGCATTTCCAAACCAGGTCAGTGGTAGTATTCACATAATCCTCCAGTCGCCCGCACAGACTTCACTACACCGGGTTCACAAAAACCTTAGTCTTGACACTCTGCTATTAAAGTTCAACGTTTCGATAATTTAATATCGTCATCAGGATACCAAATACAGATACATTAAACAATATATGCTTACTCACCCACCACGTGCAAACCCTCACCGCGGGCGCCGGGTCCTCTGACAACACCCCCCTGCGTCGCGCACTTCCTGTGCGCCCGGCAGCTCCCGCGGTAACCTAGCAACCAAAAAATACATTGTGATAAACTGGACACAGAAAACAAACACAGTCTCCCGCACGGAGATATACAGAGAGGCATTGTAGTTGGACAGAATGAAACGGCATAACGAGATTGAGATAGTGAGATGCATGGTTAAACAAGCTCAGACCCTGAATGATCGTACAGATATCCTGTTATAACAATATGCCTGCAAGGAAAGAGTAATAATGATAACAATATGCCAGTAAGGGAAAAGTAACAATATGGCTATAATTATCCAAACATGTGGGTAAATGATATACTCACTACCCTAATCTAGTATATGGCATCATACCCCAGTCATGTAACTCCTGATAGTAAACATCAGAATGGTGTATATATTTTTGGGTCATGATTCTGCACCAAAATATGACATTTATAAAAAGCAATTCAGAGGAAGGTATTCATTGAGTCCTTTGGGTGCGATCGTGTTCAGGCGGTGTATCCAGCGTGTTTCTCTCTGAAGGAGGGCTTTCCCTCTGTCACCCCCTCTGAGTCGTTTAGGCTCTGAATCTATAATTTTGTACCTGAGTGTCGCAAGGCCATGGTTCAGAAGTTTAAAGTGTCTGGCCACTGGTTGATTAAGGCCACCTTTACCTCCCTCTAAAGCACTGCGAATAGCCGACCTATGTAGTGCCATGCGCTCTTTAAACTGCCTAGTGGTCTTCCCGACATAGAGAAGACCACACGGGCAGCGAATGATGTATATCACGTATGTGCTGCTGCACGTTAATACCTGTTTAATGGCAATTCGTTCCCCCGAATGTGGGTGGGAGAACGAGTTGCCAGGTTCCATGTAGCTACATGTGGTGCACCCAGTGCACCGATAGCACCCCGACTTCCTTGAGAGAAACGTGCTGGGACCGCTACCTTTTCTGCCTGAAATGTCATTCTTGACTAACCAGTCTTTCAGGTTCCGATTTCTGGTCTAACTGGCCATTATTTTGGAATTACTTAACATTCGAAGATCTGGGTCAGAAGTGACCACAGGCCAAAGGTTCTTCGACGCCTTGGCAATGGCAGGACTGGACGAGTTGAAGCGTTGTACGAACGGAATAATGTCCCGGTGTTGTTTCCTCTTAGTCGCTGATGGAACAAGGGTGTCTGCACGGGGAATGGTTAATACCTTCTTCTTAGCCTTTATCAAGTTGTTGTAGTCATAACCTCTCATGACAAACTGTTTGATCAGGATATCAATTTCTCTGTTGGTCTCGGACAAATCATCAGAGATGCAATGGATTCTTAAAAACTGGGAAAACGGGAGACCATTCTTAGTAGCAGATGGATGTTGACTGCTACCATGTAAGATGGTATTCCTATCTGTGTCCTTTTTATATAGTCCCGTACATAGTTTGCCATTCGAGAGGGAGATCCTAAGGTCTAGATAGTTCACCGATTGTGAGCTCATCTGGTAGGTAAATCGAATAGTACCTTCAGTGGAATTGACCCTCAGCATCAGATCAGAGAATTCAACTTCTGTTCCCGTCCAAATAAGTAGCAGGTCATCAATATAGCGCGTAAAGAACAAGATCTTATTCGCCACATCATTGTCGCTAAAGAATGCCTGCTGCTCAATCTCAAACATGTATGTGTTCGCGAATGCTGGCGCCACGCAAGATCCCATTGCACAGCCCTGTTGTTGGACAAACCAACGTGAGTCGAAGAGAAAATAATTTCTTTTGAGGGTCAATTCTAACAGTTTCAGAAAGAACGTCACATCTGGACCCGTATAGATGGAACTAGTTGACAGGAGCCGAAAAACTGCTTCCAGCCCTCCTGAATGGGGAATATTGGTATATAGGCTGACAATGTCCAGAGTACACAGAAAGGCATCTGTAGGAAGTACTGGTAAATTCTGTAGCCGGGTAATTAACGCGGTAGTGTCCTTTAAGTAGGTCCTCTGTGCTTGAACCACGGGTTGAAGGAATGTGTCCAAGTATTGGGAAACCTTGTAGTAGATGGAGTCTCTTGCCGAGATGATAGGGCGGCCGGGCGGTGTCACTGGGTTTTTGTGTATTTTCGGCAAAGTATATAAAACTGGGGCCACAGGGTTTTCTTGAATCAGTGATTGCATAAGAGAATTAGAGATAACCCCATCTGACACTGCTTGCTGCAGGACCAATCTCAGTTCCTGGTTGAATCTTATTGTGGGATCAGCTGTAAGTTCCATATATACTGTGGTGTCCTCCAGTTGTCGATTAAATTTCATTCTTGTACATGTGGAGGTCTTGTATGACAATCCCTCCCCCTTTATCCGCGGGGCGGATGACAATACTGTCGTCACTGCTTAAGTTTTTCAAGGTTGCCCATTCTGATTTAGACATATTGGATCTAGACGGTTTCAGCGTCTGGACTACTCCCTTGGCTGCCTTCTCCAAGGACCGGTTGAAACATCGAAGTGAGGGGTTCATGCTGATGGGATCAAATGTCGATCTGTTCTTGATCTTTGGTAGTGGGTTCACTGGGTGTAATGTGGTCTCCTCCGTCTCCCCAAAGTGCTCTCGCAGTCTTAGTTTTCTATTAAAACGATAGGAGTCCAGTTTCCACTGGAAGTCGTCAAATTTAGCGGTAGGTATAAAGGTGAGGCCTTTATTCAACAGTTTTTTTTTCTTCAGTCGTAAGGGTCCTACTGGATAAATTGAAGATCATCTCTTTGTTGTAGTTTTCTTCTTTTTTTGTTTTGAGGAGCCTTTGCCACTGTCGTCCTCTTCTAGGAAAAGGTCTCCTGTGGCCTCTCGCTGTGCTCGGGTACTTACCCCTAAAGGGGGCTTGCCAGTATTGGGTCTGTTTGAAGCCTCTCCCTCACTCTGTGATGACTGTCCCCCACTCGACGTCTCAGTATCTCCCGCGAATTTCCGGAACCGCCGTTGTCTTGGTCTGTAATCCCTCTTATGTCCAGGGAATGCTGCCCAGGGATATACCTTGCCTTCTGCGTAGTCCTTTTGGACTATTGCAAGTTTATTGGATTTAAATTTAATTAAATCTCGGCGATATGTCTCGACTTGTGTGTTCAACTTGGCTAGCCAATCTGTATTGGAGTCCTGTTGTAGAGTCGGAAGATGTAATGTTTTAAATTCCGCTTTCTTAAGTTTGATCTCTTTCAATTCTCTTGATGCTTCTGCAATCACCAATAATATAAGATCCAGACTGCACTTGTTTAAGATGGCAGCCCACCTCTGGCAAAATTCTGTATTAAATTTCCCTATAGTAGGGGTATTTCTGATCCTAAATCCCCTGGGGATTTGTCCACTTCTGTGGTAATCAGAAAAGGTGACTCCGTGCAAATGGAAGTCAATTTCCTTTTTGGACAATCTTAGTAGCTGGATATAAAGTTGTTCAGCAGACTCGTTTTTAACAGATGGATCAAAGTGTTCTGCAAAGCGTATGGACTCTGCATCTGCATCAGAGAAGCTATATAAAAAGGACACAGATAGGAATACCATCTTACATGGTAGCAGTCAACATCCATCTGCTACTAAGAATGGTCTCCCGTTTTCCCAGTTTTTAAGAATCCATCGCATCTCTGATGATTTGTCCGAGACCAACAGAGAAATTGATATCCTGATCAAACAGTTTGTCATGAGAGGTTATGACTACAACAACTTGATAAAGGCTAAGAAGAAGGTATTAACCATTCCCCGTGCAGACACCCTTGTTCCATCAGCGACTAAGAGGAAACAACACCGGGACATTATTCCGTTCGTACAACGCTTCAACTCGGCCAGTCCTGCCATTGCCAAGGCGTCGAAGAACCTTTGGCCTGTGGTCACTTCTGACCCAGATCTTCGAATGTTAAGTAATTCCAAAATAATGGCCAGTTAGACCAGAAATCGGAACCTGAAAGACTGGTTAGTCAAGAATGACATTTCAGGCAGAAAAGGTAGCGGTCCCAGCACGTTTCTCTCAAGGAAGTCGGGGTGCTATCGGTGCACTGGGTGCACCACATGTAGCTACATGGAACCTGGCAACTCGTTCTCCCACCCACATTCGGGGGAACAAATTGCCATTAAACAGGTATTAACGTGCAGCAGCACATACGTGATATACATCATTCGCTGCCCGTGTGGTCTTCTCTATGTCGGGAAGACCACTAGGCAGTTTAAAGAGCGCATGGCACTACATAGGTCGGCTATTCGCAGTGCTTTAGAGGGAGGTAAATGTGGCCTTAATCAACCAGTGGCCAGACACTTTAAACTTCTGAACCATGGCCTTGCGACACTCAGGTACAAAATTATAGATTCAGAGCCTAAACGACTCAGAGGGGGTGACAGAGGGAAAGCCCTCCTTCAGAGAGAAACACGCTGGATACACCGCCTGAACACGATCGCACCCAAAGGACTCAATGAATACCTTCCTCTGAATTGCTTTTTATAAATGTCATATTTTGGTGCAGAATCATGACCCAAAAATATATACACCATTCTGATGTTTACTATCAGGAGTTACATGACTGGGGTATGATGCCATATATTAGATTAGGGTAGTGAGTATATCATTTACCCACATGTTTGGATAATTATAGCCATATTGTTACTTTTCCCTTACTGGCATATTGTTATCATTATTACTCTTTCCTTGCAGGCATATTGTTATAACAGGATATCTGTACGATCATTCAGGGTCTGAGCTTGTTTAACCATGCATCTCACTATCTCAATCTCGTTATGCCGTTTCATTCTGTCCAACTACAATGCCTCTCTGTATATCTCCGTGCGGGAGACTGTGTTTGTTTTCTGTGTCCAGTTTATCACAATGTATTTTTTGGTTGCTAGGTTACCGCGGGAGCTGCCGGGCGCACAGGAAGTGCGCGACGCAGGGGGGTGTCGTCAGAGGACCCGGCGCCCGCGGTGAGGGTTTGCACGTGGTGGGTGAGTAAGCATATATTGTTTAATGTATCTGTATTTGGTATCCTGATGACGATATTAAATTATCGAAACGTTGAACTTTAATAGCAGAGACCGCTGTGTCCTGTATTGATTTCTTCACAAAGCCTGAGAGTGCCACTGCTTTGCCTTAATATATCCGGTCGCAAGACCTACTCTGGAGGCACCGAGGTACTATAACACTGTTTGGAGAGAGTGCCAGCCTGCACATGACTATATATATATATATATATATATATATATATATAAACATTCACATTCTTAACAGGCCAAGTCTTTAAGTATCAGTTAACAAAAACATCAAGCCACTCAGTTAGTTAGTATAAGTACAAAACACCTTCCTGCCATTACCCCTAGGGACCTTGACCATCTTTAAAAACCTTTTTGGCACCTTACATGATGGTGAACATGATAGTGAAACTGAGCCCTATTAGATGACCTTTAAAATACTTCACCAATATGCGCATAAGCTCTTGGGACCTGTAGAAGATAATGGAAGTGACCTAGCATAGGACATCTCCTAACCCTAGGAGATCAAAACAGACACAAACTCTCCACCATCAGAAGGGCCAGCAATCACCATGTCTGTGGGCTGACTGATCTTGACCACTTTGAAACCTGGAGGATCTACTGTCTGCAATCAGATATCCTGACCACCTGCTGGAGATTCACAACTAGGGTATGGAAAAAAAAAACACATACATAGTGGTATTGTCCAAAGCTGGCTCCTAGAGAACCGTGTGAAGTGAGGAGGGAGACAAGAGAGACAATATAGTATGACACCTTCGCTGAAAAGTGGGCCAGTTGAAAAGCATGAAAAACAGGAGGTTGAGGCATATGCAAAAGGAGGTGCCTGGTAGCACCCACGTAGAGGGGAAATATCGATAGGTACCGTATTTAAGGGATGGGTGGGTGTCTAGGCAGGGAGTTAAGACTCTGCAGGCAGTGGGACACCTGGATGTGGCAGGGAGCCCTCTATAGGAAAGGGAAAGAGGATGGTATAAAAGGTGATTGGTGCTTTGAACTGGATAAAAAGGGGAAGGCCAGTATTTGAAACCTGTGGTCAAGGGCTGTCAGAGAAGGATGATCATGGAACAAAAAGTCTTACCCCTACCAGCAAAACTGAGAAGGAGGAATATTCTGGGAGGAAAGTGTAATGGAAGTAAGGGGGCTTGGTTAAACAGAAATGTGCACCACAGCTGATGCTCAGGTGAGGATGGGGGGATTTGTATAAGTGAGGAAGAGGTTCTAGAACTGGGGACATGGCCACTGGCACACTCTCTTTGTTTTAAATGGCACCCGCCACTGCAGATGATGAGTAAAACTTGTCTGCACTTTAAAGGTGTATGCGGAGGAGAAAGCAAGTGGAAGGCAATTAGAAGGCAAGGGGAGCAAGGAGAGCATAGAAATGAGTGGACAGCCAAGCACAAGTGAGGAAGGTACAAACACAATTCACAAGCACAGATACTTTGTCTGGTCAGATGTAGCTGCAGGAGCTCAAAACAGTAAAAAAAGGGAGAACACTCCACAACAAGTATATTTAACTAAGCCCAATAATTAACCCTATGCCATGGTACTTTCTTATGTGCCCATGCATTTAATCAGCACTTTATTGTCTTATTCCATTAATCTGGGGTTGTGATATACTTTCATTGGTACATGTGACGCATGGAAGAATAAAAAAGATCCAAGTACACAAGTTGACATTAAACAGAGCTAGTTCCGACGTACTCCTATATTAAAGATTTTTTTATATATTTTTTTAAGACATACCGTAATGAGGTTTGATTGAAAAATATTTTAGGAGAAAGTTAAAATTATATTTTCCATCTGGTTCTGAAGACAAAATTAAGGTCAGTTTCCAAAAATAATGGTGGCATTCATTGGTTGAAGTAAAGGTGCATCTTTCAAAATGAAATGAGTTGTTCTTTCGCATGTTTGCAGTTAGTAAATTACTATTATTGGCTTTGTATATTAATGGGGACGTTGTCCCTTAATGCTTTCTTTCATTGTTTCAGAGTTACAATGTCACATACGATGTCACTTAAAGCTATGGACGTCTTTATTATAATAGACTTGTAATAACAACACATTTAATCCTAATGTCTGTAACAATTATCCAGAAGTTGTACTACCTTTCA
This sequence comes from Pseudophryne corroboree, assembly GCF_028390025.1. Lineage (NCBI taxonomy): Eukaryota > Metazoa > Chordata > Amphibia > Anura > Myobatrachidae > Pseudophryne > Pseudophryne corroboree. The sequence continues at coordinate 243,813,657 of NC_086448.1, forward strand.
AGCCGTGATGCTAATATTACAGCTGAACTCAGCCTTGAGGGGAGAATCACAATATCAATCTTGTGACAAATGAATTGATTTAATTTAAATAGCAAACACACAGCGCAGCTAATTGTGACCGGCAGTATGTCTTTTGTAGCATTCAGTACATAAAAATAAGAGAAAAATTTGGGATGAAAAAAGTAATTAGCCCATTGATTTCAATATTTTATTTCCTTTCAGCTTATATAAAATAACATTTTAATGAGGCATCTGCTAGTAGTGGGACCAAGTTGTTATTATTATCTACAGAAACATTTGTTTTCCATCTGTTAATGTGCAGGTTAGATTTAGTATAGCGCTAAAGTACTGGCCATGGGGACTCATGCTAAGGTGGACACACAAGTCACAAAATAAACTCTAAGAAGAAATACCAATAAAGTATTTACTCTGATATAGCGAGTCAGCGGCACCATTAGAAGTATTCAGCCCCCCCCCCCCCATTTTTTGTAAATAAAATCAATTGTTGTCCTCCCCATAGTATAGAATTTAATGCTTCTCTATAGCATAGAAAATAATGTGCCTCCCATTCCCTATAGTATGCAGTATAATGTGCCTGACCCTCCCCATAGTGTAGAACATAATGAGCCTTCCCCACCCTATTGTATATAGTATAATAAGTCCCCCCAAGTAGGTACGTCAACTTACCTTGCCTCTGTTTGTCTTGTTCTTTGACCAGCTTCCTGGGCTCCTCCTCACACGCTCCAGCCTTGTGCTGAATGGGTTTCCTCCACTTCTGTCTCCAGTCCGACACACTGACTGCTGGCCACACTGACAGGTATTGTCACAATGTGTTACTTCACATGTGTGACGTTGTTGGGGTTATCAGGTTCCTGCTGGGGGCCAGGCCACAGTGAGCGAATGTAGGCAGCTGTGTCTAGAGTCTTCTGGGTTCAAGATGCTGGAACCAGTTTTAGAAGTACAATGGCCGGTGGCTTCACTCCCTAATTGACCACCAGTTGCTCTGATGCAAGGGGGTGGGGTTTGCTGACTGATGTGCTGCCCAGGCAGCTTGAGGCACGTTCCTTAGGAGTGGCTGCACTGTGCCTCGGACTCCTAAGTTGGGATTGCCATCGTCCACCGATGATATCTAATCATCTTTGGTTTATGGCTGATGTAGAATGCTTTTGCCATCAATGGGAGAGAACCAGATGGTTTCCCTCCATTGATGGCACAGCATAAATTATTATTTTTTATTGCAAGGTGCCGGGACTCAGAGTATAGCTCCGCCCCTGACTCCAGTGAAGCTCTACCCCAGGCTGTGATTGGCCCGCAGGTCATCCTGATATAAGGGGATGACCATGAATGAGTGAAAACATCGCAGGTATCCTACAGCATACTGTAGTTGGTGACCATTGATGGCCACTCACAGTTTCAACATCAATGTCAACCATCAATGGTGAACACATCGATAGCCTTCCCTACTCCAGCTCTCTGCCCTTTCAAATCAGGAACTGATTTGTCAGCCAATTAGACCTCATGGTCCGACAGCGGCGGCTCCTGATTGGCTGCCGGGCTGCGAGCTTTGATTGATTTATGAACCAGAACCTGATTTCACACACCCACTGCTGCTGGAGACTGGACTGAGGGGCAGGAGAGGCGCGCGCTGCACTTTCCTCTCATCTAAGTCTGACACAGCAGCAGTGGAACCACAGCAGCAAGAGCAGCAGCAGAGGCTGGCAGTGGTGAGCAGCACTACTGGGGGCATATGTGTATCTGTCACTGTGGGGGCATATGTGTATCTGCCACTGTGGGGGCATCTGTGTATCTGGCACTGTGGAGGCATATGTGTATCTTCACTACTGTGGGCATACTGTATGTGTACTTGGCAATGCGGTGGGGCATATGTGTATCTGGCATTGCTGGGGGCATACTGTATGTGTATTTGGCACTGTGGAAGCACAAGTGTATCTGGCACTGCTGGGGGCATATGTGTATCTGGCAGTTTAGAGGGCATATGTGTATCTGGCACTGTAGTGGCTTATATGTATATGGCACTGAACTACTGGGGCATATGTGTATCTGGCACTAGTGTGGGCATATGTGTATCTTGCACTGCACTACGGGGGCACATGTGTATCTTGCACTATAGGGGGCATATGTTTATCTGGCAATGCACTACTTGGGTCATTATGTGTATCTGGCACTATTGGGGGCATATGTGTATCTGGCACTATTGGGGGCATATGTGCATCTGGCACTATTGGGGCATATGTGCTTATGGCACTATTGGGGGCATATATGTATCTGGCTCTCTGGTGGGGTCATTATATGTATCTGGCATGCTACTGTAATGTTATGTGTATCTGGCACTCTACTGGGAACATTATGTGTATTTGGCACTATACTGGAACGTTATGTGTATCTGACACTATACTGGGGAAATTATGTGTAAGGATCACTACTGTGGGTGTTATATGTAAGCCTGCTAAATGTGTATGTACCAGCTCTCGCACCCCTGTGTGTATACTCAAGAGGGAAAATCACATAAATATTGTGAGAAATAAATTGGTTTCATTTAAATAACACAGCACAACTGATTGTGTCACACTGACTGTGCATTATGCAGCAATTTGTGAGTATATACATGCACAAGTTTCAGAGTATTCCAGTGACCCATGCATGAAAGTTTAGACCAGTGCTAGGCTTGCTATTTGCAGTAGTAAAAGGATTAAGATGCAGCAGCTGTGTGTCATACATGTCCTAATTTAAATTTTAAACAAAGAGATCTCTATAGACAGTATATGTTTTTTAACTGCCAAGGAGCTCTACAGTCAAATTTGTGTTTGGGAAATCAAGAAAAAAAATAATAATTTTAGGACAAATCTATGGTTGAACTATTTGCATAACACAGAGCAGGCAGTTTATAGCAAATCTATGAAACATTTCCACACAGCAGTGGCAGTTAAGAAAAGTGGTGCAAGATGGAATAGTCCTTGGGCCCTGACACCTACCCATATGTTAATATTAAAAAGGACACACACAGTTTAACAAACCAAGCATTTCAGCAACAGGGACTGCCACTTTTTAGGATGCCACAAAACAATTTTTCAAGGACTACCTCTGATCACTAATGAGGAGGTTGAAAATGAGAGTGTTAATTAAAAATTATAATAATTTTGTAAAATACATTTTCATAAACTCGCCGTAAAGTCTGTAACATGGAGAAGGTGCCTAGATGGTTAACGTTCCTACCTCTACTAACTTTGGCTATACAAATGGAGCAGATGCCTCCACAAGCATTGTCAGGATTTGGGTAAAAATAATCCCATACCCTAGAGGTGTTTTTTTTTTTTTTTTATGCCCAGACATCACAATGGCTTTCTGTTTATCATGGGCAAGAACTGCTGCCACTAGTGGCTGACTTACGAAAACAATATCATCAACATCCTCATTAGTGTCTGATAGTACACAAATATCCCCTGCACCAATTCCACACTAGCATCCTCAAATTCTATTATGTCATCATCACTATCTTTGCTTGTACTGCAAAAATGGTGGAAGGATGCGAAAGAGGCTACTCTATGAGTACAGCGTGAGAATTGTCAGACTCACAGCTATAGCTAATGTGGATACCCCTAGGATCTCCTCAGGGATTAGTGAACGCATAGTTTGTTCTTCAGCCCTAGTTTTCTTTTTTGGGCATTAATTTTTCAGTTTTTAAAATGACACATCTACCCCTTTCTTTAAGATTGTGAAAGACAAATTTCAGGTGCACTTTCCTAAACTTTCTGTCCCCTGGATCACCTTTAGTAGATGATGTGGTATTATCATGACTGGCAGCAGCAACAGCACTAGTACTTGTTTGCTGCTCCTGCTCTTCTATTGACTGTGATCCATATCGACTCAATGCTTATACAGGTTGAGTATCCCTTATCCAAAATGCTTGGGACCGGAAGTATTTTGGATATCGGATTTTTCCGTATTTTGGAATAATTGAGATATCATGGGGATGGGACCCAAGTCTAAGCACAGAATGCATTTATGTTTCATATACACCTTATACACACAGCCTGAAGGTAATTTTAGCCAATATTTTTAATAACTTTGTGCATTAAACAGTGTGTGTACATTCACAAAATTCATTTATGTTTCATAGACACCTTATACACACAGCCTGAAGGTCATTTAATACAATATTTTTAATAGCTTTGTGTATTAAACAAAGTTTGTGTACATTGAGCCATCAGAAAACAAAGGTTTCACTATTTTGCTCTCGCTCAAAAAATTCCGTATTTCGGAATATTTGGATATGGGATACTCAACCTGTATTTATAAATGTAGTGTGGCACAGCACATGTTGAGCTTTATTGAACACACAAGTAATATATTATAGCAATGGCGGCACGTAGCAGTGTGCACTAATAATGGGTTAATGCTGCACTCCGGGCAGTGGAAAAAAAAAGTGTGCACTGGGCACCAATGGTTAATGCTGTGCCTGTATTAGGACCTCTGGGCTGTATGCGGGCAGTGACAAAAGAAAACCACAAGTGTGCACCAAGGGTTAATGCTGCCCCTGTATGTATTAGGACCTCTGGACTGTGTACAAAGGTGCTGTAACTATGTTAAAGCACAAGTGTGACACACTTAGCTAAAAGTAATTATAGATGAGATGTTCCTTCCTGGACTATTAAAAATGAAAAATAATGTTTTACTATCTGCCTGCATGATTCCTCTAGAATGGCCAGTACTACTAACTAGGGACATGTGGGTGCCTGTCAAACAGTGTCTTCACTCTTTCCAGTACAAACTAGAGACATGTGGGTGCCTGTCAAACAGTGTCCTGAGTCTCCTGACTCTTATGTGGGTGCCCATCAAACAGTGCCTTGACTCTCCCCTCAGATAATGTGAATGACTGTACTTTTATATCTTACAGCATTGGTCAGGGAATGGGGGTAAATTACCCCAAATGTGGTAAAAATGAAATTCCTGGGGGTAATGGATGGTTGTGCTGCCAAGACACAGCCCCGTCCAGCTCGCGATGTGACATGCTGATGTCACACCGCGCTCCCTCCTGCCTGCCCTGCACTGTACTCCTGGCCGCCCTGTGCCGTGTTCCTGGCCATGGTGTGATGTGCTGATGTCACACCGCGCTCCCTCATGCCTGCCCATCCTGCGCTGTCCTGTCCTCCCGCCCGTGGCCCACCAACCCACACACAGAACTTGAAGTGTTCTGTGGCTGACCGCTGACAGAGTTCCGCAGGATCAGACAGTGGCCCACAAAACAGCGGGAAATTCCCACTGAAATTACCGAGGTGAGGATGTGACCATCTGTCTCCTAGTCGTGTTTCCCCCCCCCCCCTCCCCTTCCCCCCTCATCCATCTTTCATACATTCATTCTGGTGTCTTGGGGAGAAAGTGTTAATTAGCCCATTCATTGGTAAAAAATAATTGGCGAAAAAAAAGATAGAAAAAAAAAAGAAATAATTATATATATATATATATATATATATATATATATATATATTAGAGATGAGCGGGTTCGGTTCGTTGAGATCCGAACCCCCCGAACTTCACCTATTTTACACGGGTCCGAGGCAGCCTCGGATCTTCCCGCCTTGCTCGGTTAAACCGAACGCAGCCGAACGTCATCATCCCGCTGTCGGATTCCTGCGATTTTCGTATTCTATATAAAGAGCTGCGCGTCACCGCCATTTTCACTCGTGCATTGGAGATTGAATGGAGAGGACGTGGCTACGTTCTCTACCTGAAAAGCTCCATATCTGTGCTCAGTCTGCTGCAAATATCTGTGCTCAGTGTGCTGCAAATATCTGTGCTCAGTGTGCTGCAAATATCTACGTTCTCTGCCTGAAAAGCTCCATATCTGTGCTCGGTGTGCTGCAAATATCTGTGCTCAGTGTGCTGCAAATATCTACGTTCTCTGCCTGAAAAGCACCATATCTGTGCTTAGTGTGCTGCAAATATCTATGCTCAGTGTGCTGCATTTTGGTGACCAACAGTATATAGTTGTACAGTACAGTAGGCCATTGCTGTATCTTGCAGCTCTGTGTCACTGCAAATATCCATTTCATATCTGTGCCGCATTTTTGTGAGCAGTATATATAGTAGTACAGTGCAGCATTTTGGTGACCAACAGTATATAGTTGTACAGTACAGTAGGCCATTGCTGTATCTTGCAGCTCCATGTCACTGCAAGTATCCATTCCATATCTGTGCTGCATTTTTGTGAGCAGTATATATAGTAGTACAGTGCAGCATTTTGGTGACCAACAGTATATAGTTGTACAGTACAGTAGGCCCATGCTGTATCTTGCAGCTCCGTGTCACTGCAAGTATCCATTCCATATCTGTGCTGCATTTTTGTGAGCAGTATATATAGTAGTACAGTGCAGCATTTTGGTGACCAACAGTATATAGTTGTACAGTACAGTAGGCCATTGCTGTATCTTGCAGCTCCGTGTCACTGCAAGTATCCATTCCATATCTGTGCTGCATTTTTGTGAGCAGTATATATAGTAGTACAGAGCAGCATTTTGGTGACCAACAGTATATAGTTGTACAGTACAGTAGGCCATTGCTGTATCTTGCAGCTCCGTGTCACTGCAAGTATCCATTCCATATCTGTGCTGCATTTTTGTGAGCAGTATATATAGTAGTATAGTGCAGCATTTTGGTGACCAACAGTATATAGTTGTACAGTACAGTAGGCCATAGCGTTATTTTGCTGCACCGTGTCACTTCTAGTATCCTGAACAGTGCTTAATATCTGTGCTCAGTGTCAGTGCTGCATTGTGGTGACCAGTATACTACAGTACAATAGTCCAGTGCTGTTCTCGCTGCTCAGTGTCAGTTCTCCGTAGTAACATTAGTGATCAGTATAATCAGTGCTCAGTAAAATCAGTGCTCAGTAAAATCAGTGCTCAGTATAATCAGTGCTCAGTATAATCAGTGCTCAGTAAAATCAGTGCTCAGGATAATCAGCGATCAGTATAATCAGTTCTCAATATAATCAGTGTGCTGTTAGACGTGCGCCCGTTTTCCGCCATTAGTGCATTGGGATTTAGACAATTGATGAAGTTATTGTGTCCCCGTTACAAAATCCCATCTAGATTCCACTTCACTAGGTAGGCGATAGCGAGATTTTACCAATTAATATCAGTGATTTTATAATTATTAATTACAGTGATTTTGCCAAATAATTCCAGTGATTTTGTCATTTTCTTCCAGTGATTTGGACCAATAATACCATTGATTAGTACGAATAATTCCAGTGATTTTGTCATTTTCTTCCAGTGATTTGGACCAATAATACCATTGATTAGAACAAATAATTCCTGTGATTTTGTCATTTTCTTCCAGTGATTTGGACCAATAATACCATTGATTAGAACAAATAATTCCTGTGATATTGAGGTGTTTGTGTCGCTTAGCTTAGCCATCCAGCGACCACAGTGCACCTCTTTTTCTCTTTTCTTTGCATCATGTGCTGTTTGGGGCCAATTTTTTTAAGTGCCACCCTGTCTGACACTGCAGTGCCACTCCTAGATGGGCCAGGTGTTTGTGCCACCCACTTGGGTCACTTAGCTTAGTCATCCAGCGACCTCTGTGCAAATTTTAGGACTAAAAATAATATTGTGAGGTGTGAGGTGTTCAGAATAGACTGAAAATGAGTGGAAATTATGGTTATTGAGGTTAATAATACTATAGGATCAAAATTACCCCCAAAGTCTATGATTTAAGCTGTTTTTGAGGGGTTTTTGAAAAAAAACACCAGAATCCAAAACACACCCGAATCCGACAAAAAATTTTCAGGGAGGTTTTGCCAAAACGCGTCCGAATCCAAAACACGGCCGCGGAACCGAATCCAAAACCAAAACCCGAAAAATTTCCGGTGTGCAGCTCTAATATATATATATATATATATATATATATATATATATATATATCAGAAATGCCATATAAACAGTGATAAGCAGTATATATGCACAATAATATATAATTTCCTTCCTTTCAAATCAAGGGGGTAATGTCGGCGTATCTAAATATATTTTGGGGTAAAGGGTAAAAAAGTTCCCCGACCCCTGTCTTACAGAGAAGGCTCAATTTTTGTCAGTTACAGTTGCCAGCGTTACTGGGAAAACTGCCAGTCTTATGGAAAGAGCTGCCAATATATCAGGGAAAGCTGCCAACATGAACATGTCAAAAGTGTTAGGGTTAGGCTATGGGATGGAAGGGTTGTACTATGGGATGGGAGGTTTAGTAATAGGAAATACAGTAAGGAAGGTTATTAGGGCCAGGCATGTAACTAGAGTATGGCCAAATGCGGGCCGCACACAGAGCAGGTCATCCTGTGTTGGAACCGGCCACCTGCCGGGCACCCGCTGTAATGTTTTTATCAGAGGCGTGCCTGGCTCCTTGTCAGGATGTCAGTTTTTTGAGAAGCAGTTTCCAGCTCCTACACACATAGTGGCGGGAGCAGCCTTACAGACATGTTGGAGTGGTGGGAGAAGCGGGTGCACCTTACAGCTCCCCACAGTGCAGAGTAGCATTGCAGCATCTGTGAGGCACCGGCTGGCTGAGCAGTGAGCACACCGGCTACTTTAATGTGACTCACATTAAAGCAGCCGGTGTGCTTGCTGCTCAGCCAGTTGCTGCCTCACAACAGATGCTGCAATGCTACTCTATAGAAGTGGAAGTAGAAGAGTGGCGGGGGACTGGGGGAGCACTGCAGAGCAGAGCTTTTGCCATCCCCCCCCCTTCCAGATCCCCGCTTATTGGTTCCATGAGCAGGGGAAAATGTGCAGTCATGCATTGAAGATGGAATTTTAGATATGTATGTATGTAAATAAAGATAATATACAGCTGTCTGGCACTCAAATCAATCATAGCAGCACGCTCAAGTGTCCTTCCTGATTATAACAGAGTTTGCAGCATAGATGGATGTTTATCTGTTCCCCTAAATGTGTACCCCCACTGCAGAGGGCACTACTGTGTGGTGTATTGTGAATAATGCACACTACTGTGTCATGTAACATGAATAAGGTTGCACTGCTGTGTGGCGTAATTTAAATTGGTTCTACTATTGCTTGGTCACACCCCTACCCATTAAGACCACACTCCTTTTTTGGGGCACACACCTTTGGCGGGCTGTCCCTATCTCAAATATGGGGGGTTGGGTCGCCAATGCACTTGCTGACACAAGGCACCAAAATGTCTAGTTGTGGCTATGGTTAGGGCTCACTGTTACTTACCGCTGCAACCACTCCATGAAAGCCGAAGTCACAATCAGCTGACTGCCGGGATCAGAAGACACTGCTGGAGCCCCCTGAGATCCGCTACCAGGTAGGCTAAGTGAGCAATGTACCTGGACACACTGCTTTGGTAGACATTGTAATCATATTGCCATCTCATCAGTGCCGACATGATGAGCATATTAACATTCTACATATCAATATTATGGTCATGTCAACATTATGAATATCAACATAACTGTCCATTAAAAAAATATATTGGACTTGTTCCAAGTGCCTGCTGTTGCTGGAACTGCTACCTTACAGCAGTCACTGGAGAACTTTTCATTAATGTTTCAAGAACTTTCCAGGTTTCCCTAACTGATCAGTGTGCAGGGAAACTGGGAGTAACCAGCCACACACTGCACGTGGGTTAACCCATAAGCACTGCAGCCGGCATTATCTACAGGTCTGACCTTCAGTTGCTCTACAAAGCTGGAACTGCTCATTACCTTATCTTTCGCACATATCTGTGTTTATGTTTACTCATGGGTTCACAACCCTGATAATTGACACCTTACTGAATATTACATATGCTACTACCCATATCACTACTTTATGATCATAATTATTATTATAACTACTAGAGATGAGCGGGTTCGGTTTCTCTGAAACCGAACCCGCACGAACTTCATGTTTTTTTCACGGGTCCGAGCAGACTCGGATCCTCCCGCCTTGCTCGGTTAACCCGAGCGCGCCCGAACGTCATCATGACGCTGTCGGATTCTCGCGAGACTCGGATTCTATATAAGGAGCCGCGCGTCGCCGCCATTTTCACACGTGCATTGAGATTGATAGGGAGAGGACGTGGCTGGCGTCCTCTCCATTAGAAATTAGATTAGAAGAGAGAGAGAGATTGTGCAGAGTCAGACAGAGTTTACCACAGTGACCAGTGCAGTTGTTGTTAGTTAACTTTTATTTATTTTAATATAATATATCCGTTCTCTGCTATATCCGTTCTCTGCCTGAAAAAAAACGATACACAGCAGCAGCCAGTCACACAGTGTGACTCAGTCTGTGTGCACTCAGCTCAGCCCAGTGTGCTGCACATCAATGTATAAAAGGCAAAGCTTATAATAATTGTGGGGGAGACTGGGGAGCACTGCAGGTTGTTATAGCAGGAGCCCCCAGGAGTACATAATATTATATTAATTTAAAATTAAACAGTGCACACTTTTGCTGCAGGAGTGCCACTGCCAGTGTGACTAGTGGTGACCAGTGCCTGACCACCAGTATAGTAGTATATTGTTGTATGTATTGTATACTATCTCTTTATCAACCAGTCTATATTAGCAGCAGACACAGTACAGTGCGGTAGTTCACGGCTGTGGCTACCTCTGTGTCGGCAGTCGGAACTCGGCAGGCAGTCCGTCCATCCATAATTGTATTACAATATATACCACCTAACCGTGGTATTTTTTTTTCTTTCTTTATACCGTCGTCATAGTGTCATACTAGTTGTTACGAGTATACTACTATCTCTTTATCAACCAGTGTACAGTGCGGTAGTTCACGGCTGTGGCTACCTCTGTGTCGGCAGTCGGCAGGCAGTCCGTCCATCCATAATTGTATTATTATTATAATATATACCACCTAACCGTGGTTTTTTTTTCATTCTTTATACCGTCATAGTGTCATACTAGTTGTTACGAGTATACTACTATCTCTTTATCAACCAGTGTACAGTGCGGTAGTTCACGGCTGTGGCTACCTCTGTGTCGGCAGTCGGCAGGCAGTCCGTCCATCCATAATTGTATTATTATTATAATATATACCACCTAACCGTGGTTTTTTTTTCATTCTTTATACCGTCGTCATAGTGTCATACTAGTTGTTACGAGTATACTACTATCTCTTTATCAACCAGTGTACAGTGCGGTAGTTCACGGCTGTGGCTACCTCTGTGTCGGCAGTCGGCAGGCAGTCCGTCCATCCATAATTGTATTATTATTATAATATATACCACCTAACCGTGGTTTTTTTTTCATTCTTTATACCGTCGTCATAGTGTCATACTAGTTGTTACGAGTATACTACTATCTCTTTATCAACCAGTGTACAGTGCGGTAGTTCACGGCTGTGGCTACCTCTGTGTCGGCAGTCGGCAGGCAGTCCGTCCATCCATAATTGTATTATTATTATAATATATACCACCTAACCGTGGTTTTTTTTTCATTCTTTATACCGTCGTCATAGTGTCATACTAGTTGTTACGAGTATACTACTATCTCTTTATCAACCAGTGTACAGTGCGGTAGTTCATGGCTGTGGCTACCTCTGTGTCGGCAGTCGGCAGGCAGTCCGTCCATCCATAATTGTATTATTATTATAATATATACCACCTAACCGTGGTTTTTTTTTCATTCTTTATACCGTCGTCATAGTGTCATACTAGTTGTTACGAGTATACTACTATCTCTTTATCAACCAGTGTACAGTGCGGTAGTTCACGGCTGTGGCTACCTCTGTGTCGGCAGTCGGCAGGCAGTCCGTCCATCCATAATTGTATTATTATTATAATATATACCACCTAACCGTGGTTTTTTTTTCATTCTTTATACCGTCGTCATAGTGTCATACTAGTTGTTACGAGTATACTACTATCTCTTTATCAACCAGTGTACAGTGCGGTAGTTCACGGCTGTGGCTACCTCTGTGTCGGCAGTCGGCAGGCAGTCCGTCCATCCATAATTGTATTATTATTATAATATATACCACCTAACCGTGGTTTTTTTTTCATTCTTTATACCGTCGTCATAGTGTCATACTAGTTGTTACGAGTATACTACTATCTCTTTATCAACCAGTGTACAGTGCGGTAGTTCACGGCTGTGGCTACCTCTGTGTCGGCAGTCGGCAGGCAGTCCGTCCATCCATAATTGTATTATTATTATAATATATACCACCTAACCGTGGTTTTTTTATACCACCTAACCGTGGCAGTCCGTCCATAATTGTATACTAGTATCCAATCCATCCATCTCCATTGTTTACCTGAGGTGCCTTTTAGTTCTGCCTATAAAATATGGAGAACAAAAAAGTTGAGGTTCCAAAATTAGGGAAAGATCAAGATCCACTTCCACCTCGTGCTGAAGCTGCTGCCACTAGTCATGGCCGAGACGATGAAATGCCAGCAACGTCGTCTGCCAAGGCCGATGCCCAATGTCATAGTACAGAGCATGTCAAATCCAAAACACCAAATATCAGAAAAAAAAGGACTCCAAAACCTAAAATAAAATTGTCGGAGGAGAAGCGTAAACTTGCCAATATGCCATTTACCACACGGAGTGGCAAGGAACGGCTGAGGCCCTGGCCTATGTTCATGGCTAGTGGTTCAGCTTCACATGAGGATGGAAGCACTCAGCCTCTCGCTAGAAAACTGAAAAGACTCAAGCTGGCAAAAGCACCGCAAAGAACTGTGCGTTCTTTGAAATCCCAAATCCACAAGGAGAGTCCAATTGTGTCGTTTGCGATGCCTGACCTTCCCAACACTGGACGTGAAGAGCATGCGCCTTCCACTATTTGCATGCCCCCTGCAAGTGCTGGAAGGAGCACCCGCAGTCCAGTTCCTGATAGTCAGATTGAAGATGTCAGTGTTGAAGTACACCAGGATGAGGAGGATATGGGTGTTGCTGGCGCTGGGGAGGAAATTGACCAGGAGGATTCTGATGGTGAGGTGGTTTGTTTAAGTCAGGCACCCGGGGAGACACCTGTTGTCCGTGGGAGGAATATGGCCGTTGACATGCCAGGTGAAAATACCAAAAAAATCAGCTCTTCGGTGTGGAGGTATTTCACCAGAAATGCGGACAACAGGTGTCAAGCCGTGTGTTCCCTTTGTCAAGCTGTAATAAGTAGGGGTAAGGACGTTAACCACCTCGGAACATCCTCCCTTATACGTCACCTGCAGCGCATTCATAATAAGTCAGTGACAAGTTCAAAAACTTTGGGTGACAGCGGAAGCAGTCCACTGACCAGTAAATCCCTTCCTCTTGTAACCAAGCTCACGCAAACCACCCCACCAACTCCCTCAGTGTCAATTTCCTCCTTCCCCAGGAATGCCAATAGTCCTGCAGGCCATGTCACTGGCAAGTCTGACGAGTCCTCTCCTGCCTGGGATTCCTCCGATGCATCCTTGCGTGTAACGCCTACTGCTGCTGGCGCTGCTGTTGTTGCCGCTGGGAGTCGATGGTCATCCCAGAGGGGAAGTCTTAAGCCCACTTGTACTACTTCCAGTAAGCAATTGACTGTTCAACAGTCCTTTGCGAGGAAGATGAAATATCACAGCAGTCATCCTACTGCAAAGCGGATAACTGAGTCCTTGACAACTATGTTGGTGTTAGACGTGCGTCCGGTATCCGCCGTTAGTTCACAGGGAACTAGACAATTTATTGAGGCAGTGTGCCCCCGTTACCAAATACCATCTAGGTTCCACTTCTCTAGGCAGGCGATACCGAGAATGTACACGGACGTCAGAAAAAGACTCACCAGTGTCCTAAAAAATGCAGTTGTACCCAATGTCCACTTAACAACGGACATGTGGACAAGTGGAGCAGGGCAGGGTCAGGACTATATGACTGTGACAGCCCACTGGGTAGATGTATGGACTCCCGCCGCAAGAACAGCAGCGGCGGCACCAGTAGCAGCATCTCGCAAACGCCAACTCTTTCCTAGGCAGGCTACGCTTTGTATCACCGCTTTCCAGAATACGCACACAGCTGAAAACCTCTTACGGCAACTGAGGAAGATCATCGCGGAATGGCTTACCCCAATTGGACTCTCCTGTGGATTTGTGGCATCGGACAACGCCAGCAATATTGTGTGTGCATTAAATATGGGCAAATTCCAGCACGTCCCATGTTTTGCACATACCTTGAATTTGGTGGTGCAGAATTTTTTAAAAAACGACAGGGGCGTGCAAGAGATGCTGTCGGTGGCCAGAAAAATTGCGGGACACTTTCGGCGTACAGGCACCACGTACAGAAGACTGGAGCACCACCAAAAACTACTGAACCTGCCCTGCCATCATCTGAAGCAAGAAGTGGTAACGAGGTGGAATTCAACCCTCTATATGCTTCAGAGGTTGGAGGAGCAGCAAAAGGCCATTCAAGCCTATACAATTGAGCACGATATAGGAGATGGAATGCACCTGTCTCAAGTGCAGTGGAGAATGATTTCAACGTTGTGCAAGGTTCTGATGCCCTTTGAACTTGCCACACGTGAAGTCAGTTCAGACACTGCCAGCCTGAGTCAGGTCATTCCCCTCATCAGGCTTTTGCAGAAGAAGCTGGAGGCATTGAAGAAGGAGCTAACACGGAGCGATTCCGCTAGGCATGTGGGACTTGTGGATGCAGCCCTTAATTCGCTTAACAAGGATTCACGGGTGGTCAATCTGTTGAAATCAGAGCACTACATTTTGGCCACCGTGCTCGATCCTAGATTTAAAGCCTACCTTGGATCTCTCTTTCCGGCAGACACAGGTCTGCTGGGGTTGAAAGACCTGCTGGTGACAAAATTGTCAAGTCAAGCGGAACGCGACCTGTCAACATCTCCTCCTTCACATTCTCCCGCAACTGGGGGTGCGAGGAAAAGGCTCAGAATTCCGAGCCCACCCGCTGGCGGTGATGCAGGGCAGTCTGGAGCGACTGCTGATGCTGACATCTGGTCCGGACTGAAGGACCTGACAACGATTACGGACATGTCGTCTACTGTCACTGCATATGATTCTCTCAACATTGATAGAATGGTGGAGGATTATATGAGTGACCGCATCCAAGTAGGCACGTCACACAGTCCGTACTTATACTGGCAGGAAAAAGAGGCAATTTGGAGGCCCTTGCACAAACTGGCTTTATTCTACCTAAGTTGCCCTCCCACAAGTGTGTACTCCGAAAGAGTGTTTAGTGCCGCCGCTCACCTTGTCAGCAATCGGCGTACGAGGTTACATCCAGAAAATGTGGAGAAGATGATGTTCATTAAAATGAATTATAATCAATTCCTCCGCGGAGACATTGACCAGCAGCAATTGCCTCCACAAAGTACACAGGGAGCTGAGATGGTGGATTCCAGTGGGGACGAATTGATAATCTGTGAGGAGGGGGATGTACACGGTGATATATCGGAGGGTGAAGATGAGGTGGACATTTTGCCTCTGTAGAGCCAGTTTGTGCAAGGAGAGATTAATTGCTTCTTTTTTGGGGGGGGTCCAAACCAACCCGTCATATCAGTCACAGTCGTGTGGCAGACCCTGTCACTGAAATGATGGGTTGGTTAAAGTGTGCATGTCCTGTTTTGTTTATACAACATAAGGGTGGGTGGGAGGGCCCAAGGATAATTCCATCTTGCACCTCTTTTTTCTTTTCTTTTTCTTTGCATCATGTGCTGATTGGGGAGGGTTTTTTGGAAGGGACATCCTGCGTGACACTGCAGTGCCACTCCTAGATGGGCCCGGTGTTTGTGTCGGCCACTAGGGTCGCTAATCTTACTCACACAGCTACCTCATTGCGCCTCTTTTTTTCTTTGCGTCATGTGCTGTTTGGGGAGGGTTTTTTGGAAGGGACATCCTGCGTGACACTGCAGTGCCACTCCTAGATGTGCCCGGTGTTTGTGTCGGCCACTAGGGTCGCTAATCTTACTCACACAGTCAGCTACCTCATTGCGCCTCTTTTTTTCTTTGCGTCATGTGCTGTTTGGGGAGGGTTTTTTGGAAGGGCCATCCTGCGTGACACTGCAGTGCCACTCCTAGATGGGCCCGGTGTTTGTGTCGGCCACTAGGGTCGCTAATCTTACTCACACAGCTACCTCATTGCGCCTCTTTTTTTCTTTGCGTCATGTGCTGTTTGGGGAGGGTTTTTTGGAAGGGACATCCTGCGTGACACTGCAGTGCCACTCCTAGATGGGCCCGGTGTTTGTGTCGGCCACTAGGGTCGCTTATCTTTCTCACACAGCTACCTCATTGCGCCTCTTTTTTTCTTTGCGTCATGTGCTGTTTGGGGAGGGTTTTTTGGAAGGGACATCCTGCGTGACACTGCAGTGCCACTCCTAGATGGGCCCGGTGTTTGTGTCGGCCACTAGGGTCGCTTATCTTTCTCACACAGTCAGCTACCTCATTGCGCCTCTTTTTTTCTTTGCGTCATGTGCTGTTTGGGGAGGGTTTTTTGGAAGGGACATCCTGCGTGACACTGCAGTGCCACTCCTAGATGGGCCCGGTGTTTGTGTCGGCCACTAGGGTCGCTTATCTTACTCACACAGCGACCTCGGTGCAAATTTTAGGACTAAAAATAATATTGTGAGGTGTGATGTGTTCAGAATAGGCTGAAAATGAGTGTAAATTATGTTTTTTGAGGTTAATAATACTTTGGGATCAAAATTACCCCCAAATTCTATGATTTAAGCTGTTTTTTAGGGTTTTTTGAAAAAAACACCCGAATCCAAAACACACCCGAATCCGACAAAAATAATTCGGTGAGGTTTTGCCAAAACGCGTTCGAACCCAAAACACGGCCGCGGAACCGAACCCAAAACCAAAACACAAAACCCGAAAAATTTCAGGCGCTCATCTCTAATAACTACCACCCACATTATAATGATCATCTTTAAAGGGTGAGATGTAGGCTTAGCACAGGGGTAAGAAAACACTAAGGTTAATGAGGTTGATGTACAAATGTATTGTGTTAGCAGAAATCCATATATTCTTTATTTGTATGTTTTGTTGATAAAGGCAATATAAATGTTGACTGCATTTTATTAGAAGCTAATGTGCAATATTAGTGTATTTTATTGTGGCATCATCAAGAGAACACCCTGCTGACAGCAAGTGAGGTATTCTGTCCTTTGGAAATGATGTAATCAACCCCAAACATCCATACATCAGCTACTTAAACAGTGACAAAAGCCAGTGTTGTTGCTTAGCAGCAATTCCTTAGGGTATAGCCAGGAATTTCAATTTGTTCCATATGTACATCACCTTTCAACCTCTTCATGCTGTTCTGCCACTTCCCTGTGTGTAGGGATATGTTGTCAGTGGAACAACTGAGCATAAAGTATCCTTTGATTTGCAATGGTTTAATAATGTTTGCTCATTGCAGGGTTCTCATTGTATAGACATTAGGATGGTGAATCCCTTAGACTGAGAACACTGACACCAGCTAATCATGGGGCTCGAGCAACTTATTGTTACTAAGAAGATTGAGTCTCAAGATCAAGGACGACTTACAACAATAGTCATTAATCTTAGGCACTGTCAGGGGGATAATGCTTTGCCTGGTGCCTTGGGCTGGAAGAGGTGAAAAGACTCAGAGCAAAATATGTACTTTGCTATGTGTTACAGGTGTGTTAAGTGAAGCCATGTGTTACACATTGATTACTAATGTCAAAGTCAGAAAAATATCTCTATGCACACTACCATATTTGCACCTCACACAGGTCCGTGCTGCGCATGCGTACGCTCTCCCGTACGTGCGCATACTCACAGTCGCGGGCACCCGCAGGCGCATGGTATGCGTATTTACGGTAGAGTTTATGTGATCGTAGCGTGCGACTCAATCATTACATATTTTCACTATATAATGTATTTTGTAGATCATGGTCCCTTTGATAGATTCTGAAAGTTTGGTTAATGTAGAATGTTCATGAGCAGAGAAATCCCTCTTTGTTTGATACGAAGGGACAGACAGGAGTAATACAGTGGTGTTTAGTACCCATCGGAAGAGTATTTAATTAGCAATATTCCGGTGTTGGTTTGAAGCGGATTAATCGCTCGTGCGAATAGTTATGGACATAAGAAGTTTATAAACATTTACTGTATTTGCACTTACTTATCCATGCGGCGGGAAACCCAGTTTCCCTCCCACCTGAGCTGTTGGAAATAGTCACGGCCCACCTGTATGAATCAACCTATGACCTTTTGTTATAATGCGAGGAGGAATTCCTGTGTCCAATGAACAATGAGATTGTAGGGACCATTGAATTGTATTGTGTGTGGGGCATAAATAGACAAGCCAATCACATCCAGCTCTCACTCTTCAACGGTTATCATTGCTGAAAATCGGGAGCTGGATGTCCAGAGGCGCATGCGATCGTTTCCCCTTGTGCGTAAGTGTTTCTCCGCAACCATATTGTTCTTACTGTTATTGTGGGCCATTTCTCTCTCTCTCTCTCTTCTCCTCGTTCTCTCTTATTTTCCCTTAAAACGTAATTGTATTGTATTGTATTTCCTGTGTAGTTATCTGGTTAGGTAGTCTATGTTATATTGTAGTGTATGACTTGTATTGTGTTAATTCTTTTGCAAGTATATCATTCATAATATATATTTATTAGGCGTTGGACCCTAAGCCCAGGTATCTGTGTATTTCTTATAGTGTTTAGTATTCTCAGAGCGTCGGTGACGCTCGAACAGCATTTGTGTTAATAAGGTTACACTAGGTTGCATCTACACCCTATTTCTACACTAAGGTTTTACTGCATAATATACTGTTTATGGTTTAGATATAAAGGTTTAACATTGTGAGCGTCAGCGCCGCTGGTGATCTCCTCGTGGTCCCGAGCGTCCGCTACGCTATAGCGAATCATTACGTTAGACGGCAGCCAATAGCGTGCCTGCCTGTGATCTCTTGGCCGTGAGCGAACGTGACGCTTGAGCGTCTCGACTACGGCTAAGCGATTGCTACGCAACGAGCGTACCCTTACGGTACTCCATACGTGAATAGCGTACAGTGTTCTTAGACCTCACAAAGGGTTTTATATAAGATAAATATCTAGCTTTATCAATTGACGGCTCGCCCGTCCTTCACATATCTGCACTAGGTAATTTCAGCAGACATTATCCAGCAGCAAAGGGCGGGAGGTCATATTCCTCGTAGTGCTGTTTGGATAAGCGTCTGCTTCGCTTAGTAAAGGGTGCTGAAGGAATCCGGGACCGGAGGTAAGAACAAAACGATAGTGTCTTTTTAAAACTGTTTATTTCTGTCTTGCGTACACACGCACGCATATCTGCATTTCTTTTCATTCGTGTATTTTCATATATCACTCTCCTGTTTGCCATTGTATAATTGATAAACGTACTAAGAGAGATTTGCCGCTATTTCATAGTTAAAGAGTAAAGGTAATACAGTTAAGGTATAGAAATACACACAGCTCTACCTAAAGGTAAAAGGAGAGATTGGCGTGGTGTGCGGTAGATGATCAAGGATCATCTACATTGATAAAACGTGTTAGTTGTGTTACGGTGGACAAAGACTGGTGTACACGTGTCTCTAACAAAGGGAGACTCGCGTACGCAAAGGCCGACGCACGCAGCGTAAATTACGCAACGGAGCGTCTGGGTACGCCCACGTAACTCAAGTCACACGATAGTGTTGATTTTTAAGTAACGCAACAGGCGATAAATAGCGCAAATCTATTTTAAATTCGAAATTTAAATTAACAGATCCTTCTCCTAATTTGTAACACATCTGGTCTAAAGAGAAATTTCTGCGCAGAAATAGAAATAGAAACAAAAGTGTATATGTGGTGAGTGAGTGTGTTTTTACAATTTTGAGGATTGAACCAAAAGAAATCATCGAGTTCTCGTGAGGTACATACGTGTAAGTGACATGCACGGTGGCTAGGGAGGCATCCTTGGTTAAACATAAAATTTGAGCATTAGAGTATAGCAGACCAGGAGGTCATACTGTAGCAGACCAGGAGGTCATAACAGACCAGGAGGTCTAGGTACAGCAGACAAGGAAGTCCGCTATACAGTCCACAGGCACAACACCAAAAAAGGGTTGGTGCAACACCCATATAGGCCATACAAGCTCTTGCTGAAGGAATTCGCAGCCGCAATTTTCGATTCCGCTGGTCGCTCCGTACATAAGATTAGTTGCTTATGTGCTGAACGATTGTACCGCACGTAATTGTGTGCATTAGTAAACCTGACCGGTACTATTTGTGTACGAAGGTCATAAACGCTATTTGTACATTCTGACGTGATTTGTGTAATTTTTTATTTTTACAAAGGGAAGTTCGCTGGTCACTCAGGAATTATCCAACAACCTCACCTTTACTGGAAAGAGTAAGTGTTCTGCGGATATCCCTCGCATGTTCCAGTAAACAAAGGTTAATAGGTGCCCTGGGTCGAGTACGCCAGCACCATATCGGTGTGATCAGGTCGTATTGGTCGGCGTGGGCAGAGTGAGTAAGGTGCTCGGTAAACCTTACCGTCAACCTATTGTGAATATCTTGGTTTTTTGTAAGGGTCCGTAACACCTGCAAATTATGGGGGCCAGTTGTTCAGGAAGGGGGCGATCAACCTCGGTTCGGGTTGATTCCATAAACCGACCAGTCGGGTCGGCAAGGTACGTAATGTGTGAAAAGTACGGAAGTCACACAGAAGCTTTATGTGATGAATGGGAGAGAATGACAGTACATGACGGGGAGAAATTCCCAAGAGTAGGTAGCTTCAGCACAGAAGTGTTAACGAATTTAAGGAGAAGGATATGTCTCATTAAATCAGCAAAGAGACGAATCAAGCATTATGATTATTTGCAGTTGTGGCAACAGGAGGGTGACATACAGAGAGGATTGGCTCAGGCGGCGGGATCTGGCTCGATCAGGAAACTGATAGCCACGGCCCCACCGCCACCATACATATCAGGAGAGAAATTGGTTGCGGAGAATGACGCACTAAGGTGTAACAAACAAACACTTAGCAACTGTGTAAATGTTAAAGATAATGTTAACCAATTAACCAATGCAAGTATTAACCCGTGCAAGTTGTACCCTGTTTTGAACTTTCCTCAGGAGTGTGATCAAGAGGACGAATCGGCAACAATTTCAGCGCTCTCTCTAGCAGCCACCATAGCAGAGACCACAGTAGGCACAGCTCCACCCCCGAGATTAGTAACAAAGGCCCCTAGCGGAGGGATAGGTGAGGTCGTATCAACGGGTAAGTACGGCACCATACACTATGCTGAAACTATTTCACCACAGCCTGTAGAATCTACACAGAATGAGGTTGTTAGAGTTAATCCTGTTAAGGTAATAGTAGTTCCAAATGGGAAAACAGACACTTCAGGAGTCACTCCTGTTAGGAACATTGCCATGTATAGCCCATTTTCCCGAATGGAATTGAGGACCATAGTGTCTGAATTCCCTGACCCTAGAAAAGACTTAGTTGCCAGCCAAAAATACATCAGAGACCTAGGTAACACGTTAGAGCCCAACAACAAAGACTGGCAGATATTGCTGAGAGCATGTTTACCCTCCAATCAGGATGTACCTCTTACAGAAGTGTACAACAAAGACAATGTAAAAAGAATAAGCTTACAGTTAAAAGAGTATTTCCCAGCGGAAGTTAAATGGAACAAGATATTCTCCATTAAACAAAAGGAGTCAGAAACAGCTACAGAGTATTTTCACAGAGCATTATTAGAGATGGCAAAATACACAGGCATAGAGGACATTAAAACAAACATAAACCATCGAGAAGTAGCAGTATCGGTACTGATGGATGGTTTAAAAGAGTCATTAAAGACTAGGGTACAGACCACACAACCATGTTGGCGAGGTCTGTCTGTGGCTACTTTGAGAGAGGCTGCTATTGATCACGATAGGAACATCACCAGACACAGGGAACAACAAGGTGATAAGTTAATGGCAGTAAGTATACAGGCCTTGACCACAAAACAGCCTGTGTTAATATCACCAAACCCTGTGGGTAAGTCAAATGTGGTAACATGTTATTTTTGTCACAAACAGGGACACTTTGCACGAGACTGTAGATCGAGAAATATACAAAAATCTTATCAACCCCCTAGACAACGACACGATACACGACATTGGGATCAGGGTCCGCAGAAACGGAGTTATGAGCCACATGCAGGGGAAACAAAAAGATATCCCCCGAACAGAGACTGGCAAACCTCTGGTAGCTCCCAATTAACTCCATCACAAGTAGTTGCTGCCAGCGGGATTCAGGGAGGTCACCATACCCAATAGGGGTGTGGCCATACCTGTAATCTGCAGCCAGTAAAATTGATTGCAAGCCTTGGAAGTGAACCCGAAATTGCAATTAATGTAGCTGGTAAATCATTAAACTTTCTTGTAGATACGGGGGCGGCCAAATCAGTGATAAATTCGACAGTGGGCATGAGAACCACTGGTAGGACAATTCCAGCCATGGGAGTAACAGGAGTAGTCCAGCATTACCCTGTTAGCAAACCAGCCGAGATTACAATAGGGCCTTTACATACCAAGCATTCCTTTTTGCTGGCTGCATCGGCACCGACTAATCTCCTGGGAAGAGACTTACTGTGTAAAATGGGGTGCGTCATTTATTGTACTCCTGAAGGTGTATTCTTGGACATACCTGAGAATCACGCTCAGGAAGTACGAGACATGTTAGACTCCCCATCAAAATTAATGTCACATACCATTATGACAAATAGGACTCCCTCCCAAGTAGAAGAAATGACATCTCAGATACCAGAGTCACTTTGGACTAAAGATGGACAGGACACTGGATTAATGGCAAACGTAGCTCCGGTAGTTGTACAAGTAAAAGATGGTAGGATAGCTCCAAAAATCCCACAGTACCCTCTGAAGCCAGAGGTGGAGTTAGGAGTTTACCCAGTAATAGAGCACTTGCTACAACAGGGCATTCTGGTAAGAACGTCCAGCACTGCCAATAGTCCCATCTTCCCTGTGAAAAAGAGTGGGGGGAGGGGTTACCGGCTAGTGCAGGATCTAAGGGGGATTAACAAAATAGTTGAGAGTCAATTCCCCGTAGTGCCAAATCCAGCTGTCATCCTAATGCAAATCCCTCCCACTGCGAAATTTTTCACTGTTATTGACCTCTGCTCCGCTTTCTTTTCGGTACCTCTGCACCCTGACAGCCAATATTTGTTTGCATTTACATACAGAGGAGTCCAATACACATGGACTCGATTACCACAAGGATTCATAGATAGTCCAAGTATATTTTCCCAGGCTTTGCATGATTGTTTACAGTCTTTCCAACCAGAGAGTGGATCAGTATTAATACAGTACGTGGATGATCTACTACTGTGTTCTGATTCATTGGAAGCATCCCTGAAGGATACGAAACAGCTCCTGTTTCATCTTTCAGACACAGGACACAAGGTTTCCAAAGACAAGTTGCAATTATGCCAAACTAAGGTAAAATATTTGGGACACTGTCTAACACAAGGACTGAGACACCTGACCGCTGATAGAATTCAAGCAATTAGAGACATGACTCTGCCACAAACCCAGCAACAGATCAGAACGTTTTTAGGAATGTGTGGGTATTGCCGTAACTGGATCCCAGGGTTTTCCATTCTAGCGTTACCCTTGCAGGAGATGGTCTTCTCAAACAAACCTGATCGGATTTCGCATACAGACGAGTCTGAGACAGCATTTGAGAGACTTAAACAGTGCCTAACGCAGGCACCAGCATTAGGTATGCCAGACTATGGGAAACCCTTTGAACTATACGGAACAGAAAGTGCTGGTTGCGCGGCAGGCGTACTAACCCAAAAGCACGGTGATGCCAGCAGGCCAGTAGCCTATTACAGCGCTCAGCTAGACACGGTAGCGCGATCCCTCCCCACATGCTTGCGAAGCGTTGCTGCGTTAGCATTGCTAGTAACGAAAAGCGAAGATGTCGTGCTAGGTCACAACCTCACAATTCATACACCACATGCAGTGTCAGCCTTGCTGAATTCTGCCCAAACCAGGCACGTCTCATCAGCGCGGTTTACAAGATGGGAATTGGCATTAATGGCCCCCGTAAACATCACCATAAGGAGATGCAGTGCATTAAATCCTGCAACATATCTCCCAGGTGTGCCTGGACAGGCACAAAGGATGGAGGATGAGAGTGGTGGGGAAGGAGGATTTAATACAAAGGAAGACACACATGATTGTATGGAATATTTGACCCAAAATTTTACCGCAAGGCCTGACATCAGTGACAACCCACTGGAAGATGTAGAACTTACGTTCTACACGGACGGTAGTTGTCATAGACAGTCAGACTCGGGAGACTTGTGTACTGGATACGCAGTCGTAGATGACCAAGGCACCATAGAAGCGGAACCGCTAGGCCCACCTCACTCAGCCCAGGTTGCTGAACTAATCGCCCTAACCAGAGCATGTGAATTGGCTAAGGGCAAATCAGCCAATATCTACACCGACTCTAGATACGCATTCGGGGTAGTCCATGATTTCGGAGCCCTATGGCGCCTCAGAAATTTCATGACGGCAGCTGGTACACCGGTAGCGCATGCAGCTCACATAAAAAGGCTTCTAACAGCGATACAGGAACCCGACAGAGTGGCTGTTATCAAATGTAAAGCACACACATATAGCCAAGACCCAGTATCACTTGGTAACAGCCGAGCAGACGAAGCTGCTAAGTTAGCAGCTGCTACCCCCAGACAGACAGACACCACACAACTGATGGTATTTAATACCATCAACACACAGAAGTTGTGTGAGATGCAAAATTTGTGTTCCACACAGGAAAAGGCAGTCTGGAAGGCAAAAGGATATGGCCAGGAGTCCTCAGGACTCTGGACGGATGGACACGGTAAACCAGTGGCCCCCAGAGCATACCTTCCATGTTTAGCTGAGGCAGCTCACGGGCTGACTCATCTGGGCAAGGAAGGAATGTGCAAGTTGGTAAGAGCATATTGGTGTGCCCCAGGATTTTCATCTCATGCGAGTAAAAGAGCAATGTCATGCCTTACCTGTTTGAGAAAGAACATCGGAAAGGCAATACCTACAGAACCATCTCATATCCCACCTGTCGGCGGCCCTTTCCAGGTAATACAGATTGACTTTATTCAATTACCCCCTTGTCGAAATTTGAAATATGTACTTGTTTGTATAGATGTTTTCTCAAATTGGGTCGAAGCATTTCCGGCGGCCACAAATACCGCTATGTTTACTGCTAAGAAAATTGTGCAGGAATTTGTATGTAGATATGGTATCCCTAGAATTATCGAAAGTGATAGGGGTACCCATTTTACAGGTGATGTCTTTCAAGGAATGTATAAATTGATGGGAATTAATAGCAAGCTGCACACTCCATACCGTCCACAGGCGAGTGCGAAAGTGGAAAGAGTGAACAGCACTATTAAAAATAAACTGAGTAAAGTGATGGCAGAGACAGGATTGACATGGCCAGAAGCTTTACCCATTGTACTGTACAGCATCAGAACCACTCCCAGGTCCCCTCTTAATCTGTCTCCCTTTGAAATCTTGTTTGGTCGACAACCGCATGTTATGATTAACCCTCAGGATGATTTGAAGTGTAACAATGAAGTGACTGTAAAATACTTGATTAACATGAGTAAACAGTTAAGGAATCAAAATGATAATCTGAAGTTAGTGATTCCTGATTTACCAGATAGTAATTGCCATGACATTGAACCTGGGGATTATGTAATGATACGGAATTTTCTACGCTCAGGTTGCCTTATTGACAGATGGGAAGGACCATACCAAGTCTTATTGACTAGCACTACAGCATTGAAGGTTGCTGAGAGAGAGACTTGGGTTCATTCGTCCCACTGTAAGAAGGTTGCTGATCCAGAGAGGTCCCGTGATAAGGAACAGACGGTAGAGGTTGTATCACTGGAGTGTCTGTTCCAGGAGGATTGAGGCGGCACCTGAGCATTGAAAATCACAAGACCAAAAGCAGTTGTCGATCCCCTGTTCCCTTTTATTGTTTTTCTCCAACTTCCCATCCCCTCTCCCTCAAATTATTTTTTCCCCCTTCTCATTCTTCTCCGTTTCCTCCTACAAGATGGACTTGCCCCAAGAGACTGTGATCCGGATTTTCCTGTTGACCATGATGTTGACCTGCTCTGGTCAACATCATGGTCAACATTCCAGAACCTCTCTCGACCTCCATGGTACTCTCGTCTGTTCCGGCGAGAGTACCATGGAGGTCGAGAGAGGTTCTGGAATGGGTTCTGATGATAAAGATGGAGGCGTAGTTTTCCAAGAACAACTTAACCAACAAGTAAAGGCGAGTATCAGAAAACGATCCGATAGCATTGACCATAGAAGGAATTGTGAAGGATTGTTAGCTGAAGAAAACTGTATCTGTCGGCTCTGTAACAATGTCATTGAGGATGGGTGCATAAAGAAATGCCAATCCAGTTTTAATATCCATATGGACCGGCATCCATTGAGTGACTATCACTCCTTAGTGGGTAGTGTGTTAAATAAAACAGATTGTTGGGTATGCTCTCAAGTACCTCAAGGTCATAGCAAATCAGGGCTAGTACCATTTCCTTTAACGTTAGGGGAGGTACTTGAGTTAAGTGGTGGGAGACCGGTGGACAGGAGGTTTAATATCTCCAGCCCTCCTAGTTTGAAGCTCCACCAATACCATGTGAATAGGTCCCTATTATGTTTTAACATCTCCAATCCCCGAAAGCCGGGAAATTGGGAAGTGTCATGGAGTAATCAAACCATGACCTTTTCGCATAAAGCAGATAGAATGCCTACAGATACAGAGCTTGTACGCCACATAGCCAGTAGAGGAAAATCTTTCCGGTATAGGTATACCTTAGGAAATAGGATTACGAGAGTTGGAGAGGTATCACCAGGATACTGTGCACATATCGTACAACCTGATACGTGTACTAAGCAGATGGAAGAATTAGGGTTAGGAGATTTCACATGGAAGGTGTGTAATATGGTTATGTCCTACTCCGTCCCATATGTTCTCCCCGATGATGCATATTTCATATGCGGGAGAAAGGCGTATAAGTGGCTTGCCCCAAACTCTGAAGGATTGTGTTATATTGGAAAAGTACTGCCTGAAGTAATGACTGTATCACATGACAAAATGAAAGACATACACCGTGTTGCCCAAACTCCTTATACTTACACCCATTACGAGCACGTAGTTAAACGGCACCTGATAGAAAGAACAGAGCATCCGGCCTCTGACATGATCCATGAATCCACCGGGATTCAGTTTCTAATCGCGTTAGACATCACTCGCACCACCAGAGGAGTGTTGAATTATAAATACATATCTGCGCTTGCAAATTTGTTAGATAATATCACTGAAATGTATGATGACACGTTTAGGTATACTGGAAGAGAACTTCAAGCTTATAAAACAGAACTGGTATAGCATAGAATGGTTCTTAATTACCTCACAGCAGTGACAGGCGGATATTGTGTCACACTGGCAACACAATATGGCGTGAAATGTTGCACATATATTACGAATAGCACCGAGGATCCGGTCGAGGTCATAGACCAAAAGATGGACGATATTCTCCAACTGAAGTGGGAATTTCGCAGGAGACACAATCTCACTCTCGCTGCTGTAGGTAATGAGCTGACTGGTTGGGTGTCATGGTTGAACCCGCGAAATTGGTTCTCTGGTTTAGGAGACTGGGCTCAAGGAGTCATAATGGATGTTGGGAAGTTTCTCCTATGTATCTTAGGTGTTATCATAACGATTGGCTTGATATTTAGATGCGGTCAGGCTTTAACGAAGTGTAAACGAAGTACCAGGGTGATGAGTTTAAGGACTGAGGAAACTGTAATTCCAATGGATTTGATTTATGACCCAAATGTAGAAACAATGATGTGATGAAAATGCGATTTCTACGGTCCGTTTCTTTCACCTGTTTTTCCGTTTTCTCCAGGGTAAAAAAGACCCACTTGGACGAGGAATTTGATGAGCCGATATACAGACAACAGATGGATTAAAGAAGAAGTTTTGACAACCTGATACACAGATTTTTGATGAACTTTGCCATAGATCCCCAGTTTCCCTAGAAATTTTAAAATTACGCTAGCCCAACACTTTTGTAAATCTATGGACATTGACAAAGCTTTTGCTCGCACCTTATGGGCAAAAGCACAAAGAAGACTGCATTCAACAGACACCAAACAAGACCTCAATCGACGAATGTACATTTACCTGACATAGAATACCACCGCATTTACCGTAATTATGTCTTTTCTTCATTTCTACAACCCTCAGGTAATGACACACATAGTCGATAGGGAATACAGGCACAGATATCAGCAATCACATATCTCCCCCATTCATGTATCATCAACTAAAATGTGCTCCCCCATTTTGTTACAACCAAAGCCGAAAAGAGCTCGGTAAAGTTTGACAGCCCATCCACAGACCCGTACCACGGGATAAGAAGGAATTCAAATGTATACTTCGCAATGCCTCGAAGCTTGATGTACAACACGTACGGCACGATGATACATGACCCCCCCAAACATGGATTCATACACACATGCTTCAACTATCTCACTAGGTCATACCCTCTTCACACCTTCTCCACTCTCCTCCCTTACCCAACCATGGAAATGTATTAACCCCTGACATATATTTTTCTCTTTTTGAAATGTTTTAGAAGGTGGCAGTTATTGTTGACTGCCAAAGGGTGGACTGTCAAAGTCAGAAAAATATCTCTATGCACACTACCATATTTGCACCTCACACAGGTCCGTGCTGCGCATGCGTACGCTCTCCCGTACGTGCGCATACTCACAGTCGCGGGCACCCGCAGGCGCATGGTATGCGTATTTACGGTAGAGTTTATGTGATCGTAGCGTGCGACTCAATCGTTACATATTTTCACTATATAATGTATTTTGTAGATCATGGTCCCTTTGATAGATTCTGAAAGTTTGGTTAATGTAGAATGTGTCACGATCCGGGTATCTGGACGCCATTACTTACCCTTCAGATGCCTCCTAAGGCTGGCTCAGCATTCCAGGACCGGATCCCGCTGTTTCTGAGTTTCCACATGCAGAATGTCAGAGTGGTGAGTTCATCAGCCGCGGCCTCCGCTGTGCCCGCGTGGTTAAATGTGCGCTTGTCAGTCTGGCGTCTCCTGTCTCCTGTGGCCGGCGTCGCCATTACTGTTTCAATTCTCACATGGATTACAAACCAAACTTCCCTCCAAGTGTCTGCATGGGCGCAGCCATCTTGGTTTTTGTCATCTGATCATTTCCACCAATCTGCTGTCTGTATTGTTGATTTGCATAATTGCCTAGCCAACCCCTTCCTTGCTGCAGGTATAAGTAAGCTGTGCCTGAACAAGGAAGGCGTCAGTGCTTTGGTTGTCTAACCTAGTTCCAGTTTGTCTCTCTCCTGTGGTTGTCTTCCAGGTTCCAGCTCCTGTCTCCAGACTTCTGCTATAGAGACCCGCACCAGCATTCCATCTGCGGTGTAGCCTGACTCTCCGATCCATTCTGGACTCACCTGTTTCCAGCTACAGCAATCACCTGCTTCCAGCCGAGCTTCCAGCAGTGTACAACTTCTCTTAAAGGGCCGGTGTCCTTTCTGCAGTTTACCACTCTCCACCGGTATTATTATTTCATCGCTCTCAAGTCAATCACCTGCTTCCAGCCCAGCTTCCAGCAGTGTACAGCTTCCCTTAAAGGGCCGGTGTCCTTTCTGCAGTTTACCACTCTCCACCGGTATTATTATTTCATCGCTCTCAAGTTCGTTTATTATTTAACTGGTTCCAGACAGTATCCACTCCGTACCAACAACAGTCTGGTTCCAGCCAGTATCCACAGCAGCCGTTTTATCTTCAGCAGCCCAGCCTTTCCTGGAACACCAGCTGGTACGATCCTGGGTTCTCTCCATTGCTACAGTCAGGCCTGGTAAGGACTTTCCAACTAGAAGATTATTAGAACTGTCTCACACTACCAGTGCCTGTGGCCCTTGCCACCCTGTAGTACCCAGGAATTGTATTTATCCTCTGTTGACTTTTATGTTTCCTTTACTGCTGCTGTGTTACGGAGTTTGTCATAATAAACATCATTGACTTTTATCCTGGTTGTCGTGGTCACGCCTTCGGGCAGTTATTCTACATGTTACTTACATGTCTAGGGGTCTGATACAACCTCCCAGGTTCCGTTACATCTCAGCCCCTACAACTGAGGCTGCCTCCCGTCAGCTCAGGCCCTCAGTTGTGACAGTAAGCACTGACCTAATGAATCCAGCCGGAGACCAGGATCAAGCGGCCAGGCCGATGCAAGAACTGGCAGCCCGACTTGAACATCAGGAGGCTGCACAGGGCCACATCATCCGCTGTCTCCAGGATCTCTCCACACGGCTGGATGGGATTCAAACGACCCTCCGTGGACCTGGCACGTCCGGTGGGTCCACTACAGTGACACCAGCTGTAACCCCACCCACCTTACCCATTTCCAGTCCACATCTTCATCTTCCAACGCCAGCAAAATTTGATGGATCTCCAAGGTTCTGCAGGGGATTTCTCAATCAATGTGAAATCCACTTTGAGCTTCTACCTGGCAATTTCTTCAGTGACCGTACCAAAATTGCCTATATCATCTCCCTTCTCAGTGGCTCAGCCCTTGACTGGGCATCACCTTTATGGGAGAAGTCTGATCCCCTGCTATCCTCCTATACTGACTTTGTAGCTACATTCAGGCGCATCTTCGACGAGCCAGGCCGGATAACATCTGCTTCATCTGAGATTCTTCGTTTACGCCAGGGAACACGTACTGTGGGACAGTATCTTATACAGTTTAAAATCCTGGCATCCGAACTGGCATGGAACGACGAGGCCCTGTATGCTGCATTCTGGCATGGCTTATCAGAACGCATCAAGGATGAGTTAGCTACCAGAGACTTGCCCTCTAAGTTGGATGAGCTAATTTCTCTTTGCACGAAGGTTGATCTACGTTTTAGAGAGAGAGCAACCGAGCGAGGAAGATCATCTACTCCTAAATCTTCTGCTTCTCCTTCTCGTCAACCATCTCCATCCAAGGATGAGCCTATGCAAATTAGTCGTTCCCGTCTATCTCCTGCTGAGCGCCGAAAACGTCTCTCTGAGTCTCTCTGTCTCTACTGTGCAGCTCCGTCGCACACTATCAATGCCTGTCCCAAACGTCCGGGACTCCAGATCCTAGCTCGCCAAGGAGAGGGCCGGCTAGGAGTGATGATCTCCTCTCCATCTCCTCATGACTGTAACCTCCCAGTGTCGCTCCAAATTGCTCAACGTTACAGGAACGTCATTGCCCTCCTTGATTCCGGAGCAGCTGGGAATTTCATAACCGAAGCTTATGTTAAACGGTGGTCCCTACCCACCGAGAGACTGTCCTCGTCCATCTCTTTGACTGCCGTGGATGGCAGCAAGATTTTTGACGCAGTCATTTCCTTAAGGACTCTTCCAGTTCGTCTGAGAGTGGGAGTTCTTCATTCTGAGTATATTTCTTTTTTAGTGATTCCAAGAGCCACACATCCAGTGGTTTTAGGCCTTCCATGGCTCCGTCTCCACAACCCATCAATTGACTGGACGACTACACAAATACTGGCATGGGGTCCCTCCTGTGCTGAGACTTGTTTAGCCAAAGTTCTTCCTGTTTGTTCTTCCTTCCCCAGGTCAACTGATGTTCCGCCTCCTCCATATCAAGACTTCACGGATGTGTTCAGTAAAGCCTCTGCTGATATCCTTCCTCCTCATAGAGAATGGGACTGCCCAATCGACCTCATTCCAGGGAAGGTTCCACCGCGAGGCCGAACTTATCCGTTGTCTCTGCCCGAGACACACTCCATGGAAGAGTACATCAAAGAGAACCTGGCGAAGGGTTTCATCCGACCATCTTCTTCTCCAGCCGGCGCAGGCTTCTTCTTCGTTAAGAAGAAAGACGGTGGTCTGCGTCCGTGCATCGACTACAGGGGTCTGAACGACATTACCGTCAAGAACCGATACCCTTTACCCCTGATTACTGAGCTCTTTGATAGAGTTAGTGGTGCAACCATTTTCACAAAGCTGGACTTGAGGGGTGCCTACAATCTCATCCGAATCCGTGAGGGTGACGAGTGGAAGACCGCCTTTAACACCCGTGACGGACATTATGAGTACCTCGTCATGCCCTTCGGATTGAGCAACGCTCCAGCAGTCTTCCAGCACTTCGTGAATGAGATCTTCAGGGACATCTTGTACCGCCATGTCGTGGTTTATCTAGACGACATCCTCATCTTTGCTAATAATCTCGAAGATCATCGTTTCTGGGTAAAAGAGGTTCTTTCCCGTCTCCGTGTCAATCACCTCTATTGTAAATTGGAGAAGTGTGTGTTTGAAGTTAAAACCATTCCGTTTCTAGGTTACATTGTGTCCGGTTCCGGACTAGAGATGGATCCTGAGAAACTCCAAGCAATCCAGAATTGGCCTATACCCTTAAGCCTCAAAGGGGTCCAGAGGTTCTTAGGGTTCGCCAATTATTATAGAAAATTTATACGAGACTTTTCCACCATTGTGGCGCCTATCACTGCATTAACCAAGAAAGGTGCTAATCCGTCCAAGTGGTCCGAGGAAGCTACACAGGCCTTTCACCTTCTGAAGCAACGGTTCATCTCTGCACCAGTTCTGAAACAGCCTGACACTGACTCTCCTTTTATCTTAGAGGTAGATGCCTCCTCCGTTGGAGTAGGAGCAGTGTTATCCCAGAGGGCCAAAGATGGACATCTACATCCTTGCAGTTTCTTCTCCCGGAAGTTCTCCCCAGCTGAGCGCAACTATGCCATTGGCGATCAGGAGTTGCTAGCCATCAAGCTCGCTCTGGAGGAGTGGAGATACCTGTTGGAGGGAGCTTCCCACTCAATCACCATACTTACCGACCACAAAAATCTTTTATATCTCAAAGGCGCACAATGTCTCAACCCTCGTCAGGCCAGATGGGCACTTTTCTTTTCCAGATTTGACTTTAAACTCCAGTTCTGTCCGGGTTCTCAGAATCGTAAGGCCGATGCCCTTTCCCGCTCATGGGAGCAAGAAAATGAGTCCGAGTCTGCAGACAAGCATCCTATTATTAATCCGTTGGCATTCTCCACGGTAGGGATGGACTCTACGCCTCCACCAGGGAAAAGTTTTGTTAAGCCAGTTCTAAGGAAGAAGCTCATGCATTGGGCCCATGCTTCCCGTTTTGCTGGACATACAGGCATTCAGAAAACCCTTGAATTTATTTCTAGGTCCTACTGGTGGCCAACTCTGAAGAAGGACGTTATGGAATTTATTGCCTCCTGCCCAAAGTGTGCCCAACACAAAGTCTCCCGCCAGTCGCCTGCGGGGCAACTGGTTCCATTATCTGTTCCCCGTCGACCATGGACCCATTTGTCGATGGACTTTGTTTCCGATCTACCTATCTGCAACAAGTTTAATACCATCTGGGTGGTAGTTGACCGGTTCACCAAGATGGCACATTTCATCCCTCTCACCGGTCTTCCGTCAGCTTCCAAGTTGGCTCAAGTGTTTATACAAGAGATCTTCCGACTTCACGGTCTTCCTGAAGAGATCATCTCGGATCGTGGAGTACAATTTGTAGCCAAATTTTGGCGAAGTTTGTGTCAAGCCCTCCAAGTCAAGTTAAAGTTTTCCACGGCTTACCATCCTCAGACCAATGGTCAAACCGAGAGGGTGAATCAGGACTTGGAGGCCTTCCTCCGTATATATGTGTCTTCCTCTCAAGATGACTGGGTTCAACTCCTTCCTTGGGCCGAGTTCAGCCACAACAATCAATACCATTCCTCATCTTCTTCTACACCATTCTTCATTAATTATGGATTCCACCCTAAAGTCCCAGAATTCCAACCGCTTCCCGCAACTTCTGTTCCAGCAGTGGATGTCACCTTGCGTCAGTTTTCAAATAACTGGAAGAACGTCCGCGCAGCCCTGCTTAAAGCCTCATTCAGGTATAAAAAGTTTGCCGATAGGAAGCGTAGAGCGGTTCCTGCTCTCAAGGTGGGTGATCGTGTGTGGTTGTCCACGAAGAATTTGAGGTTGAGAGTTCCCAGCATGAAATTTGCACCTCGCTACATCGGACCCTTCAAGATTGAACAAGTCATCAATCCTGTTGCCTACAGGTTACAGTTACCATCCTTCTTGAAAATACCCAGGACATTTCATGTTTCTTTGTTGAAACCGCTGATCCTGAATCGGTTTCATTCCGCACTTCCTCCAGCTCCCAAAGTTCAGACTCAACGGGGAGTCGAGTACGAGGTGGCCAAGATTTTGGACTCACGTTTCCGTTACGGTCAGTTACAATACCTCATTGACTGGAAGGGCTATGGTCCTGAAGAACGCTCTTGGACCAATGCCTCAGACGTCCATGCTCCTGCCTTGGTCCGAAATTTCCACGCAAAGTTTCCTTTAAAGCCTAAGAAGTGTCCTGGGGCCACTCCTAAAGGGGGGGGTGCTGTCACGATCCGGGTATCTGGACGCCATTACTTACCCTTCAGATGCCTCCTAAGGCTGGCTCAGCATTCCAGGACCGGATCCCGCTGTTTCTGAGTTTCCACATGCAGAATGTCAGAGTGGTGAGTTCATCAGCCGCGGCCTCCGCTGTGCCCGCGTGGTTAAATGTGCGCTTGTCAGTCTGGCGTCTCCTGTCTCCTGTGGCCGGCGTCGCCATTACTGTTTCAATTCTCACATGGATTACAAACCAAACTTCCCTCCAAGTGTCTGCATGGGCGCAGCCATCTTGGTTTTTGTCATCTGATCATTTCCACCAATCTGCTGTCTGTATTGTTGATTTGCATAATTGCCTAGCCAACCCCTTCCTTGCTGCAGGTATAAGTAAGCTGTGCCTGAACAAGGAAGGCGTCAGTGCTTTGGTTGTCTAACCTAGTTCCAGTTTGTCTCTCTCCTGTGGTTGTCTTCCAGGTTCCAGCTCCTGTCTCCAGACTTCTGCTATAGAGACCCGCACCAGCATTCCATCTGCGGTGTAGCCTGACTCTCCGATCCATTCTGGACTCACCTGTTTCCAGCTACAGCAATCACCTGCTTCCAGCCGAGCTTCCAGCAGTGTACAACTTCTCTTAAAGGGCCGGTGTCCTTTCTGCAGTTTACCACTCTCCACCGGTATTATTATTTCATCGCTCTCAAGTCAATCACCTGCTTCCAGCCCAGCTTCCAGCAGTGTACAGCTTCCCTTAAAGGGCCGGTGTCCTTTCTGCAGTTTACCACTCTCCACCGGTATTATTATTTCATCGCTCTCAAGTTCGTTTATTATTTAACTGGTTCCAGACAGTATCCACTCCGTACCAACAACAGTCTGGTTCCAGCCAGTATCCACAGCAGCCGTTTTATCTTCAGCAGCCCAGCCTTTCCTGGAACACCAGCTGGTACGATCCTGGGTTCTCTCCATTGCTACAGTCAGGCCTGGTAAGGACTTTCCAACTAGAAGATTATTAGAACTGTCTCACACTACCAGTGCCTGTGGCCCTTGCCACCCTGTAGTACCCAGGAATTGTATTTATCCTCTGTTGACTTTTATGTTTCCTTTACTGCTGCTGTGTTACGGAGTTTGTCATAATAAACATCATTGACTTTTATCCTGGTTGTCGTGGTCACGCCTTCGGGCAGTTATTCTACATGTTACTTACATGTCTAGGGGTCTGATACAACCTCCCAGGTTCCGTTACATCTCAGCCCCTACAACTGAGGCTGCCTCCCGTCAGCTCAGGCCCTCAGTTGTGACAGAATGTTCATGAGCAGAGAAATCCCTCTTTGTTTGATACGAAGGGACAGACAGGAGTAATACAGTGGTGTTTAGTACCCATCGGAAGAGTATTTAATTAGCAATATTCCGGTGTTGGTTTGAAGCGGATTAATCGCTCGTGCGAATAGTTATGGACATAAGAAGTTTATGAACATTTACTGTATTTGCACTTACTTATCCATGCGGCGGGAAACCCAGTTTCCCTCCCACCTGAGCTGTTGGAAATAGTCACGGCCCACCTGTATGAATCAACCTATGACCTTTTGTTATAATGCGAGGAGGAATTCCTGTGTCCAATGAACAATGAGATTGTAGGGACCATTGAATTGTATTGTGTGTGGGGCATAAATAGACAAGCCGATCACATCCAGCTCTCACTCTTCAACGGTTATCATTGCTGAAAATCGGGAGCTGGATGTCCAGAGGCGCATGCGATCGTTTCCCCTTGTGCGTAAGTGTTTCTCCGCAACCATATTGTTCTTACTGTTATTGTGGGCCATTTCTCTCTCTCTCTCTCTTCTCCTCGTTCTCTCTTATTTTCCCTTAAAACGTAATTGTATTGTATTGTATTTCCTGTGTAGTTATCTGGTTAGGTAGTCTATGTTATATTGTAGTGTATGACTTGTATTGTGTTAATTCTTTTGCAAGTATATCATTTATAATATATATTTATTAGGCGTTGGACCCTAAGCCCAGGTATCTGTGTATTTCTTATAGTGTTTAGTATTCTCAGAGCTTCGGTGACGCTCGAACAGCATTTGTGTTAATAAGGTTACACTAGGTTGCATCTACACCCTATTTCTACACTAAGGTTTTACTGCATAATATACTGTTTATGGTTTAGATATAAAGGTTTAACATTGTGAGCGTCAGCGCCGCTGGTGATCTCCTCGTGGTCCCGAGCGTCCGCTACGCTATAGCGAATCATTACGTTAGACGGCAGCCAATAGCGTGCCTGCCTGTGATCTCTTGGCCGTGAGCGAACGTGACGCTTGAGCGTCTCGACTACGGCTAAGCGATTGCTACGCAACGAGCGTACCCTTACGGTACTCCATACGTGAATAGCGTACAGTGTTCTTAGACCTCACAAAGGGTTTTATATAAGATAAATATCTAGCTTTATCACTAACCATGCAATATGATCAGTCTTCTGAAAAAACTCACATTTTAGTTCATATATAATATATATTCCTGCACATGACTTCACAATGCCTATATACACATAGATTAAATGATATATGTCACATCCAGGCCTTCCAGGTTGTTTGACCTTAGTACGTGTTAGACGAATGAGGACAGTACCATGGTATAGAATTCTCAGCTCTGCTCCTCAGATACCCCCAATGGGTCATATAGGGAGGACTCCCTTATTCCTGAACATTAAATATTACTAGAGATTCTTCTTCCTGTGCCCTAGGTGCTAAGCTGAGGTGTTGCACCCTCTTGGCATCTGCATTTGTCTCACAGGCTTTGAGGCATGGGAGCCTCTGAACTATTCCTTATGACACACACTGCTCTTAGTTTCCAGGTCCCAGTCTCCTCTTCAAGACATCATACTGTTACCTGTGTGTTTGAGGTGGGTGCACACTATTGAGCACCAGAGTAGAGAAACTGCCAAAGCCGCATATGGAGTAGTAACTATTTATTTGGGAGCCTGCACTGCTGAAAAAACAATTGATAGCTGGTCAAATGCTTAACTCCAAGTATTATAGTCATTAAAAGGGTGGTACACTTTGTGACCTACCTAGAACACTGTGTAATCATATTCTTTCATACGTTCCTAAATTTGTCTCCCTACATCAGTTTCAGTATGAAAAAAACTTCCTATTTGGCAGAATAACTGAGGGTGGCAAAAAAACAACATTTATTATTTATATTGATATCATGATGCTCCACCAAATCTAATTTAGATTTTGCACATGTATAACTTAGTGATAGATCATTTTTCTTATACATCACATCCCATGTATTATTGACTTGATTGTGCATGTTGTATAAAGATTACTTAGCCGCTGTACTTTCTTTGAATTATGCAAAATGGAGTGTCAAATAACAAAACAGTGGTGCGAGATATGGCCCAGTGCTGGAGAGTTGTGCTAAGAGGTGGTGCAAGTAAACTGGTTGCCATTAGTGCAGCCTGGGGGAATCCTATCAAGTAGTCTATGTTGAAAATGTGGTGGCTTGGTACACAAGTCCAGTGGCTTAACCAGTAGTGTGGTTTATTGAGAAGTAAAGCTACAACTGTACTCACTGTGGTTACACTGGTTGAAGCATGAAGCGGAGCTTGTAGTGGAGCGGGGCTGTGACAGCTCATCAGCCAGTGACTGTCCTCTAGATGCAGGAACGGTGCAGGATGCTGGAACTTCAGTAACACAGGCAGGGGAGCAGCCAAAACTTGGTGGGCACCATAGCAACATTTTGAAGGGACTCTTGTCCCAATGCTTCTAGGGAGACCCCTCTCCACAGTAGTTCTTTATTTTCTGCCCCATAATAGTGCCCTAATTATGACCCATAGTAGTGCCCTAATTTATATTATGTCTTATTGTAGGGCTGCTAACGCACATTATGCAACACAGAACTCCCTATTCATATGATGACATACAGTGTCCTCAGTTCATATTATGTAACATTATAATGACCCAGTTCATTTTATAGCACATTACGTTGAGCAGGTGCATAACTAGATATATTGCAGACCCCAAGGCAAAAGTTTGTAAGGGCCCCTATGGACCACCTAATGGTGAAAACTATATATAACAAATGTAGCTGTAACAGGGAAGGTGGCCCCTCCCAGCTCTAGGCCCCATAGCAGCTGCACTCCCTGCATGCAGGGAGGCCTCTTGGAGCTAAGGAGGAGATGTCTGTCTTCCCCTACTGTATGTCACTCCACACAATAACAAGATGGTGACGTGCATGCACAATAGTAACTCTGGCAGCAATCTTGATTAGTGAATAAAGCAACCCTGGAGGAGCCATATTAGAGTCACCACATATTCTGTTCTGCAGGGAGAGCAGACAGGGAGAAGCCAGGGAGAGGTAGTGACCAACTCTGCCTCCCCTCCCCTATCCATAACTGTAATCCCGGGATCCCAGGAATCCCGGGATTGAGTGTTTTTCAATCCCAAATCCCAGGATTGAAAAAACTGCTTGGGATTGGCCTCCCTAGCCATGTGTAATCCCGCACCCCCCTGCACTCTGTATTACCCTCTGCCCCTTGTGTCATCTGTCACACTGTGCCCACCTGTACCTTGTGCACCCCCATGTTCTATGCATTACCCTGTGCCATATGTTACCTTGTGCCCCTCTGCTATGTATTACCCTGTGCTTTGCTGCTCTGTTTCCTTGTGTTACCCTGTGTCATGTGTTTCCCTCTGTTATGTGTTACCCTGTGCTATTTATTAGCTTGTGACCCCTGTTCCATGTGTTACCCTATACACCCCTGTGCCATGTGTTACCATATGTGCCTCCTGTACTATGTATTACCCTGTGCAATGTGTTACCATGTGCCCCCTTGAGCAATGTATTAACCTGTGCACCCTGTGCCATGTGTTACCCTGTGCTAAGCATTACCCTGTGTCCCCTGTACCATCTGTTACCTTGTGTCCCCCTGTGTGATGTATTGTCCTGTGACATGTGTTACCCCGTGCCCCTGTTACATCTGTTACATTGTGCCCCACTGTGCCATGTGTTACCCTGTGCCCCCCCCCCCCCCCCCTTCATTCTATCCCCCCCTGTGCAATGTATTACCCTGTGGCACACTGTAGAGGTAGAGTGATGTGTGAGGAGGGGTGGCTGTGTGGAGGCAGTGTGATCTGTGAGGAGTCATGTAATGTCATCTCAGGACTGGTTGCCTATAAGGCTGTAATTGCTGCCCATTGCTGTGCTTCTTGCAGAGGGGATGCACTGTATATGGGGTGGTATGTAAATATGGCTCTGATACTAGCCAGTGCCTCACC
The DNA here is from genome assembly GCF_028390025.1 of Pseudophryne corroboree. NCBI lineage: Eukaryota > Metazoa > Chordata > Amphibia > Anura > Myobatrachidae > Pseudophryne > Pseudophryne corroboree. The sequence goes on from NC_086448.1 coordinate 243,853,420, forward strand.
AGCCATTGACCTCACTGCATGTCACTGTAAAAGAGGTGAGGTTAAACATATAAAAAAAATCAACATATCATGCAACTTTGGTTTGGAATTCTTGACTTCTCTCACTAACAGCAAGGTCATGGTAACAGTCTTTGGACTGTTGTTGCTGTCTCGATCCTTGATTTCTTTTGAACTTTTGACTCCCAAATCTTGTAGTTACATTTCTTACTTTGGACTTCCACTCACACCAATCAGTTTTTAAATAGCTCAAATATCCTGATGTTTACTAAATGCAGTGTTTGCAAACTCCTATCATATCTTTTAGGTGGCTTGCTAATATTTGATCTAGCAGACAAGTTTTTCTGTGGTTGAACTTCCACATTGGTAGTCTCTGGTTCAGGTGTCTCTCCAGCTGCTGGCATATCCAGTGATACATACTTGTTCTGCATGTCAAAGTCCAGCTTTTTTGTAACTTGTGCTGTCTCTTTAAATACAACATCCCTTGACTTGACAAGTTTTCTGGTAATTGAATCCACAATATGTAGCCTTTACTTTTCATGGCAATAGCCAAGCATTATACACTCTGATATTGAGTCCAGCTTGCGTCTACTTTTTTTATTTTTATTTATGGACATAAGCAATACTTGGTTTTCTCTTTGACAATGCTTCAATATGTGTTATGTCTTTTAAGGCAACCGTAGGAGAACTTTTTTTTCAGATAAACTGCTGTGAATATGGCTTCTGCCCAAAACTGTTTCTCCAGACCTGCATCCTTAAGCATACAGTACATCTTACTTTCTTCACTAATGCACGGGTTGCTCGCTTACTAACACCATTTTACTTAGGATGATAGGCAATGATCATTTGATGCTATATTACATATTTTCTACAGACTTGTTCCACCTCCCTGTTGAGTTATTTTCCACTATTATCAAATCTCAGGACTTTGAGTCTACAACCTGTCTGATTTTGTCTTGTAATCTGCAATCTTATTTCTCACTTCAGATTTTTCTTTTATGAAGTACACATCATTCTTGTGAAGTCATCTATAAATGACACAAAGTATCTGTATTCACTAACAGACTTTACTTTCATTGGGCCAGATACATATGAGTGTACTATCTGAAGCGGTGCTGTAGCTTTGCTTGGTTGACTTTAGAAATAGCTAACAACTTTCTTTCCCAAATATACAGCTTTCACATACAGGCTTATCTATGTCAGTCACTGGTATTCCTGTGACGATTTCATTATGTACAGTAGCTGTTGAACATTGTCATATCCAAGATGACTAAGTATTTTATGCCAGAGCTCCAATGACTGTGACTTGTCATCATTGCATAACTGTGTTGTGCATCAAAGGGTTCCGGTATGAATGGTCGACCATGTTATGGTCAACAGTCATTAGGTCGACCACTATTGGTCGACATTGACATAGTCGACATGGACACATGGTCGACACATGAAAAGGTCGACACATGAAAAGGTCGACATGAGTTTTTTTTTACTTTTTTGGGTGTCATTTTTTGCGTAAAGCGACGGGGAACCCCAATTAGTGCACCGCGTCCCCCCGCATGGCTCGCTTCGCTCGCCATGCTTCGGGCAAGGTGCCCCGCTCGGCACAGATTACCGTTCCCAATCGTAGTCCACGTGGATCGTAAAGTATGGAAAAGTTCCACAAAAGAAAAAAATATAAAAAAACGCATGTCGACCTTTTCATGTGTCGACCTTTCATGTGTCGACCATTTTCGCGTGTCGACCATGTGTCCATGGCGACCATGTCAATGTTGACCAATGGTGGTCGACCTAATGACTGTCGACCATAACATGGTCGACCATCTGAACGGATACCGTATCAAAGACATACAACTGCTAACTCCTTGTGCCTGTAGCAATAATTGTCCCACTTCTGTTTCTCACAATGCACTTTCATTTCATGAAATTTTCTCTGTGGCCTCTCTGTTCTAGGACACTGATGGTGATAAGATTTCTTCACGTCTCTAGTACACAAAATACATTTGGATTTCTGTGACCTTTGTTCTTGATCCTATTCTCTAGTGAGCTTTAATTCCTTTGTGGCTGTCAACATTTGGTCGGAAATTCCTTTGATTGTTATATGGTCACACTCAGTTTAGCTTGTGTCTGTTGTTAACATAGCAGTATTTGCCTCTAATGCCACAACTAAGAAGTCAAACTCTGGTGTTAGATTGTGAAGCATGGCTGTTGCTATTTCTTTGTCATCTACTTGCAGACCAACAGACATTAACTGCTGAAAGACAGACATCACACTGTCTATATTATCACTTATACTTCTGCATTCTTGTGACTTTGCATGTCTCAAATTCAATCTTTCATGAGATCCCCATCCTGACCTGGCATTTTCCCATAAATTATGGAGTATACATGTTGCTCCACACTCAAGCCTATGGTGCTCGTGGCTCTCTATATCATCTGGGCTAGGGCTGTCGCCAGGATCTAATATTACTTTTTACAGTCTTTCCCACTTTACTTGAATTTCCATAGCAAACTTTCATTAAGTATTGTTATGTGCACCTAGTAGTTTAATAAACCCCATTATAGGTACTTTGCAGCATGAGACGCATATCCATCGGGACCTGAATCAGTCCCCCTATGCACTCTTCACTCTGTACTGTTAGAGCTGTCTGTGCATTTACATGTGGCTAAGACTGTCCCTCTAAGCTGCTCTTGCATCTGTAATAATATTCTCTATGTGCCTTAGATCTGTGTGCCTTGGGTGCCTTTTTCATACTTTCTTAGCCTACATGGTGCTGCCAATTCACGTGTCATATCAGCATTCACTTGTAGCTGCATTCCAGTGCAGCAAGAGTGGAGCCATTCCAGCTATTCGCAGCATTCCTGCTCTCATATAATTCACTCAACCATTCTACTGCTAGAGCTGCCTAAATAAACTGCTCCTGGCCACAAGTACTTTGCCAGTACAATAAGTCTCCTAGCAGTCCTGGTTCTCTGTGACAGAAGTGATTTTAGTTCTCTGATCTCCTAACCCTGATACAGTTCCTTGCTTTGTTCCAGAACTCCAGCCTCTGACACAGCTAAAGGTGACATAATGAGTGTGCTTGCGATACTGACTATGTGCGATTTTGTCTAAGTGTCAATTTTGACCATCTTTTTTACGAGATAGTCAAAATTGACTTGCCTGCACAGTTTATCTAGGCTTGTGATGCCGACCGCGTGGGACTGCGCATCGGCATCGCAAGGTGACTTTCACCTTGCGATCTGCACTAACTTTTCTTATGATTTTGACTACATAGTCAAAATCGTAACAAAATATCTCACTGTGTGTACACACCATTGCCTGCATTTGTTCTTGAGTGCTCCTTCCTTGTGGTTCAATCTGCATCAGTGATCTCCACTGTCAGCTGGTCTTCACCATCTGCTATAATCAAAGCTGTATCCTAACACCAGTGTGCTGTCTGCTATCAAGCTTCTCACTCACACTAACAGTGTCCAGAGTCTGCTACTGACTGTTCAAGTTATCCAGTTGCTTCTGCAGATACATATACAAATAGTGTGTTTACAAGTCTGTTTCACTCAGTACTCATATGTACTACTAGGTTTTAGGTATTGCTATCACTGTCAGATAGGATACTGTTTTTAAACTAGAATTACTGTTTTCTCTCATCAATCCATATTGGTTACTTTATGAGCAGGGCCGGTTCAAGGGCGCTCTGCGCCCCGGGCAGGAAAAGGGGCGTGTCAGTTACGCCCCCTGTACATTGCTAGCGCCGCTTGAATGCTGAGCGGTGCGCGATGACGTCATCGCGCACTGCACAGCAAAAGGTCCTCTCCACGAAGGGAAACTAGACGCTATGCGTCTAGTTCCATTCGTGGAGAGGACCTTTGCTGTGCGGTGCGCGATGACGTCATTGCGCACCGCTCAGCAAAGTTACTCTCCACGAAGGGAAACTAGACGCATAGCGTCTAGTTCCCTTCACAGGAGGCGGACGGGGACGGCAGCGGAGGCGGACGGGGGACACAGCGGGCAGCAGTGGCGGATCTTGCCACAGTGCGGTGCCCTCCGGAAGGCGCCAGCGCCCTCCGGGCAAAAGTCCTGCTTGCCCGTGGCAAGATCCGCTACTGTTTATGAGACATGTCATTCAGCCACCTTGCTTCATTTATTCTAGTCGTAGCAAGTCCTGTGGTTCCAGCTCCTGGTACAATACAAACTCAGAACCTGAAAGTTTGTACTGGCCAAACGGACTCGGCTGGCAAACAAGCCCAGCTGGGGGATTTAATATAAAGTGTTGCTAATAGGCTAGAGAAACATGAATCAACACAAGTGATGCAGTTTCTGTAGGAAGTTTCTACTCGTATGGATTCTATTCAACAAACACTTAACCATTCCAGTATATTGTCCAGACACTCCAAGTAACATATACTGTTGAGACTACCTACACCAGAGAAATTTGACAGTGATGCAGAAGATTCCTTAATCGGTGTGGGATTAATTTTGCACTGCAGCCTCACAATTTCCCGTCAGCTTGCACCAAGGCTGCTTACATAATATCTGTGCTCTCTGGGTCAGCCTTACAATGGGCATCTCCACTTTGGGAACACTCTGATTCTGTCCTTTTTCTTATGGAAGTTTCACAAAAGTATTTGAATAACTGGCAGAGTGGTCTTTGCTTCCAATGAAATGCTGTGTATTCATCAAGGAATGGTGGTTCGTGGTTCAATATGCCATTTCCTTACCCTAGTGTCTGAAGTAAAGTGGACTAATGAGGTCCTGCTTGCTGCATTTGGACAGGGGCTTTCTGATAAAAACCTAGATAAACTAGCCACTAGAGATCTCACTACCGTGTTATGCCTCACTTCCAATCAGTGGCGGCTCCAAAGATAGGGCTGCAGAGCAGTCCAAAATTCAAATAGGGAGCCACACCAACTGCCACCCCAAACACAGCCAAATATCGCTTGTGGGACTCACTCTCAGTTTGTGAGGTTCCCTTATTTTAATTTTGGACTGTACTGCAGCCCCACATCTGGAGCCACCCCTGCTTCCAACCATCATCTTCAGCTACTGATGAGCCTATTCAATTCAATTGCTTCAAGCCTTCATCTGAGGAACAGCAAAGACGTGTTCATGAAAAACTATATCCAGGGCATGATATTCTATCCTGTTCAAAGAAGCTGGAAGACTCTCGCACCTAGCTGCATCCGGAGATGCTCGTCTAGGTGTAATTGGGAATGTTGATGTTCATCTTGATTGTATATTAATTATAGCTTCTGTGCTTCTTATTAACCCTTATTAATTTTCACCTGTGTGCTGACCTGGGGTAGCCGACCTGTGCCGGCATGATGGGGTCCTGCACCCCGGACCCATACCTAGTATTAGGGACCCCCAGTGATGGAGAAGTCTTGTCGATCGGCCTGGGGGCTTAACCCTATATCTGCAGATATACGCAACTAAGATCTCCGTATTATCTGATTATTATGTAGTATTATTACTCACTCAGTGTGCATTAGGGACCACAAATAGTTTTTTCTTACACAGAATTCCCCCATTTTTAGCACCTGACTGATATTACATCTGATTGAGCAGCTTTCCAATATTTGTGCATTGTATATTAATTTTCCTGTTAGGTGAATCAAGGTATTCAGACTCACTGATGCAGGAGCAGTAGATAAATGTGTTACCTCTAAGACTGTACAAAAATTAATGATTCCATCTGTTACTGTGTCCGCACCTCTTTACCTTACTGCTGTAGATGAAAGTCCTGTCTCAGGAGGACTTATCACTCCTACAGCAGCCATTACATTGAGAGTGAGAGTGTTGCACTCTGAAGAAATAAAGTTTCATATCATTCCTCATGCATAATATTCCATTGTGCTGGGTTACCCATTGCTACAAAAGCATAGCCCTCATATAGACTGTATGGGGGAGATTCAAATGTTTGAAAAGTCAGTTGGGAGTCTGTTTTTTCCTATCTAATAGACAGGAAAACACAGACACCCAACTGACTTTTCAAACATTTGAATTCCACCCTTTGAGTGCAAAGGTGAATAAGCTTATATTTCTGTGCAATGTCATTAGGCTGCAGGGGGGTTGGGTTAGGATTAGGGGTAGAGTTAGGGTGAAAATACTTACCATAATCCTTGGGATTCTGACCATCAGGATCCTGCTGCCAGTCTTCTGAGTGTTTAGATCCTGACTGCCTGATATTTCATACCCAATCCCCACTAGTAGAATAAGGACTGCCTCTGTTACTTGTGCCAGTGGTTACCTTGTGCCGCCATGTAGCCCTTCAGCAGTGGCTGAAAAAGGGGGTGAAGCTGTACTGTGGCTGCTCAGTCAGCTGCGTTATCTCTCTAACAGAAGCTGTCTCTATTCTTGTGGACCTTTTACACCAGTTAATACCTGCTGGGCGTAAGTGGACAATGTTTTAGTTCTTTGCATGCATCCAAGTCACACTGTACATGCATCCTGATGACTACAACTGCAGAACTCAGATCAGAATTGCAGGAAGATCCATGCAATTTCAAAGGGCATTCATGGGTGGTGACTGTGGGGGTGGCATGTTGGATGCATCGGCATCATGGACTGTGTCAAATATGTGCAGTTCCACTGGCACAGGCGGCAATGTACTATTGGACAATGGTACGGTGATTGTCAAATCGATGGTGTGCCTTTATGCTCACATTGATGGATTTGCGATGCTGATGGTGGGCATCCAAAAGCAGGGACATGCAGTGAGGTAAATGGATGAGGAGGCACTGACTAGTACCAGAGCCAGATTTACACACAATATATGAGCCCAAAAGTTCATGTGGGCATTATACACAGGTGCAGCATTATATACATGTGGACATTATAGACAGATGCAGCAGTATATACATGTGGGCATTATACAGAGGTGCAGCAGTATATACTGTTTTTTATTTCTGAGTTTTGATCAGAGATGTGTGGAAAAGATAAGCACTGCCTCACCTGTCACAGACTTTTTACTCCAGAGTTTTAACTATAAAAATGATGAATAATACAAAGAAAATATTTCTAATATATTCTAAATAGTTTTCATACACTTTATGCAGTCAAAACTCTGGCGTATCCGTTAGTATGACTGGAAAGGCTCTGCCTCACCTCACCGCACATCACTGTCCAAAAGGCATTATTGTACAGACACAGTAACAGCTGTGACTTTTGCTACTTTTTGCTACTGCATCCACCTCTAAATCGGGCCCATAAGGAGGAATAAAGTTATAGTGATTTGATTACAAGGAAAAAACAAAAAAACTTAATTATGATAGTAGGCAAGTATATTTTGAGAGCACATGTGCAAGTTCCTGTTTCATACACACCCAGGACTATTTTTATTGCATCGTCAGCTTTATTGGCACATTATGTTAGCCTTGGAGAAACGACAATGCAAGTATAAACAAAGTACATTTTGGAGCCACAAATAGTTTTTATTCCATTCACTGCTGTAACAACATTCTTGCATATTTTTGTTTTGCTTATTCTAACAACTGTTATGTTATATCAGTCATTTTTCAAAGGTTCATGAAGGAAAAATAAACTTAGTCCAAAAGTCAGGCTTATGAAAATGAAAGAAGACTGTGAAAATAAATATACAGTATTATAATATGCTGTGTGGGATTAGCTAATCATTTTTAAACTGAACATCAAAATAAAAAAGCAGCGTTTAAATTATCAAAGAAGAATAAAAAAGATTCCACACGAGATAATAGTAGGTTTTGGGAAATATTGATCTATCATACACACTGCATTGACATCTTGTTATTGATATGTCAGCGATATGATCAAGTGCAACCCTCCAATTAAAAGCAAACTAAATAAATTTAGAAAACGAGGAAAGAATTGGATTCTTATTAGGTACACATTTTCCCAAAATTCAATTAAAAGATAACCTTTAATATCACAATTTTTAAAATTATTCAGCAAACCTCACATCATCATTGATTATTGGTTGATCGCTAGCTACATTAGTTCGCAGCGCAGCGATCAGGCTAAAAAAAGCCAATTCTACGCATGCGCATGCGGCGCAATGCGCACGTACGTCGTACGGGCACAACGAACTATGTCGTTTTGCACATGGTCTATCGAAGCATTTCAGTCGCACTGGTGGCTGCAGAGTGATTGACATGAAGTGGGCGTGTCTGGGTGTCAACTGACCGTTTTCTGGGAGTGTTCGGAAAAACGCAGGCGTGCCAGGAAAAATGCAGGCGTGGCTGGGCGAACGCTGGGTGGGTTTGTGACATCAAAACAGGAATTGAACAGTCTGAAGTGATCGCAAGCGCTGAGTAGGTTTTGAGCTACTCTGAAACTGCACAAAGAAAATTTGTAGCTGCTCTGCGATACATTCGTTCGCACTTCTGCTAAACTAAAATACACTCCCAGTGGGCGGCGGCATAGTGTTTGCACTTGCTGCTACAAACTGCTAGTGAGCGATCAACTCGGAATGACCACCATTAGGCTAATATAATTGTTGTATTACCAATTACCCCACTATGGGGCTAGCTAGAGTGAAATATGAAGGTAGTAATAAAAATTATGTGACGTGATGTAAAGAAAAAATGTGTATTGTGAAAAAAATAAAATAGTTAAAATTATTATGTGTCCTGTCTTGATTTCTTCATATAAATACTGCATTATATTTTCCGTATGTATATTTTTAATCAACTAGGTAATGCAGAATGTATCCAACAACTTTTCTCCAAATAAAATATTATTATCGTGCTTGTCAGCTTTGACAATTATATTCAGTGATTTCTAATTCCATCTAGATTCTAAGTAGCCTGTCAGTGCTGTTCCTATTGTTATAGTGTTTCAGAATAATGGATACAAGTTATTTATTTCTTGTCAGCCAATTGTATCTTTTTTACTGGCTGCTCATGCTATGTAATGTACGGGTGTGGTTCGTTTTATCGACAGTGTCTAGGTCGACAATGTTTAGGTCGACCACTATAGGTCGACAGTCACTAGGTCGACATGGATGGAAGGTCGACAGGGTTTCTAGGTCGACATGTGCTAGGTCGACAGGTCTAAAGGTCGACATGAGGATTTTTTTTTTTTTTTTTGTCGTTTCCTTCATAAAGTGACCGGGATCCCAAATTAGTGCACCGCGTCCCCTCGCATGGCTCGCTTCGCTCACCATGCTTCGGGCATGGTGCCTTCGCTTCGCTCGGCACACTTTACCGTTCCAATCGTAGTCCACGTGGATCGTTAAGTATGAAAAAATCCCCCAAAAAAATAAATGCGAAAAACTCATGTCGACCTTTAGACCTGTCGACCTAGCACATGTCGACCTAGAAACCCTGTCGACCTTCCATCCATGTCGACCTAGTGACTGTCGACCTATAGTGGTCGACCTAAACATTGTCGACCTAGACACTGTCGATCTTCAGACCGGATCCCGTAATGTACAGTGGTTTGTATCCAGGTGTAGAATATATTCAACACTATTACAACATAATGGATAGCTTCAACCACTCATTATCTGCCACAAATATATTTCTGTTAACCATTCATGTTATATAATGTGCATTAATTTCTTAGGGTACGTGTGCATTAATTTCTTAGGGTACACAGTGTATTCCTTAAATATGTATAGCCAGAAACCTTTTTATTAAATATGATCTTTTCTATATTGGATCCTTCATAGTAGTGTGCAATAATTATCTTGCTTTTTCATTTAAATGCAGGTATAGTATACCCCAGGCACTTGGCTTAGGGTTTTAGATTAACAAACACTCTATTTTATTATTCCCAATGCTTCTAAATGATGGTTGACTCGTGTTTAGGCAGTAATCTTATCCATTACATCTTCAAATAATATATAATACGGCATCCAGATACCTCAGCACAATAGTTTGTCAGTCAGAGCTCTTCTGTTTGTCACACCCTTAAATCTATTTAAGTGTTTATGCAGTGAGTGATCAGATTTATTTGAGTCTTTATATTGTTACTAGTTAAACAAACAAAGATGGGCGTCCCCACCTAGGACTAGCAATTACGTATTTGAGCTCTATTTCGGATAGCTTTGTCATGCAGTTATTTCTGATCCCTCTGCTATTACAGTACCAGTCAAAAGTTTGGACACACCTTCTCATTCAGTGGTTTTTATTTATTTTAATTAATTTCTACATCAGAATCAGAATCAGTTTATTGCCGAGTATATCAGTACAAAATACACAAGGAATTTGTTTCCGATAGCTACAGCATATAATATGCAACAACAACAACAACAAAAAAATAGGGGAGGAAGAACATGTGACGTATGACTAGAATACTCAAGTAGAGATCTGAATATGAGAGTAATGCAAAGTGAATGTCGAGTTGAACAGTTTGATTGCTTGAGGAAAGAAGCTGATACTGTGTCTAGCAGTTCGCGCTAGTTGCGAGCAGTACCGTCTGTCAGACGGTAGCAGTCGGAACATATCATGAGCAGGGTGAGAATGGTCGTCAATAATCCTCCCCGCCCTCTTCATAACCCTTGCCCGATAGATATCCTCAACTGCTGGAAGATTTGTCCCTATGATTTTTTCAGCAGACTTTACAACCGGCTGTAACCTATTTTTGTCATGGATTGAGGCAGAGCACACTATTATCGAGGAGCAGGGGACGGATTGAATGATTGCTGAGTAGAAGCAGATTAGAAATTCTTGTGGCAGTTTGAACTTCCTAAGCTGACGTAGGAAGTACAGTGTCTGCTGGGCTTTCCCCAGAATTCCCTCGATGTTAGATTTCCAATTAAGATCATTGGAGATTGTGGAGCCCAGGGATCGGAAGGTTTCCACCACAATTACCACACTGTCTGCAATTGTGAGTGGGGGGAGTCGAGGGGGGTGTTTCCTGAAGTCGACAAACATTTCAACTATTTTTAGTGTATGTAACCTATAGATTGTTTGCCTTGCACCAGGTGGCCAACCGCATAACCTTCCTCCTATAAGCCGACTCCTCGCCGTCTCTGATGAGTCCAATGAGCATGGTATCGTTCGCGAATTTGAGGAGTTTCACAGATTTGTCTTCAGAAATGCAGTTGTTGGTGTACAGTGACAATAGGAAGGGGAAAAGAACACATCCCTGTGGAGCGACCGTGCTAGTCGTCCTAACGCCAGAGGTGAAATTCCCCATCTTGACCATTGCTCCCTGTTCGATAAAAAAATTCACCATCCAGGAACATAGCGTTTCTGGTACCCCTGAGCTGTGCAGTTTAGGACATAGAATGCCTGGAATAATAGTATTGATTGCAGAGCTGAAGTTCACAAACAGAACCCTAGTGTAGACACCTGGAAAATCCAGATGCTGCATAATGAAGTGCAGACCCAGATTCACCGCATCTTCTGCCCTGTAGGCAAACTGCAGAAGGTCGAGGATGGTACCTACCGTGGACTTCAGATTAATAATGAAGACATTGTAGATTAATACTGAAGACATAAAAACTATGAAAGAACACATATGGACTTATGTTGTAAACAAAAAAAAATCTAAATATGTTTTATATTTTAGATTCCTCAAAGTAGCCCCCTTTTGCTTTGATGACAGCTTTGCACACTCTTGGCATTCTCTCAATCAACTTCATGAGGTAGTCTCCTGGAATGGTTTTCCAACAGTCTTGAAGGAGTTCCCAGAGGTGCTGAGCACTTGTTGGCTGCTGTTCCTTCACTCTGCAGTCCAACTCATCCCAAACCATCTCAATTGGGTTTAGGTCGGGTGATTGTGGAGGCCAGGTCATCTGACGCAGCACTCCATCACTTTCCTTCTTGATCAAGTAGCCCTTACATAGCCTGAAGGTGTGTTAGGGGTCATTGTCTTGTTGAAAAACAAATGATGGTCCCAGTAAGAGCAAACCAGATGGGATGGCATGGCGCTGCAGAATGCTGTGGTAGGCATGCTGGTTAAGTGTGCCTTGAATTTTGAATAAATCACCAACAGTGTAACCAGCAAAGCACCCCCACACCATCAGACCTCCTCCTCCATGCTTCACAGTGGGAACCACACATGCAGAAACCATCCGCTCACCTTCTCTGCGTCTCACAAAAACACAGCAGTTGTAACCAAAAATCTCAAATTTGGACTCATCAGACCAAACTACAGAATTCCACTGGCCTAATGTCCATTCCTTGTGTTTCTTGGCTTATAGTCTATAAGCCTTGAAAAAGCTCCTTATTAAGCGAAATGCGCATTGGCAGACCATGTGTTCTGTAATACCGTGTCTGTAATGTTTACAACCTGCAAATATGTGTAAATCTATAGAACAACTGTTCACTGTTTTGAGGGTCACACCATTATAATAGCAGAGGGATCAGAAATAACTGCATGAAAAAGCTTTCTGAAATACCCGTCACCACCCAAAAACATCATCAGCATGTCAATTAAGCTATGGCTTTTGGGGCACTGTGACCGATGTTGCAAGTTCAGTGAGATTTGCAACCATTAGAGATATATGTAAATATAAAAATTTAGGGTATATACATATCTGAATTAGACACATTGCTAACTTACTGTTTATATGATAAACTATTTCCATGTATAATATCATCATGTTGCTTTATTACTGTTACTTATTCAGGGGCAGATCACTTACCCGTGCTGTTTATCAGGCAGGTAAAGTTCCATGTTTAACATCCAGAGTTATTCAAATATTAGTCAAATGTCCTGCACGGTAATACCCACAGGCAATGCACGTTAACCTACTGATTACACGTTCTGTACTTGGAATCTATGGGCTTCTCCGCACATTAAGACCCAGAGGGTGCACTGTATGCATTTTTTTTCATGCAGTTGCTGAGGCTGAGAGAAAAAAATCCTTGTTAAGTGTTTCCTATGGGGCTTAACACACGGGGTAGCAATGCTTAATTAAACTGCCCCTTACATTGTGCCAACACATTAAGAAATGCAGTATAGATAATGTACTATATATTCATTACCTTCAGTTCCTGCTCCAGTAGAATTTACAGTCTAACTTCATCAAGCACACAAACATAAGCTGGGGACAATTTATTTAGAAGCCAATTAACCTACCAAGTCATCCAGCATCATTGCTGATACAGTATACCGTATGCATAAAGTAGGTGTACAATTTGCACCAGCTGCAAGATGACTGGCAATATGTCCCCATCATTGCCCTTGGATGATAGCTGACACCACTGCTTCCACTGAGCATGCTTACATTAGATGATTTAGTAAATGCTTGTTTGTGGCACTTTCAGCAGCTGGGGAAGCTCTCTGACAGGTACGGTAAGCTAACATTTTTTTCCATTGTTTGTTTACACACATTTTTACACATATGTGTGTGTTTTTCAAGATGAGCGATTATATGCAAACATTAATGCTTAGCCAATTTCATTGTTCCTTTATTCGGCTACACTTGATTGATTTACTACTTATCATGTTTTTATGTTTATATTTGCAGTTTTTTTATATTATTTTATTAAACAGCTAATATATAAATTACACCAATATATAAAATACATATATATATATATATATATATATACTCCTTTCATCTCTGCAGTAAATACCATTAATGCTCTAATACCAGTTTGTTTTTAAACAAAATTGCTTTTATTTTGTTACCCTTTTAGCAAATGCTTTTTTTAAAAATCATACTGCTCATATAATATCTTGCACTTTTTTGTTTTCTAATAAAGAAAAACATCCTTTTAACAGTGAAAACAAATATCAGTTTATTTGACTTTTACCACCAAGGCTCATGGTATATTGGTCTATTTGCAACTGACTCTAAGTGTCCCAAGTATTAGTAGAGGCAGGTTCTTGATGCCTATTTTGCCTCAGGGTCCATGGGACAGTTGTAGGAAAAGGCCCTGACTCTGCAGGAAAAAAGCCAATTAAGATTGGCTGTCAAGGTGGCACCAACCTCTTATACAGCTGGTCATGTCGGCTCCTTCATGTCCTGGAGGGGGACTATGGAGGTCTTTCATGATGCTGTGGATGTTTTCCAGCCTCTCAAGTGCCAACTGTGCAGTTCTTCCTACTTCCTCCAGAAATAGCACTGTTCATGATTGTGTTGGAGGGTGATATGATACTATTCTCTATCTGCATCTAAGAGAAAAGCATGTTAGTAAACATAAGTAAAACTTTCATATGTATATCAGAAACATTTCTAACTCTTTCCTAACTTTTTATTTGGCTCATTTCATTTTTTGAACCATATAAGTATATATTTCGCCCACCGTAGAATAATGTTTTTGATCTCAAGATTTAATTAATTGGCACATAATTACTCTTCATTTATGTGTCTTACCTTACTTTTGTCAATGAAGTATCAGTTGTTCTAAGGCATATTGTTTGTTCTGAAATCGTAAGGTACAGAGTCATAGAACAAGACACATACCACTAAGAGGTTCATAACACAATTGATGTCCTTAAAAAAGATTATAGGGACATAGGCAGAAACTTAAGGCAAGGACATCTAAGGTAATATACTCCTAAATATTACCTGTGCCATGCGCTAGCCCAGAGAGGCAAAGGGAGTTTAGGGAGGTACAGTAATTGTGTGGTTTAGAGACTGGTGTAGGAAAGAAGGGTTTGTGTTCCTGGAACACTGGGCAAACTTCTCAGTCAGGCACCATGGGGCAGATGTATTAACCTGGAGAAGGCATAAGGAAGTGATAAATCAGTGATATGTGCAAGGTGATAAATGCACCAGCCAATTGGCTCCTAACTGTTAATTTACATATCGGAGCCGATTGGCTGGTGCGTTTATCACCTTGCACATATCACTGGTTCATCACTTCCTCATGCCTTCTCAGGTTAATACATCTGCCCCCATATTTTTTGTTGCAATGGATTGCACCTGAATGAGGAGGATGCAGCAGTGCTGGTGGGAAGGATGGTTAGAAGGTTGGAGTAGATTTGAGGTCTGGGGGGAGGGATTGGAAAGAAGCTACGGGTTCATTAGTGACTGCAGCAAGGGGGGAGGTATTAAGTATAACAGGGTGGAGAAGGAGGGAGGGGAAGAATAGCTGGAATTTGAAAATCAGGGAATGCTAAATGAAGAAGGGAAAGGATGCCGATAAATAGACAAATAGATAAGGGCATTACTAATCTAAAATGTATGCCTGCAAATGCAAGAAGCCTTTCAGGCAAAAATGGGGGAATTAGAAATGCTTGTAATGAAGGAACAATATGACATTATAGGTATCACGGAGGAATGGTGAGATTATACTTCCGATTAGGCAGCTAACTTGGAGGGTTATACTCTTTTCAGGAAAGACAGGGCTATTAAAAGAGGGGGTGGTGCTGTATATGTCTTTACGTTAAACCATTTCTAAAACCATACTTAAAGGATGTTATTTATGAGGGAACTGGAGATATTGTGCAGACATTATGGGTTGAAATTTCTATTGGAAATAAATGTACAAAAAAGCTTTTAATAGAGATATGTTATAAATTAACTGATATTAGTGTGACTGAGGAAGCACAACTCTTGATGCAAATTGAGAAAGCTACAGGACAGGGGGAGGTCCTTATCATTGGGGAGTTTAATTATCTGGACATATATTGGGCCAGCGAATAATGTGATAGAGCTAGGGGTAAAAGATTCTTAAATATGCTAAAAGATAATTACTTGTCACAAATAGTCAAAAAACCGACCAGAGTAGGGACTATGCTGGACCTAGTACTAACAAATTAGAGATAATAACGAATATCACAGTAGGCGAGACCTTGGGTAACAGTGACCATAATATGATCACATTCGACATTAGCTTTTAAAAGCAGCACTCTAAGGGTACACTAAGACTCTTAACTTTAAAAAAGCTAATTTTAACATGCTGAAATACACACTAAAGGACATTGATAGGGAAACCTTGTTTCTGGGAAAGAATACTGCTGAAAAGTGGAATGTTTTTAAAATGATGCTAGATAAATATACCCATAAGTGCATGCCCATGAGCAGTACAAATAATGTGGTTAAGCAAAAAGGGAAAGGAAGAAATGGATAAAAAGAGGCAAACATTCAAAACTTTTAAATCAATTGGGAAGGCGGAGTCATTCCAGTACTACAAGGAATGTACTAAAAAATGCAAAAAGGAAATCAGAGCAGCTAAAATAGAAAACAAAAATCTAGAAGAAGGACTAGAAAGCACAGTGTCAATTTTTGCAGACGATACTAAAATATGTAGGGTAATCAAGTCAGATGTGGATGTGGAGTCTCTTAGGGGTGATTTAATTAAACTTGAAGTTTGGGCAACAAAATGGAGCATGAGGTTTAATGTGGAAAAATGTAGTTATGCACTTTGGGACTAAGAATAAACATGCAACCTACCAACTAAATGGGGAAAATATAGGGGACACGGTATTAGAAAAGGATTTGGGGATGCTCATTGATAGTTGATTTAGCAGCAGTACACCATGTCAAAGTGCAGCAACAAAGGCAAATAAGGTGTTAGCCTGCATTAAAAGGGGAATTGAGACAAGGGATAAGAACATAATCCTGCCACTGCCACATCTTGAGTGTTGTGTACAGTTCTGGGCATCACACTATAAAAGAGACATATTAGAGCTTGAAAAGGTTCAGAGGCGAGCGACCAAATTGATTAAGGGGTTGGAGACACTGGACTATGAGGAAAGGCTTTCTAGGTTAGATATGTTTACACTAGAAATGAGACGACTAAGTGGAGATATGATTAATATTTACAAATATATAAACGGGGAGAGCTATCAGGTGATTTGTTTATTAAGAGACCTCTACACAGAATGCGCAGACACCCGCTAAGACTTGAGCAGAGGAAATTTTGTACTCCGCACAGGAAGGGATTCTTCACTGTAAGGGCAATACGAATATGGAATTCACTGCCAGAGAAGGTTGTAATGGCAGACTCAGTCAATGCATTAGGGTTAGATATATTTCTAATGGAAAAAGATATACGAGGATACTGTATAGCCTTTAACCAGAATAGAATAGGAAATATAATATAATTCAGGTTGAACTCTTTTTCAACCTCGTCAATTATGTTACTATGTTATTACCAAAATCCCAGTTCCAATATCCCCTTCCCTTTTACCTCACACATTTTCACTAGTGTTATAATAAATACTATTTAATAAGACTAGATTTATATTTTAAATACCCTGAAGTTAAAAATAGTTGATACACTTTCTGGAATTGTTGGACCTGCATCGTATTATTTATAGAGATGAGCGCCTGAAATTTTTCGGGTTTTGTGTTTTGGTTTTGGGTTCGGTTCCGCGGCCGTGTTTTGGGTTCGAACGCGTTTTGGAAAAACCTCACCGAATTTTTTTTGTCGGATTCGGGTGTGTTTTGGATTCGGGTGTTTTTTTCAAAAAACACTAAAAAACAGCTTAAATCATAGAATTTGGGGGTCATTTTGATCCCAAAGTATTATTAACCTCAAAAACCATAATTTACACTCATTTTCAGTCTATTCTGAATACCTCACACCTCACAATATTATTTTTAGTCCTAAAATTTGCACCGAGGTCGCTGTGTGAGTAAGATAAGCGACCCTAGTGGCCGACACAAACACCGGGCCCATCTAGGAGTGGCACTGCAGTGTCACGCAGGATGTCCCTTCCAAAAAACCCTCCCCAAACAGCACATGATGCAAAGAAAAAAAGAGGCGCAATGAGGTAGCTGTGTGAGTAAGATTAGCGACCCTAGTGGCCGACACAAACACCGGGCCCATCTAGGAGTGGCACTGCAGTGTCACGCAGGATGGCCCTTCCAAAAAACCCTCCCCAAACAGCACATGACGCAAAGAAAAAAAGAGGCGCAATGAGGTAGCTGTGTGAGTAAGATTAGCGACCCTAGTGGCCGACACAAACACCGGGCCCATCTAGGAGTGGCACTGCAGTGTCACGCAGGATGTCCCTTCCAAAAAACCCTCCCCAAACAGCACATGACGCAAAGAAAAAAAGAGGCGCAATGAGGTAGCTGTGTGAGTAAGATTAGCGACCCTAGTGGCCGACACAAACACCGGGCCCATCTAGAAGTGGCACTGCAGTGTCACGCAGGATGTCCCTTCCAAAAAACCCTCCCCAAACAGCACATGACGCAAAGAAAAAAAGAGGCGCAATGAGGTAGCTGACTGTGTGAGTAAGATTAGCGACCCTAGTGGCCGACACAAACACCGGGCCCATCTAGGAGTGGCACTGCAGTGTCACGCAGGATGTCCCTTCCAAAAAACCCTCCCCAATCAGCACATGATGCAAAGAAAAAGAAAAGAAAAAAGAGGTGCAAGATGGAATTGTCCTTGGGCCCTCCCACCCACCCTTATGTTGTATAAACAAAACAGGACATGCACACTTTAACCAACCCATCATTTCAGTGACAGGGTCTGCCACACGACTGTGACTGATATGACGGGTTGGTTTGGACCCCCCCCAAAAAAGAAGCAATTAATCTCTCCTTGCACAAACTGGCTCTACAGAGGCAAGATGTCCACCTCATCTTCACCCTCCGATATATCACCGTGTACATCCCCCTCCTCACAGATTATCAATTCGTCCCCACTGGAATCCACCATCTCAGCTCCCTGTGTACTTTGTGGAGGCAATTGCTGCTGGTCAATGTCTCCGCGGAGGAATTGATTATAATTCATTTTAATGAACATCATCTTCTCCACATTTTCTGGATGTAACCTCGTACGCCGATTGCTGACAAGGTGAGCGGCAGCACTAAACACTCTTTCGGAGTACACACTTGTGGGAGGGCAACTTAGGTAGAATAAAGCCAGTTTGTGCAAGGGCCTCCAAATTGCCTCTTTTTCCTGCCAGTATAAGTACGGACTGTGTGACGTGCCTACTTGGATGCGGTCACTCATATAATCCTCCACCATTCTATCAATGTTGAGAGAATCATATGCAGTGACAGTAGACGACATGTCCGTAATCGTTGTCAGGTCCTTCAGTCCGGACCAGATGTCAGCATCAGCAGTCGCTCCAGACTGCCCTGCATCACCGCCAGCGGGTGGGCTCGGAATTCTGAGCCTTTTCCTCGCACCCCCAGTTGCGGGAGAATGTGAAGGAGGAGATGTTGACAGGTCGCGTTCCGCTTGACTTGACAATTTTGTCACCAGCAGGTCTTTCAACCCCAGCAGACCTGTGTCTGCCGGAAAGAGAGATCCAAGGTAGGCTTTAAATCTAGGATCGAGCAC
The DNA here is from genome assembly GCF_028390025.1 of Pseudophryne corroboree. Lineage (NCBI taxonomy): Eukaryota > Metazoa > Chordata > Amphibia > Anura > Myobatrachidae > Pseudophryne > Pseudophryne corroboree. Next base: position 243,872,539 of record NC_086448.1, read on the forward strand.
GGTGGCCAAAATGTAGTGCTCTGATTTCAACAGATTGACCACCCGTGAATCCTTGTTAAGCGAATTAAGGGCTGCATCCACAAGTCCCACATGCCTAGCGGAATCGCTCCCTTTTAGCTCCTTCTTCAATGCCTCCAGCTTCTTCTGCAAAAGCCTGATGAGGGGAATGACCTGACTCAGGCTGGCAGTGTCTGAACTGACTTCACGTGTGGCAAGTTCAAAGGGCATCAGAACCTTGCACAACGTTGAAATCATTCTCCACTGCACTTGAGACAGGTGCATTCCACCTACTATATCGTGCTCAATTGTATAGGCTTGAATGGCCTTTTGCTGCTCCTCCAACCTCTGAAGCATATAGAGGGTTGAATTCCACCTCGTTACCACTTCTTGCTTCAGATGATGGCAGGGCAGGTTCAGTAGTTTTTGGTGGTGCTCCAGTCTTCTGTACGTGGTGCCTGTACGCCGAAAGTGTCCCGCAATTTTTCTGGCCACCGACAGCATCTCTTGCACGCCCCTGTCGTTTTTTAAAAAATTCTGCACCACCAAATTCAAGGTATGTGCAAAACATGGGACGTGCTGGAATTTGCCCATATTTAATGCACACACAATATTGCTGGCGTTGTCCGATGCCACAAATCCACAGGAGAGTCCAATTGGGGTAAGCCATTCCGCGATGATCTTCCTCAGTTGCCGTAAGAGGTTTTCAGCTGTGTGCGTATTCTGGAAAGCGGTGATACAAAGCGTAGCCTGCCTAGGAAAGAGTTGGCGTTTGCGAGATGCTGCTACTGGTGCCGCCGCTGCTGTTCTTGCGGCGGGAGTCCATACATCTACCCAGTGGGCTGTCACAGTCATATAGTCCTGACCCTGCCCTGCTCCACTTGTCCACATGTCCGTGGTTAAGTGGACATTGGGTACAACTGCATTTTTTAGGACACTGGTGAGTCTTTTTCTGACGTCCGTGTACATTCTCGGTATCGCCTGCCTAGAGAAGTGGAACCTAGATGGTATTTGGTAACGGGGGCACACTGCCTCAATAAATTGTCTAGTTCCCTGTGAACTAACGGCGGATACCGGACGCACGTCTAACACCAACATAGTTGTCAAGGACTCAGTTATCCGCTTTGCAGTAGGATGACTGCTGTGATATTTCATCTTCCTCGCAAAGGACTGTTGAACAGTCAATTGCTTACTGGAAGTAGTACAAGTGGGCTTACGACTTCCCCTCTGGGATGACCATCGACTCCCAGCGGCAACAACAGCAGCGCCAGCAGCAGTAGGCGTTACACGCAAGGATGCATCGGAGGAATCCCAGGCAGGAGAGGACTCGTCAGAATTGCCAGTGACATGGCCTGCAGGACTATTGGCATTCCTGGGGAAGGAGGAAATTGACACTGAGGGAGTTGGTGGGGTGGTTTGCGTGAGCTTGGTTACAAGAGGAAGGGATTTACTGGTCAGTGGACTGCTTCCGCTGTCACCCAAAGTTTTTGAACTTGTCACTGACTTATTATGAATGCGCTGCAGGTGACGTATAAGGGAGGATGTTCCGAGGTGGTTAACGTCCTTACCCCTACTTATTACAGCTTGACAAAGGGAACACACGGCTTGACACCTGTTGTCCGCATTTCTGGTGAAATACCTCCACACCGAAGAGCTGATTTTTTTGGTATTTTCACCTGGCATGTCAACGGCCATATTCCTCCCACGGACAACAGGTGTCTCCCCGGGTGCCTGACTTAAACAAACCACCTCACCATCAGAATCCTCCTGGTCAATTTCCTCCCCAGCGCCAGCAACACCCATATCCTCCTCATCCTGGTGTACTTCAACACTGACATCTTCAATCTGACTATCAGGAACTGGACTGCGGGTGCTCCTTCCAGCACTTGCAGGGGGCGTGCAAATGGTGGAAGGCGCATGCTCTTCACGTCCAGTGTTGGGAAGGTCAGGCATCGCAACCGACACAATTGGACTCTCCTTGTGGATTTGGGATTTCGAAGAATGCACAGTTCTTTGCTGTGCTGCTTTTGCCAGCTTGAGTCTTTTCATTTTTCTAGCGAGAGGCTGAGTGCTTCCATCCTCATGTGAAGCTGAACCACTAGCCATGAACATAGGCCAGGGCCTCAGCCGTTCCTTGCCACTCCGTGTGGTAAATGGCATATTGGCAAGTTTACGCTTCTCCTCCGACAATTTTATTTTAGGTTTTGGAGTCCTTTTTTTACTGATATTTGGTGTTTTGGATTTGACATGCTCTGTACTATGACATTGGGCATCGGCCTTGGCAGACGACGTTGCTGGCATTTCATCGTCTCGGCCATGACTAGTGGCAGCAGCTTCAGCACGAGGTGGAAGTGGATCTTGATCTTTCCCTAATTTTGGAACCTCAACATTTTTGTTCTCCATATTTTAATAGGCACAACTAAAAGGCACCTCAGGTAAACAATGGAGATGGATGGATTGGATACTAGTATACAATTATGGACGGGCTGCCGAGTGCCGACACAGAGGTAGCCACAGCCGTGAACTACCGCACTGTACTGTGTCTGCTGCTAATATATAGACTGGTTGATAAAGAGATAGTATACTCGTAACTAGTATGTATGTATAAAGAAAGAAAAAAAAACCACGGTTAGGTGGTATATACAATTATGGACGGGCTGCCGAGTGCCGACACAGAGGTAGCCACAGCCGTGAACTACCGCACTGTACTGTGTCTGCTGCTAATATATAGACTGGTTGATAAAGAGATAGTATACTCGTAACTAGTATGTATGTATAAAGAAAGAAAAAAAAACCACGGTTAGGTGGTATATACAATTATGGACGGGCTGCCGAGTGCCGACACAGAGGTAGCCACAGCCGTGAACTACCGCACTGTACTGTGTCTGCTGCTAATATATAGACTGGTTGATAAAGAGATAGTATACTCGTAACTAGTATGTATGTATAAAGAAAGAAAAAAAAACCACGGTTAGGTGGTATATACAATTATGGACGGGCTGCCGAGTGCCGACACAGAGGTAGCCACAGCCGTGAACTACCGCACTGTACTGTGTCTGCTGCTAATATATAGACTGGTTGATAAAGAGATAGTATACTCGTAACTAGTATGTATGTATAAAGAAAGAAAAAAAAACCACGGTTAGGTGGTATATACAATTATGGACGGGCTGCCGAGTGCCGACACAGAGGTAGCCACAGCCGTGAACTACCGCACTGTACTGTGTCTGCTGCTAATATATAGACTGGTTGATAAAGAGATAGTATACTCGTAACTAGTATGTATGTATAAAGAAAGAAAAAAAAACCACGGTTAGGTGGTATATACAATTATGGACGGGCTGCCGAGTGCCGACACAGAGGTAGCCACAGCCGTGAACTACCGCACTGTACTGTGTCTGCTGCTAATATATAGACTGGTTGATAAAGAGATAGTATACTCGTAACTAGTATGTATGTATAAAGAAAGAAAAAAAAACCACGGTTAGGTGGTATATACAATTATGGACGGGCTGCCGAGTGCCGACACAGAGGTAGCCACAGCCGTGAACTACCGCACTGTACTGTGTCTGCTGCTAATATATAGACTGGTTGATAAAGAGATGGTATACTCGTAACTAGTATGTATGTATAAAGAAAGAAAAAAAAACCACGGTTAGGTGGTATATACAATTATGGACGGGCTGCCGAGTGCCGACACAGAGGTAGCCACAGCCGTGAACTACCGCACTGTACTGTGTCTGCTGCTAATATATAGACTGGTTGATAAAGAGATAGTATACTCGTAACTAGTATGTATGTATAAAGAAAGAAAAAAAAACCACGGTTAGGTGGTATATACAATTATGGACGGGCTGCCGAGTGCCGACACAGAGGTAGCCACAGCCGTGAACTACCGCACTGTACTGTGTCTGCTGCTAATATATAGACTGGTTGATAAAGAGATAGTATACTCGTAACTAGTATGTATGTATAAAGAAAGAAAAAAAAACCACGGTTAGGTGGTATATACAATTATGGACGGGCTGCCGAGTGCCGACACAGAGGTAGCCACAGCCGTGAACTACCGCACTGTACTGTGTCTGCTGCTAATATATAGACTGGTTGATAAAGAGATAGTATACTCGTAACTAGTATGTATGTATAAAGAAAGAAAAAAAAACCACGGTTAGGTGGTATATACAATTATGGACGGGCTGCCGAGTGCCGACACAGAGGTAGCCACAGCCGTGAACTACCGCACTGTACTGTGTCTGCTGCTAATATATAGACTGGTTGATAAAGAGATAGTATACTCGTAACTAGTATGTATGTATAAAGAAAGAAAAAAAAACCACGGTTAGGTGGTATATACAATTATGGACGGGCTGCCGAGTGCCGACACAGAGGTAGCCACAGCCGTGAACTACCGCACTGTACTGTGTCTGCTGCTAATATATAGACTGGTTGATAAAGAGATAGTATACTCGTAACTAGTATGTATGTATAAAGAAAGAAAAAAAAACCACGGTTAGGTGGTATATACAATTATGGACGGGCTGCCGAGTGCCGACACAGAGGTAGCCACAGCCGTGAACTACCGCACTGTACTGTGTCTGCTGCTAATATATAGACTGGTTGATAAAGAGATGGTATACTCGTAACTAGTATGTATGTATAAAGAAAGAAAAAAAAACCACGGTTAGGTGGTATATACAATTATGGACGGGCTGCCGAGTGCCGACACAGAGGTAGCCACAGCCGTGAACTACCGCACTGTACTGTGTCTGCTGCTAATATATAGACTGGTTGATAAAGAGATAGTATACTCGTAACTAGTATGTATGTATAAAGAAAGAAAAAAAAACCACGGTTAGGTGGTATATACAATTATGGACGGGCTGCCGAGTGCCGACACAGAGGTAGCCACAGCCGTGAACTACCGCACTGTACTGTGTCTGCTGCTAATATATAGACTGGTTGATAAAGAGATAGTATACTCGTAACTAGTATGTATGTATAAAGAAAGAAAAAAAAACCACGGTTAGGTGGTATATACAATTATGGACGGGCTGCCGAGTGCCGACACAGAGGTAGCCACAGCCGTGAACTACCGCACTGTACTGTGTCTGCTGCTAATATATAGACTGGTTGATAAAGAGATAGTATACTCGTAACTAGTATGTATGTATAAAGAAAGAAAAAAAAACCACGGTTAGGTGGTATATACAATTATGGACGGGCTGCCGAGTGCCGACACAGAGGTAGCCACAGCCGTGAACTACCGCACTGTACTGTGTCTGCTGCTAATATATAGACTGGTTGATAAAGAGATAGTATACTCGTAACTAGTATGTATGTATAAAGAAAGAAAAAAAAAACCACGGTTAGGTGGTATATACAATTATGGACGGGCTGCCGAGTGCCGACACAGAGGTAGCCACAGCCGTGAACTACCGCACTGTACTGTGTCTGCTGCTAATATAGACTGGTTGATAAAGAGATAGTATACTACTAATATTATATATACTGGTGGTCAGGTCACTGGTCACTAGTCACACTGGCAGTGGCACTCCTGCAGCAAAAGTGTGCACTGTTTAATTTTAATATAATATTATGTACTCCTGGCTCCTGCTATAACCTATAACTGGCACTGCAGTAGTGCTCCCCAGTCTCCCCCACAATTATAAGCTGTGTGAGCTGAGCAGTCAGACAGATATATAATATATATAGATGATGCAGCACACTGGCCTGAGCCTGAGCAGTGCACACAGATATGGTATGTGACTGACTGAGTCACTGTGTGTATCGCTTTTTTCAGGCAGAGAACGGATATATTAAATAAACTGCACTGTGTGTCTGGTGGTCACTCACTATATAATATATTATGTACTCCTGGCTCCTGCTATAACCTATAACTGGCACTGCAGTAGTGCTCCCCAGTCTCCCCCACAATTATAAGCTGTGTGAGCTGAGCAGTCAGACAGATATATATAATATTATTTATATATAGATAATAGATGATGCAGCACACTGGCCTGAGCCTGAGCAGTGCACACAGATATGGTATGTGACTGAGTCACTGTGTGCTGTGTATCGCTTTTTTCAGGCAGAGAACGGATTATAAATAAAACTGGTGGTCACTGGTCACTATCAGCAAAACTCTGCACTGTACTGAGTACTCCTAATGCTCCCCAAAATTAGTAAATCAAGTGTCTCTCTAATCTATTCTAAACGGAGAGGACGCCAGCCACGTCCTCTCCCTATCAATCTCAATGCACGTGTGAAAATGGCGGCGACGCGCGGCTCCTTATATAGAATCCGAGTCTCGCGATAGAATCCGAGCCTCGCGAGAATCCGACAGCGTCATGATGACGTTCGGGCGCGCTCGGGTTAACCGAGCAAGGCGGGAAGATCCGAGTCGCTCGGACCCGTGAAAAAAAACATGAAGTTCTGGCGGGTTCGGATTCAGAGAAACCGAACCCGCTCATCTCTAATTATTTAAAACTTGCACTGTCTCTGGTATGATCTTAGTGTGGCATATACTATGAACATTGATTAACACCTGCAACTGTCCAGTGGAATCTAGTACATAAAAACTCACAGACATTACTATAGTGCAACATACACTATAAGCGTATCTACTGCTTTGTGACTGTCAAATTAAGTGAGCCTACTGCAGAAAACACAAGGGGCTAGATTTAATAGAACAATATTTTGAAAAACTATTTGCAATTTGCAAATGAAATAGGATGTGGTAATGCACAAAATCGCATGTTTTCAGCCTCTACCAAAAATTGCAAGGACAAAATTGTATCCATATGTTTTCCCATTGAAAACAAGCAAAACCGCAAATATAATAGGGTGCGATTGTTTAAATCGCACACCAAACATTACCAAAAATCACCATAACAATAGAACAGTTTGGGAATGGCAAGTTTGACAGACGCATGCACAGATCAGTGAGAACCATGCATGCTTCTGTCTGTAAAAGTTAAGAAAGTGTTTTAAAATAAAAAAAATAAAAAGATGTGCAGGTCCCCCTACAAGCATAACCAGCCTGGGGCTCTTTGAACCAGTACTGGTTGCTAAAATACAGCGAACAAAATGTGTATTTTAACAACCAGCACCGGGTTCTTGGACCAGTTGTGGTTCCAAAAATATGGGGGAAAAAAGATGTAGGGGTCCCCCGAATTTTTAGAACCAGCACTGGGCTCCACTAGCCAGGGAGGTAATGCTGCAGCTGGAGGAAATTTTTATACAGCAACAACCCCCCCCCCCAACTAGTCACCACTGGCCGGGGTTCCCTGGGGGAGTGGGGACCCCTATAATAATGAATTCCAGGGCTGTGCCCACCATCCGTGGGCTGTGGATGACAGGCTGACAGCCGTAAATTGTGCAGCAGAAAAAAAGAATAAATATACTATCACGGTGTCTGTGTGTTTATTTAAATATTTCTTTTGTTGTGGAACTACTGGTATCAGTGGGTCCTTTAATGCCCAACATGATGGTACTTGTGGTACTCCAAGTACCAGCATGTGGGAAGGCTTGCTGGGACTTGCAGTTCCATAGCAAAAAGACAATATTTAATTCTATTTTTTATACAAAAGCTATGAAGTTGCCACCCACAGCCCAGCGGTGGTGACCATAGCCCTGGGCTTCATCCCTGGACCTTGGCTGCCTGGAGGGCGGGGGGGTGCATCTCCCACCAGGGAACCCCAGGGATGACTAGTTGAGGATTTAATGCCATCTCCACGGGGACCTATATAAATGTGTCCCCAAGCTGTGGCATTATCTCCTTGACTAGTGGAGCCCGGTGCTGGTTTCAAAACTGCGAGGGACCCCTACGTCGTTTTTCCTCCATGTTTTTAGAAGCAGGGATAGCCCAAGAGCCCTGTGCAGGTTTTTACAAAATATTGGGAACCCCTACACAATTTCCCCCCGATATTTTAACAACCAGGACTGGTTCAAAGAGGCCGAGGCTGGTTATGTCCTGGAGGGCGGATCCCACGCACTTTTTTATTGTTTTTTAACTCTTTACCTACACTTTAAAATAGAAAAGCATGCACGGCTCTCACTTCTCCAAACACGCCAGCCAGAAGCAGGTCTATTTGAAAGTTCTATTTGTGTACAAATTCCCTCCATTTCTGGCAGTGTATGGCTGTTACTGGCAGTGGTTAAGAATACAAATTCTTAGTAAATTCTTGTATTCTATTAGGTGTACAGCATGTGAAAATCCAACCGTGTTTGGCCAATGGTCTTATGGTCCATATTGTGTGGATGACAGTGAATCTCAATACTAATTGGTAGAACTCTGCCGTGATTGTTGTTTAGTAAATTGCCGAGTTGCATTTTCGTATGAAAATGCAAACTTGAATTAAAGCGGGAACTTAGTAAGCTTCACTTTATGAGATTTCTAACAATATGAAGCTACTTGTACTTTGTATAGAAATAATCAGCATTGCAGTTGAGCAGATCTATGTAGTGTGCAGCCACACACTGCATAGATCTGCTCAGCTGCAATGCTGATATTTTTTTCAAAAGTACAAGGTAAGCTTCAAAGAGTTAGAATTATCTAGCTTAGAATTATCTTACTTTCTATGTAAGGGCAGATAACTCAATGAATAGATAGGTCTGACTGCAATACCACAAGCAATCAGTTTGAATCCTGGGTATGGAAAATATAATATATTACAGTGTGACTGAATAACAAAGAGCTATCAAGTTAAGTTCATGAATGTTGTATAGGAGTTAGTGATAGAAGGGGTGGGGGTAGGAGACAGGAGCAGTCAGGAGTTGCTGGGCTTTAAAGGGGGGGGGAGCTGCAAGTGAAAATAATTACAACAGATGATTGACAAGTGCTGCCAACAGCGCCCCCTGCCCTCCAGTACTATGTGTGGTGTATACGCCACACAGACTTAGTTATGGCCCTGCTCAGTAGCTTGGTCATTCATCCTTGGGCTGTGACACGCACAGGGCATGAATTTAAGTCGTACATAATCCACAGGCAATGACAATGATCATGTAGTCGAGCATAGGCTCATGAGGAGGGATGTGCGGCCAGTGCCACCACACAGGGCAGGATACTCTGGGGCGGTAATAGTCGTACTTACCCTTCCACTGCTGCCCACATTCTGCTCACTGCTCCCCCAATATGACCTAATCATTGTCTTCTCCCCTAGTGGTGTGTGAACCATTCTGACACTTGGTGCATCTTTAAGATGCACAGAGCAGCAGGCTAGGGAACAGAAGCAATGTGACCCACCATCCATGCTCAGAGCAGCAGGCTAGCTGAAGCAATGTGACACACCCTCCACGCTCAGAGCAGCAGGCTAGTGAGCTGAAGCAATGTGACTCACTGTTACAAGCCAGCAACTGGCTTGTTCAAGACGCAAGTCCCGGTTGTTGCCTGGCAATCAGGACATTGCATCTTCCAGCCGCAAGGGCCGCCGGTCACTCTCCGTCGCTAGGCAACTGGAGACATGCTAGCAGAGCGGCGCCCATCCATCCATCGCTAGGCAACTGGGGTGCCGCACTGCTAGCGCATTTACAGCTGCCTAACTACCCAGTCTAGCTACTTAGCCGCTTGTGTCAGTGCGGCTGTCTATGCATTTCATTTTCTCGCAGGCAACTGAATTAAACTCCTTGCAGCTGCGGGAGAAAACCCTGCGCCGTGGTGTTTTTCAAAATCCTATCTGCAATAGAATATGCCCCACAGAGTTGCCATCGAAGTTCATGTGAATCAAATTTTGCAGCTGTATATGCAGTTTCCCAGAACAAAAGTTTCATCTGTGAGGATAGTACCAGGAGCACTTTTGGCAAAACTCCCAAATGTAGAATGGGACATCTATTATGTGAAACAGTTTTGATTTGTTCATCTCCACGGATGATACATTATATATTTATTTTTTAGATCTTACACATTTTGTAGTTTTCTCATAATGTTTCATTATGGGTAGATCAATCGTCACAAGAAATGGTGCTTGCCACTTATCCCCCAACTTCCTGCCAGTAAGCACCATAGATTCTGCTCTACAGTCCCTGGTAGCTTTTGATGTAAAACCACATCCTGGATGTTCATATCAGTCTTGCAACGGAAGTGTCCCCTTTGTAAACTTGCAATATGGAAACTCTGAGTTTGGCTTGTACATATGCTGTCATATACTGTCTTATTCTGTTTAGAGATTAAAAAAAAGAAAGAGAGACAATTCAGGAATAATTGCAGGTAACCAGTACATGCTGAGATAGGTTACATAGTTACATAGTTGTTGTTGTTGAGGTTGAAAAAAGACAAATATCCATCGAGTTCAACCTGTATTATAATTTTTTTTTATTAATTAAATGCTGTATCCTTGGATATTTTTTTCCGCTAGGAATTTATCTAATCCATTTTTAAACTTATTGATTGAGTCCACCATTACTACCTTCTCTGGCAGAGAATTCCAAATCCTTACTACTCTTTCTGTGAAGAACCCTTTTCTCCATTGTGTATGGAATTTTTTTTTTTCTAACCTCAGGGGATGTCCTCGTGTCCTATGTAGTGTTTTTTGATAAACAAATCGTTTGATAAATCCTTGTATTGTCCCATAATGTATTTAAAAATATTAATAATGTCTCCTCTCAGTCGCCTCTTTTCCAGTGTAAACAAATCTAACCTTTTAAGTCTTTCCTCATAATCCAGTGCCTCTAACCCCATAACCAGTTTAGTGGCTCACCTCTGAACCTTTTCGAGTTCCAAGATATCTTTTTTATAGTGAGGTGCCCAGAACTGTACACAATATTCCAGGTGTGGCCGCACCAGGTGATCAGCAATTGCACTGAACACAAGTCAACCATAATTACACCCATATTACATGCACAGAACTTAATAAATGCAGAGTTTTATGCATGTATGCGACTACACTGCCCCTATCCCTAAGCTTGGTATCAGAATCATCATGACTTGTACTAACCCAATCCTTAGGGCAAGAGATCTGTGTGATAACCGGCATATCTCTGTGTGCACATATCTCTCCAGAGCACACAAATCTGTCAACACTATTAGCAGACCCTATAGCTGATATAGGTGGCAGCGGCAAAACAGGTTTACAGGATGACACATAATTAATGTACCAGGTATATATAACAGGTACACAACGCTGTATATGATGTATATACCAGATCCAGGCAGGAACATTTTGGGGAGCACAGGTGGTGTATGACAGGCAGAAACACACACCTGTGACTGTATATCATATTTCCCAACTTTATAAACCTTCAATCGTCTGAGGGGTAACCCGTGCATACACCATATGATTAACACTTTCATAAATATAATATTAACGTAAATAAAGAATCAGAGACATAGATTTAGCAGTATAAAACGTGTTTGCTATTTATTATAAACATATTAAGAATATTTGAATACGCTTAGTAAAACTAAAGTATGGTGGCAGAGAGAGGAAGACTATACTGTACTCAGCCCACTCCAACAGTGCACCAAACACGAACAACCTGCAATGCCGGCTGATATCACCAAGGGTGCAGACAAACCAATAAATCTCAACAGCTACCAACAAAAGGTATCCGGTAATGTGGTCCAGCGACCAAAAAAGTCAACGAAGGTGAGCGCACCAAAAACCATAACATTAATCAACTTAACCAACAGGAAGAAAGAGGCTTTGTTACAGCCAGCAAAGCCCCACATACCACCTAACTACACCCCCCTAAATATAATGGTCAAAATAATCACAAGGTGCCTCACAAGACAGCTCCCAGACTTGTAGTTTAACCCACTCTGCTCTCATGCAGTTGGTCTGTTTATCTTCTTCTTTGAATCGGGACTGTGCGTATGCTTCCGATGAAGAAGGTGTGGTCCTAATGGCACACCATTGTTTCATCACTCTGGGGGTGAGCCAAGTGCTACCAGAGATGCTGAGCTTCCCCAGGGGCTGTCCCGTACTGTGAGCAGATGCCATGCAGTCCAGGGGTCCTAGTACCCAGACAGATAGACAGTGCAGGGTGCTATCTCCTAATAAACACAACACTTATGTGGACACCTCTTAGCACCAGTTACTTCAGCTGAAAGGAGATGCGATTGATATGAATCATTATTGTCCGCAGTTGCATACTCTTTGCCCCGGAGCATCAACAACAAAACTGATTTGAACTGTGCATCGTCCAGTCATTTTGCAATAGGCAGGTGCATATAAGCTCATGGCAAATTAATCATTTATTGTGTGAAGCAGAGGCGGAACTACTATTGGTGCAGCAGGTGCATTGCACCAGGGCCCCTGAGGACTAAGGGGCCCACTGCTGCCCAGAGCAGCAGTGAGGCCCCCCTGTAGACCATTTTTAGCTATGTCAGATGTATAGGCCAGTACAGAGAGGAGGGTGGGCCTCACTGACTGCGGGATCTGCCCCTTACCTTAGGTAGGCAGGGCTGAAAGAGGAGCACAGCCACCTATCAGCGCTCATGATCACAGCCACATAGGACATTGTGCTTGTACCCCTTTCACCCACTGTCTCTCCGTGTCACCCTCCGCCTCCCCCTACATTTTGCTGTCATCCTCTGCCTCTCCTTGCCTTCTGTTACCACTCTCTGCCTTTCTATGTAAACCTCTGCCTCTCCCTGCCGTATGCAGTCAACTTCTGCCTCTCCCTGTCACCCACTGCCATGTGGCATATTGTGAACTTGGGTTGGGGTGGTGGATGGGGGCCCAAATTAAAGTTTTGCACCTGAGCCCGCCACTCACAAGTTCCGCCACTGGTGTGAAGATGTATTGGTGGAAATGTAATAGCCGGCAAACTACAGGCATTGGCTGGTTCCTGGTGACTCTGTCAGATGTCTTAAAGTAGCATTCATTTAAAAGGCAAAACCAAGTTTGTTTTAGCTTTCAAAAGATAACTACTTTAAAACATTGTAGGAGGCCAGCACCCTGCTTTGTCAGCCCTAGCTGGCTTCTATAGGCTGCAGCCGATGCATTCCATAGAAGCTGCAGTTTTGAGCATGTGCAGTACCATCGCTGCTACTGCGCAAGCGCCAGGTCCTGGTATCTGTGACTTGAACATAGCACAGGTGCTGCAGCCCTCCTCCTGCAACAAGGTATATGAGTGGTCATTCCGAGTTGTTCGGTCGCTAGCAGTTTTTTGGCAGCCGTGCAAACGCTATGCCGCCTCCCACTGGGAGTGTATTTTAGCTTAGCAGAAGTGCAAACGAAAGGATTGCAGAGCGGCGGCAAACTTTTTCTGTGCAGTTTTAGAGTAGCTCAATACCTACTCAGCGCTTGCGATTACTTCAGACTGTTCAGTTCCTGTTTTGACGTCATAAACATGCCCTGCGTTCGGCCAGCCACCGCCTGTATTTTTCTTGGCACGCCTGCGTTTTTCCGAACACGCCCTGAAAACGGTCAATTGCCACCCAGAAACGCCCACTTCATGTCAATCACTCTGCGCCCATCAGTGCGACTGAAAAGCTTCGCTAGACCTTGTGTGAAACTAAATTGTTCATTGCAATAGTACGACGCGCGTGCGCATTGCGCCGCATACGCATGCACAGAAGTGCCGATTTTTTGCCTCATCGCTGCAGAGCGAACGAATGCAGCTAGCGATCAACTCAGAATGACCCCCATAGTCGATTATCACAGGCAGATTGGGACGATTTGATAAATCGGCCCCTTAATGCTAGAACTTGACCTATGTGTGACTGAGGAGTAACACTCCTGACATCACTTTCTAAGTAATCACACTAAATGTATATACAGTGAATATTTAGTCCGCTGCGTCAACAGAAATATTTTAAATCATAGCTCCTTCCAAAACAATTGGAACCTACTGACACATTGCGTTTGTGCAATACACTGTATTATTTCTAGCTTTGCAATGCTTGTTTGGCATCCTGCACATAATGCATTTTTAATATTGTCTCTGCTAGCAGTGATTGCATGTAATGAATGTTTCAGAAATCAGCTACTTAAATGGACTTATCAACTGTGATTGTGAGAGAATGTATTTGTCTTAAACTATGGGTTGTGATAATCAGCCTTGTATGAAGAGTGTTGACACAAATATATTAATTGCAAGGCGCGCCAGGCTATGCACTCAGTTAAGTCAAACATTACTGAATGGTGTGCATACAGTTTTTTTGGAAAGTACCCAATCAGTCATCACCAGGAACAGCTGAAAGCTTGGAGAGCCACTGGCTATTTGCTTAGAGATTGTATAATGGGTCTCAGCCAATACCGGACAACTCGTAGCTCTGTGAATTTCCAGCTGGTGTCTGCTTCGTGCTGCAGTTTTATGTCCCTGAAGAGTGTGTGTGAACATGAAGGCAATGCAATTCTGAACGTTTCTGCAAATAAAAGGTGTGGAGAACCATGCACAATAAATGGAAATTGCCAAAGCGCCCTGAGTAAGCTTTCTGGTGGTTTCTGCCAATCGATACAGAGCCCTGGCACTCTTTGCTGCACTTTCTGCAGCCGTGGGTTACCTAGGTTCCCTGTGGCTCATGTAGAGTTCGATGCATTTTGCACCAAAAATGTAGACTTAAAATTAGTGATATGCACCGGACATTTTTCGGGTTTTGCGTTTTGGTTTTGGATTCGGTTCCGCGGCCGTGTTTTGGATTCGGACGCGTTTTGGCAAAACCTCCCTGAAAATTTTTCGTCGGATTCGGTTGTGTTTTGGATTCGTTTTTTTTTTACAAAAACCCCTCAAAAACAGCTTAAATCATAGAATTTGGGGGTCATGTTGATCCCATAGTATTATTAATCTCAATAACCATAATTTCCACTCATTTTCAGTCTATTCTGAACACCTCACACCTCACAATATTATTTTTAGTCCTAAAATTTGCACAGAGGTCGCTGGATGACTAAGCTAAGCGACACAAGTGGCCGACACAAACACCTGGCCCATCTAGGAGTGGCACTGCAGTGTCAGGCAGGATGGCACTTCAAAAAAATTGTCCCCAAACAGCACATGATGCAAAGAAAAATTAAAGAAAAAAGAGGTGCAAGATGGAATTGTCCTTGGGCCCTCCCACCCACACTTATGTTGTATAAACAGGACATGCACACTTTAACAAACCCATCATTTCAGCCACAGGGTCTGCCACACGACTGTGACTGAAATGACTGTTTGGTTTGGTCCCCCACCAAAAAAGAAGCAATCAATCTCTCCTTGCACAAACTGGCTCTACAGAGGCAAGATGTCCACCTCCTCCTCATCGTCCGATTCCTCACCCCTTTCACTGTGTACATCCCCCTCCTCACAGATTATTAATTCGTCCCCACTGGAATCCACCATCTCAGGTCCCTGTGTACTTTCTGGAGGCAATTGCTGGTGAATGTCTCCACGCAGGAATTGATTATAATTCATTTTGATGAACATCATCTTCTCCACATTTTCTGGAAGTAACCTCATATGCCGATTGCTGACAAGGTGAGCGGCTGCACTAAACACTCTTTCAGAGTATACACTGGAGGGGGGGCAACTTAGGTAAAATAAAGCCAGTTTCTGCAAGGGCCTCCAAATTGCCTCTTTTTCCTGCCAGTATACGTACGGACTGTCTGACGTGCCTACTTGGATGCGGTCACTCATATAATCCTCCACCATTCTTTCAATGGTGACAGAATTATATGCAGTGACAGTAGACGACATGTCAGTAATCGTTGGCAGGTTCTTCAGTCCGGACCAGATATCAGCACTCGCTCCAGACTGCCCTGCATCACCGCCAGCGGGTGGGCTCGGAATTCTTAGCCTTTTCCTCGCACCCCCAGTTGCGGGAGAATGTGAAGGAGGAGCTGTTGACGGGTCACGTTCCGCTTGACTTGACAATTTTCTCACCAGCAGGTCTTTGCACCTCTGCAGACTTGTGTCTGCCGGAAAGAGAGATACAACGTAGTTTTAAATCTAGGATCGAGCACGGTGGCCAAAATGTAGTGCTCTGATTTCAACAGATTGACCACCCGTGAATCCTGGTTAAGCGAATTAAGGGCTCCATCCACAAGTCCCACATGCCTAGCGGAATCGCTCTGTTTTAGCTCCTCCTTCAGTGTCTCCAGCTTCTTCTGCAAAAGCCTGATGAGGGGAATGACCTGACTCAGGCTGGCAGTGTCTGAACTGACTTCACGTGTGGCAAGTTCAAAGGATTGCAGAACCTTGCACAATGTTGAAATCATTCTCCACTGCGCTTGAGTCAGGTGCATTCCCCCTCCTTTGCCTATATCATAGGCAGATGTATAGGCTTGAATGGCCTTTTGCTGCTCCTCCATCCTCTGAAGCATATAGAGGGTTGAATTCCACCTCGTTACCACTTCTTGCTTCAGATGATGGCAGGGCAGGTTCAGGACTGTTTGCTGGTGCTCCAGTCTTCGGCACGCGGTGGCTGAATGCCGAAAGTGGCCCGCAATTCTTCGAGCCACCGACAGCATCTCTTGCACGCCCCTGTCATTTTTAAATAATTCTGCACCACCAAATTCAATGTATGTGCAAAACATGGGACGTGCTGGAATTTGCCAAGATGTAATGCACGCACAATATTGGTGGCGTTGTCCGATGTCACAAATCCCCAGGAGAGTCCAATGATGTTCCTCAGTTTCCGTAAGAGGTTGTCAGCTGTGTGCCTCTTCTGGAAAGCGGTGATACAAAGCGTAGCCTGCCTAGGAACGAGTTGGCGTTTGCGAGATGCTGCTACTGGTGCCGCCGCTGCTGTTCTTGCTGCGGAAGGCAATACATCTACCCAGTGGGCTGTCACAGTCATATAGTCCTGAGTCTGCCCTGCTCCACTTGTCCACATGTCCGTGGTTAAGTGAACATTGGGTACAACTGCATTTTTTAGGACACTGGTGACTCTTTTTCTGAGGTCTGTGTACATTTTCGGTATCGCCTGCCTAGAGAAATGGAACCTAGATGGTATTTGGTACCGGGGACACAGTACCTCAATCAAGTCTCTAGTTGCCTGTGAATTAACGGTGGATACCGGACACACGTTTCTCACCGCCCAGGCTGCCAAGGCCTGAGTTATCCGCTTTGCAGCAGGATGACTGCTGTGATATTTTATCTTCCTCGCAAAGGACTGTTGGACAGTCAATTGCTTACTGGAAGTAGTACAAGTGGTCTTCCGACTTCCCCTCTGGGATGACGATTGACTCCCAGCAGCAACAACAGCAGCGCCAGCAGCAGTAGGCGTTACACTCAAGGATGCATCGGAGGAATCCCAGGCAGGAGAGGCCTCGTCAGACTTGACAGTGACATGGCCTGCAGGACTATTGGCTTTCCTGTGTAAGGAGGAAATTGACACTGAGGGAGTTGGTGGTGTGGTTTGCAGGAGCTTGGTTACAAGAGGAAGGGATTTAGTGGTCAGTGGACTGCTTCCGCTGTCATCCAAAGTTTTTGAACTTGTCACTGACTTCTGATGAATGCGGTCCAGGTGACGTATAAGGGAGGATGTTCCTAGGTGGTTAACATCCTTACCCCTACTTATTACAGCTTGACAAAGGCAACACACGGCTAGACACCAGTTGTCCGCATTTCTGTTGAAATAATTCCACACCGAAGAGGTGATTTTTTTTTGTATTTTGACCAGGCATGTCAATGGCCATATTCGTCCCACAGACAACAGGTGTCTCCCCGGGGGCCTGACTTAAACAAACCACCTCATCATCAGAATCCTCCTTGTCAATTTCCTCCCCAGCGCCAGCAACACCCATATCCTCATCCTGGTGTACTTTAACAGTGACATCTTCAATTTGACTATCAGGAACTGGACTGCAGGTGCTCCTTCCAGCACTTGCAGGGGACGTGCAAATGGTGGAAGGCGCAACCTCTTCCAGTCCAGTGTTGGGAAGGTCAGGCATCGCAACCGACACAATTGGACTCTCCTTGGGGATTTGTGATTTAGAAGAACGCACAGTTCTTTGCTGTGCTTTTGCCATCTTAACTCTTTTAAGTTTTATAGCAGGAGGATGACTGCTTCCATCCTCAGGTGAAGCTGAACCACTAGCCTTGAACATAGGCCAGGGCCTCAGCCGTTCCTTGCCACTCCGTGTCGTAAATGGCACATTGGCAAGTTTACGCTTCTCCTCAGACGATTTTGATTTCGATTTTTGGGTCATTTTACTGAGCTTTATTTTTTTGGATTTTACATGCTCTCTACTATGACATTGTGCATCGGCCTTGGCAGACAACGTTGATGGCATTTCATCGTCTTGGCCATGACTAGTGGCAGCAGCTTCAGCACGAGGGGGAAGTGGATCTTGATATTCCCTATTTTACCCTCCACATTTTTGTTCTCCATTTTTTAATGTGTGGAATTATATGCCAGTAATAGATCAACGTATAATACTGGTGGTCACTGGTCAGCAAAACTCTGCACTGTACTCCTCCTATATAATATACTGGTGGTCCCCAGTCCCCACAATAAAGCAGTGTGAGCACAGATATATGCACAATATTGAGCACAGATATGGAGCGTTTTTCAGGCAGAGAACGTATAATACTGGTGGTCACTGGTCAGCAAAACTCTGCACTGTACTCCTCCTATATAATATACTGGTGGTCCCCAGTCCCCACAATAAAGCAGTGTGAGCACAGATATATGCAGCACACTGAGCACAGATATGGAGCGTTTTTCAGGCAGAGAACGTATAATACTGGTGGTCACTGGTCAGCAAAACTCTGCACTGTACTCCTCCTATAATACTGCTGGTCCCCAGAATAAAGATATTTGCAGCCCCCTGAAACAAAGTGAGAGGACGCCAGCCACGTCCTCTCACTATCATTTCCAATGCACGAGTTAAAAATGGCGGCGACGCGCGGCTCCTTATATAGAATCCGAATCTCGCGAGAATCCGACAGCGGGATGATGACGTTCGGGTGCGCTCGGGTTAACTGAGCAAGGCGGGAGGATCCGAGTCGCTCGGACCCGTGAAAAAAAAGGTGAAGTTCGGGCGGGTTCGGATCCCGAGGATCCGAACCCGCTCATCACTACTTAAAATATACCCCCCAAAAAGATGCATCTACTGTAGTCAGTGTCAAATTAGGGCATGAAGGGCTCCCATCGGGGAATGCACTGGTAGGGGGCCTTGTTTAGGGGTGTGGTCAGATGCCGCAGAGGTTTGGCTAACCATTAGAAAGTGAACGGTCTGAGCCCCTTGATAAATATATATATATATATATATATATATATAGTAAATACTGATAGAGCAAGCATGATAATGTACCAGACTAATAATGGCAATACTCTGCAGAAAATACACCATTGTCCTGTGCAGTATAAGGTAACATATATATAATGCATACTTACCAACTTTTAATTTTTCCTCTCCGGGAGATGCCCGGAGATAAGAAGCAGGAGGATGGCTACGGAGGTGGGATGGGGCTAATCATATCATTAGGCCCTGCCCCCTCACTAGAAACGTCCCGTCATTGGACACTTTTTGCATAGGGTGGGGCTAAAATGACACAATTAGCATATAATCATGTCATTAGGCTCCGCCCCTCTGCCGGAACGTAAGATTACCTGTATTTATCCCCGCGTTCTGCTGAATTCACTAGGAAGTGGGCAGAATGCGGGAGGGGTGCCCACTCTTTTGTATAGCACGCATACATTTAGACTGCATGGTGGCCAAGTGTATGTGGACTCCCTAATATCACACCAATATGTGTCATGTGAACATCTCATTCCGAAACCATGTTGTTGGTCACATCTATAGTATGCTTCTATAACAGCCTCTACCTTCTGGGAAAGTTTTGCAGTAGAGTTTGAAACATGGCTGCAGGGATTCACAGTCATTCAGCTACAAGAACAACATAGAGATCTGCCACCAATGCCTGGCTGACAGTCCACATTCCAATTCATCCCAAAGATGTATGATAGACCCCACTTTGTTATACTGACACAGGAAAAGGACTTCCCAAACAGCTGCCACAAAGTTAGTAGTATTAGTTGTAGTATTTTTTCACCAAATTTATCAGATAGGGATCTTCCAGATCCCACTCTGGCGGCCCCACTGACATATGTGCCAGCCTTGAGCAGTATGATTGTCAATGCCAAATCTGAAGGAAAATTATAGCGGAAACTGTCACTTTGTTTCTAGGCATTCACAAGGACACAGCTTTTTAGAAGATCTATCCCAGCGCCCGAATTTTGTTATATGGAAGTAGTAATTTTCATGATGGCATTGACAGTTGAGGCAAAATTTTCTTACCACATCCACATACTGTATGAGGTTTCTGGTAAATATGCCCCTAAATGATTGTCCCTGTCATACAGTACAAGTTTATTTTACACAGCCCCACCAATCCTCATGAATAAATCCAGGTTCTATAATCCGGTGAATCATTGGTGCTAAATTAATTTGAATATATACAGGTTATTACCTTAAATATGAGAAGAGCATTGACAAAATATTAATGTTCACAGAAGTAGTCAATCTGATGTATTTTGATGCTATTAATAAGCCTCTATTGACTGTGCCACTATTTGCATAGTTACACCTATGTTTTGTAAGGAAACATGTATTGTCTCCCTAGCACTGTACACATTGCAGTCCATACATACCTTTTACAATGTGCAGATTGATAGCTCAGATTTTGTCATCTGTTCTTTGGGCAGCACAAATAAAAACAAAGTCTCCTGTGTTCATGTGCACAATGCAGTCAGTATCTCATACAGTTAAACTAAAAAGCTAGAATATTTTGTATTGTTGTTAAAAAAGGCAGCTGCAGGATCTTGGCAGTGGAGGCAACGGTGGGGGCGGCTGGCACCGGCAGCGTTGGGAGCTACAGGACAGCGGCAGTGGAGGGTGAGGCAGGCACTGTCAGTGGAGAAAGCTGCTGGACCTCGGCAGAGGCATGTATTTTTATACATGTGAGCACAGTGAATACCATATACTCTCCCCTCACTACACTAAGCTACAGTGTCCATTGAGTCTCCTACCTGCATCCCTTTGTCTTCTTTTGCTGCTGCTAACTGAGCATCGCCTACAGTGCACTTCCTGGTCATATGATAAATCGAAGTGTCCATCAGTGCACAAGGCACAACCCCACACTCAGAGGAATGCCTCTATTAGCTTGCTTTCTGTGCAGTGTTATTGCCCATGGTGTTGCCCCACCCACAGCTCTGCAAAGCAGTGTCTGACTGTAGAACAGAGGCAGAGCTGTTGCTGACTTATCTCTCATCTCCCTGCCGCTCCAGGGATCTCCACAAAGCTGGTGAATGTTAGCTATAAAAAGATTTACAATAAACAAAAAATGTTTATGTTATAAATATTATCTTTGTACAGTATTTTTCTAACCATTGTATATAAAATCGCAGACGTTTGACAGGGAGTATGACATGGGAGGCTCTGCCTCCCCTGCCTACACGTCCCTGATCTATTTATGTATATATATATATATATATATATATATATATATATATATCAGTGGCGCACCCAGGGGGGTTTCCGAGCACCCAGAAACCCCCCTCCACTAAAAAAAAAATATTTATATATTTTTTATTTTATTTTATTTTTAGCTGCATGAGTATTATTAATGGCTGTCTAGCGTCCTCTGCAGCCTGCTGTCTTCCTGGTGGCACTTGTAAGTGCAATAAAAGTTTACTTTATTTTAATTATAGTACATATATATCCAAGTGCATAAATATATACACATGTATATACATACATACATACATACATATAAACACACACACACACACACACACACACACACACGCACACACGCACGCACACACACACATGATATATATATATATATATATATATATATATACATATATACATGTGTATATATATATATATGTGTACTGTATGTGTGTGTACATATATATATATATATGTCTGCATGTTTAATATGCTATGTATATGTGTATATGTATGTGTGTGTATGTGTATATATATTGTAACACTGTAGGGGTGCAAGGCGCCTTTTCCTGGGGAATATGGCAGCATGCAGCAGCTGAGGAACAACACAAGTCCAGTTTCTGGTACAGCTGACCCCGGCCAGTTTTAATGAAACAGAAAATAAAACAAACCCCAAAATAAAAATACCTTGCCTGTCCGGCACTAACTAAACATAAGATATTCCTAACTGTCACTAAACAAAACACAGAGTTCTTCAGTACATACTGTACAGCTCACTTGCATCAGAAAGCATGTCTCTCACACACAGATCCTGCAGCCTTCCCAGGCAGTCTGCCCATACTAATCTGGTTAGAAGCACTATATCACTCTTACACAGCTGAAACCCTGATTAGTCCTCTGTGAGGCCAAAGACCCGAACTGGGCCCAATGTCTAGAACTCGCCTTATCTCTCTCTCAGAGCCTTTACCCAGCTTTTACAGCAAACTGAAAAGGTTCAGACAAAACAAAAAGCATTTTTCCTAGAAGTTAACATTTTCTAAAACATGTAAGACAAGAACCTGGGACAAATATACCTGCCCTCAAACACTATCCCAGTGTTCTTGTCACATATCCCCCTCCCCTGTTTCGACCTAGGGGCCGGAACACTTGTAGCCCCCAAACAGAAGATGCGAGACAATGCATCTGCGTTGGCCAATTGTGTTCCCGGTCTATGTTCGACAGTAAACTTAAAGTCCTGCAACGCTAGAAACCATCTAGTTACATGAGCATTCTTGCCTCTATTTACATACATCCATTTTAAAGGGGCATGGTCTGTCACTAGTCTGAATTGTCTACCCAAGAGGTAATATCTCAAGGTATCTAGTGCCCACTTAATGGCCAAAGCCTCCTTTTCCACAATGGCATACCTTTTTTCATGCTCATTGAGTTTCCTACTCAAATAAATGATAGGGTGTTCGTCCCCATCTCTGGTTTGGGACAGCACAGCACCTATCCCTACCTCTGAGGCATCTGTCTGTACCACAAATTCTTTTGAAAAATCTGGTGTTATCAACACCGGTTGTGAACACAAAGCCACTTTTAACGCTTGGAACGCCTTTTCTGCATCAGGGTTCCATTTCACCACATTTGACTGCTTCCCTTTGGTAAGGTCTGACAACGGCACCGCTGTGGTCGCAAAATTAGGAATAAACGGTCTATAGTACCCAGTAATTCCCAAAAAAGCCCTTACCTGTTTTTTATTCACTGGACGAGGCCAGTTTTGAATAGCATCAACTTTATTCAATTGGGGCCTAATCAGACCTCTGCCTATGGTGAAGCCCAAGTATTTGACCTCCTCCATTGCGAGGCAGCACTTCTTTGGGTTAGCAGTTAACCCTGCCTCTCTGATTGAGTCCAGTACTGCTTGTACTTTAACCAAATGGGACCCCCAGTCTGTACTGTGAATTACCACATCATCCAAATAGGCAGCTGCATATTTTCTATGGGGCCTCAAAATTTTATCCATCGCCCGTTGAAAGGTTGCTGGAGCCCCATGCAACCCAAAGGGTAACATCTTATACTGGTACAGCCCCTCCGGAACCGAAAAGGCTGTTTTTTCTTTGGCGCTATCAGATAAAGGTATTTGCCAGTAACCTTTGGTCAGGTCCAATGTAGTGAGAAACCTGGCTGTTCCCAGCCTTTCTACAAGCTCATCCACACGGGGCATGGGGTATGCGTCAAACTTGGACACCTCATTTAACTTACGAAAGTCATTACAGAAGCGTATGCTACCGTCGGGCTTCGGGATGAGCACTATGGGACTGGACCACTCACTGTTAGACTCCTCTATGACTCCAAGTTCTAACATGGTTTTAACTTCCTTAGAAATAGCTTCTCGCTGAGCTTCAGGAATCCTATATGGCTTTAAATGAACCCTGACCCCTGGTTCTGTGACAATGTCATGTTTTATTATGGTCGTTCGGCCAGGCAGCTCTGAAAATACCTCCCTATTTTGGATGAGAAATTCTTTAACCTGATTGTTCTGATCAGCTGATAATGTCTCTGACACCTTCACTGCGGGAAGCAACCGGGGTGAAGACACCGAAGGGCAAGGCTCCGCTGACAGAGACAACCTATCTTTCCAGGGTTTGATTAAGTTAACATGGTAGATCTGTTCGGGTTTTCTCTTTCCCGGCTGGTATACTTTGTAATTAACCTCATTCACTTTTTCCCTAATCTCAAATGGACCCTGCCATTTAGCTAGGAATTTGCTTTCCACAGTGGGTACCAAAACAAGAACTCTATCTCCAGGAGCAAATTCCCGTATCTTGGCACTCCGGTTATAGACCCTCTGTTGAGCACTTTGGGCCTGTTCCATGTGCTCTCTGACAACAGGTACCACGGCTGCAATCCTATCCTGCATTTGTGTTACATGCTCAATAACGCTTCTATAAGGAGTGGGCTGTCCTTCCCACGTCTCTTTGGCAATATCCAACAGCCCTCTGGGGTGTCTACCATACAACAAATCAAATGGAGAAAACCCCGTAGAGGACTGAGGGACTTCTCTGATGGCCATTAACAAGTAGGGCAACAAACAATCCCAGTTTTTCCCATCTCTCTCAACAACCTTTTTTAACATACTTTTTAATGTTTTATTAAACCTTTCCACCAACCCGTCAGTTTGGGGATGGTAGATGGACGTCCTGAGGTGAGTGACCTTAAATAACTTGCACAATTCTTTCATGATCCTTGACATAAATGGAGTACCTTGGTCAGTCAAAATTTCTTTTGGTATTCCCACTCTACTAAATACCTGCACCAGCTCCCTAGCTATCGCCTTGGTTGTGATAGTGCGTAAAGGGACAGCCTCAGGATATCGAGTGGCATAGTCCATAATTACCAGGATATACTGATGGCCCCGAGCAGACTTTAACAAGGGCCCCACGAGATCCATGGCTATTCTGTCAAACGGGACCTCTATAATAGGCATGGGAACTAGTGGGCTCCTGAAATGGGGTCTAGGGGCATGATACTGGCATTCAGGACAGGAAGAACAATATTCAGACACTTCTTTATAAACCCCTGGCCAAAAGAACCTTTGTAAAACTCTTTCAGTGGTTTTTTCTGGCCCTAAATGTCCTGCGGTAACGTGACTATGAGCTAAATCTAGTACCGTTCTCCGATAAGGCTGGGGAACTACCAGCTGTTCCACCACATCCTCACCCCTTTTGACAATGTGGTACAAGAGCTCATTACAGATGGCCATGTGGGGATACGTAACCCTGTCACCTGGTACCACAGGTTCCCCATTAACAATCTTAACATTCTCTCTAGCCTTTATTAAGGTAGGATCCTTTAACTGTTCAGACGCAAACAGATCCTTCTTTACCTCCAGGTCAGGCACGCTTTCAGTTCTAACTACTATGTCTCTGTTCCCGGCAAGAGGGTCCTCACTGGACTCCCCATCTGTCACTTCCCCAGCCAAACTAGCAAAAGGCAAAGGGACAGAAAGTTCCGAAGACCCACGTACATCCATAAAATCACCGGTATTATCAACTGGCTTTTTACTTCTCACATCTGTTGATAACCGTGATTCCCACAGTTTCCAAAAATGAGGAAAATCCCTCCCTATTATGGCCTCATGCACCAAGGTAGGGACCAGTCCCACTTTAACCATTGCTGACCCACAACAAGTTTCTATATTCACCTCAGCAGTGGCATAATGTTGGGTATCCCCATGTACGCAAGTTACCCCAATAGGTATTTGCTGGACCTTTAAGGGGTTCACTAACCCAGCTTTCACGAGGGTAACTAAACTTCCTGAATCTAGCAAGGCCTCTACCCGGTTACCCTCTAAGAACACATCGCACATTTGTTTTTCCAGCTCAGGTGAAGGTACCACAGTACAGGCTAACCTAGCAAAGAAAGACATTCTGCGACATTCAAAGGCAGCATCACATTGCATGGGTTCTTGCGTGACTGGGCAATTGGCAATAACATGACCTGGCATACCACACCTAAAACATTTAACCACACGATTATCAACCCATTTGGGCAGCATAGACCGTTCTAGCCCCATTGGCCTGTTTCCAGGGCCAGTGTTTACAGTCTCTCCAGCCTTGCGTTCTCTTAACCGCCCAGCAACGTTTTCCCACGGAACAGTCTTACCAGTCTTTACTGAAGGGCGCTGTCGAGGATCTATGGGTTGCTGGGTGGTCATCAGTAGTTCCTCTGCTGCCAAATACCTCTCTACCATGTCCACTAATTGGTCAGCAGTACCCGGGTTTCCATGGCTCACCCACTTGCGCAGGACCATGGGCAAAGATCTCAAGTAGCGGTCCATGACGACTCTTTCCACCATCTGGGGACCAGTTAATGTCTCTGGCTGTAGCCATTTTTTTGTTAGCTGAATAAGGTCGTGCATCTGGGAGCGCGGAGGCTTCTCCATGGCGTACAGCCAACGGTGCACCCGTTGTGCTCGTACTGACAGCGTGACTCCCAGGCGGGTCAGGATCTCAGTCTTTAGTTTATCATAGTCCCGAGCCTCAGCAGGGCTTAAATCAAAGTAAGCTTTTTGGGGCTCACCTGACAGGAAAGGTGCCAGCAGACTGGCCCACTGTGCTTTCGGCCAGTTCTCACGCTCGGCAGTCCTTTCAAACGTGGTCAGATAGGCCTCCACATCATCAGCCTCTGTCATTTTCTGCAGGAAGTGACTGGCCCGTATAGAACTAGAGCTGGTTGGAGCACTGACGGCCACATCTCCAACCCGAGCTGCAAGTCTCTGCACCACTTCTGCTAAGGCCTCTCTATCCTGACGCTGTTGCCTGTAAAGTTCATCAACAACTGCCTGCTGTTGTCTCTTATTTTCCTCCATTGCCACCTGCTGCTGTCGGTTGGCCTCCTGCTGAGCCGCTGTAGCTTGCAGCAAGGCTTTAAGCAGATCCTCCATGTCGACAGATTTTTCAGGCGGCTTTGTAGCTGCTTTCACCCAGGACATATATCAAACCTTCAGGGGTGAGTCTCAGTAACTTCACACTGGGCTGTATCTGCATAAACCACCGTTTTCTGCAGGCCTCACCAAGCTGCTGCTTTCACTTATGCGCAGAACGGTGTGCTCGCATTCTCCACCAAGTTGTAACACTGTAGGGGTGCAAGGCGCCTTTTCCTGGGGAATATGGCAGCATGCAGCAGCTGAGGAACAACACAAGTCCAGTTTCTGGTACAGCTGACCCCGGCCAGTTTTAATGAAACAGAAAATAAAACAAACCCCAAAATAAAAATACCTTGCCTGTCCGGCACTAACTAAACATAAGATATTCCTAACTGTCACTAAACAAAACACAGAGTTCTTCAGTACATACTGTACAGCTCACTTGCATCAGAAAGCATGTCTCTCACACACAGATCCTGCAGCCTTCCCAGGCAGTCTGCCCATACTAATCAGGTTAGAAGCACTATATCACTCTTACACAGCTGAAACCCTGATTAGCCCTCTGTGAGGCCAAAGACCCGAACTGGGCCCAATGTCTAGAACTCGCCTTATCTCTCTCTCAGAGCCTTTACCCAGCTTTTACAGCAAACTGAAAAGGTTCAGACAAAACAAAAAGCATTTTTCCTAGAAGTTAACATTTTCTAAAACATGTAAGACAAGAACCTGGGACAAATATACCTGCCCTCAAACACTATCCCAGTGTTCTTGTCACAATATATATATATGTGTGTAGATATATGTGTATATATATATATATATACACACACACACACACACACACACTAGTTTTACGGACCCAGCATATACTGGGTCACCTCAGTCCCCACCCCCGTGATTGGCTCCGCCCAGTTCTGGAAACCCCCCCATGCAAATCCTGCATTTGCCACTGTATATATATATATATATATATATATACAGTACATAGGACCGGCACTCACCCCTCATTAGGTATTCGCTCCGGTGCCCTCTGGAAACAATCAATACTTAGCACATCATACAAGCAGCAGCACTCGGAGACTCTCAGTAGTGAAAAAATGCTGTGAAACTTTATTCCATATCACTATATGTACAGGCTAACGTTTCGGGGCATGTGCGCCCCTTTGTCAAGGTGAACCAAAAGTGCAAATACAAACATAAACAGTACCTTATAGTGCAGAGAAGACCCGCCGGCGGGAAAGTGCGAGACCGGGATTAGACAGTGCTCTTTTCCCGGGCACCGTGTGTGAAGTGATGTCATCAGTGCGCCGCAGAGTCCCCCGTCTCGGCGCCGCTGGCCGCCTGCTTTGCCCTGGAAACCCGGCCGCAGCCGCAGCATATACTTCCGGCATCTGCATTTCCATGGAGACCCGGCTTCTGCAGGCACCCGACTCAGAGACTGCCCTCTTACATCGCCGCACTGAAAAACATATGTAAACACCACTAAAACATTATACTGCACTATATCAGACAACTAGTTCTGCTATATAGACCTAGATAAAAAACATTTACATGTCCCTGAAAAAAGCACATATAATTACATCAAACATTTGAACAAAAATATTGTTGCTAAACCTAGTATTTAGTGCAACTAAAAGCACCCTATATCTGCATAACGTTGTTAACTCATTGTACTATTTTGTATCAATTATATATTATTGTACTTGCTGTATTTAGAGACTATAGTCCCCTAAAATACATTCCACTGAATCTTATCGTTTAGACCCTTGGGTCTCATGGTATCCAGCATATACATCCATTTGGTCTCCATACGTAATAGCTGTCCATGACGGTCACCCCCTCTTAGTCTCTTGGGGACATGATCAATGATGGAAAAACGTAAATCTTTCAAATCGTGCCCACTTTCGACAAAGTGCTTAGCCACTGGTTGATCTATAGACTTTCCAGAAAGAGCCGCCTTGATCGAAGATTTGTGCATAGCGAAGCGTTCCCTGAAGGTGCGTATAGTCTTGCCCACATACTGCAGTTGGCAAGGGCAGGTAATTACGTATATTACGAACGTGGTCGTACAGGAGAGAATGTGATTAATCTTGAAAGATTTACCTGTGGAACAAGACATAAACGAATTACCCAGACTCATAAACTTACATGTGTCACATCCTAAGCATTTGTAACAACCCGGAGGTTTGGATAAAAACGTGGGCGTTATTGCTTTATCAAACCCTGTAATGTCCACGTGTCCCACCATATCTTTGATGTTCCTGCTCCTGGTGTAACAAGCCATGGGTCTTCTTTGCCGGAATGTGGGTAAACTTTTGTCTGTCGAAATTATAGGCCAAAGAGCCTTGAGGGCTCTTGGCACCACAGGACTTGAGACATTATACTTGGTGACGAACAGTAACACCTGAGTGTTCTCCCTGACCCGTTGGTCAAGTAGTTGCTCCCTCGGTATCTTAGAGACTGCTTGTTTGCACTCCAATAATTCCTTGCGGTCATAACCTCTGTCTGTGAATCGTGTTGCCACCTTAGATAGAGCTCCCTCTACTTCAAACGGTTCGCTTGTGATCCTGGCTGCCCTGATGAGCTGTGACTTGGGCAGGCCTTTCTTCAGAGCCCTGGGATGATGACTGTTGTGCCTCAACAACGTGTTTTTATCTGTGAGCTTGTAATATACTTCAGTATGAATCTTCTTCTCTTTGATGGATACCAAGACGTCTAAATAGTTCAGGGCCTCATAGCTACTCTGCGCTGTGACCCTGATCGATGAGGATCTGTTGTTAATGAATGCTATCAACTCGTTAAAGCGTTCCTGCCCTCCAGCCCATAGGATAAATACATTGTCTATGTACCTACAGTAGTGCAGAATGTACTTGGCAGTCTCCTGATTTTCAAAGAACATGAGTTGTTCTTCCTGCAACATGAACACGTTAGCGAACGATGGCGACACGTTGCTGCCCATGGCGCACCAACTGGTTTATCGAAAGAACCTTCCATCGAAAAGAAAATAATTTCGCGTGAGTGTTAGCTCCAATAACTTGAGGAATAGGTCCACATCGAACATATTCATCCTCATCTTAATTAGAAATTCTTTCATAGTCGACAAACCCTGGGCTTGAGGTATACACGTGTACAAACTGCAGATGTCAACCGTGCAAATCATAGTACCTTCGGGAACCTCTGTGATTGAATTTAACATGTTTAAAAACATGGTGGTGTCCTTGATAAATCCTCGCTGCTGGACAATTAAAGGCTGGATGATGCTGTCTAAAAACATAGATATAGGTTGGTAAAGTGCTCCTTGTGTGGAAATAATGGGCCTTCCCGGTGGCTTTGACTTGTTTTTATGTATTTTTGGTACTGTAAACAGTACCGGTACTACCGGAAACTCCTGTTTTAAAGCTGCACATAACTTGTTGGTGATGATGTTAGACTGGCACGCCTGATCCAAGATGCCATCCACCTCCTCCTTAAATCTTCCCGTAGGATCCGTAGGTAATTCCTGATAAACTGAAGAATCTGAAAGTTGTCTGTATATTTCAGATTTATAGTCCGTCAGATTCATAATCACGATCCCGCCCCCCTTATCGGCGGGGCGGATCACTATGTCCTTATAGGCGCCCAACTGTTTCAGGGCCCTAAATTCTGCTTTTGACAAGTTGTAATGAATTCCTGTGGTTGCTGCTGTATATTTGGAAACTGACTCATCCATTAACCGGGTAAATGTTCTGATGGAGGAATTATTTGATACA
Organism: Pseudophryne corroboree; assembly: GCF_028390025.1. Lineage (NCBI taxonomy): Eukaryota > Metazoa > Chordata > Amphibia > Anura > Myobatrachidae > Pseudophryne > Pseudophryne corroboree. Next base: position 243,903,018 of record NC_086448.1, read on the forward strand.
GGGTGGAACATAGATTTATGCACGGTATTAATGAAGGCTTGATGTGGATCATGGATCGTAGGAGCTTGGTGACCCTGGAAAAATTCTTGTAGTCGAAGCTTGTGAGAAAACTTATGTAGCTCCACATGCCAACCAAGGTCGTCAAACTTGTTGGTTGGTATAAATGAGAGGCCATTGTTCAATGCTTTTACTTCAATGTCGCTTAAACGACGATCTGACAAATTATATATCAAATCTTCTTTCTGGGCGGAACACTTCTGGATCCTGGTGTTCTGCCTCCCCCTGCGGGTGGGCGTCCTCTTGTTTTTGCTTTTGCCCCTGCCGACTCCGCAGGAGAGGTCCCTAAAGGGACACTAATACTGTCTGATGGACCCTCTGAATAATTGACCGCAAATTCGCTATCACTGTTAGATGTCACCAACTCCTTACTATGCTCTTCTCTGCGTTTACGCTAACTGTGTTTGGCCCTATAATTGTAGGGCTTGTGGTTGCCAGGTTCACCGCCAGAGACCCATCGATAAACTTTATTGGTCTCATAATCCTCTTTTACTATCAGAAATTTGTTCCGTTTAAATCTGATGAGTTCTTTTTTATAGGCCTCACACTGTTGTTTAATTTTTTTGTACCAAGGGCTGATTACTATCCATCTGTAACACTGCTTTGTGTGTTGTCTCCAAATGCTGGATTTTGTCCCTGGTGATCTTAAGCTCGCGAGCTGCTTCCTCCACCATCAGCAACATTAAATCGAGACTGCACTTGTTGAGAATGCCTATCCATCTATTGCAGAATTCTGCATTGTACCGGCCTATTGTTGGAACGTTCTGGACACGGAACCCGCGTGGAATCTTTTTTTCTTTGTGATAGTTGGATAGTGAAATTCCATGCATTAAATAATCACACTCGCGGCGTTTGAGCTTGTTTAGTTGATGATAAATATCATTCATAGTGAACTGCTCCTCTGAGTCAGCCAGACTCTCCGTGAAGTATAGCCTATCGGCATCTGCCTCTGTAAAGCTATACACATCCATTGCTGCTGTCACCAAACCTCCAAAACCCGCAGCCACCTCTTGAGACATACTTGAGTTTACAACTGTTTCTATTGCACAGGTATTTCTACTTAAATGTTCAAAGTGCTGTAAACCTTATATCCTTGTACTTGTTCCAGATAAACGTGAAAATCAAATTAAAGTGTCCAGTGTCATAATAAAGTGCTTGGAGTGAAATAAAGTGCTTGTGCTGTGCAGTGCTACAACCGTGCTTGACTCCTGGGTCTTCTCCTTTCCACAAGGGGACTGCTTGACCACCAATCAATATAAAGATATATTACCATACGCACCGGTGGTGCCTTATCCCAAATGGGTCATACAGGAAAACTCCCAAAAGTCCCGGGCATATACAGTACATACAACCGGCACTCACCCCTCATTAGGTATTCGCTCCGGTGCCCTCTGGAAACAATCAATACTTAGCACATCATACAAGCAGCGGCACTCGGAGAGTCTCAGTAGTGAAAAATGCTGTGAAAATTTATTCCATATCACTATATGTACGGGCCAACGTTTCGGGGCATGTGCGCCCCTTTGTCAAGGTGAACCAAAAGTGCAAATACAAACATAAACAGTACCTTATAGTGCAGAGAAGACCCGCCGGTGGGAAAGTGCGTGACCGGGATTAGACAGTGCTCTTTTCCCGGGCACCGTGTGTGAAGTGATGTCATCAGTGTGCCGCAGAGTCCCCGTCTCGGCGCCGCCGGCCGCCTGCGTTGTCCTGGAAACTCGGACGCAGCCGCAGCATATACTTCCGGGATCTGCGTTTCCATGGAGACCCGGCTTCTGCAGGCACCCGGCTCAGAGACTGCCCTCTTACATCGTCGCACTGAAAAACATATGAAAACACCAAAAAAACATTATACTGCACTATATCAGACAACTAGTTCTGCTATATAGACCTAGATAAAAAACACTTACATGTCCCTGAAAAAGCACATATAATTACATCAAACATTTGAACAAAAATATTGTTGCTAAACCTAGTATTTAGTGCAACTAAAAGCACCCTATATCTGCATAACGTTGTTAACTCATTGTACTATTTTGTATCAATTATATATTATTGTACTCGCTGTATTTATACAAATACAGCGAGTACAATAATATATAATTGATACAAAATAGTACAATGAGTTAACAACGTTATGCAGATATAGGGTGCTTTTAGTTGCACTAAATACTAGGTTTAGCAACAATATTTCTGTTCAAATGTTTGATGTAATTATATGTGCTTTTTCAGGGACATGTAAGTGTTTTTTATCTAGGTCTATATAGCAGAACTAGTTGTCTGATATAGTGCAGTATAATGTTTTTGTGGTGTTTACATATGTTTTTCAGTGCGGCGATGTAAGAGGGCAGTCTCTGAGTCGGGTGCCTGCAGAAGCCGGGTCTCCATGGAAACGCAGATGCCGGAAGTATATGCTGCGGCCGGGTTTCCAGGGCAAAGCAGGCGGCCAGCTGCGCCGAGACGGGGGACTCTGCGGCGCACTGATGACATCACTTCACACACGGTGCCCGGGAAAAGAGCACTGTCTAATCCTGGTCACGCACTTTCCCGCCGGCGGGTCTTCTCTGCACTATAAGGTACTGTTTATGTTTGTATTTGCACTTTTGGTTCACCTTGACAAAGGGGCGCACATGCCCCGAAACGTTGGCCCGTACATATAGTGATATGGAATAAATTTTCACAGCATTTTTTCACTACTGAGACTCTCCGAGTGCCGCTGCTTGTATGATGTGCTAAGTATTGATTGTTTCCAGAGGGCACCGGAGCGAATACCTAATGAGGGGTGAGTGCCGGTCCTATGTACTGTATATGCCCGGGACTTTTGGGAGTTTTCCTGTATGACCCATTTGGGATAAGGCACCCCCGAATCGTATGGTAATATATCTTTATATTGATTGGTGGTCAAGCAGTCCCCTTGTGGAAAGGAGAAGACCCAGGAGTCAAGCACGGTTGTAGCACTGCACAGCACAAGCACTTTATTTCACTCCAAGCACTTTATTATGACACTGGACACTTTAATTTGATTTTCACGTTTATCTGGAACAAGTACAAGGATATAAGGTTTACAGCACTTTGAACATTTAAGTAGAAATACCTGTGCAATAGAAACAGTTGTAAACTCAAGTATGTCTCAAAAGGGTGGCTGCAGGTTTTGGAGGTTTGGTGACAGCAGCAACGGATGTGTATAGCTTTACAGAGGCAGATGCCGATAGGCTATACTTCACGGAGGTCTGGCTGACTCAGAGGAGCAGTTCACTATGAATGATATTTATCATCAATTAAACAAGCTCAAACGCCGCGAGTGTGATTATTTAATGCATGGAATTTCACTATCCAACTATCACAAAGAAAAAAAGATTCCACGCGGGTTCCGTGTCCGGAATGTTCCAACAATAGGCCGGTTCAATGCAGAATTCTGCAATCGATGGATAGGTATTCTCAACAAGAGCAGTCTCGATTTAATGCTGCTGGTGGTGGAGGAAGCAGCTCGCGAGCTTAAGATCACCAGGGACAAAATCCAGCATTTGGAGACAACACACAAAGCAGTGTTACAGATGGATAGTAATCAGCCCTTGGTACAAAAAATTAAACAACAGTGTGAGACCCATAAAAAAGAACTCATCAGATTTAAACGGAACAAATTTCTGATAGTAAAAGAGGATTATGAGACCAATAAAGTTTATCGATGGGTCTCTGGCGGTGAACCTGGCAACCACAAGCCCTACAATTATAGGGCCAAACACAGTTGGCGTAAACGCAGAGAAGAGCATAGTAAGGAGTTGGTGACATCTAACAGTGATAGCGAATTTGCGGTCAATTATTCAGAGGGTCCATCAGACAGTATTAGTGTCCCTTTAGGGACCTCTCCTGCGGAGTCGGCAGGGGCAAAAGCAAAAACAAGAGGACGCCCACCCGCAGGGGGAGGCAGAACACCAGGATCCAGAAGTGTTCCGCCCAGAAAGAAGATTTGATATATAATTTGTCAGATCGTCGTTTAAGCGACATTGAAGTAAAAGCATTGAACAATGGCCTCTCATTTATACCAACCAACAAGTTTGACGACCTTGGTTAGCATGTGGAGATACATAAGTTTTCTCGCAAGCTTCGACTACAAGAATTTTTCCAGGGTCACCAAGCTCCTACGATCCATGATCCACATCAAGCCTTCATTAATACCGTGCATAAATCTAAGTTCGACCCTGTATCAAATAATTCCTCCATCAAAACATTTACCCGGTTAATGGATGAGTCAGTTTCCAAATATACAGCAGCAACTACAGGAATTCATTACAACTTGTCAAAAGCAGAATTTAGGGCCCTAAAACAGTTGGGCGCCTATAAGGACATAGTGATCCGCCCCGCCGATAAGGGGGGCGGGATCGTGATTATGAATCTGACGGACTATAAATCTGAAATATACAGACAACTTTCAGATTCTTCAGTTTATCAGGAATTACCTACGGATCCTACGGGAAGATTTAAGGAGGAGGTAGATGGCATCTTGGATCAGGCGTGCCAGTCTAACATCATCACCAACAAGTTATGTGCAGCTTTAAAACAGGAGTTTCCGGTAGTACCGGTACTGTTTACAGTACCAAAAATACATAAAAACAAGTCAAAGCCACCGGGAAGGCCCATTATTTCCGCACAAGGAGCACTTTACCAACCTATATCTATGTTTTTAGACAGCATCATCTAGCCTTTAATTGTCCAGCAGCGAGGATTTATCAAGGACACCACCATGTTTTTAAACATGTTAAATTCAATCACAGAGGTTCCCGAAGGTACTATGATTTGCACGGTTGACATCTGCAGTTTGTACACGTGTATACCTCAAGCCCAGGGTTTGTCGACTATGAAGAATTTCTAATTAAGATGAGGATGAATACGTTCGATGTGGACCTATTCCTCAAGTTATTGGAGCTAACACTCACGCGAAATTATTTTCTTTTCGATGGAAGGTTCTTTCGACAAACCAGTGGGTGCTCCATGGGCAGCAACGTGTCGCCATCATTCGCTAACGTGTTCATATTGCAGGAAGAACAACTCATGTTCTTTGAAAATCAGGAGACTGCCAAGTACATTCTGCACTACTGTAGGTACATAGACAATGTGTTTATCCTATGGGCTGGAGGGCAGGAACGTTTTAACGAGTTGATAGCATTCATTAACAACAGATCCTCATCGATCAGGGTCACAGCGCAGAGTAGCTATGAGGCCCTGAACTATTTAGACGTCTTGGTATCCATCAAAGAGAAGAAGATTCATACTGAAGTATATTACAAGCTCACAGATAAAAACACGTTGTTGAGGCACAACAGTCATCATCCCAGGGCTCTGAAGAAAGGCCTGCCCAAGTCACAGCTCATCAGGGCAGCCAGGATCACAAGCGAACCGTTTGAAGTAGAGGGAGCTCTATCTAAGGTGGCAACACGATTCACAGACAGAGGTAATGACCGCAAGGAATTATTGGAGTGCAAACAAGCAGTCTATAAGATACCGAGGGAGCAACTACTTGACCAACGGGTCAGGGAGAACACTCAGGTGTTACCGTTCGTCACCAAGTATAATGTCTCAAGTCTTGTGGTGCCAAGAGCCCTCAAGGCTCTTTGGCCTATAATTTCGACAGACAAAAGTTTACCCACATTCCGGCAAAGAAGACCCATGGCTTGTTACACCAGGAGCAGGAACATCAAAGATATGGTGGGACACGTGGACATTACAGGGTTTGATAAAGCAATAATGCCCACGTTTTTATCCAAACCTCCGGGTTGTTACAAATGCTTAGGATGTGACACATGTAAGTTTATGAGTCCGGGTAATTCGTTTATGTCTTGTTCCACAGGTAAATCTTTCAAGATTAATCACATTCTCTCCTGTACGACCACGTTCGTAATATACGTAATTACCTGCCCTTGCCAACTGCAGTATGTGGGCAAGACTATACGCACCTTCAGGGAACGCTTCGCTATGCACAAATCTTCGATCAAGGCGGCTCTTTCTGGAAAGTCTATAGATCAACCAGTGGCTAAGCACTTTGTCGAAAGTGGGCACGATTTGAAAGATTTATGTTTTTCCATCATTGATCATGTCCCCAAGAGACTAAGAGGGGGTGACCGTCATGGACAGCTATTACGTATGGAGACCAAATGGATGTATATGCTGGATACCATGAGACCCAAGGGTCTAAACGATAAGATTCAGTGGAATGTATTTTAGGGGACTATAGTCTCTAAATACAGTGAGTACAATAATATATAATTGATACAAAATAGTACAATGAGTTAACAACGTTATGCAGATATAGGGTGCTTTTAGTTGCACTAAATACTAGGTTTAGCAACAATATTTTTGTTCAAATGTTTGATGTAATTATATGTGCTCTTTTCAGGCACATGTAAGTGTTTTTTTATCTAGGTCTATATAGCAGAACTAGTTGTCTGATATAGTGCAGTATAATGTTTTTGTGGTATTTACATATGTTTTTCAGTGCGGCGATGTAAGAGGGCAGTCTCTGAGCCGGGTGCCTGCAGAAGCCGGGTCTCCATGGAAACGCAGATGCCGGAAGTATATGCTGCGGCTGCATCCGGGTTTCCAGTGCAACGCAGGCGGCCAGCGGCGTCGAGACGGGGGACTCTGCGGCGCACTGATGACATCACTTCACACACGGTGCCCGGGAAAAGAGCACTGTCTAATCCCGGTCACGCACTTTCCCGCCGGCGGGTCTTCTCTGCACTATAAGGTACTGTTTATGTTTGTATTTGCACTTTTGGTTCACCTTGACAAAGGGGCGCACATGCCCCGAAACGTTGGCCTGTACATATAGTGATATGGAATAAATTTTCACAGCATTTTTTCATTACTGAGAGTCTCCGAGTGCCGCTGCTTGTATGATGTGCTAAGTATATATATATATATATATATATATATATATAGATAGATAGATAGATAGATAGATAGATAGATAGATCTCAATAATGTAGATGATAGTTGCCACCTCTCCGAATTTTAAGAAAACACACCAACATGGTTTTTAAAATAGCCAATGTTTAATTTGTTACCAATTTTCGCACAAAAACAGATAACAAATATACATTCCGTATATAGCATTTCATCCAGTGTACTGGCTCCTGGCTGTCCCTCTGACTTGCAGGCCCAAGACACGATGGCATCACATGCATTGGGCGTATATATATATATATATATATATATATATATATATACTAGTTATACTGCTACTGTACTTGTCCTGATGACGGAGCTTTGACATGAAATATATTTTTTGACCTGCTGCTGTCTCTGAGTGCCGTTCTGTGATTGGACTTCTATATATATATATATATATATATATATATATACACACACACTATGCGTCCTGCATGGTGTTGGGCTCTAAACACGAGTCCCACCTGTGGACGTCGGGCCCTCATACCACCCTCATGGAGTCTGTTTCTGATCGTTTGAGTAGACACATGCACATTTGTGGCTTGCTGGAGGTCATTTTGCAGGGCTCTGGCAGTGCTCCTCCTGTTCCTCCTTGTACAAAGGCGGAGGTAGAGGTCCTGCTGCTGGGTTGTTGCCCTCCTACGGCCTCCTCCACGTCTCCTGATGTACTGGCCTGTCTCCTGGTAGCGCCTCCATGCTCTTGACACTACGCTGACAGACACAGCAAACCTTCTTGCCACAGCTCGCATTGATTTGCCATCCTGGATGAGCTGCACAGCCTGAGCCACTTGTGTGGGTTGTAGGGAGGTCATACAGGCACGAGGAGGCCACACACACTACTTAGCCCCATTTTGACTTGTTTTAAGGACATTATATCAAAGTTGGATCAGCCTGTAGTGTGTTTTTCCACTTTAATTTTGAGTGTGACTCCAAATCCAGAACTCCATGGGTTAATAAATTTGATTTCCATTTTTGTGCGATTTTGTTGTCAGCACATTCAACTATATAAAGAACAAAGTATTTAATGAGAATATTTCATTCATTCAGATATAGGATGTGTTATTTTAGTGTTCCCTTTATTTTTTTGAGCAGTATATATATATATATATATATATATATATATATATATATAATGTGGTTTTGGTGCATATATTAACTAAGCTGTCCGCATTGAGATGCTTTAATATGTAGTAAAAGTGCTTACAGTATCTCCTCTCTTTTTTTATTGTTTTTATAGCAGCCACGACTGTCTTTTGTGAATGTGCTAGTGTATACATGTTGACACTGCAACCAGCGCCGCCCCCTGCCCTGACGCGTTTGATGTTATATATGTTTGTAGTGTTAAAAATAAAAAAGTGGTGAGTGCCCTTACTTTGGTGGATATATATATATATATATATATATATATATATATATATATACACACACACAATGCTCAACGGGCGGCACTCCTCGGACTTGTGAATAAGAAAACGACAGCTACAACTGCTTCATTGTGTCAATGTGTCAGGTGCGTTTTATTAGCACCTTTCGTCAGGATACAGAAATGATAAATAAATCTTACCTTTATAACACCGGTAAGTGAGTCAAGCTTCGGACACCTCCCATGCTTCTGGAGATGAGCGTGGTGATATCACGCAGCTCCCGGGCGATGGCAGAGTGGGCGGAGCCAGTTACCCTGGTAACTCTATGAATAGGAAGCAAGTCAGTAGACAAGGCAAAGAGTGCACATGTCCTTCCAGTGCGTAATGACATCACACTGCACCAGTCCAGCGGTGGGGAGGGGTGGCGTCGGTTACCATAGTGATAGCTAAACAAAAACAGAAATGTATATATTGGTAGATGCTCAATTAGCTTAGTGATATCATTCAGGTGCTCGAAAGGGAGGGGTATTTCTAAGCAAGAAAAAAAGGCATTTGTTTCCCCCAGCACCCTGAATGATAACCGTAACCAGATATAAATTCCACATAATAATAGAATTCAGAGATCTTCGTTACACATATTTGCGCAAATGTGTGAATAAGCCCCAAAGCCGCATCAAGGCGTCTCTGTATATTTGGGGTCCCTAGCGCTATATCTAGGTGCAGGGTGTGGCACCCTAGAACACCAGCATAAGCCAGAAAGCCCAGCGTAGCATACCAGTGAAAAAACTATAGTGTTAATAAATTAGTATTTAGGAAGCCGAAGCTATAGAGAAAGTGATACAAAAATGAAATGCAATTAAAATAGAGAAATAGTGTTAAAAAATTAAAAAATGAAAAGTGTTAGTAGAATGTAAAGGTATGCCACACTAAGGCCATCCAGCTCAGCCAGTCCAGAGGCACCACACCTCACACCTCCATTACCCCAATCTGGGTCTAATATTAACCAGCAAGGAGCCACATGATAATGGCTCCTTACTACAATATGTCTAAGCTAAGAGCTACCCACCTTGGAGCAACCCCATAATGCTCCATGTGGCATGTCAGGGCCTGCACCTCCTCCTAATGCAGGAACCTCTCTGCCTCTCACAACAAACATATATATTGGTAGATGCTCAATTAGCTTAGTGATATCATTCAGGTGCTCGAAAGGGAGGGGTATTTCTAAGCAAGAAAAAAAGGCATTTGTTTCCCCCAGCACCCTGAATGATAACCGTAACCAGATATAAATTCCACATAATAATAGAATTCAGAGATCTTCGTTACACATATTTGCGCAAATGTGGGAATAAGCACCAAAGCCGCATCAAGGCGTCTCTGTATATTTGGGGTCCCGTTGTGTGAAGTGATCGGCTGTGCTGAGCGGGGGGAGAGATGTGTGCTGAGCCGTCCGTCTTAAGATCGCTCAGCACACATCTCTCTCGTCAGTACCACCCTTTAGAAGGATTTAATCTATCTCTTGTTTATAATTATCAGTAGGATCCATAGGTAACTTCTGGTATACCTGTTGATCAGACAATTGGCGATAGAGTTCCTTGTTATAATTGGATAGATCTTGGTCTCCCCCATCTCGTTTGGTTGTGGTGCCTCTTCCTTGCACGCCCCTGGCACGTGTGACGGTCCCTAAAGGGGGCTTGTTGGCATTAGCGTTAGACAAGGGTTTCATATCACTAATGGAACTATCACCCGTTGAGGCTTCCGTGTAAGTGAGAAATACATGCCTACGTGTGTGTGTGTATGTGTGTGTGTATAGATAGATAGATAGATAGATAGAAAGATAGATAGATAGATAGATAGCACATACTGTATCTGGAAACAAACCATTATAAATCCTGTGTTTGCTCCTGTCTACTGTTAAACGTAATCTGCATGTTGAACAGTATTATTAAGTCACCCAGCTATATTCACACTCCAGCCCATACAGCTAGCCTAAGGGGCATGACATGGATCAACAAACCCTTAGTGCCGTGACAATAATAAGAATAACCCCAACTATAAGCACTTACAATATATATTGCAGCAATGACTAATGCTGGGTACACATTTGTAGATATATCTGCATACACACTGGCTGAGCCATCAGGACTGATGTCATGAAATGGACGGGCATTTACATGTGCCCACCCAGTTATGCTGTCAATCACCGCCAGCAATGCAGCAAGAGTACGGGCGGTCGGCTAACCGCCCGTACACACCGCACGATGCGTCAATATATCGTTAGATATATTGACCGTCAGCTGTGCTGAAGGGCTGTTGCGATATGTCGCAATATGTCTTGTGAATGACTGTACTAGTACACACTGGCAGACAGACCTGCGATTTATCGGCCGTTCAATAGAATGGCCAATATATCGGCCAGTGTGTACGCACATTAAGTGACTACATGTTAAAAGGCCAGGTCAGTTTTTATGCAGGATGAGGTTATAATACTGGCAGTTGGGACCAAGAATGTCAGATTCCTGACAGGTCTCAGAGGGAAGTACAGGGATTGGGGGCTAGGTTTAGGCACTAGGGGGAGGGGGAGGGCTAGGCTGCAGGGGGTGGGGGGAGTAGGGTTATGCTCTGGGGGGGGGCTGGGTTGGGGTGCTGGAGGGAGGATATTATGGTTAGGCTGCTGGAGGGGGATGTTAGGGTTAGGTGGGTTAGGGTTAGGGCTAGGATTAGGAGGAGAATAAAAATACTGCAATAAAAATACAGGATTAGGAGAAGAATACAAATACTGCAATCTGTAAGGATTCTGCCCATCGGCATCATGCTATCGATCATCTGACTGTCGGAATCCCAATTACCGGGATTTCATACCCAACTCTTTTACTCGTATATTGTCTTCTAGTGAACAAAGTGGCAAAGAAAGCTGAATCTGCTTGGAGAATGATGGTGTTAAGGCATGGAGCTTAGATGGAGTTTTTTATTAGTACAGGAAGAAACGATGGAATAACAGGGTTGACTGGAAAGAATACTGGAATAAAATGGGGGGATTACAGCAGCAGTGGACTATGAGGAAACAAGATAGCTGTTAATCCCCTTCCACTGTGCACACTTGTTGACAGTTCATTTTAGTAATGTGCACCGGACATTTTTCGGGTTTTGTGTTTTGGTTTTGGATTCGGTTCCGCGGCCGTGTTTTGGATTCGGACGCGTTTTGGCAAAACCTCCCTGAAAATTTTTTGTCGGATTCGGGTGTGTTTTGGATTCGGGTGTTTCTTACAAAAAACCCTCAAAAACAGCTTAAATCATAGAATTTGGGGGTCATTTTGATCCCATAGTATTATTAATCTCAATAACCATAATTTCCACTCATTTCCAGTCTATTCTGAACACCTCACACCTCACAATATTATTTTTAGTCCTAAAATTTGCACCGAGGTCGTTGGATGACTAAGCTAAGCGACCCAAGTGGCCGACACAAACACCTGGCCCATCTAGGAGTGGCACTGCAGTGTCAGACAGGATGGTCGATTTAAAAATTGGCCCCAAACAGCACATGATGCAAAGAAAAAAAGAGGTGCACTGTGGTCGCTGGATGGCTAAGCTAGGCGACACAAGTGGCCGACACAAACACCTGGCCCATCTAGGAGTGGCACCGCAGTGTCAGGCAGGATGGCACTTCAAAAAAATAGTCCCCAAACAGCACATGATGCAAAGAAAAATGAAAGAAAAAAGAGGTGCAAGATGGAATTGTCCTTGGGCCCTCCCACCCACCCTTATGTTGTATAAACAGGACATGCACACTTTAACAAACCCATCATTTCAGCCACAGGGTCTGCCACACAACTGTGACTGAAATGACTGTTTGGTTCGGGCCCCCACCAAAAAAGAAGCAATCAATCTCTCCTTGCACAAACTGGCTCTACAGAGGCAAGATGTCCACCTCCTCCTCATCGTCCGATTCCTCACCCCTTTCACTGTGTACATCCCCCTCCTCACAGATTATTAATTCGTCCCCACTGGAATCCACCATCTCAGGTCCCTGTGTACTTTCTGGAGGCAATTGCTGGTGAATGTCTCCACGGAGGAATTGATTATAATTCATTTTGATGAACATCATCTTCTCCACATTTTCTGGAAGTAACCTCATACGCTGATTGCTGACAAGGTGAGCGGCTGCACTAAACACTCTTTCGGAGTATACACTGGAAGGGGGGGGGGGGCAACTTAGGTAAAATAAAGCCAGTTTCTGCAAGGGCCTCCAAATTGCCTCTTTTTCCTGCCAGTATACGTACGGACTGTCTGACGTGCCTACTTGGATGCGGTCACTCATATAATCCTCCAACATTCTTTCAATGGTGAGAGAATCATATGCAGTGACAGTAGACGACATGTCAGTAATCTTTGGCAGGTCCTTCAGTCCGGACCAGATGTTAGCACTCGCTCCAGACTGCCCTGCATCACCGCCAGCGGGTGGGCTCGAAATTCTTAGCCTTTTCCTCGCACCCCCAGTTGCGGGAGAATGTGAAGGAGCAGCTGTTGACGGGTCACGTTCCGCTTGACTTGACAATTTTCTCACCAGCAGGTCTTTGAACCTCTGCAGACTTGTGTCTGCCGGAAAGAGAGATACAACGTAGGTTTTAAATCTAGGATCGAGCACGGTGGCCAAAATGTAGTGCTCTGATTTCAACAGATTGACCACCCGTGAATCTTGGTTAAGCGAATTAAGGGCTCCATCCACAAGTCCCACATGCCTAGCGGAATCGCTCTGTTTTAGCTCCTCCTTCAATGTCTCCAGCTTCTTCTGCAAAAGCCTGATGAGGGGAATAACCTGACTCAGGCTGGCACTGTCTGAACTGACTTCACGTGTGGCAAGTTCAAAGGATTGCAGAACCTTGCACAACGTTGAAATCATTCTCCACTGCACTTGAGTCAGGTGCATTCCCCCTCCTTTGCCTATATCGTAGGCAGATGTATAGGCTTGAATGGCCTTTTGCTGCTCCTCCATCCTCTGAAGTATATAGAGGGTTGAATTCCACCTCGTTATCACCTCTTGCTTCAGATGATGACAGGGCAGGTTCAGGACTGTTTATTGGTGCTCCAGTCTTCGGCAGTAGGTGGCTGAATGCCGAAAGTGGCCCGCAATTCTTCGGGCCACCGACAGCATCTCTTGCACGCCCCTGTCGTTTTTTAAATAATTCTGCACCACCAAATTCAATGTATGTGCAAAACATGGGACGTGCTGGAATTTGCCAAGATGTAATGCACGCACAATATTGCTGGCATTGTCCGATGTCACAAATCCCCAGGAGAGTCCATTTGGGGTAAGCCATTCTGCGATGATGTTCCTCAGTTTCCGTAAGAGGTTGTCAGCTGTGTGCCTCTTATGGAAAGCGGTGATACAAAGCGTAGCCTGCCTAGGAACGGGTTGGCGTTTGCGAGATGCTGCTACTGGTGCCGCCGCTGCTGTTCTTGCTGCGGGAGGCAATACATCTACCCAGTGGGCTGTCACAGTCATATAGTCCTGAGTCTGCCCTGCTCCACTTGTCCACATGTCCGTGGTTAAGTGGACATTGGGTACAACTGCATTTTTTAGGACACTGGTGACTCTTTTTTTGAGGTCTGTGTACATTTTCGGTATCGCCTGCCTAGAGAAATGGAACCTAGATGGTATTTGGTACCGGGGACACAGTACCTCAATCAAGTCTGTAGTTGCCTGTGAATTAACGGTGGATAACGGAAACACGTTTCTCACCGTCCAGGCTGCCAAGGCCTGAGTTATCCGCTTTGCAGAGGATGACTGCTGTGATATTTCATGTTCCTCGCAAAGGACTGTTGGACAGTCAATTGCTTACTGGAAGTAGTACAAGTGGTCTTCAGACTTCCCCTCTGGGATGACGATCGACTCCCAGCAGCAACAACAGCAGCGCCAGCAGCAGTAGGCGTTACACTCAAGGATGCATCAGAGGAATCCCAGGCAGGAGAGGACTCGTCAGACTTGCCAGTGACATGGCCTGCAGGACTATTGGCTTTCCTGTGTAAGGAGGAAATTGACACTGAGGGAGTTGGTGGTGTGGTTTGCAGGATTTAGTGGTCAGTGGACTGCTTCCGCTGTCATCCAAAGTTTTTGAACTTGTCACTGACTTATGATGAATGCGCTGCAGGTGACGTATAAGGGAGAATGTTCCGAGGTGGTTAACGTCCTTACCCCTACTTATTACAGCTTGACAAAGGCAACACACGGCTTGACACCTGTTGTCCGCATTTGTGTTAAAATAATTCCACGCCGAAGAGGTGATTTTTTTTGTAATTTGACCAGGCATGTCAATGGCGATATTCGTCCCACGGACAACAGGTGTCTCCCCGGGTGCCTGACTTAAACAAACCACCTCACCATCAGAATCCTCCTTGTCAATTTCCTCCTCAGCTCCAGCAACACCTATATCCTCATCCTGGTGTACTTCAACAGTGACATCTTCAATTTGACTATCAGGAACTGGACTGCGGGTGCTCCTTCCAGCACTTGCAGGGGGCGTGCAAATGGTGGAAGGCGCCACCTCTTCCCGTCCAGTGTTGGGAAGGTCAGGCATCGCAGCCGACACAATTGGACTCTCCTTGGGGATTTGTGATTTAGAAGAACGCACAGTTCTTTGCTGGGCTTTTGCCAGCTTAAGTCTTTTCATTTTTCTAGCGAGAGGATGAGTGCTTCCATCCTCATGTGAAGCTAAACCACTAGCCATGAACATAGGCCAGGGCCTCAGCCGTTCCTTGCCACTCCGTGTCGTAAATGGCATATTGGCAAGTTTACGCTTCTCCTCAGACGCTTTTAATTTTGATTTTTGGGTCATTTTACTGAACTTTTGTTTTTTGGATTTTACATGCTCTCTACTATGACATTGGGCATCGGCCTTGGCAGACGACGTTGATGGCATTTCATCATCTCGGCCATGACTAGTGGCAGCAGCTTCAGCACGAGGTGGAAGTGGATCTTGATCTTTCCCTATTTTACCCTCCACATTTTTGTTCTCCATTTTTTAATGTGTGGAATTATATGCCAGTATCAATAGCAATGGCCTACTACTATATATACTGCGCACAACTGAAATGCACCACAGGTATGGATGGATAGTATACTTGACGACACAGAGGTAGGTAGAGCAGTGGCCTACTGTACCGTACTGCTATATATTATATACTGGTGGTCAGCAAACTGTGCAAAACTGAAATGCACCACAGGTATGGATGGATAGTATACTTGACGACACAGTGGTAGGTAGAGCAGTGGCCTACTGTACCGTCCTGCTATATATTATATACTGGTGGTCAGCAAACTGTGCAAAACTAAAATGCATTACAGGTATGGATGGATAGTATACTTGACGACACAGAGGTAGGTAGAGCAGTGGCCTACTGTACCGTACTGCTATATATTATATACTGGTGGTCAGCAAACTGTGCAAAACTGAAATGCACCACAGGTATGGATGGATAGTATACTTGATGACACAGAGGTAGGTAGAGCAGTGGCCTACTGTACCGTACTGCTATATATTATATACTGGTGGTCAGCAAACTGTGCAAAACTGAAATGCACCACAGGTATGGATGGATAGTATACTTGACGACACAGAGGTAAGTAGAGCAGTGGCCTTCTGTACCGTACTCCTATATATTATATACTGGTGGTCAGCAAAATTATGCACTGTACTCCTACTATATACTACAATGCAGCACAGATATGGAGCGTTTTTCAGGCAGAGAACGTATAATACTGGTGGTCACTGCTCAGCAAAACTCTGCACTGTACTCCTCCTATATAATACTGCTGGTCCCCAGTCCCCACAATAAAGCAGTGTGAGCACAGATATATGCAGCACACTGAGCACAGATATGGAGCATTTTTCAGGCAGAGAACGTATAATACTGGTGGTCACTGGTCAGCAAAACTCTGCACTGTACTCCTCCTATATAATACTGCTGGTCCCCAGTCCCCACAATAAAGCAGTGTGAGCACAGATATATGCAGCACACTGAGCACAGATATGGAGCGTTTTTCAGGCAGACAACGTATACTGGTGGTCACTGGTCAGCAAAACTCTGCACTGTACTCCTCCTATAAAATACTGCTGGTCCCCAGTCCCCACAATAAAGCAGTGTGAGCACAGATATATGCAGCACACTGAGCACAGATATGGAGCGTTTTTCAGGCAGACAACGTATACTGGTGGTCACTGGTCAGCAAAACTCTGCACTGTACTCCTCCTATATAATACTGCTGGTCCCCAGTCCCCACAATAAAGCAGTGTGAGCACAGATATATGCAGCACACTGAGCACAGATATGGAGCGTTTTTCAGGCAGACAACGTATAATACTGGTGGTCACTGGTCAGCAAAACTCTGCACTGTACTCCTCCTATAATACTGCTGGTCCCCAGAATAAAGATATTTGCACTGCAGCCCCCTGAAACAAAGTGAGAGGATGCCAGCCACGTCCTCTCACTATCATTTCCAATGCACGAGTGAAAAATGGCGGCGACGCGCGGCTCCTTATATAGAATCCGAATCTCGCGAGAATCCGACAGCGGGATGATGATGTTCGGGCGCGCTCGGGTTAACCGAGCCATACGGGAGAATCCGAGTATGCCTCGGACCCATGTAAAAAGGGTGAAGTTCGGGGGGGTTCGGATTCCGAGGAACCGAACCCGCTCATCACTAGTTCATTTATGCAGACGGTTTTCCTTTACTGTTCTGTCAGCTGTTGGTGGGGTGTGAAAGATTCTTATGAATAATCCATTTATGGGCAGCACAGGCAAAACCTGATTAAGACACCATGGGACATCAGGAAAGACACTGGTTTGGGCCCCCTTTTACTCTGTCTTAAAGACAGATGTGAGTAATCAGAGCCTCTCAGTGACCAATGGGCCCTTGGCTGAATAATGGATGATCTGGCTCTGTTCATTTCCATGAGTTTCCTTGCTGGTGTCTTCAGAGTTGAGACATTGGGTGGAATTCAAATGTTTGAAAAGTCGGTTGGGTGTCTATTTTTCCCTGTCTATTAGATAGGAAAAACAGACACCCAACTGACTTTTCAAACAATTGAATTCCACCCAGTGTGTAAGTATTTTGTCCTTAGGACCTGGTGATGTAAAGCTAGTGAGTACTGATGTCATTATGTTGTTGGGTTACCACTGTGATTGCTGTCATGATTCTGTAGAGTACTAGCTAGTATTTGTGTTTGTTATTTAGGAGAAGAGTTATCACCAGCCACATCTGAGGATGCGATGTGATAAAATTGCACAATCCGCAATGCTATAATGGATTACAGCGCATGGATGTATCAATTATCGTATGCAAGGACAGAGCTTGCAAAACATTTTAAGATAGTGTTCACAGGCATCCAGTATGCTGCTTTTGTAAGGTCTGAAAGAATGAAAATGTAATGTAATGTTTATTACATTTGTCATAAAAATAGGATTTTAATTACCTACCGGTAAATCCTTTTCTCGTAGTCCGTAGAGGATAATTTTAGTACCATGGGGTATAGACGGGTCCACTAGGAGCCATGGGCACTTTAAGAATTTGATAGTGTGGGCTGGCTCCTCCCTCTATGCCCCTCCTACCAGACTCAGTCTAGGAAACTGTGCCCGAGGACACGGACATACTTTGAGAGAAGGATAGATAAGGATAGTGGTGAGATTCCGAACCAGCACACACAAGAGGAAAGCCAGGCTAACCAAACTTGAAACAGGAACAGCAACAGCTGAACCAAGATTACTTAACCAAGTAACAGTGCAGGAAGAATGAAGCACCAGGCGGGCACTCAGTATCCTCTACGGACTACGAGAAAAGGATTTACCGGTAGGTAATTAAAATCCTATTTTCTGTTACGTCCTAGAGGATACTGGGGTCCATTTAGTACCATGGGGATGTACCAAAGCTCCCAAACCGGGTGGGAGAGTGCTGAGGTTCCTGCAGGACTGATTGACCAAACTGAAGGTCCTCAGAGGCCAAAGTATCGAACTTGTAGAACTTAGCAAACGTGTTTGAACCTGACCAAGTAGCTGCTTGGCAGAGCTGTAAAGCCGAGAAACCCCGGGCAGCCACCCAGGAAGAACCCACCGACCTAGTAGAGTGGGCCTGTACAGATATTGAACATGGCAAACCTGCCATGGAAAAAGCATGCTTGATAGTGAGCCTGATACAGCGTGCAATGGACTGCTTTGACGCAGGACACCCAATTTTATTGGGATCATAAAGAACAAACAGCGAGTCCGATATTCTGTGACGAGCTGTTCGCTGTTCGCTTGACATACACCTTCAAAGCCCTCACAACATCCAAAGACTTTGAAGTAGCAGAGGTGTCAGTGACAACTGGAACCACAATAGGTTGATGTGAAACGCAGACACCACTTTAGAAAGAAATTGCTGACGAGTTCTGAGTTCAGCTCTGTCCTCATGGAAAATGAAATAGGGACTTTTGTGAGACAAAGCACCCAGCTATGACACACGTCTTGCTGAAGCCAAGGCCAACAGTGTGACGGTCTTCCACGTGTCCACCTCCTGTAACGGTTCAAACCAGTCCGATTGGAGGAACTGTAGCACCAAATTGAGATCCCAAGGTGCCGTTGGAGGCACAAAGGGAGGTTGGATGTGCAGAACTCCTTTCAAGAACGTCTGGACCTCAAGGAGAGAAGCCAAATGTTTCTGAAAGAAAATGGACAAGGTTGAAATCTGGACTTGTATGGAGCCCAGACGCAGGCCCACATTCCTGGCTTGGATTATAGTCGGGATAACCTTGTAAGGGAGCCCTCTCCTGGTTAGAATCAGCCGTTCAACTTCCATGCCATCAAACGTAGCCGCGGTAAGTCCTGATAGACGAACGGGCCCTGTTGCAGAAGATCCTTGTGAAGAGGTAGAGGCCACGGAACTTCGAGGAGCATCTCCAGAAGGTCCACGTACCAGGCCCTTCTTGGCCAGTTCGGAGCAATGCGTATTGCTTGATTTGCTTAAGAATTCTTGGGATCAGAGGAAGTGGAGGAAAGACGTACACCATCTGATAGACCCATGGAATCATAAGAGCGTCTACTGCCACTGCCTGTGGGTCTAACAACCTGGAACAATACCGCCTGAGCTTCTTGCTGAGATGAGATGCCATCATGTCGATCTGTGGATGTCCCTACCAACATGTCAAGCACCTGAACACTTCCAGGTGAAGGCCCCACTCCCCCGGGTGAAGGTCGTGTCTGCTGAGGAAGTCTGCTTCCCAGTTGTCTACTCCCAGAATGAAGACCACTGACAATGTCATAGCACTTCTTTCTGCCCAAAGGAGAATTCTTGACACCTCTGACATTGCTGCTCTGCTTTTCATTCCGCCCTGTCGGTTTATGTACGTTACCACCGTCACATTGCCCGACTGGACCTGAATGGCCCAATCTTGAAGAAAATGTGAGGCCTGCAGAAGGGCAATGTATACAGCCCTGAGTTCCAGAATGTTGATTTCAAGGATGACTTCCTGACTTGACCATCTTCCTTGAAACTGCACCTCCTAAGTGACTGCTCCCAAACCCCTGAGGCATCTGTGGTTAACAGAATCCAGTTCTGAATTCCGAATCTCCGACCCTCGACGAGGCGAGAAGTCTGTAGCCACCACAGAAGGGAGATCCTGGCTTTTGGTGACAGACGGATACTCTGGTGCATGTGAAGATGCGATCCGGACCATTTGTCCAATAGATTGAGCTGGAAGGGTCTTGCGTGAAACCTTCCATATTGAAGTGCCTCGTAAGAGGCAATCCAGTATCATTCCCAGGACTGGGAGCCTCCGTGTTGGCTCTAGGTGAGATTTCAGAAAGGTTCAGAATCCACCCGTGATCCTGGAGGAGTTTGGTTGAGAGACCAATGCTGTCCAGCAACCTTTTCCTGGACGGTGCTTTTATCAGGAGATCATCCAGGTACGGAATCATGTTCACTCCCTGTTTGCGGAGTAGAAACATCATCTCTGCCATCACCTTGGTGAACACCCTCGGTGCCATGGAGAGACGAATTGGCAGGGCCTGGAACTGGTAGTGACAGTCTTGCAGTGCAAACCGTAGATAAGCCTGATGAGGTGGCCAAATCGGAATGTGAAGGTACGCATCCTTGATATCCAGAGACACTAGGATTTCCCCTTCCTCCAGACTTGAGATCACCGCTCTCAGAGACTCCATCTTGAATTTGAACACTCGTAAGTACGGGTTCAATAACATTCAAAATTGGTCTTACCGAACCGTCTGGTTTCAGTACTACAAACAAGTTGGAATGAAACCCCTTGTTTTGCAGATGAAGTTGAACTGGAACAAAGACTTGAGTCTGTACCAGCTTTTGGATGGCATGCTGTAAAGTTATACTTGCCTCCTGTGAAACTCTTGGAACTCCAGACTGTAGCCCTGGGAAATAAGATCTATGACCCAGGGAACGTAGCACGAACTGGACCAGATCTGACTGAAGAATTGTAGTCGGGCTTCCACCTGACAGCCTTCCAGGCATTGCGGTCCACCGTCATGCTGAAGGTGTTGAGGAAGCAGAGTCTGAGTTCTGTTCCTGAGCACTGGCCGTTGCTGGTTTGCGTGGTTTACCTCTTGTGCAGCTGGAGGATGTAGAAGCACCTCTGGATTTGCCCTTGAACTTGGCCATCCGAAAGGACTGCAACTCAGGAGCTGAATAAGTCTTCTTTGTTGGGAGGGCTGCGGAAGGAATATATGTAGACTTAACCGCAGTAGCTGTGGAGATCCATTTGTCTAGTTCATCTCCAAATAAGGCCTCTCCTGTGAATGGTAGGCCTTCCACGCCTTTCCTGGAGTCCGCGTCATCAGTCTGCGTCAGCAGTCCACTGGCGTAGCCACAAGCCCCTGTTTGCCGACACCCATAGTGGTGGAGCGTGCATTAAGCAAGCCTATTTCTTTTATGGTTTCCACCATAAAGTTCACAGAGTCCTGTATATGCTGCAGGAGAAAAACAACACCCCCCCTAGACAAGGAATATAACCCCTCAATTAGGTTACCTGACCATTTTGCAATAGTGGGTCTTTGGGCCACCCCAGCAGCTGTGTACAATTATTTGAGTGTAGTCTCAATTTTAAGATCAGCCGTGTCTTTCAGGGAGGCTGCACCAGGAACAGGCAATACAATTTTACGTGACAGCTTAGAGACTGATGCGTCCACTATCGGTGGATTTTCCCATTTTTTCCTATCCTCCAGAGGAAAAGGAAAATATGAGAGCAACCTTTTAGGGAGCTGAAATTCCTTATCAAGATTAACCCATGGTTCTTCAAACAGGGTATTCAATTCCTTTGACGCAGGAAAAGTGACTGAGGACTTCTGTTTTTACATTAAAATAAGATACCTCACACTCCTCTGACACCTTATCAGGAATATGCAGAACATCTCTGATAGCCTCTATAAGAGCCTCTATTCCCTGTGACAGAGCCGCATCCCCCCCCCTCCAAAACCACCTCACCCTCCTCCATGTCTGACTCGTCAGCGTCAGAGTCAGACTGCAGGATATGGGCAAGAGATCACTTTTGCTGACAAATGGGAGGGGACGGAGACATTGGTTTGGGGACTGAGTCTTTATTCATAAACTCATCCACAGTCTGTTTTAAGTATTGCGTCTCTTTCTTATTGCGGGACCAATTTGTAGAAAGAGTGGAGATCATCCTTTAAGAGAATTAACCACTCCGGTTCAGCCCCACTATACTGTGAACCCTGAGTACCCAGTAGGGAGGCCCCTGGTGAAGAGGAACACTCCGCTGTACAAGAAACACACTCTTTGCTAGTGATGAGCACCGGAAATTTTTCGGGTTTTGTGTTTTGGTTTTGGGTTCGGTTCCGCGGCCGTGTTTTGGGTTCGAACGCGTTTTGGCAAAACCTCACCGAATTTTTTTTGTCGGATTCGGGTGTGTTTTGGATTCGGGTGTTTTTTTTCAAAAAACCCTAAAAAACAGCTTAAATCATAGAATTTGGGGGTCATTTTGATCCCAAAGTATTATTAACCTCAATAACCATAATTTCCACTCATTTTCAGTCTATTCTGAACACCTCACACCTCACAATATTATTTTTAGTCCTAAAATTTGCACCGAGGTCGCTGGATGGCTAAGCTAAGCGACCCAAGTGGCCGACACAAACACCTGGCCCATCTAGGAGTGGCACTGCAGTGTCACGCAGGATGGCCCTTCCAAAAAACACTCCCCAAACAGCACATGACGCAAAGAAAAAATGAGGCGCAATGAGGTAGCTGTGTGAGTAAGCTAAGCGACCCTAGTGGCCGACACAAACACCTGGCCCATCTAGGAGTGGCACTGCAGTGTCACGCAGGATGGCCCTTCCAAAAAACACTCCCCAAACAGCACATGACGCAAAGAAAAAAAGAGGTGCAATGAGGTAGCTGTGTGAGTAAGCTAAGCGACCCTAGTGGCCGACACAAACACCTGGCCCATCTAGGAGTGGCACTGCAGTGTCACGCAGGATGGCCCTTCCAAAAAACACTCCCCAAACAGCACATGATGCAAAGAAAAAAAGAGGCACAATGAGGTAGCTGTGTGAGTAAGCTAAGCGACCCTAGTGGCCGACACAAACACCTGGCCCATCTAGGAGTGGCACTGCAGTGTCACGCAGGATGGCCCTTCCAAAAAACACTCCCCAAACAGCACATGACGCAAAGAAAAAAAGAGGCGCAATGAGGTAGCTGTGTGAGTAAGCTAAGCGACCCTAGTGGCCGACACAAACACCTGGCCCATCTAGGAGTGGCACTGCAGTGTCACGCAGGATGGCCCTTCCAAAAAACACCCCCCAAACAGCACATGACGCAAAGAAAAATGAAAGAAAAAAGAGGTGCAAGATGGAATTGTCCTTGGGCCCTCCGACCCACCCTTATGTTGTATAAACAGGACATGCACACTTTAACCAACCCATCATTTCAGTGACAGGGTCTGCCACACGACTGTGACTGAAATGACGGGTTGGTTTGGACCCCCACCAAAAAAGAAGCAATTAATCTCTCCTTGCACAAACTGGCTCTACAGAGGCAAGATGTCCACCTCATCATCATCCTCCGATATATCACCGTGTACATCCCCCTCCTCACAGATTATCAATTCGTCCCCACTGGAATCCACCATCTCAGCTCCCTGTGTACTTTGTGGAGGCAATTGCTGCTGGTCAATGTCTCCACGGAGGAATTGATTATAATTCATTTTAATGAACATCATCTTCTCCACATTTTCTGGATGTAACCTCGTACGCCGATTGCTGACAAGGTGAGCGGCGGCACTAAACACTCTTTCGGAGTACACACTTGTGGGAGGGCAACTTAGGTAGAATAAAGCCAGTTTGTGCAAGGGCCTCCAAATTGCCTCTTTTTCCTGCCAGTATAAGTACGGACTGTCTGACGTGCCTACTTGGATGCGGTCACTCATATAATCCTCCACCATTCTTTCAGTGGGGAGAGAATCATATGCAGTGACAGTAGACGACTTGTCCTTAATCGTTGGCAGGTCCTTCAGTCCGGACCAGATGTCAGCATCAGCAGTCGCTCCAGACTGCCCTGCATCACCGCCAGCGGGTGGGCTCGGAATTCTGAGCCTTTTCCTCGCACCCCCAGTTGCGGGAGAATGTGAAGGAGGAGATGTTGACAGGTCGCGTTCCGCTTGACTTGACAATTTTGTCACCAGCAGTTCTTTGAACCCCAGCAGACTTGTGTCTGCCGGAAAGAGAGATCCAAGGTAGGTTTTAAATCTAGGATCGAGCACGGTGGCCAAAATGTAGTGCTCTGATTTCAACAGATTGACCACCCGTGAATCCTTGTTAAGCGAATTAAGGGCTCCATCCACAAGTAGAGATGAGCGCCGGAAATTTTTCGGGTTTTGTGTTTTGGTTTTGGGTTCGGTTCCGCGGCCGTGTTTTGGGTTCGACCGCGTTTTGGCAAAACCTCACCGAATTTTTTTTGTCGGATTCGGGTGTGTTTTGGATTCGGGTGTTTTTTTCAAAAAACACTAAAAAACAGCTTAAATCATAGAATTTGGGGGTCATTTTGATCCCAAAGTATTATTAACCTCAAAAACCATAATTTACACTCATTTTCAGTCTATTCTGAATACCTCACACCTCACAATATTATTTTTAGTCCTAAAATTTGCACCTAGGTCGCTGGATGACTAAGCTAAGCGACCCTAGTGGCCGACACAAACACCGGGCCCATCTAGGAGTGTCACTGCAGTGTCACGCAGGATGGCCCTTCCAAAAAACACTCCCCAAACAGCACATGACGCAAAGAAAAAAAGAGGCGCAATGAGGTAGATGTGTGAGTAAGATAAGCGACCCTAGTGGCCGACACAAACACCGGGCCCATCTAGGAGTGTCACTGCAGTGTCACGCAGGATGTCCCTTCCAAAAAACCCTCCCCAAACAGCACATGACGCAAAGAAAAAAAGAGGCGCAATGAGGTAGCTGTGTGAGTAAGATAAGCGACCCTAGTGGCCGACACAAACACCGGGCCCATTTAGGAGTGTCACTGCAGTGTCACGCAGGATGTCCCTTCCAAAAAACCCTCCCCAAACAGCACATGACGCAAAGAAAAAAAGAGGCGCAATGAGGTAGCTGTGTGAGTAAGATAAGCGACCCTAGTGGCCGACACAAACACCGGGCCCATCTAGGTGTGTCACTGCAGTGTCACGCAGGATCTCCCTTCCAAAAAACCCTCCCCAAACAGCACATGACGCAAAGAAAAAAAGAGGCGCAATGAGGTAGCTGTGTGAGTAAGATAAGCGACCCTAGTGGCCGACACAAACACCGGGCCCATCTAGGAGTGTCACTGCAGTGTCACGCAGGATGTCCCTTCCAAAAAACCCTCCCCAAACAGCACATGATGCAAAGAAAAAAAGAGGCGCAATGAGGTAGCTGTGTGAGTAAGATAAGCGACCCTAGTGGCCGACACAAACACCGGGCCCATCTAGGAGTGGCACTGCAGTGTCACGCAGGATGTCCCTTCCAAAAAACCCTCCCCAAACAGCACATGACGCAAAGAAAAAAGAGGCGCAATGAGGTAGCTGTGTGAGTAAGATAAGCGACCCTAGTGGCCGACACAAACACCGGGCCCATCTAGGAGTGTCACTGCAGTGTCACGCAGGATGTCCCTTCCAAAAAACCCTCCCCAAACAGCACATGACGCAAAGAAAAAAAGAGGCGCAATGAGGTAGCTGTGTGAGTAAGATAAGCGACCCTAGTGGCCGACACAAACACCGGGCCCATCTAGGAGTGGCACTGCAGTGTCACGCAGGATGTCCCTTCCAAAAAACCCTCCCCAAACAGCACATGACGCAAAGAAAAAAAGAGGCGCAATGAGGTAGCTGTGTGAGTAAGATAAGCGACCCTAGTGGCCGACACAAACACCGGGCCCATCTAGGAGTGGCACTGCAGTGTCACGCAGGATGTCCCTTCCAAAAAACCCTCCCCAAACAGCACATGACGCAAAGAAAAAAAGAGGCGCAATGAGGTAGCTGTGTGAGTAAGATAAGCGACCCTAGTGGCCGACACAAACACCGGGCCCATCTAGGAGTGGCACTGCAGTGTCACGCAGGATGTCCCTTCCAAAAAACCCTCCCCAAACAGCACATGACGCAAAGAAAAAAAGAGGCGCAATGAGGTAGCTGTGTGAGTAAGATAAGCGACCCTAGTGGCCGACACAAACACCGGGCCCATCTAGGAGTGGCACTGCAGTGTCACGCAGGATGTCCCTACCAAAAAACCCTCCCCAAACAGCACATGACGCAAAGAAAAATTAAAGAAAAAAGAGGTGCAAGATGGAATTGTCCTTGGGCCCCCCCACCCACCCTTATGTTGTATAAACAGAACATGCACACTTTAACCAACCCATCATTTCAGTGACAGGGTCTGCCACACGACTGTGACTGAAATGACGGGTTGGTTTGGACCCCCACCAAAAAAGAAGCAATCAATCTCTCCTTGCACAAACTGGCTCTACAGAGGCAAGATGTCCACCTCATCATCATCCTCCGATATATCACCGTGTACATCCCCCTCCTCACAGATTATCAATTCGTCCCCACTGGAATCCACCATCTCAGCTCCCTGTGTACTTTGTGGAGGCAATTGCTGCTGGTCAATGTCTCCACGGAGGAATTGATTATAATTCATTTTAATGAACATCATCTTCTCCACATTTTCTGGATGTAACCTCGTACGCCGATTGCTGACAAGGTGAGCGGCGGCACTAAACACTCTTTCGGAGTACACACTTGTGGGAGGGCAACTTAGGTAGAATAAAGCCAGTTTGTGCAAGGGCCTCCAAATTGCCTCTTTTTCCTGCCAGTATAAGTACGGACTGTGTGACGTGCCTACTTGGATGCGGTCACTCATATAATCCTCCACCATTCTTTCAATGTTGAGAGAATCATATGCAGTGACAGTAGACGACATGTCCGTAATCGTTGTCAGGTCCTTCAGTCCGGACCAGATGTCAGCATCAGCAGTCGCTCCAGACTGCCCTGCATCACCGCCAGCGGGTGGGCTCGGAATTCTGAGCCTTTTCCTCGCACCCCCAGTTGCGGGAGAATGTGAAGGAGGAGATGTTGACAGGTCGCGTTCCGCTTGACTTGACAATTTTCTCACCAGCAGGTCTTTCAACCCCAGCAGACTTGTGTCTGCCGGAAAGAGAGATCCAAGGTAGGCTTTAAATCTAGGATCGAGCACGGTGGCCAAAATGTAGTGCTCTGATTTCAACAGATTGACCACCCGTGAATCCTTGTTAAGCGAATTAAGGGCTCCATCCACAAGTCCCACATGCCTAGCGGAATCGCTCCGTGTTAGCTCCTCCTTCAATGTCTCCAGCTTCTTCTGCAAAAGCCTGATGAGGGGAATGACCTGACTCAGGCTGGCAGTGTCTGAACTGACTTCACGTGTGGCAAGTTCAAAGGGCATCAGAACCTTGCACAACGTTGAAATCATTCTCCACTGCACTTGAGACAGGTGCATTCCACCTCCTATATCGTGCTCAATTGTATAGGCTTGAATGGCCTTTTGCTGCTCCTCCAACCTCTGAAGCATATAGAGGGTTGAATTCCACCTCGTTACCACTTCTTGCTTCAGATGATGGCAGGGCAGGTTCAGTAGTTTTTGGTGGTGCTCCAGTCTTCTGTACGTGGTGCCTGTACGCCGAAAGTGTCCCGCAATTCTTCTGGCCACCGACAGCATCTCTTGCACGCCCCTGTCGTTTTTTAAAAAATTCTGCACCACCAAATTCAAGGTATGTGCAAAACATGGGACGTGCTGGAATTTGCCCATATTTAATGCACACACAATATTGCTGGCGTTGTCCGATGCCACAAATCCACAGGAGAGTCCAATTGGGGTAAGCCATTCCGCGATGATCTTCCTCAGTTGCCGTAAGAGGTTTTCAGCTGTGTGCGTATTCTGGAAAGCGGTGATACAAAGCGTAGCCTGCCTAGGAAAGAGTTGGCGTTTGCGAGATGCAGCTACTGGTGCCGCCGCTGCTGTTCTTGCGGCGGGAGTCCATACATCTACCCAGTGGGCTGTCACAGTCATATAGTCCTGACCCTGCCCTGCTCCACTTGTCCACATGTCCGTGGTTAAGTGGACATTGGGTACAACTGCATTTTTTAGGACACTGGTGAGTCTTTTTCTGACGTCCGTGTACATTCTTGGTATCGCCTGCCTAGAGAAATGGAACCTAGATGGTATTTGGTAACGGGGGCACACTGCCTCAATAAATTGTCTAGTTCCCTGTGAACTAACGGCGGATACCGGACGCACGTCTAACACCAACATAGTTGTCAAGGCCTCAGTTATCCGCTTTGCAGCAGGATGACTGCTGTGATATTTCATCTTCCTCGCAAAGGACTGTTGGACAGTCAATTGCTTACTGGAAGTAGTACAAGTGGGCTTACGACTCCCCTCTGGGATGACGATCGACTCCCAGCAGCAACAACAGCAGCGCCAGCAGCAGTAGGCGTTACACGCAAGGATGCATCGGAGGAATCCCAGGCAGGAGAGGACTCGTCAGAATTGCCAGTGACATGGCCTGCAGGACTATTGGCATTCCTGGGGAAGGAGGAAATTGACACTGAGGGAGTTGGTGGTGGGGTGGTTTGCGTGAGCTTGGTTACAAGAGGAAGGGATTTACTGGTCAGTGGACTGCTTCCGCTGTCACCCAAAGTTTTTGAACTTGTCACTGACTTATTATGAATGCGCTGCAGGTGACGTATAAGGGAGGATGTTCCGAGGTGGTTAACGTCCTTACCCCTACTTATTACAGCTTGACAAAGGCAACACACGGCTTGACAAATGTTGTCCGCATTTCTGGTGAAATACTTCCACACCGAAGAGCTGATTTTTTTGGTATTTTCACCAGGCATGTCAACGGCCCTATTCCTCCCACGGACAACAGGTGTCTCCCCGGGTGCCTGACTTAAACAAACCACCTCACCATCAGAATCCTCCTTGTCAATTTCCTCCCCAGCGCCAGCAACACCCATATCCTCCTCATCCTGGTGTACTTCAACACTGACATTTTCAATCTGACTATCAGGAACTGGACTGCGGGTGCTCCTTCCAGCACTTGCTGGGGGCGTGCAAATGGTGGAAGGCGCATGCTCTTCACGTCCAGTGTTGGGAAGGTCAGGCATCGCAACCGACACAATTGGACTCTCCTTGTGGATTTGGGATTTCGAAGAACGCACAGTTCTTTGCGGTGCTTTTGCCAGCTTGAGTCTTTTCAGTTTTCTAGCGAGAGGCTGAGTGCTTCCATCCTCCTGTGAAGCTGAACCACTAGCCATGAACATAGGCCAGGGCCTCAGCCGTTCCTTGCCACTCCGTGTGGTAAATGGCATATTGGCAAGTTTACGCTTCTCCTCCGACAATTTTATTTTAGGTTTTGGAGTCCTTTTTTTACTGATATTTGGTGTTTTGGATTTGACATGCTCTGTACTATGCCATTGGGCATCGGCCTTGGCAGACGACGTTGCTGGCATTTCATCGTCTCGGCCATGACTAGTGGCAGCAGCTTCAGCACGAGGTGGAAGTGGATCTTGATCTTTCCCTAATTTTGGAACCTCAACATTTTTGTTCTCCATATTTTAATAGGCACAACTAAAAGGCACCTCAGGTAAACAATGGAGATGGATGGATACTAGTATACAATTATGGATGGACTGCCGAGTGCCGACACAGAGGTAGCTACAGCCGTGGACTACCGTACTGTGTCTGCTGCTAATATAGACTGGATGATTGATAATGAGATGAAATCAATATATATATGTATGTATATATAATATCACTAGTACTGCAGCCGGACAGGTAGATAATATATTTATTAGGTATTGGTAATGATGACTGATGACGGACCTGCTGGACACTGTCAGGTCAGCAGCACCGCAGACTGCTACAGTAAGCTACTATACTATAGCAGTATGTACAAAGAAGAAAGAAAAAAAAAAAACCACGGGTAGGTGGTATACAATATTATATATATATATATATATATTATATACAATTATATATATATTAAACTGGTGGTGATTGATTATTAAACTGGTGGTCAGGTCACGTTGCAACTTGCAACTAGTACTCCGAGTCCTAAGCAGACAATCACAAAATATATTATTATACTGGTGGTCAGTGTGGTCACAACAATGGCAGTGTGGCACTGACTCTGGCAGCAAAAGTGTGCACTGTACGTTATATGTACTCCTGAGTCCTGCTCTCAGACTCTAACTGCTCCCCACTGTCAGTGTCTCCCCCACAAGTCAGATAATACACTTACAGTCACACTATCTAATCTATAAATATCACTTCAGCAAGTAGTATAGTAGTATACAGTATAGTAGTACTCCTCCTAATAATGCTCCCCAAAATACTGTGTCTCTCTCTTCTCTAAACGGAGAGGACGCCAGCCACGTCCTCTCCCTATGACTCTATAAATATCACTTCAGCAAGTAGTAGAGTAGTATACAGTATAGTAGTACTCCTCCTGATAATGCTCCCCAAAATAGTATACTGTGTCTCTCTCTTCTCTAAACGGAGAGGACGCCAGCCACGTCCTCTCCCTATGACTCTATAAATATCACTTCAGCAAGTAGTAGAGTAGTATACAGTATAGTAGTACTCCTCCTAATAATGCTCCCCAAAATACTGTGTCTCTCTCTTCTCTAAACGGAGAGGACGCCAGCCACGTCCTCTCCCTATGACTCTATAAATATCACTTCAGCAAGTAGTAGAGTAGTATACAGTATAGTAGTACTCCTCCTAATAATGCTCCCCAAAATACTGTGTCTGAGTAGTATACAGTATAGTAGTACTCCTCCTAATAATGCTCCCCAAAATACTGTGTCTCTCTCTTCTCTAAACGGAGAGGACGCCAGCCACGTCCTCTCCCTATGACTCTATAAATATCACTTCAGCAAGTAGTAGAGTAGTATACAGTATAGTAGTACTCCTCCTAATAATGCTCCCCAAAATACTGTGTCTCTCTCTTCTCTAAACGGAGAGGACGCCAGCCACGTCCTCTCCCTATGACTCTATAAATATCACTTCAGCAAGTAGTAGAGTAGTATACAGTATAGTAGTACTCCTCCTAATAATGCTCCCCAAAATAGTATACTGTGTCTCTCTCTTCTCTAAACGGAGAGGACGCCAGCCACGTCCTCTCCCTATGACTCTATAAATATCACTTCAGCAAGTAGTAGAGTAGTATACAGTATAGTAGTACTCCTCCTAATAATGCTCCCCAAAATACTGTGTCTCTCTCTTCTCTAAACGGAGAGGACGCCAGCCACGTCCTCTCCCTATGACTCTATAAATATCACTTCAGCAAGTAGTAGAGTAGTATACAGTATAGTAGTACTCCTCCTAATAATGCTCCCCAAAATACTGTGTCTCTCTCTTCTCTAAACGGAGAGGACGCCAGCCACGTCCTCTCCCTCTGACTCTATAAATATCACTTCAGCAAGTAGTAGAGTAGTATACAGTATAGTAGTACTCCTCCTAATAATGCTCCCCAAAATACTGTGTCTCTCTCTTCTCTAAACGGAGAGGACGCCAGCCACGTCCTCTCCCTATGACTCTATAAATATCACTTCAGCAAGTAGTAGAGTAGTATACAGTATAGTAGTACTCCTCCTAATAATGCTCCCCAAAATACTGTGTCTCTCTCTTCTCTAAACGGAGAGGACGCCAGCCACGTCCTCTCCCTATGACTCTATAAATATCACTTCAGCAAGTAGTAGAGTAGTATACAGTATAGTAGTACTCCTCCTAATAATGCTCCCCAAAATACTGTGTCTGAGTAGTATACAGTATAGTAGTACTCCTCCTAATAATGCTCCCCAAAATACTGTGTCTCTCTCTTCTCTAAACGGAGAGGACGCCAGCCACGTCCTCTCCCTATGACTCTATAAATATCACTTCAGCAAGTAGTAGAGTAGTATACAGTATAGTAGTACTCCTCCTAATAATGCTCCCCAAAATACTGTGTCTCTCTCTTCTCTAAACGGAGAGAACGCCAGCCACGTCCTCTCCCTATGACTCTATAAATATCACTTCAGCAAGTAGTAGAGTAGTATACAGTATAGTAGTACTCCTCCTAATAATGCTCCCCAAAATACTGTGTCTCTCTCTTCTCTAAACGGAGAGGACGCCAGCCACGTCCTCTCCCTATGACTCTATAAATATCACTTCAGCAAGTAGTAGAGTAGTATACAGTATAGTAGTACTCCTCCTAATAATGCTCCCCAAAATACTGTGTCTCTCTCTTCTCTAAACGGAGAGGACGCCAGCCACGTCCTCTCCCTATGACTCTATAAATATCACTTCAGCAAGTAGTAGAGTAGTATACAGTATAGTAGTACTCCTCCTAATAATGCTCCCCAAAATACTGTGTCTCTCTCTTCTCTAAACGGAGAGGACGCCAGCCACGTCCTCTCCCTATGACTCTATAAATATCACTTCAGCAAGTAGTAGAGTAGTATACAGTATAGTAGTACTCCTCCTAATAATGCTCCCCAAAATACTGTGTCTCTCTCTTCTCTAAACGGAGAGGACGCCAGCCACGTCCTCTCCCTATGACTCTATAAATATCACTTCAGCAAGTAGTAGAGTAGTATACAGTATAGTAGTACTCCTCCTAATAATGCTCCCCAAAATACTGTGTCTCTCTCTTCTCTAAACGGAGAGGACGCCAGCCACGTCCTCTCCCTATGACTCTATAAATATCACTTCAGCAAGTAGTAGAGTAGTATACAGTATAGTAGTACTCCTCCTAATAATGCTCCCCAAAATACTGTGTCTCTCTCTTCTCTAAACGGAGAGGACGCCAGCCACGTCCTCTCCCTATGACTCTATAAATATCACTTCAGCAAGTAGTAGAGTAGTATACAGTATAGTAGTACTCCTCCTAATAATGCTCCCCAAAATACTGTGTCTGAGTAGTATACAGTATAGTAGTACTCCTCCTAATAATGCTCCCCAAAATACTGTGTCTCTCTCTTCTCTAAACGGAGAGGACGCCAGCCACGTCCTCTCCCTATGACTCTATAAATATCACTTCAGCAAGTAGTAGAGTAGTATACAGTATAGTAGTACTCCTCCTAATAATGCTCCCCAAAATACTGTGTCTCTCTCTTCTCTAAACGGAGAGGACGCCAGCCACGTCCTCTCCCTATGACTCTATAAATATCACTTCAGCAAGTAGTAGAGTAGTATACAGTATAGTAGTACTCCTCCTAATAATGCTCCCCAAAATACTGTGTCTCTCTCTTCTCTAAACGGAGAGGACGCCAGCCACGTCCTCTCCCTATGACTCTCAATGCACGTGTGAAAATGGCGGCGACGCGCGGCTCCTTATATAGAATCCGAGTCTCGCGAGAATCCGACAGCGGGATGATGACGTTCGGGCGTGCTCGGGTTAACCGAGCAAGGCGGGAGGATCCGAGCCTGCTCGGACCCGTGGAAAAAAGCTGAAGTTCGGGCGGGTTTCGGATTTAGAGGAACCGAACCCGCTGATCACTATCCACAAGCCCCACATGCCTAGCGGAATCGCTCTGTGTTAGCTCCTCCTTCAATGTCTCCAGCTTCTTCTGCAAAAGCCTGATGAGGGGAATGACCTGACTCAGGCTGGCAGTGTCTGAACTGACTTCACGTGTGGCAAGTTCAAAAGGTTGCAGAACCTTGCACAACGTTGAAATCATTCTCCACTACGCTTGAGACAGGTGCATTCCACCTCCTATATCGTGCTCAGTTGTATAGGCTTGAATGGCCTTTTGCTGCTCCTCCAACCTCTGAAGCATATAGAGGGTTGAATTCCACCTCGTTACCACTTCTTGCTTCAGATGATGGCAGGGCAGGTTCAGGCGTTTTTGGTGGTGCTCCAGTCTTCTGTACGTGGTGCCTGTACGCCGAAAGTGTCCCGCAATTCTTCTGGCCACCGACAGCATCTCTTGCACGCCCCTCTCGTTTTTTAAATAATTCTGCACCACCAAATTCAAGGTATGTGCAAAACATGGGACGTGCTGGAATTTGCCCATATTTAATGCACACACAATATTGCTGGCGTTGTCCGATGCCACAAATCCACAGGAGAGTCCAATTGGGGTAAGCCATTCTGCGATGATCTTCCTCAGTTGCCGTAAGAGGTTTTTAGCTGTGTGCGTATTCTGGAAAGCGGTGATACAAAGCGTAGCCTGCCTAGGAAAGAGTTGGCGTTTGCGAGATGCTGCTACTGGTGCCGCCGCTGCTGTTCTTGCGGCGGGAGTCCATACATCTACCCAGTGGGCTGTCACAGTCATATAGTCCTGAGCCTTCCCTGCTCCACTTGTCCACGTGTCCGTGGTTAAGTGGACATTGGGTACAACTGCATTTTTTAGGACACTGGTGAGTCTTTTTCTGAGGTCTGTGTACATTTTCGGTATCGCCTGCCTAGAGAAATGGAACCTAGATGGTATTTGGTACCGGGGACACAGTACCTCCAACAAGTCTCTAGTTGCCTCTGCAGTAATGATGGATACCGGAACCACGTTTCTCACCGCCCAGGATGCCAAGGCCTCAGTTATCCGCTTTGCAGCAGGATGACTGCTGTGAAATTTCATCATCCTCGCAAAGGACTGTTGGACAGTCAATTGCTTGGTGGAAGTAGTAAAAGTGGTCTTACGAGTACGACTTCCCCTCTGGGATGACCATCGACTCCCAGCAGCAACAACAGCAGCGCCAGCAGCAGTAGGCGTTACACGCAAGGATGCATCGGAGGAATCCCAGGCAGGAGAGGACTCGTCATAATTGCCAGTGACATGGCCTGCAGGACTATTGGCATTCCTGGGGAAGGAGGAAATTGACACTGAGGGAGTTGGTGGGGTGGTTTGCGTGAGCTTGGTTACAAGAGGAAGGGATTTACTGGTCAGTGGACTGCTTCCGCTGTCGCCCAAAGTTTTTGAACTTGTCACTGACTTATGATGAATGCGCTGCAGGTGACGTATAAGGGAGGATGTTCCGAGGTGGTTAACGTCCTTACCCCTACTTATTACAGCTTGACAAAGGCAACACACGGCTTGACAAATGTTGTCCGCATTTCTGTTGAAATACTTCCACACCGAAGAGCTGATTTTTTGGGTATTTTCGCCAGGCATGTCAATGGCCCTATTCCTCCCACGGACAACAGGTGTCTCCCCGGGTGCCTGACTTAAACAAACCACCTCACCATCAGAATCCTCCTGGTCAATTTCCTCCCCAGCGCTAGCAACACCCATATCCTCCTCATCCTGGTGTACTTCAACACTGACATCTTCAATCTGACTATCAGGAACTGGACTGCGGGTGCTCCTTCCAGCACTTGCAGGGGGCGTGCAAATGGTGGAAGGCGCATGCTCTTCACGTCCAGTGTTGGGAAGGTCAGGCATCGCAAACGACACAATTGGACTCTCCTTGTGGATTTGTGATTTCGAAGAACGCACAGTTCTTTGCTGTGCTTTTGCCAGCTTGAGTCTTTTCATTTTTCTAGCGAGAGGCTGAGTGCTTCCATCCTCATGTGAAGCTGAACCACTAGTCATGAACATAGGCCAGGGCCTCAGCCGTTCCTTGCCACTCCGTGTGGTAAATGGCATATTGGCAAGTTTACGCTTCTCCTCCGACAATTTTATTTTAGATTTTTGAGTCCTTTTTTTACTGATATTTTGTGTTTTGGATTTTACATGCTCTGTACTATGACATTGGGCATCGGCCTTGGCAGACGACGTTGCTGGAATTTCATCGTCTCGGCCATGACTAGTGGCAGCAGCTTCAGCACGAGGTGGAAGTCAATCTTGATCTTTCCCTATTTTTGGAACCTCAACATTTTTGTTCTCCATATTTTAATAGGCACAACTAAAAGGCACCTCAGGTAAACAATGGAGATGGATGGATACTAGTATACTTATGGATTGACGAGCGACTGCCGACACAGAGGTAGCTACAGCCGTGGACTACTGTACTGCGTCTGCTGCTAATATAGACTGGATGATAATGATATAAAAAATATATATATATATATATCACTACTGCAGCCGGACAGGTATATATTATATAATGACGGACCTGCTGGACACTGTCAGCTCAGCACTGCAGACTCCTAAAGTAAGCTACTAGTAGTATCAAGAAGATAGAAAAAAAAAAAAACACCACAGGTAGGTGGTATACAATTATGGATGGACTAGCGACTGCCGACACAGAGGTAGCTACAGCCGTGGACTACCGTACTGCGTCTGCTGCTAATATAGACTGGATGATAATGATATAAAAAATATATATATATATCACTACTGCAGCAGGACAGGTATATATTATATAATGACGGACCTGCTGGACACTGTCAGCTCAGCACTGCAGACTCCTAAAGTAAGCTACTAGTATCAAGAAGATAGAAAAAAAAAACCCACCACAGGTAGGTGGTATACAATTATGGATGGACAAGCGACTGCCGACACAGAGGTAGCTACAGCCGTGGACTACCGTACTGCGTCTGCTGCTAATATAGACTGGATGATAATGATATAAAAAATATATATATATATCACTACTGCAGCAGGACAGGTATATATTATATAATGACGGACCTGCTGGACACTGTCAGCTCAGCACTGCAGACTCCTAAAGTAAGCTACTAGTAGTATCAAGAAGATAGAAAGAAAAAAAAAACACCACAGGTAGGTGGTATACAATTATGGATGGGCTAGCGACTGCCAACACAGAGGTACCTACAGCCGTGGACTACCGTACTGCGTCTGCGGCTAATATAGACTGGATGATAATGATATAAAAAATATATATATATATCACTACTGCAGCCGGACAGGTATATATTATATAATGACGGACCTGCTGGACACTGTCAGCTCAGCACTGCAGACTCCTAAAGTAAGCTACTAGTATCAAGAAGATAGAAAAAAAAAAAAACACCATGGGTAGGTGGTATACAATTATGGATGGACAAGCGACTGCCGACACAGAGGTAGCTACAGCCGTGGACTACCGTACTGCGTCTGCTGCTAATATAGACTGGATGATAATGATATAAAAATATATATATATATCACTACTGCAGCCGGACAGGTATATATTATATAATGACGGACCTGCTGGACACTGTCAGCAGAATGCGTTTATAGAATAAAAACACCACACGACGAGTGTTTAACTTTTTCAGGCAGACAATCACAATATACTGGTGGTCAGTGTGGTCACTGGTCAGTCACACTGGCAGTGGCACTCTGGCAGCAAAAGTGTGCACTGTTAAAATATGTACTCCTGCTGTAACTGCTCCCCAGTCTCCCCCACAATTAAGCTGTGTGAGCAGTGAGCACTCAGCACAGTCAGATATACAGTATTACATAGATGATGCAGCACACTGAGGGCACACTGAGGCTGAGCACAGATATGGTATGTGACTGTGTCACACTGTGTATCGTTTTTTTTCAGGCAGAGAACAGATTAATTAAACTGGTGGTCACTGGTCACACTATCAGCAAGTAGTACTCCGTCCTAATATGCTCCCCAAAATTAGTAAATCAAGTGTCTCTACTCTCTACTCTCTAGTCTACTCTAAACGGAGAGGACGCCAGCCACGTCCTCTCCCTATCAATCTCAATGCATGTGTGAAAATGGCGGCGACGCGCGGCTCCTTATATAGAATCCGAGTCTCGCGATAGAATACGAGCCTCGCGAGAATCCGACAGCGGGATGATGACGTTCGGGCGCGCTCGGGTTAGCCGAGCAAGGCGGGAAGATCCGAGTCTGCCTCGGACCCGTGTAAAAAGGCTGAAGTTCGGGGGGGTTCGGTTTCCGAGAAACTGAACCCGCTCATCTCTACTCTTTGCCTGACATAATGTAAATGTGATCGCACACACACACTCAGGAAAAGGTTAAGCACAAGTAACCCACAAAGAGCCCTTCAGGGAGACACAGAGTTATTGGAGCCGGCCCCCACCGCGACCTTACCGCTAATGCCAAGCTTAGCCGGGTCGCAGACTAAGTACCCTGATAGGGGACTTAGTACACTAATAGTCGCTCCCCCCTTGCTATGACCCCCTGGTACCGCTGAGGTAATTTGGAGTCACACCGGCGGAGCTACGCGTCCCTGCCAGTCAGCGTCTGTGTCCACTGCAGAGGGAAAATGGCACTGGTGAGCTGCTGGATCCTCTCATAGTGAAGCCCCGCCCCTTCAATGGCGCGCAGTCTTCCCGCTTTTTTTATACTGGCTGAGGTAATTTTTGTGCTTAAAATAGAGCAGAACCATTTTAAGGCTGTGTTTGCCAGTTTGGGTACTGTTTACAGTGTAATGAAATGCAGTTGTGTACTGTGTCTGGAGACGCATTCCGCCCTGTTTAGAAGCCATGCGTCTCCGTACCCTCATGCTGCCATAATGGCCGGTGCCCCGCTAACCGGGACGCCGGCTCAGTACTCACCACTCTTCATTTTTCTGGCTCTGTTAGGGGTGGCGGCGTGCTGCGGGAATGTACACTCACCGTGGTGGGGCTTGCGAAAAGTTCCCTCAGGAGCTCAGTGTCCTGTCAGCGGGGAATGGGACCATTAACCCTTCAAGAGGTTGGGCTTCCCCCCCCACCCCCCCCCCAAGTCCCACGAAGCAGGCAGGCTGGTGCCAACCATCCCTACCTGAATATAACAAACATATAAAATAAATCCAGAAAACTTTTCAGGAGCTTCCACAAGCATGATCCGTTCCTCCGGGCACATTTTCTAAAATGAGTCTGGTAGGAGGGGCATAGAGGGAGGAGCCAGCCCACACTATCAAATTCTTAAAGTGCCTATGGCCCCTAGTGGGCCCGTCTATACCCCATGGTACTAAATTGACCCCAGTATCCTCTGGGACGTAAGAGAAAAACCTAGCATATAACAGTAAAGACGCAAACGCACTGCATACTGTACAGACCATGAATGAGAATCTCCACCTTGGAAACTCTGTTGTTATGTGCTGACCTAAAATCAGGGGTAGCACACTCGCCACTGAGACTCAGTTGTTTCTGAGCCTTTTGATTAAGGTGTCTAGTTCCTAAGACTTGGACGGAGATAAAGTGGATGGAGATAAAGTACCAGCCAATCAGCTCCTAACTGCCATGTTACAGGCTGTGTTTGAAAAATGGCAGTTAGGAGATGATTGGCTGGTACTTTATTTCCATCCACTTTATCTCCGTCCAAGTTTTAATAAATAGACCCCTAAGTGGTCAATTCATGAAGCAGTGAAAAGAGTAGATAAAAGGACCAGTAGAGAAGTTGCCCATGGCAGCTTTGAAGGAAGCCTTTATCAAGTACATTCTATAAAATGTAAGGGAGATGCTGGTTGGTTGTCATGGGCAACTTCTCCATTGGTCTGTTTCTCCACTGTTTCCACCGCTTCATGAATAATCCCCTGAGTTTTAGGGGGAGATTCAAATGTGTGAAAAATCAGTTGGGAGTCTTTTTTTTCCTGTCTAATAGATAGGAAAAAACAGACACCCAACCAACTTTTCAAACATTTGAATCTCCCCCTTAGTGTCTCACAAGTACCTCACTGAGCGTGCATTGGCATTGGTATTTGACTCCACTGCAGGATCAACATTAACTCCATTGCAGGAACAAGAGAGAGAGCTGCCTGTGAGTAGAGTTAAGGGGGGTACACACGGAGCGATAATCTAAGCAATCTGACTAGATTGCTTAGATTTTCAGCAACATCGCTCCGTGTGTAGCCCCCTCAGCGATAGCGATGCGCGGCCCCGCACATCGCTATCGCAGCTGCTAGATTGGCCTGCATGCAGGCCAATCTAGCGGGTCGCTCACTTCACCCGCTGGGTGAAACGAGCGCCCCCCCCCCCCCGTCTCCCCCCGCACGCTCAGCACACATCGCGCTGTGCTGAGCGCCGGGAGAGATGTGTGCTGAGCGGTTCGCTCAGCACACATCTCTCCCAAATCGGGCCGTGAGTACTGGCCTTAAGGGAGAACATTTTTAAAAGCAATTGGAGGGGAGCAATCTAGCATTGTCACACTGAATAGACTAGCTCATGTGGGATGACTGTCTTCTGCAATAAAATGTAGGTATAAACACTTATCTTTAGCCTCCTACTTATTGCTTGCTGTACACTAGACTCTTATTATAAGGGCTTCAGTGGCAGGATGGAGGAACTATGGGGGTAATTCCAAGTTGATCGCAGCAGGAATTTTGTTAGCAGTTGGACAAAACCATGTGCACTGCAGGGGAGGCAGATATAACATGTGCAGAAAGAGTTAGATTTGGGTGGGTTATTTTATTTCTGTGCAGGGGGGGTCATTCCGAGTTGTTCGCTCGCAAGCTGCTTTTAGCAGCTTTGCACACGCTAAGCCGCCGCCTACTAGGAGTGAATCTTAGCTTATCAAAATTGCGAACGAAAGATTCGCAATATTGCGTAAAGACTTCTCTGTGCAGTTTCTGAGTAGCTCGAGACTTACTCTGCCAGTGCGATCAGTTCAGTGCTTGTCGTTCCTGGTTTGACGTCACAAACACACCCAGCGTTCGCCCAGACACTCCTCTGTTTCTCCAGCCACTCCCGCGTTTTTCCCAGAAACGGTAGCGTTTTTTCACACACTCCCATAAAACGGCCAGTTTCCGCCCAGAAACACCCACTTCCTGTCAATCACATTACGATCACCAGAACGAAGAAAAAACCTCGTAATGTCGTGAGTAAAATACCTAACTGCATAGCAAATTTACTTGGCGCAGTCGCACTGCGGACATTGTGCATGCGCATTAGCGACTAATCGCTCCGTTGCGAGAAAAAAATAACGAGCGAACAACTCGGAATGACCCCCAGGGTAAATACTGGCTGCTTTATTTATACACTGCAAATTAGATTGCAGATTGAACACACCACACCCAAATCTAACTCTCTCTGCACATGTTAAATCTGCCTCCTCTGCAGTGCACATGGTTTTGCCCAACTGTTGACAAAATTCCTGCTGCGATCAACTTGGAATTACCCCCCATAATAAAGTGAGCACAGGTCAAATGAAACATACTATTTGTGAGAAGGAGTTGTTTTGGAATATAGTAATATTCAAATCGTACAAAATGGCATTTATGTTAGTGACACTGGGATAGATTTACTAAATGTCAGTACATTAAAGCCTTCCGATCATAAGAATTAATGCTAAACCAAGCTTACCACTTTACAACCTTCGGTCAAAGCCGTCAATGATCTGCGACTTTGATAAACGGACATTTAGTAAATCTCCTCCACTAACTGTGGGTATCAGTAAGGGCACCGCGGGACACAGTTCTGGGATTCTGATTATGGGCCTAATTCAGTAAGGATAGCAAATTGTGCTAATTAGCAGAATTTGCTATACTTTGGATCGCATGCTGTGGTCCACCCATCGCAGGGCAAGGCCGCCCAGCATGCTGCCAGCCGCTTCCCCCTATTCAACAAGCAGAAACTGCGATCATATCGCAATTTCTGCCTGTTAGCAAAAATAGAGAAAGCCTCCTGCCAGCGCAGCTTAGCTGCGCCCGCACGAGACCCGCCGTCATCTTCCCGATCATGGCGGCTGCATGCAGCCACCGCAATCACACCCTCAACACGCCCCATTCACGCTGCACCGCTTCCCATTGTCCATCTCCGCCCCCCGCAATGCTTTATCTCCTCCCTGGAAACTTAGCGCTGCCCGCTCGCCACGCAACCGTCTCTGCCTGATAGACATGCAGAAGTTATTGCATTTTCTGCAGCCCCCCCCCCCCCCCCCGCAGAAATTGCGGGCGCATGCACAGGATGCCCGCATATTTTTCTCAATAATTCCGGTTGGATCGCACACTGCGATGCATCCTGAATTAGGCCTCATGTGCATGACATGCTTAGTGCTAGCTGCCTGGATGACTGTGTGTAATAGGTTAATATGTCCTAATGATGAATATGATAAAGCAAAAGGGGAAATAACATTAGCAGCGTGTACGTACTGATTACTATGGTGGAACGCTGTTGAGAATGCCATGGGAAAGGCATTGTGGCATAAATATATCAGAAGGATGATTGGGCACCAAATCAGTATGTTGCCTAGGGCCCCATGAGGTCTTAATCTAGCTCTGCCCTTAGTGACGTTACACAGCGCTATTGTATGTGTTTACAATAAGTGATTTTCCCTCTAATGTATGTTTATTCACTTGTTCAGTTTAGAATCACATCTCAATTTACACATACAGTAATAATTATGGCTTAAGTAGTGACAGACTATGCACAGGAAGAATGTTTATAATAAGAGATGCATTTTGAAGAAAATCTTAGGAAAACAGCAGGTGGCTTCATTAAATGCTGACACCTTCCATGATTTAGTAACTTAATAAGCAGGTGTTCTCTTACTTAGGGCCTGGTAATGTTTAAGCTGTGTCTTAGCCATGTATGGTAGAGATGTGATCCGTTTTGTGTCTTTGTTGATGCTCATAATTTATTTATTTATTAACAGTTTCTTTTATAGCGCAGCAAATTCCCTTGCGCTTTACAATTGGACACAATGATAAAACAAAACTGGGTAATAAACAAACAGTCATAGAGGTAGGAAGGCCCTGCTTGCAAGCTTACATTGAGCCTACACTGCTTTTCTCACCTGCATTTCTGCAATTCTTCTGCTCTGATTCCCTTACAGTCTCCTCTCCTACTTCCACTTTCCCTCAACCTATTTACCTACTTAACACTATGTCAAGGCTTTCTTATACTCCCCATATCACTCAGTGTCACTGTCTACCTAATAATGTATCTTTAACCATCCACCCTAGTCTCCTACACCTCCTCCTCTGTCTCCCCTCCATCCCCCTGTTTCCTTCCCCCTCCTTTCCTTTTACCCCACTTTCATTCACCTCTGCCCCATGGTCCTGCTACCCCACATCTCAGCCCTGCTCCCTCTCTCCCTTCCCTGTCACCTCCCCACACCCCCATCCACATCACACTGACCTCCCTCCCTGCCCACCTCCTGCACTTTCCCCTCCTAGCTCAGGCACCCGTACCATCACTACTCTCTCATCATCCCTGCCCTCAAAGTTAATCTCACCTCATCGCTACAGCAACCCTGATAATCTCATTCACATCTCTCCCACAAACTCATATCCCCTATCCTGTGCCCTCTGGAATGCCAGATCTGTTTGTAACAAACTGGTCCCCACTCATGACCTTTTCATTTCCAACTCCCTACACCTACTAGCCATTACTGAAACTTGGATTACACCCTCTGACACTACTTCT
Source organism: Pseudophryne corroboree (assembly GCF_028390025.1). Taxonomy (NCBI): domain Eukaryota; kingdom Metazoa; phylum Chordata; class Amphibia; order Anura; family Myobatrachidae; genus Pseudophryne; species Pseudophryne corroboree. The sequence continues at coordinate 243,946,153 of NC_086448.1, forward strand.
CCTGCTGCTCTCTCTGCTTGGGGCCTCACATTCACACACACCCCAACCTGGGGGTCGCCATGGGGGTGGTGTTGGGGTCCTTTTACCTTCTAGTTACTCCTACCAACTCATACCACCAGAACCATCCCTTGCATTCTCTGCATTTGAGGTCCATGCCATACGCCTCTTCCAACCAGTCCATCTTAGAGTAGCTATCATTTACCGCCCCCTGGCACTGCTTCCAAATTCATCGACAACTTTGCTTCCTGGCTTCCTCACTTCCTCTCTTCTGACATTCCCTCCATTATCCTAGGCGATTTCAACATCCCTATTGACATCCCCACACAATCCTCTGCCTCTAAACTCCTTAATTTCACCTCTTCACTTGGTCTCTCCCAGTGGACCTCCTCACCCTCCCATGTGAATGGGAGCTCACTGGATCTGGTCTTCACTCACCGCTGTGATACTTCTGATTTTTCCAATTCCCCATTTCACCTCTCTGACCACCACCTGCTCACCTTTAACCTATCTCTCTCGACTTCCCCATCTCTACCTCCTAAGGCTACCATCACTAAGCGTAACATTGAAGCTATTGACACCACATTCCTTTCCTCCCTGTTTGACTCACTTCTCTCTCCTATTCTCTCTCTCTCATGCCCTGAACAAGCCACTTCCACATACAATGCATCCCTTACTTCTGCTCTTGACTCTGTTGCTCTACCAACCACTATTCACCCTTGCAAATTAACACTAGAGATGAGCGGGTTCGGTTTTACTCGGTTTTACTCGGTTCTCAAAACGGCATCTAATTGGCTCACGGATGTCACGTGTTTTGGATAGCCAATAAGATTCGGTTTTGAGAACCGAGTAAAACCGAGTAAAACCGAATCCGCTCATCTCTAATTAACACCTCAACCCTGGCACACCAAATGCACCAGATATCTGCAAAAATGCTTGCGTACTGCTGAGCGTCACTGGAGGAAATCACGCTCTAAGGCAGACTTCCTCCATTTCAAACTTATGCTCTCATCCTTCAGTGCTGCCCTTTCTCTTGCTAAACAGTCATACTTTAAGAACCTCATCTCCTCCCAGTCTTCCAACCCCCAGCGCCTCTTTGCCACTCTCAACTCACTCCTCTGCCCACCTCCACCTCGTCTCCCTTCCTCACTCTCTGCTCTTGACTTTGCCACTTACTTCACATCCAAAATTGACTCCATACGTCAGGTCATCACATCACACCAGACCATCAGTAACCAGCCTTCTCCCATCCCTTACCAACTCTCCCCATCCCTCGCACCTACTCTGACATCTTTCTCCCATGCATCTGGAGAGGAAGTCATGGCCCTCATTCGTTCCTGTCCCCTCACCACCTCTCCACTTGACCCTATAGTCCTCCAGCCTCCTCCGCTACCTCTCTCCTTCTGCTTGTTCCCATCTTTCCCACCTTCTCAATCTCTCCCTCTCATCAGGCACTGTCCCCTCTGCCTTCAAGCATGCACTCATCTCTCCTATTCTTAAAAAACCTACCCTTGATCCAAACACTCTCTCCAACTACCGACCCATCTCTCTCCTCCCTTTTGCCTCCAAACTCCTTGAGCGTATTGTCTACAACCACCTTACTTCCTTTCTTTCCTCACACTCACTGCTTGACCCATTCCAGTCTGGCTTCCGTCCTCTCCACTCCACTGAAACTGCCTTTACAAAAGTATGCAATGACCTCCATGCTGCTAAATCTAAGGGACACTACTCTCTACTTATTCTACTTGACCTCTCTGCTGCTTTTGACACTGTGTCCCATCCTCTCCTACTGCAAATCCTTCACTCCATTGGTCTGCGTGACACTGCACTCTCTTGGCTGTCCTCCTACCTTTCTGACCATTCATTCTCTGTCTCCACCTCCCCCTCACTTCCACTAACTGTAGGGGTACCCCAAGGTTCTGTCCTTGGTCCTCTTCTCTTCTCTCTCTATACATCCTCACTAGGTAAGCTCATTAGTTCTTTTGGTTTCCAATATCATCTCTATGCTGATGACACCCAAATCTATCTTTCCTCTCCAGACCTCTCCCCTGCTCTACTCACTCATATCTCCAACTGTCTCTCTGCTACCTCTTCCTGGATGTCCGAGCGTTTTCTTAAACTTAACATGTCTAAGACCAAGCTGATCATCTTCCCTCCTTCCCGCATAACCTCACCTCCTACAATCTCATTATCTATTGATGGCACTACTATCTCCTCAAGCCCCCAAGTGCGCTGTCTTGGAGTAATCCTTGACTCCTCCCTCTCCTTCAAACCACACATTCAGCACCTCTCACAAACCTGCCGTTTTCATCTAAAAAATATTTCCAGGACAAGACCCTTTCTGACCCAGCATGCTACTAAGACTCTTCTCCACTCACTGGTCATCTCCAGACTGGACTACTGTAATCTCCTCCTGACTGGCATTCCTGACAAATACCTCTCTCCACTCCAATCTATCCTCAATGCTGCTGCCCGGCTCATCTTCCTCACCAAACGCACTACGTCCACCTCTCCTCTCTTACTAGACCTTCACTGGCTCCCCTTTCAGAATCCATTTCAAGCTTCTCACACTCCTCCCCATCTACATCTTTGACCTTATCTCCCTTTACACTCCCACCTGTCCTCTTTGCTCTGCTAATGCACGCCGACACTCCTGCCTACGGATTACTTCCTCTCACTCCTACCTCCAAGATTTTTCACGCGCTGCACCACTACTCTGGAATTCCCTACCTCTCCCCCTCAGACTCTCCACCTCTCTACAAAACTTCAAACGGGCTCTCAAGACCCACTTCTTCACCAAACCCATCCAAATCTCATCCTAACCCTCTGTTCCTCACTCTCTATGTATCCCGTCTGTGTCACCCCTGTCTGTCTACCCCTCCCCTTTAGAATGTAAGCTCTCACAAGCAGGGCCCTCTTCCCTCATGTGCTTATCCTTTCTTTAATAATCTTCAACTGCACCAAATCCAGCAGTCTTCTGCCACCTGATACTTATTCCAGTGTCATCTTCTGATGTAGCTATGTTTACTTACCCTGTACTTGTCCTATACTGTCATCAACTGTAAGTTGCTGTTTTCCTGTTTGATTATTTGTTTATGTACTCTGTAAGTGGGCGCTGCGGAACCCTTGTGGCACCATATAAATAAAGGATAATAATAATAAATAGAATTGTTACTTAAATTCAGGAACGATATGAAAACAAGATCATTCATTATTTTGAGGATAGTTTTTAAATATTTTTGGAAGGTACATCGAAAGTATCAATCTTTTACACAGCACTCTACAACAAAAGAAAAGAGTAGTTTTTATCACATACAAAAACAGAACAGGCTAAAAGGTAAAGGACATATTTACTTAATATAGAACCCAATATTAAACAGATGATTTTCTTTCTCTCTAAGATTTATTTAAAAATGTTACGGTAGCAATGTACAGATATCAGAATAGCAATAAAAAAAATTATATTTGTAAATAGGATGATGTAATAGCACAGACTTGACAGAGTCATTAAAAAAAATACAAATATATAAGAAAAATATATATTAAAGAAATTGACATGAAAATGCAGATTACACAATGGGGGGAATTCAAATGTTTGAAAGGTCAGTTGGGTGTCTTTTCCTGTTTAGTTGATAGGAAAAAAACAGACACCCAACTGACTTTTCAAACAATTGAGTTCCACCCAATGAGAACAATGCAAAACAAAGTAAGGGGCTGATTTAACAATGAGTGATATTCTTGTTCTCACTCATTACAAATAATAAATGATGCTCCAGCCAATCAGCTCCTGTCATGTGTTTACAAAAATGACCGTTTGGAGCTGATTGGTTGGAGCACTATTTATCATTTGTAATGAGTGATAACAAGAATATCACTCGTTGTTAAATCTGACCCTAAATAGTCAAACAGTGTAACTGTAATATAAAACAAAAAGGGGTATATTTACTAGAGATGAGCGCCTGAAATTTTTCGGGTTTTGTGTTTTGGTTTTGGGTTCGGTTCCGCGGCCGTGTTTTGGGTTCGAACGCGTTTTGGCAAAACCTCACCGAATTTTTTTTGTCGGATTCGGGTGTGTTTTGGATTCGGGTGTTTTTTTCCAAAAACACTAAAAAACAGCTTAAATCATAGAATTTGGGGGTCATTTTGATCCCAAAGTATTATTAACCTCAAAAACCATAATTTACACTCATTTTCAGTCTATTCTGAATACCTCACACCTCACAATATTATTTTTAGTCCTAAAATTTGCACCGAGGTCGCTGTGTGAGTAAGATAAGCGACCCTAGTGGCCGACACAAACACCGGGCCCACCTAGGAGTGGCACTGCAGTGTCACGCAGGATGTCCCTTCCAAAAAACCCTCCCCAAACAGCACATGACGCAAAGAAAAAAAGAGGCGCAATGAGGTAGCTGTGTGAGTAAGATTAGCGACCCTAGTGGCCGACACAAACACCGGGCCCATCTAGGAGTGGCACTGCAGTGTCACGCAGGATGGCCCTTCCAAAAAACCCTCCCCAAACAGCACATGACGCAAAGAAAAAAAGAGGCGCAATGAGGTAGCTGTGTGAGTAAGATTAGCGACCCTAGTGGCCGACACAAACACCGGGCCCATCTAGGAGTGGCACTGCAGTGTCACGCAGGATGTCCCTTCCAAAAAACCCTCCCCAAACAGCACATGACGCAAAGAAAAAAAGAGGCGCAATGAGGTAGCTGTGTGAGTAAGATTAGCGACCCTAGTGGCCGACACAAACACCGGGCCCATCTAGGAGTGGCACTGCAGTGTCACGCAGGATGGCCCTTCCAAAAAACCCTCCCCAAACAGCACATGACGCAAAGAAAAAAAGAGGCGCAATGAGGTAGCTGTGTGAGTAAGATTAGCGACCCTAGTGGCCGACACAAACACCGGGCCCATCTAGGAGTGGCACTGCAGTGTCACGCAGGATGTCCCTTCCAAAAAACCCTCCCCAAACAGCACATGACGCAAAGAAAAAAAGAGGCTTTTTACTGATATTTGGTGTTTTGGATTTGACATGCTCTGTACTATGACATTGGGCATCGGCCTTGGCAGACGACGTTGCTGGCATTTCATCGTCTCGGCCATGACTAGTGGCAGCAGCTTCAGCACGAGGTGGAAGTGGATCTTGATCTTTCCCTAATTTTGGAACCTCAACATTTTTGTTCTCCATATTTTAATAGGCACAACTAAAAGGCACCTCAGGTAAACAATGGAGATGGATGGATTGGATACTAGTATACAATTATGGACGGGCTGCCGAGTGCCGACACAGAGGTAGCCACAGCCGTGAACTACCGCACTGTACTGTGTCTGCTGCTAATATATAGACTGGTTGATAAAGAGATAGTATACTCGTAACTAGTATGTATGTATAAAGAAAGAAAAAAAAACCACGGTTAGGTGGTATATACAATTATGGACGGGCTGCCGAGTGCCGATACAGAGGTAGCCACAGCCGTGAACTACCGCACTGTACACTGGTTGATAAAGAGATAGTAGTATACTCGTAACAACTAGTATGACACTATGACGACGGTATAAAGAATGAAAAAAAAACCACGGTTAGGTGGTATATATTATAATAATAATACAATTATGGATGGACGGACTGCCTGCCGACTGCCGACACAGAGGTAGCCACAGCCGTGAACTACCGCACTGTACACTGGTTGATAAAGAGATAGTAGTATACTCGTAACAACTAGTATGACACTATGACGACGGTATAAAGAATGAAAAAAAAACCACGGTTAGGTGGTATATATTATAATAATAATACAATTATGGATGGACGGACTGCCTGCCGACTGCCGACACAGAGGTAGCCACAGCCGTGAACTACCGCACTGTACACTGGTTGATAAAGAGATAGTAGTATACTCGTAACAACTAGTATGACACTATGACGACGGTATAAAGAATGAAAAGAAAACCACGGTTAGGTGGTATATATTATAATAATAATACAATTATGGATGGACGGACTGCCTGCCGACTGCCGACACAGAGGTAGCCACAGCCGTGAACTACCGCACTGTACACTGGTTGATAAAGAGATAGTAGTATACTCGTAACAACTAGTATGACACTATGACGACGGTATAAAGAATGAAAAAAAAACCACGGTTAGGTGGTATATATTATAATAATAATACAATTATGGATGGACGGACTGCCTGCCGACTGCCGACACAGAGGTAGCCACAGCCGTGAACTACCGCACTGTACACTGGTTGATAAAGAGATAGTAGTATACTCGTAACAACTAGTATGACACTATGACGACGGTATAAAGAATGAAAAAAAAACCACGGTTAGGTGGTATATATTATAATAATAATACAATTATGGATGGACGGACTGCCTGCCGACTGCCGACACAGAGGTAGCCACAGCCGTGAACTACCGCACTGTACACTGGTTGATAAAGAGATAGTAGTATACTCGTAACAACTAGTATGACACTATGACGATGGTATAAAGAATGAAAAAAAAACCACGGTTAGGTGGTATATATTATAATAATAATACAATTATGGATGGACGGACTGCCTGCCGACTGCCGACACAGAGGTAGCCACAGCCGTGAACTACCGCACTGTACACTGGTTGATAAAGAGATAGTAGTATACTCGTAACAACTAGTATGACACTATGACGACGGTATAAAGAATGAAAAAAAAAACACGGTTAGGTGGTATATATTATAATAATAATACAATTATGGATGGACGGACTGCCTGCCGACTGCCGACACAGAGGTAGCCACAGCCGTGAACTACCGCACTGTACACTGGTTGATAAAGAGATAGTAGTATACTCGTAACAACTAGTATGACACTATGACGGTATAAAGAATGAAAAAAAAACCACGGTTAGGTGGTATATATTATAATAATAATACAATTATGGATGGACGGACTGCCTGCCGACTGCCGACACAGAGGTAGCCACAGCCGTGAACTACCGCACTGTACACTGGTTGATAAAGAGATAGTAGTATACTCGTAACAACTAGTATGACACTATGACGACGGTATAAAGAAAGAAAAAAAAATACCACGGTTAGGTGGTATATATTGTAATACAATTATGGATGGACGGACTGCCTGCCGAGTTCCGACTGCCGACACAGAGGTAGCCACAGCCGTGAACTACCGCACTGTACTGTGTCTGCTGCTAATATAGACTGGTTGATAAAGAGATAGTATACAATACATACAACAATATACTACTATACTGGTGGTCAGGCACTGGTCACCACTAGTCACACTGGCAGTGGCACTCCTGCAGCAAAAGTGTGCACTGTTTAATTTTAAATTAATATAATATTATGTACTCCTGGGGGCTCCTGCTATAACAACCTGCAGTGCTCCCCAGTCTCCCCCACAATTATTATAAGCTTTGCCTTTTATACATTGATGTGCAGCACACTGGGCTGAGCTGAGTGCACACAGACTGAGTCACACTGTGTGACTGGCTGCTGCTGTGTATCGTTTTTTTTCAGGCAGAGAACGGATATAGCAGAGAACGGATATATTATATTAAAATAAATAAAAGTTAACTAACAACAACTGCACTGGTCACTGTGGTAAACTCTGTCTGACTCTGCACAATCTCTCTCTCTCTTCTAATCTAATTTCTAATGGAGAGGACGCCAGCCACGTCCTCTCCCTATCAATCTCAATGCACGTGTGAAAATGGCGGCGACGCGCGGCTCCTTATATAGAATCCGAGTCTCGCGAGAATCCGACAGCGTCATGATGACGTTCGGGCGCGCTCGGGTTAACCGAGCAAGGCGGGAGGATCCGAGTCTGCTCGGACCCGTGAAAAAAACATGAAGTTCGTGCGGGTTCGGTTTCAGAGAAACCGAACCCGCTCATCTCTAATATTTACTAACATTCGTAATTTTTGGAAAAAGGTCAAAGTTCAATCACGAATGACATCGAAAGTGTAAAACTGCAACTTTTTGAATTTATTGCGCCTAATTTACTAAGCTGTCGTATTCGGATTTTTCATTTGTTCCGATGTCGATGTCATTCGTGTTTTTTTCCCGTTTTTTACGGCAGTGATTAGCAAAACACTGCCGACTTTATCACAATGAATCTCGGCCGGATCTGTGTGATCCGTGCTGGGGTTCATTTTTTTTTTTTTTAAATAAACACTGTAAAACAGAGAAAAAAAATGCGTGGGGTCCCCCCTCCTAAGCATAACCAGCCTCGGGCTCTTTGAGCCGACCCTGGTTGCAGAAATATGGGGGGAAAAATGACAGGGGTTCCCCCATATTTAAGCAACCAGCATCGGGCTCTGCGCCTGGTCCTGGTTCCAAAAATACGGGGGACAAAAAGAGTAGGGGTCCCCCGTATTTCTAAAACCAGCATCGGGCTCCACTAGCTGGACAGATAATGCCACAGCCGGGGGTCACTTTTATATAGTGCCCTGCGGCTGTGGCATCAAAAATCCAACTAGTCACCCCTGGCCGGGGTACCCTGGGGGAGTGGGGACCCCTTCAATCAAGGGGTCCCCCCCCCAGCCACCCAAGGGCCAGGGGTGAAGCCCGAGGCTGTCCCCCCCATCCAATTGGCTGCGGATGGGGGGCTGATAGCCTTTTGTGAAAATGAAAAGATATTGTTTTTAGTAGCAGTACTACAAGGCCCAGCAAGCCTCCCCCGCATGCTGGTACTTGGAGAACCACAAGTACCAGCATGCGGCGGAAAAACGGGCCCGCTGGTACCTGTAGTACTACTACTAAAAAAATACCCCAAAAAAGACAATACACACACACCTTGAAAGTAAAGTTTTATTACATGCATCCACACAAACATACATACATACTTACCTTATGTTCACACGAGGGTCGGTCCTCTTCTCCAGTAGAATCCATGGGGTACCTGTTGAATAAATTCTACTCACCAGATCCAGGGTACCAGGCTCCTCGGATAATCCTTTTGTAATCCACGTACTTGATTAAAAAAAAAAAACGGAGACCCGAGCCACGCACTGAAAGGGGACCCATGTTTTCACATGGGTCCCCTTTCCCCGAATGCCAGAAACCCACTCTGACTGATGTCTAAGTGGGTTTCTTCAGCCAATCAGGGAGCGCCACGTTGTAGCACCCTCCTGATCGGCTGTGTGCTCCTGTACTGTCTGACAGGCGGCACACGGCAGTGTTACAATGTAGCGCCTATGCGCTCCATTGTAACCAATGGTGGGAACTTTGTAGTCAGCGGTTGACCGAAAGTGACCTCACCGCTGACCACAAATTATTAATAATTAATAATCTGTGAGGAGGGGGATGTACACAGTGAAAGGGGTGAGGAATCGGAGGAAGAGGAGGAGGTGGACATCTTGCCTCTGTAGAGCCAGTTTGTGCAAGGAGAGATTGATTGCTTCTATTTTTGGTGGGGGCCCAAACCAACCAGTCATTTCAGTCACAGTCGTGTGGCAGACCCTGTGGCTGAAATGATGGGTTTGTTAAAGTGTGCATGTCCTGTTTATACAACATAAGGGTGGGTGGGAGGGCCCAAGGACAATTCCATCTTGCACCTCTTTTTTCTTTCATTTTTCTTTGCATCATGTGCTGTTTGGGGACTATTTTGGAAGTGCCATCCTGTCTGACTCTGCAGTGCCACTCCTAGATGGGCCAGGTGTTTGTGTCGGCCACTTGTGTCGCTTAGATTAGTCACACAGCTACCTCATTGCGCCTCTTTTTTTCTTTGCATCATGTGCTGTTTGGGGACTATTTTTTTTCAAGTGCCATCCCGTCTGACACTGCAGTGCCACTCCTAGATGGGCCAGGTGTTTGTGTCGGCCACTTGGGTCGCTTAGCTTAGTCACACAGCTACCTCATTGCGCCTCTTTTTTTCTTTGCATCATGTACTGTTTGGGGACTATTTTTTTGAAGTGCCATCCTGTCTGACACTGCAGTGCCACTCCTAGATGGGCCAGGTGTTTGTGTCGGCCACTTGGGTAGCTTAGCTTAGTCATCCAGCGACCTCGGTGCAAATTTTAAGACTAAAAATAATATTGTGAGGTGTTCAGAATAGACTGAAAATTAGTGGAAATTATGGTTATTGAGGTTAATAATACTATGGGATCAAAATGACCCCCAAATTCTATGATTTAAGCTGTTTTTGAGGGTTTTTTTGTAAAAAAACACCCGAATCCAAAACACACCCGAATCCGACAAAAAATTTTCAGGGAGGTTTTGCTAAAACGCATCCGAATCCAAAACACGGCCGCGGAACCGAATCCAAAACCAAAAACACATAACCCGAAAAATTTCCGGTGCACATCACTAATTATTTATCCGGTGAGTGTCATCATTATGGAGTCTCTGACCATACAGTATTTGTGCATGCCTATGGTATGATCTATGGCCCTCATTCCGAGTTGATCGCTCGCAAGGCGATTTTAGCAGAGTTACACACGCTAAGCCGCCGCCTACTGGGAGTGAATCTTAGCTTCTTAAAATTGCGACCGATGTATTCGCAATATTGCGATTACTAACTACTTAGCAGTTTCAGAGTAGCTTCAGACTTACTCTGCCTGTGCGATCAGTTCAGTGCTTGTCGTTCCTGGTTTGACGTCACAAACACACCCAGCGTTCGCCCAGACACTCCCCCGTTAACCCGGCCACTCCTGCGTTTTTTCCGGAAACGGTAGCGTTTTTTCCCGCACGCCCATAAAACGGCCTGTTTCCGCCCAGTAACACCCATTTCCTGTCAATCACATTACGATCGCCGGAGCGAAGAAAAAGCCGTGAGTAAAAATACTATCTCCATTGTAAAATTACTTGGCGCAGTCGCAGTGCGAATATTGCGCATGCGTACTAAGCGGAATTTCACTGCGATGCGATGAAAAATACCGAGCGATCAACTCGGAATGAGGGCCTATATACAGATGTACTATGTTATACCGATGATCCGGATCCTGTCGCCCAGCATACCGGCGATCCCTATATACATGTTGTCTGTCTGCAGTGTGCACGTGGTTATATACGGACACTGCCTTTCTGTTGTGCTATATTACATCAGCATCTGCAGTGTTATCACAGGCTCTGCTATCCCCTCAGGAACATCTGTCAGACACAAAGCCATTTCCTTTTTCTAACTAAACAGTTGATTTGGAAAGAACAAGATGTTGGTAAGAGGAAATATACCGTTCAGCACAGGGGAAAACATAAAGCCTGAAACCTAGCTGTAGCTGTAAAATAAATGGCTGAGTGGGAAATAAATAGTTGGTGAAAAACATGAGACTCATAGGTGTAGGTGTGTGTGTGGTGGTGGTGGTGGTGGTGGTGGTGGTGGTGGTGGTGGGGGGGGGGGTATGAGATTTGTAAGTGACAATAAATTATAATGTTACTACATTTTTTTAAAATAAATTAACTGTGTGATACAAGGTGATTCCTGTGACAGTCTGAATAAAAAATAACTATTACTGAGTAAATTATTTCTCCTCTGTCATGTGATTGGGATATAATGAGTGAGCTGCATTTGGGTAGAAGAAAACCACTAGGAGTAGAACAAAAACAATGAAGGTAAAATGCTAAATTATCTCCCCAAATAAGGAATGGGGTGAACATCCTACAGAATTTTTTTTAAATTGTCACTAATCTCTACTGCTTAGTTAACCAGGTGCTAATTTTTTATGTAACTTTCCTGTTGCCTACTTAAGTATATCAATGTTAATGAAAGAATATGACCTGACCTCCTAATCACCAACTGTACAGAGCCAGGAACTAACACAGAAAGTGTGGATCAGCTTGTGCTGGAAGGAGGCCTGGTAGAGAAGGAGAAAAGGAAAGGAATCTGCAAGAGATCCGTCTCCTCAGCATTCCTGCCAGGCACAGAAGAGCGTAAGAACCAGGGAAAGGTGTGCTTAGATCTTTCTCAGCCTCCCTGCTTGGAGCAGCACAGTTGGAGAACAGGGGGGAGGGATCTGCAAAGATAAAGTACATCTTTCAGCTGCAGAACAGAGGAAAGCTTCTTCTAACGTCACCTGAAGAAGGTGTTAGTTTAGTGAATTTACGTCTGAATTTATCTCACAACTGGAAAATGGTAACTATGATCTGATCACATTTAGCGTCAGAGGCATGCAATCAGTCTTCAGATCTTGGGCCGGAAGTAATGGCTTGCGAGACAGCCAGAGCTCAGAGACTCCAGTCGAACATGTACGGTTTTTTAAAGCAGCAAACGTTTACAAGGCAAAACCAACCAGGTTTCTCATACGTCCTAGAGGATGCTGGGGACTCCAAAAGGACCATGGGGTATAGACGGATCCGCAGGAGCCTGGGCACACTATAAAGACTTAAACTGGGTGTGAACTGGCTCCTCCCTCTATGCCCCTCCTCCAGACCTCAGTTAGACTTTGTGCCCAGGAGTGATGGGTCACACACTAGGGGAGCTCTCCTGAGTTTCTCTAAAATACTTTATGTTAGGTTTGTTATTTTCAGGGAGACCTGCTGGCTACAGGCTCCCTGCAGCGTGGGAGTGAGGGGGGAGAAGCAGGACCTACTTCTTCTTAGTTCAAGGGCTCTGCTTCTCGGCTACTGGACACCATAACTCCAGAGGGTTCGATCACTTGGTGCGCCTAGCTTCTTGTTCCCGGAGCCACGCCGTCAACCCCCTCACAGAGGCCAGAAGACAGAAGCCGGGTGAGTATGAGAAGAACCGAAGACTTCAGTGACGGCAGAAGACTTCAGTAACGGAGGTACAGCGGTCGCGCTGCGCTCCATGCTCCCACACAACAGCACTCACAGGGTGCAGGGCGCTGGGGGGGGAGCGCCATGGGCGGCAGGTTACTGTTGTTTTCCTTAGACTGGCTTTGAAAGTGTGTTCGGTGCCTGGGCACCGTGTCTCATTCCTCCGCCAGCATGGTAGAGCGCGCTATGCGCCATTTACCCCCCGCCGCCGGCGTCCACGGGTGCAGGGCGCTGGGGGGGGGGAGCGCCCTGAGCAGCAAATTACAAAATTAAATTTTTGTGGGCAAAAGTGTTTTGTGTGGGCGCTGCCGGGGCTCCGTGTCCTCGTCCCCCGCCAGCGCGTGTTGGCGCACTGCGCGCCTTTTCTCCCCCGCCGCCAGCTTCCGTGGGTGCATGGCGCCAGGGGGGGGGCGCCCTGGGCAGCGTATATAATATGTTGAAGTAAGCTCCCAGCGCCGCGTGTGATACCGCCAATCATAACGGCGGTCGCGTGCCGCGCCGGTGCTCCCACACACCAACATTTTACTTGGGTGCAGGGCGCAGGGGGGGGCGCCCTGAACGGCAGTTTTTTGATAGTATATAGTGTATCTACACTATATACGGGTCCAGATAGTATATTTATGATAAGGGGCTGGAGCGCGCCGGGAAGGGGCGGAGCTTAGCCCTCACAGAGGAGTCAGCGCCATTTTCCTCAAGAGCACAGTGGTTTTAATGCTATAAGGGTGTCATATAGCATTATGTTGAGCATAGACGCATATTCCTTGTTGTAATACATAAATTCACTGTCTCCCTGTTTGTTTACCCACTATCGGTTAGTCGACATATGTCGGCAGGTGTGAGGGCTTTGTCACGAGCTGCTGTGGGGATAACTGTCGGCTTCGCTGGCGCTTGGCGATACTTGATTCGGAAAATTAAGTATTAGCAGATTAGTGTTTGTGTGCTTAAAACAGTAAACACGTTAGGGAAAACACAGTTGTTTGTGGATGCCCTGTCGGCATCAATGGTATTTCCTGGGTAAAAAAATTATCAGGCGGTTATTGCCTTGTACCTGTATATATATGTATATTTATAGGTATATGTGGGGAGAGCGTTATCAAAATTGTATTTGTATGCTTCCCTCAGACCCCTCGGGGTTCCAAGATTGTTATTATTTTTTTACCCGCTTATTATTCCTTGCTGTCGACATTTACTAAGTTTCTGTCGACCATAGCGTTCCTGGTAGATCCACATCGGGGGCGTGTCAGTACATGATCATACACATTCACAACACATTACTGTCACTAGGGACCTAACAGGTTGGGACAATCCACTTGCATATAGGTTATGTCTATATGTTTATATATGTAGATATAGGTTTATATATGCAGTGTTGGGATATATGTGTTTTATTGTGTATTACAGGATGTATATCAATGAATGCTGAAATAGTGGTATTCTTATCATGTGCTGGTCGCTCTGTTGATTAAGCTCTAGATTGGCCGTGACGAGTTGGTTTTCGACCCTCTCAAGGAGTCCGAATATTATTCTCCTCCTGACGCGGAGAGAACTTTATGACAGTCAACTCTTGGTCGACGCAGAGCCCGGTTGAGAAGGATCATACACAGGCAGCTAAGTGAAACTTTATTTCTATACTTTGACCTTATTTGCACTGTATGCACATGAGGGAGGGTTGTATTCGGGTAGGCATCCGATAGAATTACTCTATCCACAGTGGGTAAGCTTGCCGATGTTGATTCTACCTTATAACATTACAGCAGGCTACCACGTGGCGGCAGGAGGTGTGACCGTAAAAATGCTGAGAATGTCTCCGAGTGATACTGGAGGGAGGTATACACCTGTTGGGTGTGCCCTCTGTTCAGTCGATCTCGGCGGATACCACTGGTAAGTCTAACTTCGTTCACAACGGTTGGTGACTCATTCTTTTGTGGGATGCAGTCGTTTTATCTGTTTCGATACCGTTCTGGTTTCCTTTTCTGTGCAGACAGGGGAAGGTGAAAAGGTAAGTGTTCTGCAGCCTTGTTAGGTTCGCAGAAGTGGATGTCGTTTCTGTTTCCACTTCATCCACCACTTGTCGCTGAGTCTATCTGGCTAGTCCCCACTCCGGTGACCACTTGTCTACTAATTTTCAGTTAGTCCAGGATTAGACTAGGACCTGTGACTTATTTATAGAATCCAAAGGGGGACATTCTGAGTTACGGTTGTTTCCCCTTACTGTTTTTTCTAATAGATCTTGCCGTTCCCCTCTGGAAAGGGAAGGTAGTACGCGACGCCATACAGAGGTGCGTCAGGTTCAGGACATTGTCTGGTTGTCCCTGTATAAAGGTGCAAATCGTTGTTTCTCTCTGACTGTTCTTCGACATAGGGATTGGCTGTTGTTCCCAACGACGCAGAGGTCGAAAGTGGGTTTCAGAGTAGATACTGACCGGTTAAGGTTCGGTGTGTTTCCTGTGGAAAGGGGTCTGAGGATCCAGAGTTGGATCGGCTTTGCTGTGACACCTCATCAATATGTTCCGTTAGTAAAACAGATGGGTGCGGCCTAAGAGGCCTTTTTCGGTGATCAGGTCTAATACCAGAGTGGTTTTCAAGGGACCAGTTGGAAATGGGGTCCGGGTCTCACCTGCGTATGCACCGGAATATAATCCTAACGGCCAGGACATCGCTCCTGTGGTGTCTACTCGGTTCTCTCCTTCTAGAGGAATGGAGGTTCGGGATCCAGGTTTAGATTCTGGTGTCCGTGCATACAGATCTCTGAAGCTGGGGAGCAGTCCTTTGCAAGGGACGTATTTCCAGAGGATAAGGTCAAGTTGGGAAACTTGTCTGCTATAAGCTTTCTTGAATTAAGAGCTATTTTCGACGAACGTGTTCTTTGTGTTCTGCCCGTGTTAGTTCTGCCAGACGACTTGCCAGCAGTGGCGTAAGTAAGCCGCTAGGGCGGAACAAGGAGCAAAGTGGCAATGGCGGAAGATGCACAGTTTGCAGTTCAGTGGGAAGTCTGGTAAACACTATATTAGCAGTCTTCGTTCTGGAGGTAAATGATGGAGAAATAGATTTCCTCTGCTGACGCGATATCCAGCCGGGAAAAATTCAGTCATCATCGAGATGCTTTTCCAGACGTGACAAGTCTTTGAGGAGTGTCGTAATTGGACAGGTTGGCGTCTCGCCTCAACTAGAGGCCTCAGGGAGATTGTTCCAGGTCAAGGGACACTCAAGATATAGCAGTGGACATCCTCGTGACACCATGGGTGTTTTTAGTCGGTCTATGTGGCCTCTCCATTTACACTTTTCTGGCGGTGGTAAGCGTAAGATGATCAAAGGTTCTGGTGATCCTCTTGAATCCGGTCTAGCCGGCGAGGGTTGGCTATCCAGTTTTTCATGGTTTACTCATAGAAGTTTACTACCCTCTTCCTCTAAGTGAGGTAATGTTACAACAAGATCAGGGCGTGTATCATGACTTACCGCGGCTGCATCTGACGGCGGAGCGGTAGATTGCCATATCCTAAGCTGAATGGGTGTTCCCAGTGAAATCGTTTCCTCAATTCTGCAGGCTGGGAAAGGACTAACGGCAAAGGGTTCCACCGTAGTTGGAGTACTTATGTGTCTCGGTGTGTATCCAGGAAGGCTCCTATGGAAGATTTTCAGCTAGGTCGTGCCTATCCATACTTTACAAGCTGGTGTGGATGGAAGCCTAATAAGTTTCTTTACAAAATTTTTCTCTTGGAAAGTGGTGCTATTGGCTTTGACGTCCGCAAGGCGGGTGTCGGACGTGGTGGTTTTGAATTGAGTACTAGGTTGGTGGTTCTACCAAGAGTGGTTTCTGGGTTTCGCAGAAATCGGCCTAGTTTGATACCGGTGGTTACTTAGGCATTAGCTGTTTCAAATTCCCTCGATCTAGCCAGGGTTTTGAGTATGTAGGTCGCCAATTTGTGCTCAGTTTGGAGAAACAGAGGCTATGTTTGTCTGGTATGTTCCCAGCATGGTTTGGGAGACTGCGTTATGCAGTCTGTTACACGCTGAATCTGTGATACGGTTTGGCATGTTCGTTCTACGGCTGGATTGACGTCACCGAAGTCGGTGGAGATCCATTCTTTTGGGAAGATGGGCTTTTCTTGGGCGGATGCCCGAGGAGTCTCGGCGGCTCAACTTTGCCGAGCGGATTCTTGGTCAGGATCAAACGCTTGGCTATGCTCCACAAGTTTGATACCCTGATTTTTGGGGACCTTTTGTTTGCTCAGTCGGTGCTGCAGAGTCGTCCGCACTCTCCCGCCCATTTTGGAGCTTTGGTATAAACCCCATGGTCCTTTTGGAGTCCCCAGTATCCTCTAGGACGTATGAGAAAATAGGATTTTGGTACCTACCGGTAAATCCTTTTCTCTTAGTCCGTAGAGGATGCTGTGCGCCCGTCCCTGTGCGTACTGTGTCTGCAGTATTACTTTGGTTACAGCCTGGTGGTGTGTCTTCTCTGTCAGGCGGTTGCTACCGTTGTTCATGCCATGGCATGCGGGGTCTTATTTTTGCTTATGTGGACACACGGTTTGTGTTGCATATTCTCTCAGCATGTGGCTGTGTTTCGTTCATACCGTTGGCTGGTATTCTACTGAATGCCACGTTCTACGGTGTGTTTGAGGTGTGATCTGGTAGGACACTCACCGTGTTTATAACAATAAATTCTTTCCTCGAAATGTCCATCTCTCCTGGGCACAGTTTTCTAACTGAGGTCTGGAGGAGGGGCATAAAGGGAGGAGGTAGTTCACACCCAGTTTAAGTCTTTATAGTGTGCCCAGGCTCCTCCGGATCCGTCTATACCCCATGGTCCTTTTGGAGTCCCCAGCATCCTCTACGGACTAAGAGAAAAGGATTTACCGGTAGGTACCAAAATCCTATTTTTGCCTAGTAAACGTTTGCTGCTTTAAAAAAAAACGTACTAGTTCGACCGGAGTCTCGGACCTCCGGCCGTCTCACAAGCCATTACATTCGGCCCCTGATGTCAGTTTTAGGGCACTGAGGAGATTTTGACGGTTTCCTCGAAAAGGATTGTGATAAATTTAAGTGATACTAAAATAATGTGAAAATAGTGTGAAAACATCAATTTTCACATTATGTTAGTAAAAAAATATTAATGATAAATATGGTCCATAGATCATAACTTTTGAAATATGCAAATTCACAAATACAGTGCAAAATGAAGCAGTGGAAAGTCAGAGTTTGTATTGCTGGAACATCGCACCTCCAGAATTATCCTGTTCCACTACATTCATTTGCATAAAATTCTGCCACAACCCTCGTTGATCTATAATGCTCTGTGAATTTCAAGGTCTTGTTTTATACACCACAGATCCAGGTTATTCTTATTATATAAGTTCTAAAAAGAAGGGCTACTGAATATTTTTTTTAACAAAATTATCTATATTACTAATCCATTTAATTGCAATAAAATGTCAGGCAATCATTATCTAGCCGTATGATAATAACAATTTATTGACTATGATCCATATATAATGCCTTTAAAATAAAAATTGCTATCAATAAAGAGTCACCTCTCAACATTAGTGAAGTGCAATTGGGACACAGGTAGTGTGGCTGCAGCACCCTTAGGGCGTGACCACATCCTGGTGGGTGTGGTTATGTCCAAAGTGGTCCTGTCAAAGCTTATCCCAGTGGTTTCCAAACTTTTTTGAATCACGGCGCCCTAGAATATCAGAATTTTTTTCACGGCACCCCTAGGCCAAAAATTTCTAATTTAGAAATTTAGAAAGAAATATTACATTAAGTAGATTGCGTTCATAAGTCATCCCTATGGTCAGTTGTGTGGTGAGGGACAAGATTTGCTTCTGTTTGGCCACATATTTTATGACTGGCAGCCACCAGCACTGGTTTTGTCTATTATATTGACCATGAATAATTTGAATTGGTCCTGAACCACCAACCCAGGGCACCCCTGCAAGTGTCCTGAGGCACCCCAGGGAGCCACGGCACACAGTTTGGGAACCTCTGGCTTATCCCCTCAGAAGCGCTAGGTCCCCCTCCCCTATTGCAAAAAGAAAATTTTATTGTCACAAGCAGAGGAAGAAAAGGAATGCTGATCACATAGGGGTATATGCAATTGCGGTCGAATTCCCGAAATTGTCGAATTTCGGGTCATTTTCGCCCAAAAAAAAAAATCGTCAATGCAATTCAGTGCTTTCCGTCAAAAAAACGGACTTTCAAAATTCGACTTTTTGAAATTCGACTTTTTGCAAATTCGACTTTTCTGCAATGATACAAGTGCTGCAATTCGACAAAAGCATATTCAATTCAAGTTTGGAAATTCGACAGCAGTGCTTTTAGACAGCAAATTCGTCATTTTCAATCCGCCACACTTTGGAGGGTGAAACCAATAAAAAAAATTTAAAACATGTTTTTTTTGTGTTTTTTTTTTCGTGGGAATATCAGATCTATTTATATTAGAAGGGATTAGGTACTTGGTTTGTCTTTTTTGGAGGCACAAGTATTATTTGTATATTTTTAAAAATAATATATATATATATATTTTTTTTTTTATAGATGGAATGGTGAAATCCCTGAAAAAAATGGCGTGGGGTCCCCCCTCCAAAGCATAATCAGCCTCGGGCTCTTCGAGCTGGTCCTGGTTCTAAAAATGCGAGGGAAAAATTGACAGGGGATCCCCCGTATTTTTAAAACCAGCACCGGGCTCTGCGCCTGGTGCTGGTGCAAAAAATACGGGGGACAAAACGAGTAGGGGTCCCCCGTATTTTTTACACCAGCATCGGGCTCCACTAGCTGGACAGATAATGCCACAGCCGGGGGTCACTTTTATACAGTGCCCTGCGGCCGTGGCATTAAATATCCAACTAGTCACCCCTGGCCGGGGTACCCTGGGGGAGTGGGGACCCCTTCAATCAAGGGGTCCCCCCCACCCAGCCACCCAAGGGCCAGGGGTGAAGCCCGAGGCTGTCCCCCCATCCAAGGGCTGCGGATGGGAGGCTGATAGCCTTGGTAAAATGTCAAGAATATTGTTTTTTCCAGAAGAACTACAAGTCCCAGCAAGCCTCCCCCGCAAGCTGGTACTTGGAGAACCACAAGTACCAGCATGCGGGAGAAAAACGGGCCCGCTGGTACCTGTAGTTCTACTGGGAAAAAAATACCCAAATAAAAACAGGACACAGACACCGTGACAGTAAAACTTTATTACACACTGCCGACACACACATACTTACCTATGTTCACACGCCGACATCGGTCCTCTTCTCCAAGTAGAATCCACGGATACCTGAAAAGAAAAGATCAATATACTCACCTCAGCCATAATCCAGAGATAAATCCACGTACTTGTTAAAAAAAAAAAAAACCGGACACCCGACCAACGGACTGAAAGGGGTCCCATGCTTACACATGGGACCCCTATCCCCGAATGCAGAGAGACCTCTCAGAGTGACAGCTGTCACAGAAAGGTCTCTAAAGCCAATCAGGAAGCGCAACTTCGTTGCGCTCACCTGATTGGCTGTGCGCTGTCTGAACTCAGACAGCGCATCGCACAGCTCCGTCCATTACTTTCAATGGTGGGAAGTTAGCGGCTAGCAGTGAGGTCACCCGCCGGTCAGCGGCTGACCGCGGGTAACCCCCGCAGACGGCAAAGTTCTCACCATTGAAAGTAATGGAGAGGCTTTGCGATGCGCTGTCTGACAGCTCAGACAGCGCACAGCCAATCAGGTGAGCGCCACGGAACTAGCGCTTCCTGATTGGCTGAAGGGACCTCAGTGACAGGAGTCACGTGGTGTCCCGGCATTCGGGGAAAGGGGTCTGATGTGTAAGCATGGGACCCCTTTCAGTCCGGCATGGCACGGGTGTTCGTTTTTTTTTGTTAACAAGTACGTGGATTATCTCCCGGACACTGGATTGAGGTGAGTATAATTTTTTTCACAGGTACCCCGGATCGTCGGAGACTGTGGCAGTCGGCGTGTCAACATAGGTAAGTATGTGTGTGTCGGCAGTGTGTAATAAAGTTTTACTCTCAAGGTGTGTGTGTCCTGTTTTTATTTGGGTATTTTTTTCCCAGTAGTACTACAGGTACCAGCGGGCCCGTTTTTCTCCCGCATGCTGGTACTTGTGGTTCTCCAAGTACCAGCTTGCGGGGGAGGCTTGCTGGGACTTGTAGTACTACTGGAAAAAACAATATTCTTGTCATTTTACTCAAGGCTATCAGCCTCCCATCCGCAGCCATTGGATGGGGGGGACAGCCTCGGGCTTCACCCCTGGCCCTTGGGTGGCTGGGGGGGGGGACCCCTTGATTGAAGGGGTCCCCACTCCCCCAGGGTACCCCAGCCAGGGGTGACTAGTTGGATATTTAATGCCACGGCCGCAGGGCGCTGTATAAAAGTGACCCCCGGCTGTGGCATTATCTGTCCAGCTAGTGGAGCCCGATGCTGGTGTATAAAATACGGGGGACCCCTACTCTTTTTGTCCCCCGTATTTTTTGCACCAGCATCAGGTGCAGAGCCCGGTGCTGGTTTTAAAAATACGGGGGATCCCCTGTCAATTTTTACCCCGCATTTTTAGAACCAGGACCAGCTCGAAGAGCCCGAGGCTGGTTATGCTTTGGAGGGGGGACCCCACGCCATTTTTTTCCGGGTTTTTCCCATTTTTCCCCGTTTTTTTAATTTGCGGCAAAATCCGGCAAATCGGCCGTTTTTCGCCCGCGGGACTGTCGAATCCGTTTTTCATTGAATATGGTGAATTCCGGCAGCCACCTGCCGGAATTCACCTGTCGAATTGTGTCGAATTAAAAAACGGCGATAATTTGCCGCGATTCGCCGTGAATTGCATATACCCCATAATGTTTAATCAGTACTGTTCTGCAGAAATCAGGACATTTGGGAGGTATTTATTTTTACTGTACTAATAGTAATTTTATAAAGTTAAAAAAGAAAAAAGAAAGTTATTTCCTTTAATCTTCACATAATTATAAATATTGCTTTGGTCATTTAGGTCAGGAAAGAACTAAATAATTGTGAGTGTTTTAAAGGGTTAACTTAGCATGACATCACAAAACTGAATTGCATTGTTACAATGTTGTCACAAAACACAATGCTGCTGATTTTGAACTGCACGCATCAGGGGCGTAACTAGAAATTTTTCTCCCCCAAGCCAAAAAATTCTCTGGCGCGCCCGCCCCCCCCCCCCCCCCCCCATCCCCATAATTGGCACTAGTAAAGGGATGCACTTTGTAAAGGGGTGTGGCTTTGTTGAATGGGTGTGGCTTTGCAAAGAGGGGCGTGGCATTGCGGGAAAAGACTACCTTATACCCCAGTTTTGCACCCTGCACGCCCAGATGTTGGCCACCACAGGAAAGAAAAATAATCCTGATTCATGCCCCTTACATTGTTTGTCATTTTTCCTCCTTATAGTAATGCCCAGTATACATTATGCCACATACTGCAATGGCCCTTAGACATTATGCCACACACAATAATGCACATGACACAATATGCACACACCGTAATGCCTGTGACACATTATGACAGGAATTGCAATATCCGTTATACATTATGCTACACACTGCAATGCCCCTGATACATTATAGCACATACAATTCCTGTGACACATTATGACACACACCGTAATGACCCTGAGACATTATACCACATACCACAATGCCCGTGATATAGTATACCACACACCGTAATGCCTGACACATTATGACACACACCGCAATGCCCATTACACATTAAGTCCTACAGTAAGGCTTCTAATTACTTTTAAATTACCTGCTCGTTGCTAGGGGTTTCATGCTCTTGGTTCCATGCACGGTGCCAGGGGTTTTCATGCTCAGGGTGTCATGCTCATTGCCAGGGGTTTCATGCACTGGGTGTCATGCTCGTTGCCAGGGGTTTCATGCACTGGGTGTCTTGCTCGTTGCCAGGGGTTTCAAGCACTGGGTGTCTTGCTCGTTGCCAGGGGTTTCATGCACTGGGTGTCTTGCTCGTTGCCAGGGGTTTCATGCACTGGGTGTCATGCTCGTTGCTAGGGGGCAATGCTTGTTGCTAGGGCTGTGTTCCCAGTGCCACATATGCCCCTAGTGCCAGATATTCCCCCACAGTGCCAGGTACAGACATGTCCCCAATGCCAAATATGCCCCTCCCCCTCAAGTGCCAGGTACACATATACCCCCGGGTGTCACATATGCCCCATCAGTGCCACATATGCCCCGCCCAAGTGCCAAATATGCTCCCCCTCCCCCAGTGCCAGGTACAGCTCCCCCCCCAGCTCCCCTGCTGCTGTAAGGAGGGACACGGAGGGCACAGCGCGCGCCTCTCCTGTGTCCCTCCTGCGTCTCCGGCGTGTGTGTTAAATGAAGTGCTGGTTCGTGAGCCAATCAGAGCTCACGAACAGGCACTTCATTCAATAGACCCGCCGGAGACGCTGGAGGGACACAGGAGAGGCGCGCGCTGTGCCCTCCGTGTCCCTCCTTCACAGCAACGGCTAGGGCCGCGGGCGCCAGCGGAGGGTTGGAGGGAAGGAGGGAGACAGCAGATTGACATGCGGACGGCTCGTCCGCATGTAAATCTGTGCCAAATCAGTGGCGGCGCCCCCTGCAGCGCTGCGCCTCCAAGCCACCGCGAGGGCTGCGGGGGCAGTAGTTACGCCACTGGCACGCATCTATGTGACCACACTGCCCCCATCCACTTGCTTGCAGAAGAAGCCTTCATCATTATCACCTGGGGTCCAGAGTCATTGATTCCTGCTAGGGATATCCTGGTTCAGCACTAATCAAAACGCCTGGACAGATTCAGTCTTGTCCCATGGCTTCTGGTCTAGGGAGGTGCAGGGATTGGGATCTCGGGGTATGTGTGAAAAAGGAGATCAGGTTACTAGTAACAATAATAAAATGAACATTTCTCTTTATTATAGTTCTACATGCTTTGGCGACAAAAACTTACATATATAAAATAAGTTAAACAAAACCTCTCTGTTTCTGATAATGAAATCTACTCGTTTTGTTCTTGCCCCGTCCTCAATAAAAATATGTTTTGAAAAAAAAAAACACCTCTCTACATTGAAACAAATGACCTGGGGCACTGTGCCTTAGCCTCACTGCCTGGGCACGACCTACCAATTCTCCTGCTGGAATATAAAGAGCTTAGGAGGAAAATACTGCCTAGCCCTTAGCTACATAGTCTTTTATTTTAGCTGTACAAGCAGATCAGACCTGCAAAATATTAACACCTCTGAAAAAATAGCTATGTTGGCACTTTCCTTCATTTCCCACTGAAGACTGGGCTACAAGGCTATTTCTGTGTACCATTAAAGATATCAAGACAAGATTATTAAAAGAAATCTCTGGCAGCTCCACAGGAAACAGTTTGAGGGCTGCAAATGTCTGCTTTAATATCTGTGCCGCAACTAAAGTAATGATTTAGAATAGAGAGTATCCCCTAGAGGGGGACGTGTGAACCATGAAATTGCAATTAACACTATTGTTACATTTTGTTTTCAACATTAAATCTCCTTTGGGGCTGAAGCTACTTATTTCCCCTCTTGCTAAAAATTTTCCTTGTTGGACCATTGGAAGTATTAAATCAGCACTTTGGATCATAAGTGCAGCATATGGGGATAGTTATCTTGGGTTACTGAGTAAAATATTACTATTTATCCACTTGTATTTCCCAATAGAAATCTTTTTTTCTCTTAATTGAGTAATCTATTGTCTTGGTCTGACGTTAAACAGCTTTAAGAACAAACATTTCACTTTGATCAGCTTTTTTTGTATTTATACCTAATATTCAGTTCCAGCTTTTATTTTCTTATTTATGTTACCAGATAACATTTTGCTGTTATTATAGTGCTAGCCGTTTTAAGTAACTCTATCATTTTATGCTACAAGGTAGGCCAGAATATAAAACTTAAAGAACAAAAAAAAAATTCTATCATTGTTCATTATTCATTGTTATCTATTATTTTTCCATAACTCCTAAATATCAAAGCTGTTCTTGTCCAGGATCAGCCATCAAAGATGCCAACAGGGAGTACTGTATATACAGTGATTCGAAAGTCACAGTACACCCTTTTGTTACAATAACTGTACAGGAAATGGGAAAACTGAATACTGCAGTAAGGTATGGGTGAGGTGGGCTATCGTTTAGGTTATGTACCGAACATGGGTGCCAACTTGAAATTAGCCATCTTGAATCTATGTCAGTTTTTTCAAATGGAAAGGGGGTTGTGTAAAATATCAAACAACATTAGAATTGCTAAAAAGTTTATTGCTGCAAACAGATTTGAAATAGCAGTTATGGTTCAAAAGTTACAACACTAGACAGACAGACAGACAGACAGACAGACAGATAGATAGATAGATAGATAGATAGATAGAATTGTCATTCTTTTAAATCACACATTTCTTAGCAGTCATACCGTGGATTAGAACCCATGACCTGTTACAATGAAGGAAGACACCTTACTTGTACTGCTTTTACACCAAATACTGCGGGTCGCAGCCGGGAGCCTGACATGGGTGCTACCCGGCTGCGACCCACTTCAGCCCCCTTTCATACTGCCGTCTCCAACCTGGCATATTGCCAGGTTGGTGACGTTGCCGGTGACGCAGTGGGGGTGGCGCTTGGAGATCACATGATCTCCAAGCGCCGCCTGTCCATTAACTGTGAATGGGAAGCCGGGTCGATGCGACCCGGCTCCCGTTTGCACAGCACAGTTTGCCGGGTTGAATCCGTGTTCAACCCTGCAAACTACCCGAGTTGGAATACCGGGTCTTTCGACCTGGATTATGCCAACTTGACCCTTTTACACCAACCAGCAACATGGGTTATGCAGGTTCATGTTCAACAACCCATGTTATATGCTGGCAGTGTAAAAGGGGAATAATAGAGCTATTTGCTCCTGCATAGCAAGCCTGCAGAGAAGCTACTTAGAATTGTCAGTTCAAAACCATTGCAACTAGGCAGATCTATGTAGTGTGTAGATCTACTCAGTCACTCACAATGCTGATTATTTCTCTGACACATTTTGTGTCACCCACTACCTATTACACTGGAAACAGGCACCTTACTGATGGAGCTATTTACTCCTGTATAGGAAGCATTAGAATTTTAACTATATAAAGTTACTTGTAATTGTCAAAGAAGTAACTTCATATAGTTAGAATTATCATGCTTCCTATACAGGAGCAAATAGCTTCATCAGTAAGGTGTCTGCTTCCAGTGTAATAGGCCATGGGTACTAATCCTGGGTATGACACTTGTAAAACATGTATCAATAATAAAGTGGCTGTGACTTGTAAGGCGCGGGGAGGAAAAGATAGCAGCGGCTATTAATTACCTTAATTGAATGGTGTCGCTGAAGTTACGGAACGGGAGAAGAGGTGCCCCTCTACAGAGCAGAAGCCCGGCGGCAGCCGACTCCGTTGCCTCCCACAGTTACGCCTCTGTATATTGCGACCAATATGGTGTAAAAGGTTTGCTTCACCAAGAACGATTCTTCACTTAAATTGCTTTCTCAGATAATTTTATTATTCCTCACAAATTTTGTCACATCACATTTATTAAGCAAACACGGCTTTCCTAATCACTAGCTAAGCTCAAACCGACCCTCTCTGTCATCCAGCCACTATCTGGCATCGGAAACACCGCCCACTGATTCCCACAAACCTTTATACCTTCACCCAATAAATTAGTCACACCCACGTAGTGCAACTGTATTTGTATGTAATACCTTTGCTGTATCAAGGAGCAGGATACTAAACTCTACTTGACCCTTGTCCTAGAGAGCGAGTGCTATTCTGAGCATCATAACATGGCAAAGTACCCGCTTTGTCACAATGCTTTATAAGTTATGAAAAAATAAGTGTTGCTCGTCTTAAATGCATTCTTATTGCCCTGTTATCATCTGATTCTGAATTTTTAACTAGATTTCAGAGATTATTTATAAATGTAACCACTAATCACTGATCTCCTTGTACCTGTATTTTAATTGGAAATGTGAACACTGAACATATAAGTGATCTATGTAAAAGAAACAAACATACAATTAATAAAATATAATCTAATACTGTTTTTGACTCATTAAAGAAAATACATTCAACAGGAATCCAGATTACTTTAGGACACAGGTTCTCAATCTCGGTCCTCAGGACCCCACACAGTGCATGTTTTGCAGGTCTCCTCACAGAATCTCAAGTGAAATAATTAGCTCCACCTGTGAACCTTTTAAAATGTGTCAGTGAGTAATTAATACACCTGTGCACCTGCTGGGTTACCTGCAAAACATGCACTGTGTGGGGTCCTGAGGACCGAGTTTGAGAACCACTGCTTTAGGATCTCATTGTTTTTGGGCATAATCTCAGGATCCCTTTGGTCATAATCTCAGCATCCCTTTGTCCATTACTCCATGAGTTTCAGCTGTTTATCTACAACTTTCATTAGGTGAATTATTTATTATCCCATGTGCATGTCGTTCTTTTAAAGGCCAATTGGAGTTGCCAGGCAAACTTCAGTTTTTAAAAGGCTGTTCCCCTGAATTGAATGACTTTATTATTTCTCACATTGGGGGTCATTCCGAGTTGTTCGCTCGGTAAAAATCTTCGCATCGCAGCGATTTTCCGCATAATGCGCATGCGCAATGTCCGCACTGCGACTGCGCCAAGTAAATTTGCTATGCACTTAGTAATTTTACTCACGGCTTTTTCATCGCTCTGGCGATCGTAATGTGATTGACAGGAAATGGGTGTTACTGGGCGGAAACAGGCCGTTTTATGGGCGTGTGGGAAAAAACGCTACCGTTTCCGGAAAAAACGCAGGAGTGGCCGGAGAAACGGAGGAGTGTCTGGGCGAACGCTGGGTGTGTTTGTGACGTCAAACCAGGGACGACAAGCACTGAACTGATCGCAGATGCCGAGTAAGTCTGAAGCTACTCAGAAACTGCTATGAGGTGTGTAATCGCAATATTGCGATTACTTCGTTCGCAATTTTAATATGCTAAGATTCACTCCCAGTAGGCGGCGGCTTAGCGTGAGCAACTCTGCTAAAATCGCCTTGCGAGCGAACAACTCGGAATGACCCCCATTGTCCATTGTTTCAGCAAAGACCTGTTTATACACTTTGCAAACTGAACAGAAACTCATATCCTACCCAGCTGGGGTCTAACAATGAGTGAAAGAGTCAGACTGCAGGTGGGAAATCTAAAGTCCTGCTATAATATGAAAACCAAGCAAGTACAGCATTGACTGAAATGGTTACTATGTATGCACATTTCATTTTCAGGTATATTGGTCTCCCAAACAAGTTTAGCTTTATACGTTCCCTGATGTGTAAGATAATCAAGCAATTTGTTGGCTGTGACAAATTGCTAATGATTGCTAACATCAACAGTCTGTCTTATTGTAGTCCGCTAAGATATTTTTGTACAGCTAGTGATCAACAAGTGGTAAAAGGTAGCTATGGATTAATGCCACTCACTATTCACAGTGAAGAGTATAATTAATGACTTAATAATATACGATATATTAATATATGTATAACTCCAATAAGTTAAATCTATATAAACCGTGAACTCTGATGTCATTGCTCACAATTGCTACAGTAAATTCTGATGTTATTACTTCAGTAAAGCTTGTGTATTATTAGGAATAATACATACACTATTGTAATTTATCATAATACTACTTACTAGCCCATCAAAATGACAGAACAACATAACAATAATTATGTAAGCAACAGCGGCTGTGTGCGCCTGAACGGTGCAACACTTGAATTCTCCCCCATAGAGGTGCGGATCAGCATTACAGGTCTTTTCATGAAGTAGCGAAAAGAGTACAGAAGTGAGCTTGTGGAGAAGTTGCCCATGGCAACCAGTCAGTTGCTATGTACAATTTTATAGAATTGACTTGATAAATGCTACTTCGACGCTGATTGGTTGCTATGGGCGGGTGTGATACAGAAGATAGACATTAAAAAGATAGAGAGTCATTAGGTCGACAGTAAAAAATATCAACAGTCACAGGGTCAAAATGTCGACAGGGTCAAAAAGTCAACACACAAAAAAATGTTGGGTGTTGTTTTGTGTTTATAAAGATTTTTTTAGCCCAATTTGTTAAATTGAGTTAGTTTGAAATCGAGGATTGACAAAGTGAATACAAGATTTCTCAGAGGAATTCAGGGGATCACTGGCAAAGAGAAACCCACTTTTCCTACAAAGGGGGAGATTTATCAAAGCTTGGAGAGAGATAACGTGACAAGAGATAAAAAATAAAAAAACTTGATTCTGCAATTTTCCAAACACAGGCTATCAAATGTCAGTTAGAAGCTGATTGGTTACTACGTTATCTCTCTCCACTTTATCTCTCTCCAAGTTTTGATAACTCTGCCCTAAAGTGATTTGCTGAAGTAGCTATTTTATCCTCAATATGCTGGAGGAACAATATGGAGGGAGCAACACTTCTTATTTCCTTGCAACGTTGATGGGTGGAATGTTGAACAGTTCGTTAAAATCCCGGTCACTTGATGTTTAAAAAATTGTTTCATTGTTGAATAATACACTTTATTTGGTTGGCTTTATATTGTTTAAAGTCACCTTTAAGAAAATAAATAAGATTATTTGGAAAAGGAGTTTTTTTTTTTTTATTATGGTAATTTTTAAACTTGAAAAAGTAAATTGGACAATTTACCCCCAGGAGACACAAATTACCCATTGACTTGGAGACAACTTTTTTTTAGAAGTCATGTTTTCACAGTCCTTTCTCATAGATGCATTCTTATCATTTCAGTCTTATTTCAGTTAACAGGTGGGCCTGAGTCTGAGCTGCACGCAATCCACACACTGTGGGGCCTGATTCTGAGCCGCATACAATCCACACACTACTCCGGCCTGAGTCTGAGCCACACACAATCCACAAACTACTGGGCCTTATCCTGAGCCACAGGTCCGGTGCTAGGGTGTTTGCACCCCCCTGCAAAGTATAAATTTGCACCCTCTCATACTTTACAAAGAGACATCCCAAAAAAAGGATGTGGTCTTACAAGGAAGGGGAATGCCCACACAATAGTACCACCATGCCCACACAGTAGCACAATCTTATTCACATTACACTGCACATAGTAGTGCCACTTATAAACATAATACCGCACGAACTAGTGCAGCTTATACACATAATGCCCACAGTAGTAGTTTCACTTATACACATAATGTCTCTAGTAGTAGTGCAGCTTGTACATATAATGCCCACAGTAGTAAAGTAGTATACAGTAGTATAGTAGTATACACATAATGCTCATAATAGTAGTGTCGCTTATACACATTTGTTGCATTATCCTTTATCTTAAATCACACATTTATTAGCAGTCAAACCCACAACATTCAGTCACATCCGCCTATATTTAAAGCACAAATTTCAAAATACTGTCATACCCGGTAATCAAATTTATGACATTCCATATTAGAGTCAGGCACCTTACTCATGGAGCTATTTGTTCCTGTATGGGAAGTATGAGAGCAATTTTAAATGTGTGTTCTAAATAAAGGAGTGCTAGACTGAAGGTACTTAGGAACATAAGAGGAAGATGGAGGCGGACAGGTGATGCCAGGGATTAAAGAAGAGGAGATTGATTAAAACAGAAAATTAACAGGTGGTGCAGAACAGCTCCCCCTGCACAAGGGAAGGAGTTTGTACACAATTTACATAACATTGGAAACAGCCAATACAATTCTTTCTTGTCAGAACCATGCCTAAGAAGTCTGCCAGTTTTCTGGTAGGTTTGCCAAATGCCTATAAGTTTTGAAACTTTGCAGGCGAACATAAAACCACTGCTTAGTAAATTTCCCCCAGAATCACTTGTACATTCTGCGCCAAGGCACAAGGTATTAATCTTCGCCTCTGCCTGATCCAGAAACTGAGTACAAAAGATTATAGGTCTGGGACACATGACTCGGGAGAATAAGAGAAAGTGAAGTCAGGTTAACTTTTAATTAACTCCTGCTACTGATAGCAATATTTTTTTTGTGAACTAAATGAAAATGTCGGCTTCTATAACATGGCTAAGCTTTCCCTTTAGAACATTTTGGTAATAAATGAAATATGACATAGTATAATGGTACAGATGATACTACAGAATAATTTCTGTAATGTAACATAGATACAGACAGTATTTTAGATTGCAAACGTAAAACGAGCTGCTGTCGAGTGAGTATTTAACCAGCTGGCGTTTGTGGAAATCATTCTGGACGTGCCCAGAAAACTGTCCACACACATACTGTATGCACACAGCATGATTGTTGATTTGCATGGGGATGTGATTCTACTTTTTGTTCATAGCTGCTCTTGGATGGGCAGAACTGGGGCATCTAGTGTAGGGTGAGTTATGTTCACTGAGTGTTTGTGCAGTTACAAAATGATGCATTTCAGTGCCTGATGCAGGTAGTGCATGAGAATGTCCACAATGCAAGCAAACTACTTGTGATTGGCCGTTTAGAAATGCTCTATGGATGCTGGTTGGTTTCTTCATTGATAGGGCACAGATTATGTTTTTTTTTGGGTGTTCAAGCAAGAATTTTTTGTTTTACAATAAATGATTTACAATATGGTTGTAAGCGAGGCATAACTGCAACTAATGTTTGTCTGATACAATCCAGGCGCATATGCTAACGCTGCCAATGCACACATCTCAATATAGGTGCTACTTTGCATATTGGAGCTTTTTTAATTAATGCAATTGGCATCTGTAATTGTTTTGTGTGCATAGGCGTGCGCAGCACATTTTATTAGGGGGTGCACCGTCGGAGTGGTGTGTCTAGCGCCGCCTTTTGGGTATGTCTAGCACCATCTGTTGTACAATATATATATATCCACCCTTGTACCAATCCTAATAAAGCAGGTACACTGTCAGATGTTGTGGTGTGCACCAAACAAACACCCCTGATGGCACTCACTGCAATTACACTGCTCCTCCTCAGTCTGGTCTGGCTCCCCCTCTCTTTCCCTTGCAAGCTGCAGCAGCTTACTTACAAGTCAGCCACTCACTGACACTGACAGTCACAGACTAGTACTGCCGCTGCTGGAAAAACAAGTGACGTGTCAATGGTGCTGCCGACCGCCTGCCAGTATTGAATTTGTCTTCCTAAAATGAACGCTGGCTGCATGCTGATCCTCATCAGTGGCTGGCGTTGGCATAGCATAGAAGGAGAGAGGTGGGCGTGTGGCGGGTGTCACAGGTGGGCGTGCGAGCAGCATGACGTCATCACGTCGCATCACGCCATTTTAGTACATGGAAGTGGAGCCAGGAGTTTGAAAGCCGGTGGCAGTGGCACCCTTGATTAACCCAGGCGTCCGGTCAGTAATGCAGTCCTGACAGGGTGCAGCGCAGAGGGGACAGTAATCAGCCTGCTCGGCGATCGCTGCATCAGGCATGTGAGATCGGGGTGCCAGACATTAGGGGGTGCCTGTGCGCACCAGGCACCCCCCCTGCGCACGCCTATGTTTGTGTGTGTGTTTGCATTCAGTACTGGTGCAGAGCTATTGCATGGCTGTCTTCCTCTCTTGCTTGGAATCAAGTGAATAGTGATTTAAAAAAAAAAATAATAATTATGTATTGATAATTGATCTAGACAGGTGTAGTATGGTATGCCGGCGGCCGGGCTTCCGGCGACCAGCATACCGGCGCCGGGAGCCCGACCACCGGCATACCGACAGCGTGGCGAGCGCAAAGGAGCCCCTTTGTGATACTTTCCAGTATGACACTGATTGTTATCTATATAGGTCATTGTGACACTGATGCAAAATGTTTGATTTTTGATTCAGTAAAGAAAACAATTTGGAGAAAAAAAATGTGCATACTATAAACTTGATTGCAGGGAAGGAGAACTAATGGCTGGTTATGGCAGGATTCAGTCATTGATTGACTTTCCAGATTTTATGTACCTATCCTTTTTTCCTAACAGAACCTCAACATTCTAGGAGCCAGACGTACAGCAATTATTTTTAAAATATGTGCAGTGGGAGGTGCTGATCGCTTCAAGAGAGTGCAGGACAGCCTTCCAACTGTTCTAGTTCTGGTGGGGAAGTCCCAATTTTTCTGACTATACATACACTTTGTCCCAAGTGCAGCTATAGTTGGGACATACATGCCTACCCTCCCGGAGGTTGCCAGAGACTTACAATTTTTCAGGGAGTTCCTTGTACCCCCAGAAGAGTAGGTGACTCTCCCGCATCACCACCTGCTTCCTAGTGAAGCAGACAGGAGACTGAGAAAATCACTGTAATTGCTGTGCCGGGTGGAGGGGGCAGGGCTTTATTATGCAAATTGTGTAATTAAGCCACACCCTCTGATTGCGGACCTGCAAATCATGGCATTTTACTCACGGTGGGGGCAGGGTATAATGACGTGGCAGCCCAGCCCCGCCTCCCAAAGTGGTTAGCATAGTCTCCTCTCTGGGCTTCTCCTGGAAAGGAGACCTACTAAGTAGGCAGATATGAATTGGGATGTATGTACTGCTCTGCTCATGAAGGTAAAGCTCCGTGCATCTTACAATAGTACACTCAGCAGCAGTGTCTGTGTATTTAAAGGGGATAGGCAGCAGCAGAGGAACAGCAAAGTGATAGCTGCACCACCTGCTTGGTGGTCCAGCCTGCTCAGGTGGCATGCCTGGAAATAGCTCTCTAGAAATACTGCGTAAAGTTAAAATTATAGTTTTTATTCACATCAATACACTTCCATCCCCTTCCCATTGAATGTATTAAATGGACATATGTTTTATTACTGTGGAACGAATCAACCATTTTGACGGCTTCCACATGTTATTTAATCGGCCCCTTAGCATCGTAACTCATACCAGTCAAGTGCAAATGAAAGTTACACATGTAAGTCAGAATCTGAGAGCTGGCTATAAGTACTGCATACCCTCCAACATGACCCGCCCCACTAGGTACAAAATGCTCTGTTTCTGGACTTCCCTCTTAATTTATTATTGCCATCACTTGTGAAGAAACAGCTTTCTTATCATTTAACTAGTTCAACACAGGTGATGGAAATCATAAATTAAGAGGGAAGTCCAGAAACAGAGCATTTTGTACCTAGTGGGGTGGGTCATGTTGGAGGGTCTGGTACTGCATGTTTTAAATGTTGGTAGCAAATAACCTCTACAGTACTTACCTACTTGTCTAGCGCTCAGGGAGATCCTGGAGAGGGGATGCAGGTGGCCAGAACTGGGAGAATCAATTAATAATTTTCCAGCTTTAGTGCTTTTGTCCTTGTGGCTTTGAAGTAATTCACTAATTATCCCAGCCATTCCACTAGTGAGATAAACGAATGCAGTGCCAGGAGTCCATGGTGATTCCCTGGAATAACAGGATTTCTGGGATTTCCCAGGAGCGTATGCAATTATTAAATAACCCCAACTGTCCTCTCAAGCTTTATAGTTTAGGAATATCATCAATGTCAAAATAACTAAGCATCCTTTATAAACGGACAGAATAATGAGCCTTCTTTAGTGTGCTAACAAAAAAAAAATTAATTATTACAAATTCAGGCAGCAGGTCTTGTAATATGTATATATATGTATATATATATATATATATATATATATATATATATATATAGTGGTTGCAGATGATATTTTGACTCAGGAATTATTGGCATGTCTTTCAGTTTATACTTTTAGTTACCAAGGAAATATATTTAATGGGAGAATTGAGGTTTTCTTTCATAAATAGCACTGAGCTACATAATTGGTGCAGTCTTTGTGCTTATTAGAAAAATCTGAAATCAATGGGAGATTTCATCTGATAAACAAAGTGGCTTTTTATATAAATTTTGCTAGGGTTACGCAGCTGTGAAGCTGCTTTATATAATCCAGTTTACTCAGTGCCTCTGATGCCTACATGTACTGCTGCACCTGTTTAAGTTGATTTATTACACCTGCTTCAGTAAATTAAAAGAATAAAATAGTGTTCATAAGTAGAGATTTTTTTATTTAAAACTGTATTAATGAAAAAATGAGTTACTTATAGAACCCTCTATTAACATATTGGACCCTGTATTAAAATTACTTCCCACTAACCAGTGTCTATAGATCCCCAGCAGCAATAGATCTGTAGTGGCAATAACTTCCACCTCTCAAGGGGCACATCACCAGTGGCGGATTTCCCTTTAGGCAAGTGAGGCCTAGGGGCGGCACTTGCTGTGGGGCAGCACAC
Organism: Pseudophryne corroboree; assembly: GCF_028390025.1. Lineage (NCBI taxonomy): Eukaryota > Metazoa > Chordata > Amphibia > Anura > Myobatrachidae > Pseudophryne > Pseudophryne corroboree. The sequence continues at coordinate 243,981,060 of NC_086448.1, forward strand.
CAGGCAAATAAAGGCCATGTGAATTTTTTTTTCATCATTACGACTTATTTTTCATTATTTTATTTAGCAAATGACTGGGGTGGAACAAAGGGCAGCAAATTGTGGTCCAGGAGTTGGTAGTAGGGTGAGGTTGGAGCTGTTTTGGTGGTCTCGAGGCATCCGAACTGGCACCTGAAATGAAGGGAGCTATGACGTGATGGGGGGGGGGGGGGAGCGGCAGCCAGTAATGTGCCTAGGGGTGGCCTGACCCCTTAATTTGCCCCTGTACATCACCCCCATCTATAGGTGACCATAAGCCCCTGCTGCTTAGTACCCCCAACCTACTGTATGTGTCATTGTATATGAGAGTCACTAATTTCAAACTTCTCTCCTGAGCAGTGCCCTCCCTACTACTTGTTTTCTTGCCTACACTCACTGGCGTATCTATAATGGGTGCAGTGTGCGCGGTCCAGAGGGGGCCCACACCGCACACACTGCACCCATTTCTTCTATACTTACCTTTCTGACGTCCATTGGTGACTGTGTATGGGCCCCTCCTCTCCTGTAGCCGTCACCACCGCTGTTAGTGCTCTCAGCGCTGAGACTCTGGCACAGTGCCAGAATCTACAGCGCTTGTGCAGGACTTCAAAAAAATGGTGCAGCAGCCATTTCTCGGAGTCCTGCACATGCACTTTAGACTCTGGCACTGTGCAAGAGTCTCAGCGCTGAGAGCACTAACAGCGGTGGTGACGGCTACAGGAGAGGAGGGGCCCATACACGGAGTCTGCACATGGGTCCCCTCCTCTCTAGAAATGCCGCTACCTACACTGTTTTACATACATTGTATAATACTATAATACTATGTAGCTATTAAGAGGAGGTGCCAGGTCAGAGAGTCATTAAAGTTTGACGGGAAATAATGTGTAACTGTAGCATTATATGGTTTGGTAATTCTAAGCACACTTGTTGGGCATGTTGAACATGTAGGTGATGCCCAACCACTTCATAATTTATTATGGCAGGGTCAAGAACCATATGGCAGGGGCCAGTAAACAACCAATAACTAAAATAAATAGAAGTTAAAAAAATCTATTATATGATTGACATCAATTAATCTAAACTGCTTTAGTACTTAGAAGAAAAATATGGTCTATATTAAATACACAAAAACATTGTATTAATTATAAGTTCAATTATATTTCACTTTATGCAACATGATACAAATTGAACTAAATGATAGTTTTCCCCAGGCGTACAGACTGGTGTCAGGTTTAAGGAACCTGATTTCATTTGGATGAGTAGGAAACCTGATGACCTGTGAGCTTTAGATAGAAGTAGCTGTAAAAATAAGCTCGTCCATGTGTATAAGCCAAAGTAATCCTTCAATACGTATTGTATGGATGTGATACAAGTATCTGACCATGTAATTCAATGTGATCATACAAGTGTACACCATTTCAATAGCTCTGAAATCAATTCTATTTATATACTTAACAGAAACAGAAGGTGATGTTTATCTCTGTATCTGCCTAAAGCCGAGGACACAGCACTCAATATAAACACAGTAATCAGTATTTCTTTTGCGCTATGTATTCAACCAGTTAATTATCACAGACTGCAGTCATTCTAAATGTTCCATACAATATATGTTTCCATTCAATTATGTAATTATTTATAATTGTTTTATTTATGTTATTGTTTCATAATTATAATGTTATTTTTCTTCATACAATTTTGCACATAGAATGAAAGAGATATTTCAAAATAAGTAAAAAAAAAAAAAAAAAAAAAAAACAGAACTATAATTTATAGGTTGGTTTTCATAATGCCAAAAATGCATATGAGTTTTACTAAACCCCACAATTGTTCACGGAAATGGCAAATTATTTTCTCCCATGGAGTTAGTTGAGCCCCCTTAACAGACAAATAAGTTTTGCTTATGGAAATTAATATATAAGGTTTTGGAGAGATAATTCTTATATTATAAAAGGTTAACACTGCTCCTCACCTCTATGGGGGCAATTCAACTGTTTTGCGCACCGGCGGCCAGTAGCTGGTGCCCAACAAAACAATTCAAGTTTTGCTCTGTTCAGGCGCGCATAGCCGCCTGCGCTGAGATTATTCTTATGTTGTTACATCATTTTGATGGGCTGATAGCTAGTTGTTGTTTAATTTTGGTCAAAAATTCCATAGAGCGGACATTTGAAGAATAGAATATTATTCCGAGGTTTATGATTTTGTGACATTATGTTTCTCATCCAGGATAGGCCATTATGGGAATGGCAAAGGTTTTCTTTGTCTGTCAGCCATCTACTGTACAACAATGGTATAATAATTACTTCTAATTTTTATTGTTGCATTACTTCTTCTCTTGACCTACTATATGGTGGCCATCAAATTTTAAGAGTGTATGGCATGCTACTGTTTTTTAAAGGTCACCATTTACATACTTTTCTGATGGGGTCAAGAAGAGCTTAATTTGTTTTACATATTACACTGACTATGAACACATAGCCATTATGAACTAGAGATGTGCGGGTTCGGATTTACTCGGTTCTTAACGCCAAATTTAACGTAAGTTCGTATTTATCGGGATTTATCTTATTGGCTATCCAAAACACCTGACATCCGAGAGCCAATAAGATGCCATTTTAATATCCGAGTAAATACGGGTAAATCTGAACCCGTACATCTCTATTATGAACATTTGCATTTGTTGTTCAATCTGTACTTACTGCCAGGAGCGGTTCTTGGTGCGGGCAAGCAGTGCCTGTGCCTGGGGCGCTGTGGCCTGGGGGCACGGCCGCAGTCTCCCCGCAGGCACCCGCCGCCTACCGCTCCCCGATCCCCGGCTGAAGCAGACACCATAGGCTGTGTGGACGTTCATTGCAGCTGGCGCACCTGTCAGACGCTAGAGGTCATTATTGACCTCTAGTGTCTGAGCGGCGCTGCTATGGGAGAGACGTCATGACGTCTCTCCCATAGAGAGGAGCCGCGGGCGGCCAGACGGAGCAGCAGTGGTTGGGAAGGAGGAGCGGGGCAGTGCTAAGTATTGGGTTTTTTTTTGTGTGTGTGTTGGTAAGCGGCTACTAAGGGGCACAGTGACAGGAGGCACAACTACAGAGGGCACATCTACTGGGGGCAAATCTACTGGGGGCACAGCTACAGGGGGCAAATCTACTGGGGGCAAATCAACTGGGGGCACAACTACTTAGGGAAAATCTACTGGGGGCACAGCTACTGGGGACACAACTACTGGGGGCATAACTGTGGACACGCCCCTCCCCTATGAAGCCACGCCCCTATTTTTTGTTGTGTGCCTTCGGCGCGCACTAACTGCTTTACCACTGAGGGGGCGCCAGTGGAAACTTTCGCACTGGGCGACACAAGGTGTAGAACCGGCCATGCTTACTGTATCTTACAATTAAGATCTTCCTTCTCACCAGTTATGCTATGGTGCTATGGTGCTATGGTGACAACATTACAAGCTATTAGGAAAAAAAAGAGGACCAAGAATCATAGTTGCTGGACCAAGGAATGGCTGCTGAGGTAAGGCACCTTCTCACATATGTCATTAGTGCAGGGGATCCGAGAGAACAACCCTGAGGACTTTCGGAATTTTCTGCGTATGGATGATCCTACCTTCCAGGAGTTCCTTGCACAAGGTCACCCCACTCATAGAGAAAGAGGACGCCTATTTAAGGAAACCTATTTCAGATGAGCAGAAACTGGTAGTTACACTATGCTATCTGGGAGGACACTGGCAGATCTGAGGTACAGCATGGCTATATCGTCACAAGCCCTGGGAGAGATCATACCTGAGACCTGTGATGCCATTACATAGAAACATAGAATTTGACGGCAGATAAGAACCACTTGGCCCATCTAGTCTGCCCCTTTTTTTATCCTTTAGGCAATCTCAACCCTTTTTGAACCTTAATTGTTTGTAAGGATATTCATATGCCTATCCCAAGCATGTTTAAATTGCTCTACAGCCTTAGCCTCTACCACCTCTGATGGGAGGCTATTCCACTTATCCACTACCCTTTCTGTGAAGTAATTTTTCCTTAAATTTCCCCTGAACCCCCCCCCCCCCTCCAGTCTCAGTGTATGTCCTCAAGTTCTAATACTTCTCTTCCTTTGAAGAATGTTTCCCTCCTGAACTTTGTTAAGACCCTTGATATATTTGAAAGTTTCTATCATGTCCCCCCTTTTCCCTTCTCTCCTCCAAACCATACATGTTAAGATCTTTTAGCCTTTCCGGGTAAGTTTTGTGATGCAGGCCATGCACCATTTTAGTTGCCCTTCTTTGTATACTCTCTAATGTATTTATATCCTTCTGGAGATATGGTCTCCAGAACTGGACACAGTATTCCAGATGGGGCCATACCAATGACCTATACAGTGGCATTATCACTTCTTTGATCCCGCTACTCATTTCTCTCCCTATGCAACCAAGCATCTGACTTGCCTTTCTCATTGCTTTGTTGCATTGCTTTCCTGCCTTCAAGTCACTTAAAATAGTGACTCCTAAATCCCTTTCCTCCTCAGTAGTTTCCATTATAGTACCCTTGATACTATATTTAGTCTTTGGGTTTTTGAGACCCAAGTGCATGATTTTGCATTTTTTAGCATTAAACTATAGTTGCCACATTCTTGACCATTTCTCAAGCCTAGCTAGGTCATAAATCATTTGTTTTACTCCTCCCGGTGTGTCTACCCTGTTGCATATCTTTGTATCATCTGCAAAAAGGCATACCTTCCCTTCAATACCATTTGCAATGTCACCAACAAATATATTAAAGAGAACTGGACCAAGTACAGATTCCTGGGGTACTCCACTGGTAACATTTCCCTCCATAGATTGCACTCCATTAACTACAACTGTCTGTTTCCTATCCTGCAACCAGTTACTTAACCATTTAACTGTTTTATAATCCACCCCCATGCTTTCAAGTTTATTTAGCAGTCTGCAATGTGGGACAGTGTCAAATGCCTTACTAAAGTCTAGATATGCTACATCTACAGCTCCCCCTTGATCTATTATTTTCATCACAGAGTCAAAAAAAGTCAATAAGATTTGTTTGGCATGATCTCCCATCAGTAAATCCATGCTGTTTTGGATCATGTAAGTTGTTTTATTTAAGAAATTTCACAACTCTTTCTTTTAATAGTTTTTCCATTACTTTCCCTACTACTGATGTAAGGCTTACTGGTCTGTAGTTACTTGCTTCTTCCTTGCTTCCACTTTTGTGCAGTGGAACTACATTTGCTCTTTTCCAGTCCTCTGGAATGGCACCTGTACTTAGAGACTGGTTAAATAATTCTGTTAAAGGTGTAACCAGCACATCTATTAGCTCTTTAAGTATCCTTGGGTGTATCCAATCTGGTCCCATTGATTTATCCACTTTTAGTTTTGAAAGTTCTGCTAGGACCTTCTCCTCTGTAAATGTACTTTCAGCTACCATATTTTTATGAATGTCCTTGCAACTTAACTGTGGCCCCATCCCTTCTTCTGTAGTAAATATTGAGCAAAAATAATTATTTAAGGGATCTGCTATTGCCTTGTCTCCCTCCACCAAATGCACACTCTCTGTCTTAAGTCTTATTATTCCTCCATTTGATTTTCTCCTTTCACTTATATACTTAAAAAAAGTTTTGCCCGCTTTATCTACCGACTGGGCCATTTTCTCCTCAGCATCTGCCTTGGCATGTCTTATCACTTTCTTAGCATCCTTCCGTCTGTCCAGATACACCTCTTTGTCGTTATTATTTTGAGTCTGTTTGTATTTCCTAAAAACCATCTTTTTTGCTTTCACACTAGTTGATACTTCTTTTGTGAACCACACTGGTTTCCTTTTCCTGGTGCTTTTCCTAACCCTTTTGATACAAAGGTCTGTTGCACTTAGTATTGCACTTTTCAGTTTTTCCCACCTCTCCTGCACTCCTTCCAAGTTCCTCCAGTCCGCCAGTGAATCACTTAAACATCTCCCCATTTTTGCAAAGTCAGCATTTCTAAAATCCAACACCTTTGTTTTTGTGTGACAGGAGTTGGATCCTGTCTTTATACTAAACCATACTGCTTGATGATCACTGGATCCCAGGTGCTCACCCACATATGTGTCAGATATCTTATCACCATTTGTAAGAATTAAATCTAATATTGAGTCTTTGCGAGTGGGCTCCCTCACCAATTGCTTGAGAGATGCTCCCTGTAAGGAATATAGAAATTTGCCACTTGTAGCTGAATTTGCAAAAGACCCCTCCCAATTTACATCAGGTAAATTAAAGTCTCCCATGATTATGACTTCTCCCTTTAAAGCCATTTTAGTGATGTCCAACAATAAGTTCCTGTCCAAATCCTGCCCCTGGCCTGGTGGTCTATAGATCACCCCAATGCGAATAATGTCCTTTCTATGGTGACCCAAAGGGCCTCAGTTTTGTCTTCAATATTTTGTATTAAAGTAGCATTTATGCTTTTTTCACATACATTGCTACCCCTCCTCCTATTCTTCCTATTATATCCTTCCTAAATAAATTGTATCCTGGTATAGCTATGTCCCAGTCATGATTCTCATTGCACCATGACTCTGTAATTGCCACAAAATCCAGGTTATCCCTTGTCATTATTGCAGTTAGCTCTGGAATTTTTGTCTCCTAAGCTCCTAGCATTTGCACACATCGCTTTAAGAATTTTGTCTGTGCATTTGTTATTAGTAGCCATGTCCAGACAGTATAAAATAAATGACAAGTTTAAAGTTGAAATTACCTGTTAAAAAAGTTTAAAGTTGAAATTACTCAAGTTCTGCAGGACAAATACATGAAGGTAAATACAAATGACCTATACAGTACTTAAAACTATTTTTCTTTTATTAATTTAACAAATTATGAATTATTTGAAACAAGAATTACAATATAAATAAATATATACAAATATATAATTTCAATTAAATTGTAATATAAATCTCAACTTGTTTTAAAATATTAAATATAACTTCACATAATAACTTTAAAAAAGACTATATACTGTATAGCTAAAGTATAAACATATATATATATATATATATATATATACATCTATAATAATTATTATTATTATATAGAAAAACTGCACTATTAAAGATTTTGATAGTGCATGCTATCAGGGGGCAGGTTGGGAGGGAGCAAACCCATGAAGAAGCCACTACTATCATTGGTGGGGGGCATGGGTGCACAGAAGGGGATGGTGGCCACATTTCAAAGTGGGGATAGTGGGATATTGATCAAGATAATATGGCATGGTTGTGGGATAGGTGCAGGTCAGATAGGATTGACTTCCTGGTGAGGCATAGGCGGTTATTTGTTAACTGGATGTGTCTGTTAAGGGTACCAACACTGGCCAGTATAAATGATCCCCCATAATCCTCTCTTCTTCTGCCCTCATTGCAGTATCCATGCTTCTTAGCTTTTTGGTGACGGTGCTCCCCACATGGTCCTATTCATCCTCATCAATTGCCATGAGCCGATTGGCTAACTCAAGGAACTGAGGAGTCATAGGTTTAGACGTATTCCAACCCTGATGTGGCATTTCACGTCCTCTCCTGGGGCCTACTTCAGGCAGCTGTGAGGCTACTGGGTGCTGGTGATGGGGGTAGATCAGAGGACAGGTGATGGAAGCCCTGGCGATGGCTCTAGTGTCTGCAAACTTCCCTCATCTACGGGCAGAGAAGACTGTAAAAAAAACCTAAAATTATTGATCAATAAACAAATATGTAAATTTTTGTAACAACATTTTTCTTTGTATCTTTCAGTTCCCTAATAGTGTTGAAGTGTGGCAGGCTATTGTGAAAGAATTTGAGGAACAATGGAATTTTTCCAATTGTGGAGGAGACATAGACGGTGGACGCATCCGTATTATACCACCAGCTAATAGTGGTTCCTTTTTCTACAATTATAAAGTCTTCTTTAGTATTTTTTTATTACCAATGCTAGATATGAATTTATCTTTGTGGACATTGGAAAAAATGGAAAAATGTCTGATGGCGATGCACTGGAAAAGATCAAGTTCCATGAGTAACTGAAAACCAATGGACTGAACTTACGAAAATGTACACAGAATACACACCTCCTAAACTTTGTGTTTGTGGCTGATGATGCTTTTGGATTGCATGAAAACATCGTAAAACCCAACCCTCACAGTGCACATAATAGTGAAAAAAGAATTTTCAATTACAGATTGTCCTTAGCTAGAGAGTGGTAAAGAATGCTTTTGGCATACTAAGCAACAAATTTAGCATTTTTTCATACTGCCATTAATTTGCGATTAGACAAAATGGACAAAGTGACTATGGCATGTTGTGTCCTGCACAACTATCTATGCCATGAATCACATAAAGCACACCCCACAGTTTCTACCATGGATAACTGTGAAACTGTTGAGGAGGCAATAGGGTTAACTCCATTGCAGAATAATCTAATTAGAAATTGTAGTGTACCGGCTAAAATGACCAGGGAAGAGTACTTGCAGTACTTTAATAGTGTAGGCAGAGTTGCATGGCAGGATGACATAATAGACTCTAATGGATTTATCACGTGCTACCTTTACATTTATATTGGGATATTTGAGTTTGTTTTTTATAAAAATAAAAAAAAACATTTGAAATGTGCATTCTTTGTTCCTCATTCCGAGTTGTTCACTCGCTAGCTGCCTTTAGCAGCATTGCAAATGCTAGGCCGCCACCCTCTGGGAGTGTATCTTAGCTTCGCAGAATAGCGAACGAAAGAGTAGCAGAATTGCTACTAAATATTTTCTTGCAGTTTCTGAGTAGCTCCAGACCTACTCCTAGATTGCGATCAGCTCGGTCCGTTTAGTTCCTGGTTTGACGCCCTGCGTTCGGCCAGCCACTCCCCCGTTTCTCCAGCCACTCCCGCGTTTTTCCCTGACACACCTGCGTTTTTTAGCACACTCCCGGAAAACGCTTAGTTACTACCCAGAAATGCCCCTTTCCTGTCAATCACTCACCGATCAGCAGTGCGACTGACAAGCGCCACACGAACAACAGCAAAACTGCTAAGTTTTTAGTTAAATAACTAAGCGCATGCGCGCTGCGTACCATGCGCATTTAGCAACAAATCGCAGCATAGCGAAAATCAGCAACGGGTGAACAACACGGAATGACCCCCTTTGTTATTTACTGTGTACTTACATCACTTAAGGTAAACTCCTCCAGTTCAGGGGTGGTAGACGCCAAAGCCAAGGCACCCAAGTCCAAAGGTAGATTGGCGATGGACAGCCTAGGCAGCTCCTGGTCGACGGTGAACACCAGGAGATTAAAGAACCATAACTTCTGCCCCTGATTTTATAGATGATTCCCTTTTTTTTTAGCTTCTTCTTGAACACTGACCTCATGTTGGCAATTTTTGCCATACCCAGTCAGCATTTGCCACAGGGTAGAATGGCAGGCTGACCTTCAACAGTTCCTCCAGCACTACAGCCCTCTGTTGTCTATTAGACTAATCTCTGGATTTTGAATTCCTAAGGCATTTCACATTTTTCGCTGCCATTTTTATGAAAATCTGTGTAAAAAGTATTCTTTAAAAATAAGCAGTAGGTACTCATGAAGCACATGACTGAACAATTTATATAAAACATAAAGCTGTATAGTCCTTAACAATTCTTAATTGGTTGCTAATATGTCCAATATCCAAAAACAGTTTAGGAGACTTTTAAAAACTGCAAACTGATCCAATTTTTAATAGCAAAACCTAGATACACTAGTGTGCTTTATCTATATGTTTTAGAATACACAATACACAGTTCTAATTGCAACAAAGTGTTTTCTGCATTCATTGCTTACAAAATATACACACATATATTTTAACATTTATAGATATTTAGATGGACACCATCTACAATGTTATAAAGCAATCTATGTTGTCAAGCACACTATATAAATCAGTCAGCACATTGACGGAATCATTATAAAAGTTGAAAACAGTATGCTCATACTCACCAAGAGCAAAAATGCATATTATGAATCTATTCTTTACGGGATGGAACGAACATCCTGGTAATGCTGAATGAAGATTCTTTATTGACGATGTCCTACAAAACAATGTGATTGGTCCATTCTGATTGAATCAACGGCCCATGCACATCCTAGATGCTACACAACAGCAAGACAGACCTCGAGAAGCCATGCTGGGGGGAGAGGTTCAAGAAAACATGGAAGGGGGGAGGATACCAGCTGTAATAAATTGCAAAAGAAGGTTGCAGATAGCGGTATGGGGGATGGAGGAAAACAAGAGATAAGAATTTAAAAAGCACAGCCATCTGCTGAGTTAGAGCTCATGGTCAAAATTATGTATCAACAGGACTAAGATTGTTCATGGAGAAGTTATCAAAGATCAAACTACAGAAAAGAACTTGTCATGCTTCGCCTAGTAAAATAAATTTGTGAGAAATTTGGTAAAATACGCAACAAGTACCAACTCCAAAAAAGATGGTCTGACTTGAAACATAAAGGCCCTCATTCTGAGTTGATCGCAGCAGCAAGAAAGTTAGCAATTGGGCAAAACCATGAGCACTGCAGGGGAGGCAGATATAACATGTGCAGAGAGAGTTAGATTTGGGTGGGGTGTGTTCAAACTGCAATCTAATTTGCAGTGTAAAAATAAAGCAGCCAGTATTTACCCTGCACAGAAACAAAATAACCCACCCAAATCTAACTCTCTCTGCACATGTTATATCTGCTTCCCCTGCAGTGCACATGGTTTTGCCCAATTGCTATCAAAAATCCTGCTGCGATCAACTTGGAATTACCCCCAAAGAACAGCACAAGACAATTATCGGAATAATAAAGAAAAGTGAGTAAAACAAGTTTTGATATTGTTGTCAATAAACTTTTCTTTGATGATGGATATATGCACTTGACTGTAATGTCCTATTTTTTGCAGAAATGAAAAGTCATAGAAGACAAGTGGAAGATTCCAGTGTCAGTGCCTGTGGGAAGATAAAAGAAGTCACAGAAAGTAAATACAAAAATGAAGAAGTCTTTACCACACACTCATATACTGTACCTGGATCCTTTGGTGAATATACCCCTTATCTTGCCATCTCTAGATGATATTTATCACAAGAGGGATACACAGTGGTGCAAGTAGAAAAAAGTCTTATGGGTACTGTGTGCGCGCGCCGAAGGCGCGCGCGTTAAAAAATGGGTGTTGTCAAATGCCACATGGGGCATGGCCAATGAAAATGGGGGCGTGATACACATACGGGGGGAGGGGCAGATACACATATGACCCCAATAGTGCCAGATACAAGTTGCCCCACATTGCCAGATATACATTGCCCCACAGTGCCAGATACACATTGCTACACAGTGCCAGATATACATTGCCCCACAGTGCCAGATATACATTGCTTCACTGTGCCAGATACACAAATGCCCCTAGAGTGCCAGATACACATTGCTTCACAGTGCCAGATACACATTGCCCCACAGTTCCAGATATACATTGCCCCACAGTGCCAGATATACATTGCTTCACTGTGCCAGATACACAAATGCCCCCAGAGTGCCAGATACACATTGCTTCACAGTGCCAGATACACATTGCCCCACAGTGCCAGATACAAAAATGCCCCCACTGTGTCAGATATACATTGCCCCCCAGTGCCAGATACAGAAATGCACCCACAGTGCCAGATATGCCCCCAGTGCCAGATACAGAAATGCCCCCAGTGCCAGATACACATGTCCCCCCAGTGCCAGATATGCCCCCAGTGCCAGATACAGAAATGCCCCCAGTGCCAGATACACATGTCCCCCCAGTGCCAGATATGCCCCCAGTGCCAGATACAGAAATGCCCCCAGTGCCAGATACACATGTCCCCCCAGTGCCAGATATGCCCTCAGTGTCAGATATGCCCCAGTGCCAGATACACATGTCCCCCCATTGCCAGATATGCCCCCAGTGCCAGATATCCCCCATTGCCAGATATGCCCCCCAGTGCCAGATATGCCCTCAGTGTCAGATATGCCCAATGTGCCAGATATACATGCCCCCCATTGCCAGATATGCCCCCAGTGCTAGATATACATGCCCCCCAGTGCCAGATACACATATTTCCGCAGTGCCACATATGCCCCCAGTGCCAGATACATATGTCCCCGCAGTGCCACATGTCCCCAGTGCCAGATACACATGTCCCCCCTTTGCCAGATATGCCCCCAGTGCCAGATTTGCCCCCCAGTGCCAGATATACATGTCCCCCCTTTGCCAGATATGCCCCCAGTGCCAGATATGCCCTCAGTGCCAGGTATACATGCCCCCATTGCCAGATATGCCCCCAGTGCCAGATATGCCCCCAGTGCCAGATACACATGTCCCCCCTTTGCCAGATATGCCCCAGTGCCAGATATGCCCGCAGTGCCAGGTATACATGCCCCCAGTGCCAGGTATGCCCCCAGTACCAGATACACATGTCCCCCCTTTGCCAGATATGCCCCCAGTGCCAGGTATACATGCCCCCATTGCCAGATATACATGCCCCCAGTGCCAGGTATGCGCTCCCCTGCTCACCGCTGCTGTCTTGTGTGTGAGGGGAGGCGTCCTCAGTGTCCGGCGGGCGGCGGGTGTGGCTGTGTCTGTTCAATTCAGGGCCGATCCGTGAGCCAATCAAAGCTTGCGGTCCGTCAGCCTCGGCTGCCGGTCCGCGAGCTCTGATTGGCTCACGGGCGGCGCTGAATTAAACGAAGACACTGAGGGGCAGGAGAGGCGCAGGCTGTGCTCTCCTCCCCTCACATCAGCGGCGATGAACGTCGGGAAGCGGCGGTGAGCAGCGGAGGGAGGGAGCGGCGAGGTGCGGCGGCCCGTCGGTGTGGGTACAGCGTACCCATGGCTAAATTCTTAAGGGTACGCCATACCCACCCGTACCCACACACTTGCACCACTGGGGATACATCAGAGGTACATCAAGTGATATCCATATCCAGCAGTGTCCATGTTGAGCACATACGGCTAGTCACGTGTGGGTGCAAGGGTAAAAAATGTATTAATTAACATATTTTTGTCTTCTTCCCACATAGACATAATAGAACTTACCAACGACAGCGTGGAAGGGGAGAGGAACATCAAAGTCCCAGAAAGTTCGAGTGAGGAGAGTAAAGTAGAGGTAAAACTCTCTTATTTAAAGCACTGCCTCAAAGATTTGGGTGAAAGAATCACTGCGAAAAAAAATGACCAACATTCAAAATAGTTTTACACATGCCTACTTTTTACATGAACAAATATCATGGCACATAAACACTTTAATTAAACCTGTTTACCTGTTTTGTTAGTCTGTTATGGTAAGGGGTTGTTGTGGGTCTAGATTGTTATGTTTGGGCTGTATCCCATATTTTACTGTGCACTTTTTTTTTCTCATATAGAATGTTATTGAATTTTAGCAAACAGGTGGGGTGGGGGTGGGGGGTACAGAAATAAGGAAATGGAAGAAAAGGAGAAGAATCGGGAAGTACACTCAATATCATACAAGGTCATACAAAAGATTACGAAACCAGAGTAAGGTTCCGATACAAATTATTATAGTCATGTAATACAGAAAATCAACAAGATACTGTGGCTTGTGGTAGAGGAACCGTAGGTACATGATCACATCAAAACATTAAAAGACATTAATAGTAAGAAAAAAGTGAAACCCCTACTTATTTGTGGCAGCAGAGAGAGATCTAACAGTTGTCTCTTGGGATTTTAAGAGCCAATAGTTGCTCCAGGGAAACCAACGTAACCATGGGCAGTATGTCGAGGAGGAATAAATAGTGCCTGCAGTTTCAAATACAAAATGGGAGTGAACCATATTTTCAATATCTGCAATAGTGGGAACCACCGGGGTGCGCCACTGACGAGCTATCAGAATTTTGGTTGCTATAAGAATGTGGCCCAGTATATATCGGTCATTTTGTGAAAGGTCGCCAAAATAAACATGAAGGATGGCTAATTTCAGATGAGGATTCACAGAGAGACCGAGGACCCTTGTAATAAGTGTGGATACTGAGGTCCAGATATCTGAGATAGCAGGACAGGACCAGAAAATGTGAAGCAGCGTCCCCACATTGCCACAATTTTGACAGCATACAGTAAATCAGACGTAGTGGATTTCATAACATGCAAGCAAGTCGGGGTTATATATAGACGGTAAAGGAGTTTCTAGAATAGCTCAGTGTGGGATATACATCTAGAGAGGCAAAATCCGGTTTGGAAAACAGCTCTCCAATTCTCTGCCGAGAATGTGCAATTCAAATCGACTTCCCATTTGGTTTGGGATATGAATTTTGAAGGGGATTGGGAATCGACAATGAGGTGGTACCATTTTGCTGTACCACCCCTGCTGATTGATTTAGAGATTAGTTCTAGTATGTATTTAGGAATGGGCGATATTCCGCGGGACTGCTGTGTAGATCCCTGCAGCCAGTGTCTTAATTGAAGGAATTTATAAAATTCCTTATGAGACAGGGAAAATTGAGATTGGAGGAGGGGAAATGCTAAGAGGGAGCCAGCGACCGTTACTTCCCTGAGAGAAGTAACCCCTCTGGACAACCAGGTATCAAACCTAGGATGAGGATAGTCATACCCTTCAGGGAGAGGTCAACAGAGGGGAGGGAAATATCACTTCGCTTACACTAGTTCCAGCCACGCTTTTCATGTATGCAGAACAACACTGGAATTAGTGACGGCCGCTTTCCCCTCACTAGGTGGAAGCCACAGTACATCGGCAAGGGAAAGAGGTGATATTAAACCTTGTTCCAGATGGACCCAAGATCTCAGATCATCATGAGCAAACCATGCACCTGTCTGGGCAAGGATACATGCTGGTTGGTAGGAGTGCAAATCAGGGTGGGCAAGGCCTCCCTCCACTTTAGGCATAGACATTGTTTTACGCGCGAGTCTTGTTTTTTTGCCCCCCAGACATATTTAATACATATAGAGTTGAATTTAGTAAAACGATATTTGGAAAGCATCAAAGGGATAGTTCTAAACAAATAAAGTAATTTGGGGAGAATCAACATTTTCAACGCGGCAATACGCCCCTACTGTGCACTTTCTTTTTGCAGTGAACATATAGTGGTATATGTCTCACATACAGATGGAGCCTCCCTTATATTTGCCTGCCTGATCGCAGGCGTGCACTCCCAGTGTGACTAGGCGATTTGTCCGCCTAGTCACGCTGGGAGTGCACAGAGCCACTTCCCATTGTAAGCATCTCTGTCTGGGCGCGTCTCTGAATTGGGTACGTCTCTCTGTCCGGGCACACAAGCCCGTCCAGACGGTGATGCTCACAGAGTCAGGCGCACCAAGGTGGGCGCACCTAGTCACAGACGGAGCCACGACTAGCATGGCTCCATCTGTATAGGGCCTAATTCAGACCTGATCGCAGCAGCAAATTTGTTAGCAGTTGGACAAAACCATGTGCACTGCAGGTGAGGCAGATATAACATGTGCAGAGAGAGTTAGATTTGGGTGGGTCATATTGTTTCTGTGCAGGGTAAATACTGGCTGCTTTATTTTTACACAGAAATTTAGATTTCAGTTTGAACACACCCCATCCAAATCTAACTCTCTCTGCACATGTTACATCTGCCCCCTGCAGTGCACATTGGGGGTAATTCCAAGTTGATCGCAGCAGGAATTTTTTTAGCAGTTGGGCAAAACCATGTGCACTGCAGGGGAGGCAGATATAACATTTGCAGAGAGAGTTACATTTGGGTGGGTTATTTTATTTCTGTGCAGGGTAAATACTGGCTGCTTTATTTTTACACTGCAAATTAGATTGCAGATTGAACACACCACACCCAAATCTAACTCTCTCTGCACATGTTAAATCTGCCTCCCCTGCAGTGCACATGGGCCCTCATTCCGAGTTGTTCGCTCGCTAGCTGCTTTTAGCAGCTTTGCACATGCTAAGCCCCAGCCTACTGGGAGTGAATCTTAGCTTTGCAGAATTGCGAACGAAAGATTCGCATAATTGCGAATAGAAATTTCTTTGCAGTTTCTGAGTAGCTCGGGACTTACTCTGCCACTGCGATCAGTTCAGTCAGTTTCGTTCCTGGTTTGACGTCACAAACACACCCAGCGTTCGCTCAGACACTCCCCCGTTTCTCCAGCCACTCCCGCGTTTTTCCCAGAAACGGCAGCATTTTTCCGCACACACCCATAAAACGGCCAGTTTCCACCCAGAAACACCCACTTCCTGTCAATCACACTCCGATCACCAGAACGATGAAAAATCCTCGTTATGCCGTGAGTAAAATACCTAACTTTTTAGCAAATTTACTTGGCGCAGACGCACTGCAAACATTGCGCATGCGCAGTAAGCGACTAATCGCAATATAGCGAAACTCGGCAACGAGCGAACAACTCGGAATGAGGGCCATGGTTTTGCCCAATTGCTAACAAAATTCCTGCTGCGATCAACTTGGAATTACCCCCATTGTTTTGCCCATTAGCTAACAAATTTGCTGCTGCAATCAGGTCTAAATTAGGCCCATAGTTCCATGCCAGTAATACATTACACGGGAACAGGCCAGGATGTTAACATGTGATGTATTGTTGGCATGGGAATATATAGGGACATATACCACTATATGTTAAAAGGCTGTATCCCATATTTTACTGTGCATATAGGCTTTTTTGTGGATTGGGGTATGCTACAGTGTAATCTTTATTTTCAAATGTATTTTGTATTGCTTTACAGTTTGTATGTGGATGACAACATTTTGTTTTAATAAAGCAGTTTTGGAAATGATTTTTTTTTAAATAAATAGGTTAATAATATGTCATAATGGTAGAAACAGGTAGAATGTGATTATTAGTATTCCATAAGCATAAAAACCAGAACAAAGTGATTATTCACTATATATTCTTTATATTTATTTGTTGATGGAATGCTATTGGAATGAAGGTATACAAGTTATAAGAGTTAATATGGAGGGAACTATTACATATAATCAATTATTTAGCACTTTGGGACGAAAAGTCGGTATGTAACAAGAAAAGGGCAAATATTTAACAACAAGGTATTGTTTACATGTACTGTAGTGCTGAATACGAGACTACGTAGCAAGAAAACACCCATAGTGGAGGTGCCGCTGCAGGAGTATAACTGCAAAAATAAGATTTTACTTACCGGTAAATCTATTTCTCGTAGTCCGTAGAGGATGCTGGGACTCTGTCAGGACCATGGGGAATAGACGGGCTCCGCAGGAGATAGGGCACTTTAAGAAAGCTTTGGACTCTGGGGGGTATATTTACTAACATTCGTAATTTTCGGAAAAAGGTCAAAGTTCAATCACGAATGACATCGACAGTGTAAAATTGCAACTTTTTGAATTGATTACGACTAATTTACTAAGCTGCCGTATTTTGCCTTTTCGGGTTTTCCGATGTCGATGTCATTCGTTTTTTTTTTTCTGTTTTTTACGGAAGTGATTAGCAAAACACTGCCGACTTTTTCAAAATTAATCTCGGCCGGATCTGTGTGATCCGTGCTGGGGTTCATTTTTTTTTTTTTAAATAAACACTGTAAAACTTTAAAAAAAATTGCGTGGGGTCCCCCCTCCTAAGCATAACCAGCCTCGGGCTCTTTGAGCCGATCCTGGTTGCAGAAATATGGGGAAAAAAATGACATGGGTTCCCCCATATTTAAGCAACCAGCATCGGGCTCTGCGCCTGGTCCTGGTTCCAAAAATACGGGGGACAAAAAGCGTAGGGGTCCCCCGTATTTTTAAAACCAGCACCGGGCTCCACTAGCTGGACAGATAATGCCACAGCCGGGGGTCACTTTTATGTAGTGCCCTGCGGCCGTGGCATCAAAAATCCAACTAGTCACCCCTGGCCGGGGTACCCTGGGGGAGTGGGGACCCATTCAATCAAGGGGTCCCCCCCCCCAGCCACCCAAGGGCCAGGGGTGAAGCCCGAGGCTGTCCCCCCCATCCAATTGGCTGCGGATGGGGGGCTGATAGCCTTTTGTGAAAATGAAAAGATATTGTTTTCAGTAGCAGTACTACAAGGCCCAGCAAGCCTCCCCCGCATGCTGGTACTTGGAGAACCACAAGTACCAGCATGCGGCGGAAAAACGGGCCCGCTGGTACCTGTAGTACTACTACTAAAAAAATACCCAAAAAAAGACAAGACACACACACCTTGAAAGTAAAGTTTTATTACATCCATCCACACAAACATACATACATACTTACCTTATGTTCACACGCAGGTCGGTCCTCTTCTCCAGTAGAATCCAAGGGGTACCTGTTGAATAAATTATACTCACCAGCTCCAGGGTCCCAGGCTCCTCGTAGCATCCATTTGTAATCCACGTACTTGAATAAAATAAAAAAACGGACACCCGAGCCACGCACTGAAAGGGGACCCATGTTTGCACATGGGTCCCCTTTCCCCGACTGCCAGAAACCCACTCTGACTTCTGTCTAAGTGGGTTTCTTCAGCCAATCAGGGAGCGCCACGTTGTAGCACCCTCCTGATCGGCTGTGTGCTCCTGTACTGACTGACAGGCAGCACGCGGCAGTGTTACAATGTAGCGCCTATGCGCTCCATTGTAACCAATGGTGGGAACTTTCTGCCCTGCGGTTGACCGAAAGTGACCTCACCGCTGAGCAGAAAGTTCCCACCATTGGTTACAATGGAGCGCATAGGCGCTACATTGTAACACTGCCGTGTGCCGCCTGTCAGTCAGTACAGGAGCACACAGCCGATCAGGAGGGTGCTACAACGTGGCGCTCCCTGATTGGCTGAAGAAACCCACTTAGACAGAAGTCAGAGTGGGTTTCTGGCAGTCGGGGAAAGGGGTCCCATGTGAAAACATGGGTCCCCTTTCAGTGCGTGGCTCGGGTGTCCGTTTTTTTATTTTATTCAAGTACGTGGATTACAAATGGATGCTACGAGGAGCCTGGGACCCTGGAGCTGGTGAGTATAATTTAATCAACAGGTACCCCTTGGATTCTACTGGAGAAGAGGACCGACCTGCGTGGGGCCATAGGTAAGTATGTTTGTATGTTTGTGTGGATGTATGTAATAAATCTTTACTTTCAAGGTGTGTGTGTCTTGTCTTTTTTTGGGTATTTTTTTAGTAGTAGTACTACAGGTACCAGCGGCCCGTTTTTCCGCCGCATGCTGGTACTTGTGGTTCTCCAAGTACCAGCATGCGGGGGAGGCTTGCTGGGCCTTGTAGTACTGCTACTAAAAACAATATATTTTCATTTTCACAAAAGGCTATCAGCCCCCCATCCGCAGCCAATTGGATGGGGGGGACAGCCTCGGGATATTTGATGCCACGGCCGCAGGGCACTATATAAAAGTGACCCTCGGCTGTGGCATTATCTGTCCAGCTAGTGGAGCCCGGTGCTGGTTTTAAAAATACGGGGGACCCCTACTCTTTTTGTCCCCCGTATTTTTGGAACCAGGACCAGGCGCAGAGCCCGATGCTGGTTGCTTAAATATGGGGGAACCCCTGTCAAATTTTTCTCCATATTTCTGCAACCAGGATCGGCTCAAAGAGCCCGAGGCTGGTTATGCTTAGGAGGGGGGACCCCACGCAATTTTTATTTAGAAAATAACCACTTTCCCACCCCTTCCCACTGATATACATACACGGATCTCATGGATCCCTGCATGCCTATACAATCACGGATTAAAAAAGCAGGTCTGTTTTTTTTTAGCACTTTTTTACGAGTTGTGATTTTTCACGGCAGTGTTTTATTTTATTTTTTGCTTTGCACTTCTTAGTAAATGACCGAGATTCATACTTAAACAGCCGCGTTTTGACCGATGGTGTATTCATTCGTAATTATTTTCATGGACTACCCAAAAAATACGAATGCCCTCATCACTGCCGTGATTTGAGTTTAGTAAATTACCGAGATGACACTTTGAAGAAAAAACGGCATCTCGGTCAAAATCGGGACCTTAGTAAATATACCCCTGGGTGTGCACTGGCTCCTCCCTCTATGCCCCTCCTCCAGACCTCAGTTAGGGAAACTGTGCCCAGAGGAGATGGACAGTACGAGGAAGGATTTTTGTAAATCTAAGGGCGAGATCCATACCAGCCACACCAATCACACCGTATAACTTGTGATAAACTACCCAGTTAACAGTATGAACAACATCATAGCCACGGTTCAACCGATAAACAATAACATAACCCTTATGTAAGCAATAACTATATACAAGTCTTGCAGAAGAAGTCCGCACTTGGGACGGGCGCCCAGCATCCTCTACGGACTAGGAGAAATAGATTTACCGGTAAGTAAAATCTTATTTTCTCTAACGTCCTTGAGGATGCTGGGACTCCGTAAGGACCATGGGGATTATACCAAAGCTCCCAAACGGGCGGGAGAGTGCGGATGACTCTGCAGCACCGATTGAGCAAACAGGAGGTCCTCCTCAGCCAGGGTATCACACTTATAGAACTTTGCAAAGGTGTTAGACCCCGACCAAGTAGCTGCTCGGCACAACTGTAATGCAGAGACCCCTCGGGCAGCCGCCCAAGAAGAGCCCACTTTCCTAGTGGAATGGGCCTTAACCGATTTCGGTAACAGCAATCCTGCCGTAGAATGCGCCTGCTGAATCGTGTTACAGATCCAGCGAGCAATAGTCTGCTTTGAAGCAGGAGCGCCAACCTTGTTGGCCGCATACAGAACAAACAGAGCTTCAGTCTTCCTGATTCTAGCCGTTCTGGTCACATAAATCTTCAAAGCCCTGACCACATCCAGGGACTTGGAATCCTCCAAGTCCCGTGTAGCCACAGGCACGACCAGAGGCGGAACTACCGCCAGTGCAAGCAGTGAGTTGCACTGGGGCCCGCCTCTGTCCAGGGGCCCAAGCATGTAATGAGTCAAATTGACTCATTACATGCCGCTGTGCGCTGCGGGCAACCGCTGCCCGCAGCGCACAGCCGCCCACAGAGGAGAGGAGCAGCGGCACGGACGGGGGAAGGAGGAGGAGGGAGGTGAAGGAGGGAGCCGCAGCAGCGCTTTGTTACTGGTGGAGGCGCTGCTGCTGCTGCCCCTCTGCTTCACTATAGGCTGTCTTCCGAGAACAGCCTATAGTGAAGCAGAGGGGCAGCAGCAGCAGCGCCTCCACCAATGACACAGCGCTGCTGCGGCTCCCTCCTCCACCTCCCTCCTCCTCATTCTCTCCAGCCCGGGAATCGTCAGAAGCTGCACCGAGGAGCCTGAGCCAGCGGAGAGGGTAAGTATAATTCTTCTTTCTTTCTGTCTTTCTCTCTTTCTTTCTTTCTTTCTTTCTTTCTTTCTTTTTCTTTCTTTTTTTCTTTCTTTCCTACAAAAAAGGGGGACTGTGTGCCGCAATGTGTAAAAATGGTGAATCTGCCTGCCGCTATGTGTAAAAATGGGGAATCTGCTTTCCGCAATGTGTAAAAATGGGGAATCTGCCTGCCGCAATGTGTAAAAACGGGGAATCTGCCTGCCGCTATGTGTAAAAATGGGGAATCTGCCTGCCGCTATGTGTAAAAACGGGGAATCTGCCTGCCGCAATGTGTAAAAAGGGGGAATCTGCTTGCCGCAATGTGTAAAAATGGGGAATCTGCCTGCCGCTATGTGTAAAAACGGGGAATCTGCTTGCCGCAATGTGTAAAAAGGGGGAATCTGCTTGCCGCAATGTGTAAAAAGGGGGAATCTGCCTGCCGCTATGTGTAACAAGGACACGCTGTCTGCCGCAATGTGTAAAAAGGGGGAATCTGCCTGCCGTAATGTGTAACAAGGGTACGCTGTCTGCCGTTATGTGAAAAAAGTGTACGCTGTCTGCCGCTATGTGTAACAAGGACACGCTGTCTGCCGCAATGTGTAAAAAGGGGGAATCTGCCTGCCGTAATGTGTAACAAGGGCACACTGTCTGCCGTTATGTGTAAAAAGGGGACGCTGTCTGCCGTTATGTGTAAAAAGTGCACGCTGTCTGCCGTTATGTGTAAAAAGGGCATGCTGTCTGCCGTTATGTGTAAAAAAGGGGGACGCTGTCTGCCGTAATGTGTAAAAAGGGGACGCTGTCTGCTGTAATGTGTAAAAAGAGGAATCTGTCCGCCGTAAGGTGTCAAAGGGTCTCTACCTGGTGTAGTGGTGCTACTGTGCGGCGTAATTTGAATAATGGAGACTACTGTGCACCGTTTTATGAATTGGTATTATTTTGTGGCCACACCCCTTCCCCACGAAGCCACGCCACTATGTATTTTTGCGCGCGCCTACGGCGCGCACTGCCCCTGTTTTGCATGCAGGGGTGGGGCTCCAATGCCGTTTCTTGCACACAGTGCTAAAATGTCTAGTTACGGCACTGTTGCTAGGTATCCACTTCCCTGAGCAGGTCCCCCCTCACCAGATCCTCTCCAGGGGTGAGGGGGTGGACTTGGATGGGATGGGGTGGTGGGGGGCCCAAGCCATTTTGTCGCACATGGGCCCACTGCTCGCTGGTTCCACCACTGGGCACGACAATAGGTTGGTTCATATGAAAAGATGAGACCACCTTTGGCAGAAATTGAGGACGAGTCCTCAACTCTGCCCTATCCACGTGAAAAACCAAATATGGGCTCTTATGTGATAAAGCCGCCAATTCTGAAACACGTCTAGCCGAAGCTAATGCCAACAACATGACCACTTTCCACGTGAGGTATTTCAACTCCACAGTTTTGAGTGGTTCAAACCAAGGTGACTTGAGGAAACGTAACACCACGTTAAGATCCCAAGGCGCCACCGGAGGCACAAAGGGAGGCTGAATATGCAGCACCCCCTTCACAAAAGTCTGTACTTCAGGAAGAGAGGCTAATTCTCTTTGAAAGAAAATGGATAAGGCCGAAATTTGGACCTTTATGGACCCTAATTTTAGGCCCAAAGTCACTCCTGTTTGAAGGAAGTGAAGCAGACGGACCAAATGGAACTCCTCCGTAGGAGCAGCTCTGGCCTCACACCAAGAAAATATTTCCGCCATATACGGTGATAATGTTTTAACGTCACGTCTTTCCTAGCCTTGATCAGGGTAGGAATGACTTCCTCCGGAATTCCTTTTTCCGCTAGGATCCGACGTTCAACCGCCATGCCGTCAAACGCAGCCGCGGTAAGTCTTGGAACAGACAGGGCCCCTGCCGCAGCAGGTCCTGCCTTAGAGGAAGAGGCCACAGATCTTCTGTGAGCAACTCTTGCAGCTCCGGATACCAAGTCCTCCGTGGCCAATCTGGAACAATGAGGATTGTTCTGACCCTGCTCATTCTTATTATTCTCAACACTTTGGGTATGAGAGGAAGAGGAGGAAACACATAGACCGATCTGAACACCCAAGGTGTCACCAGAGCATCTACCGCTACTGCCTGAGGGTCCCTTGACCTGGCGCAATACTGCTTTAGCTTTTTGTTGAGACGAGATGCCATCATGTCGATTTGAGGCAGTCCCCATCGATCCGTGATCTGTGCGAAGACTTCTTGATGAAGTCCCCACTCTCCCGGATGCAGGTCGTGCCTGCTGAGGAAAACCGCCTCCCAGTTGTCCACCCCCGGGATGAACACTGCTGATAGTGCGCTTACATGGCCTTCCGCCCAGCGTAGAATCCTGGTCGCTTCTGCCATGGCCACTCTGCTCCTTGTTCCGCCTTGCCGGTTTATATGAGCCACTGCCGTGACGTTGTCCGACTGAATCAGAACCGGTTTTCTCCGAAGCAATTCCTCCGCTTGACACAGGGCGTTGTATATGGCCCTCAACTCCAGGATGTTGATGTGGAGACAAGTCTCTAGGTTTGACTAGAGACCTTGGAAATTTCTTCCCAGTGTTACTGCTCCCCAGCCTCGGAGGCTTGCGTCCATGGTCACCAGGACCCAGTCCTGAATGCCGAACCTGCGACCCTCTAGCAGGTGAGCACTGTTCAGCCACCACAGCAGAAATACCCTGGTCCTGGGAGACAGGGTGATCCTTTGATGCATTCGTAAATGGGACCCGGACCACTTGTCCAAGCGGTCCCATTGAAAGGTCCTCGCATGGAACCTGCCGAAAGGGATGGCCTCGTATGAAGCCACCATCTTCCCCAGGACCCGCGTGCAATGATGCACTGAAACCTTTTTTGGTTTTAAGAGGTTCCTGACCATGGCTATGAGCTCCTGAACCTTTTCGATCGGTAGAAAAACCTTTTTCTGGTCTGTGTCTAGAATCAGGCCCAAAAAGGTCAGACGCGTTGTAGGGACTAGCTGGGACTTCGGTATATTGAGAATCCAGCCGTGTATCTGCAACGTCTTTGTCACAACTGAGGGCCTGAGCTGACGGGAGGCAGCCTCAGTTGTAGGGGCTGAGATGTACCGGAACCTGGGAGGTTGTATCAGACCCCTGGACATGTAAGTAACATGAATAATAACTGCCCGAAGGCGTGACCACGACAACTTGGATAAAAGTCAATGATGTTTATTATGACAACTCCGCAACACAGCAGCAGTAAAAGAAAACGTAAAAGTCAGCAAAGAATAAATACAGTTCCTGGGTACTACAGGATGGCAGGATCCACAGGGCACTGGTAGTGTGAGATAGTTCTTATGATCTTCTAGATGGAAAGTCCTTACCAGGCCCGACTGTAGCAATGGAGATAACCCAGGATTGTGCCAGCTGGTGTTCCAGGAAAAGCTGGGTTGCTGAAGATAAAACAGCTGCTGTGGATACTGGCTGGAACCAGACTGTTGTTAGCACGGAGTGGATACTGGCTGGAACCAGTTAAATAATAAATGAACTTGGGAGCGATGAAATATGAACTGAAATGTAGAACTTGAGAGCGGAGAAATAATAATACCGGTGGAGAGTGGTAAAGTGTAGAAAGGACACCGGCCCTTTAAGGGAAGCTGTACTCTGCTGGAAGCTGAGCTGGGAGCAGGTAATGTTGTAGCTGGAAACAGATGAATCCACAATGGATTGGAGAGTCAGGCTACACCGCAGGTGGAATGCTGGTGCGGGTCTCTATGGTGGAAGTCTTGAGACAGGAGCTGGAACCTGGAAGACAATCACAGGAGAGAGACAAACAGGAACTAGGTTTGACAACCAAAGCACTGACGCCTTCCTTGCTCAGGCACAGTGTATTTATACCTGCAGCAAGGAAGGGATTGGCTAGGCAATTATGCAGATTAACAATACTGACAACAGATTGGAGGAAATGATCAGCTGACAGAATCCAAGATGGCTGCGCCCATGCAGACACTTGGAGGGAAGTTTGGTTTGTAATCCATGTGGTAATGAAAACAGTAATGGCGGCGCCGGCCACTGGAGACAGGAGACGCCAGGCTGACAAGTGCACATCCAACC
The DNA here is from genome assembly GCF_028390025.1 of Pseudophryne corroboree. Classification (NCBI taxonomy): domain Eukaryota; kingdom Metazoa; phylum Chordata; class Amphibia; order Anura; family Myobatrachidae; genus Pseudophryne; species Pseudophryne corroboree. The sequence goes on from NC_086448.1 coordinate 244,006,373, forward strand.
ACGCGGACACAGCGGAGGCCGCGGCTGACGTAATCGCCACTCTGACACTCTGCATGCAGAAGCTCAGGGACGGCGGCGGAGGCCGCAGGAGACGCCATGCCAGATGTAATATGGCGCTTACTGTGACAGCGTCCCAGAGTGACAGGAGAGGATACAGGAATGTACACATCAGGATAACAGATGGAATCCGGTCCTGGAGCGCTGAGCCAGCCTTAGGAGGCATCTGATGGGTAAGAAATGGCGTCCAGATACCCGGATCGTGACAGCACCCCCCCCCTTTAGGAGTGGCCCCAGGACACTTCTTTGGCTTTTGAGGAAACTTGGAATGGAATCTCCGGACCAAGGCAGGAGCATGGACATCAGAAGCATTGGTCCACGAACGTTCCTCAGGACCATAACCTTTCCAGTCAATAAGATATTGTAGTTGACCGTAACGGTGACGTGAGTCCAGGATCTTGGCCACTTCATACTCAACGCCTCGTTGAGTTTGGACTTTCGGAGTTGGAGGAAGTGAGGAATGAAACCGATTCAAGATCAGCGGTTTCAACAGGGAAACATGGAATGTCCTGGGTATTTTTAAGAAGGGAGGCAACTGGAGTCTGTAAGCAACAGGATTGATGACTTGTTCAATCTTGAAAGGACCGATATAGCGAGGTGCAAACTTCATACTGGGAACTCTTAACCTCAAATTCTTCGTGGATAACCATACCCGATCACCCACCTTGAGAGCAGGAACTGCTCGACGCTTCTTATCCGCAAACTTCTTGTACCTGAACGATGCCTTGAGCAGAGCTGATCGTACGCTCTTCCAGATATTGGCAAACTGATGCAAGGTGATATCCACTGCGGGAACAGAAGTTGCTGGAAGCGGTTGGAACTCAGGGACTTTAGGGTGGAATCCAAAGTTAGTGAAGAATGGTGTCGAAGCAGATGAAGAATGATACTGGTTGTTATGACAGAACTCGGCCCAGGGAAGTAATTGAACCCAGTCATCTTGAGAGGAGGACACATAGATGCGGAGGAAGGCCTCCAAGTCCTGATTCACCCTCTCGGTTTGACCATTGGTCTGAGGATGGTAAGTCGTGGAAAACTTTAGCTTGACTTGGAGGACTTGACATAAACTTCGCCAGAATTTGGCTGTGAATTGAACTCCTCGATCTGAGATAATTTCTTCAGGAAGACCGTGGAGTCGGAAGATCTCTTGTATGAATACTTGAGCCAACTTGGAAGCTGACGGAAGACCGGTGAGAGGAATGAAGTGTGCCATCTTGGTGAACCGGTCAACTACCACCCAGATGGTATTGAACTTGTTGCACATGGGTAAGTCTGTAATGAAATCCATCGACAAGTGGGTCCATGGTCGACGGGGAACGGATAGTGGAACCAGTTGCCCCGCAGGCGACTGGCGGGATACTTTATGTTGGGCACACTTTGGGCAAGATGCAATAAACTCCAAGACGTCCTTTTTCAGAGTTGGCCACCAATAGGACCTAGAGATAAACTCCAGGGTTTTTTGGATACCTGTATGTCCGGCAAAACGGGAAGCATGGGCCCAATGCATGAGCTTCTTCCTTAGCATCGGTTTCACAAAACTTTTCCCTGATGGGGGCGTAGAGTCCATCCCTACCGTGGAGAATGCCAACGGATTTATAATAGGATGCTTGTCTGAAGACTCTGACTCATTTTCTTGCTCCCATGAGCGGGAAAGGGCATCGGCCTTGCGATTCTGAGAGCCCAGACAGAACTGGAGTTTAAAGTCGAACCTGGAAAAGAAAAGTGCCCATCTGGCCTGACGAGGGTTGAGACATTGTGCGCCCTTCAGGTATAAAAGGTTCTTGTGGTCTGTAAGTATGGTGATTGAATGAGAAGCTCCCTCCAACAGATACCTCCACTCTTCTAGAGCGAGCTTGATGGCTAGCAACTCCTGGTCGCCAATGGCATAGTTGCGCTCAGCTGGGGAGAACTTCCGGGAGAAGAAACTGCAAGGGTGTAAATGGCCATCTTTAGCCCTCTGAGATAACACCGCTCCTACTCCAACGGAGGAGGCATCCACCTCTAAGATGAAAGGAGAGTCGATGTCAGGCTGTTTCAGAACAGGCGCAGAGATGAACCTTTGTTTTAAAAGATGAAATGCTTGCATGGCTTCTTCAGACCACTTGGACGGGTTAGCACCCTTCTTAGTGAAAGCAGTAATAGGCGCCACAATGGTGGAAAAGTCACGTATAAACTTTCGGTAATAGTTGGCGAACCCTAAGAACCTCTGGACCCCTTTGAGGGTTAAGGGTACCGGCCAATTTTGGATTGCTTGTAGTTTCTCAGGATCCATCTCTAGTCCGGAACCGGACACAATGTACCCTAGAAACGGAATGGACTTGACTTCAAAGACGCATTTTTCTAATTTGCAATAGAGATGATTGACACGGAGACGGGACAGAACCTCTTTAACCCAAAAACGATGTTCCTCTAAATCGTTGGCAAAAATGAGGATATCGTCTAGATAGACCACGACATGACGGTATAGAATGTCTCTGAAGATCTCATTGACAAAATGCTGGAAGACAGCTGGAGCATTGCTCAATCCGAAGGGCATGACGAGGTACTCATAATGTCCGTCACGGGTGTTAAAGGCGGTCTTCCACTCGTCACCCTCACGGATCCGGATGAGATTGTATGCACCTCGCAAGTCCAGCTTTGTAAAGATGGTAGCTCCGCTAACTCTGTCAAAGAGCTCAGTAATCAGGGGTAAAGGATAACGGTTCTTGATGGTAATGTCGTTCAAACCTCTGTAGTCGATGCACGGCCGCAGACCACCATCTTTCTTTTTTACAAAAAAGAAGCCTGCGCCGGCTGGAGAAGAAGAAGGTCGAATGAACCCCTTTGCTAGGTTCTCTTTAATATATTCCTCCATAGAATGCGTCTCAGGCAGAGACAACGGATAAGTTCGGCCTCGAGGTGGAACCTTCCCTGGAACGAGATCAGTCGGACAGTCCCATTCTCTATGAGGAGGAAGGATATCAGCAGAAGCTTTACTGAACACATCCGTGAAATCTTGATATGGAGGAGGTGGAACATCAGACGACCTGGGGGAGGAAGAACAGACAGGCAATACTTTAAACAAACATGTCTCAGCACAGGAGGAACCCCATGCCAGGATTTGCGTAGTCGTCCAATCAATTGTAGGATTGTGAAGACGGAGCCATGGAAGGCCCAGGACCACAGGATGTGTGGCTCTTGGAATCACTAAAAAAGAAATAAGTTCGGAATGAAGAACTCCCACTCTCAGACGAACTGGTAGAGTCCTTAAAGAAATAACTGCATCAAAAATTTTGCTGCCATCCACGGCAGTTAAAGAAATGGACGAAGGAAGTCTCTCGGTGGGTAGGGACCACCGTTTAACATAGGCTTCGGTAATAAAGTTCCCAGCTGCTCCGGAATCAAGGAGGGCAATGACGTTCCGGTAACGTTGAGCAACTTGAAGCGAGACTGGGAGATTACAATCTTGAGGAGATGGAGAGGAGATCATTACTCCTAGCCGGCCCTCTCCTTAGCGAGCTAGGATTTGGAGTTTCCCGGACGTTTGGGACAGGCATTAATGGTGTGAGACGGAGCTGCACAATAGAGACAGAGAAACTCGGAGAGACGTCTTCGGCGCTCAGCAGGAGTTAAACGGGAACGGCCAAGTTGCATGGGCTCATCTTTAGATGGTGACAGTTGACGAGGAGGAGGAGCAGAAGATTTTGGAGCAGATGATCTTCCACGCTCAGTTGCTCTCTCTCTGAAACGTAAATCAACTTTCGTGCAGAGTGAGATTAGCTCATCTAACTTAGAAGGTAAGTCTCTGGTAGCTAACTCATCTTTAATACGCTCAGATAAGCCATGCCAGAATGCAGCATACAGGGCCTCGTCGTTCCATGCCAGTTCGGATGCCAGGATCTGGAACTGTATCAGATATTGTCCTACAGTACGTGACCCCTGGCGTAAACGGAGAATCTCGGATGAAGCTGAGGTTACCCGGCCTGGCTCGTCGAAGATGCGCCTGAATGTTGACACGAAGGCAGTGTAGGAAGATAGCAGGGTGTCGGACCTCTCCCATAACGGTGATGCCCAATCAAGGGCTGAGCCACTGAGAAGAGAAATAATGTAGGCAATTTTTGTGCGGTCACTGGGAAAATTGCCAGGTTGTAGCTCAAACTGAATCTCACACTGGTTGAGAAATCCCCTGCAGAATCTTGGAGATCCGTCAAATTTTGCTGGCGTTGGAAGATGAAGACGTGGAGCAGAAATGGGTAAGGTGGGTGGGGTTATAGCTGGAGTCACTGTGGTTGACGCACCAGACGCGCCTGATCCATGGAGAGTTGTCTGAATCCCATCCAGCCGAGTAGAGAGATCCTGGAGACAGCGGATGATGTGGCCCTGTGCAGCCTCCTGATGTTCTAGTCGGGCTGCCAGTTCTTGCATCGGCCTGGCCGCTTGATCCTGGTCTCCGGCTGGATTCATTAGGTCAGTGCTTACTGTCACAACTGAGGGCCTGAGCTGACGGGAGGCAGCCTCAGTTGTAGGGGCTGAGATGTACCGGAACCTGGGAGGTTGTATCAGACCCCTGGACATGTAAGTAACATGAATAATAACTGCCCGAAGGCGTGACCACGACAACTTGGATAAAAGTCGATGATGTTTATTATGACAACTCCGCAACACAGCAGCAGTAAAAGAAAACGTAAAAGTCAGCAAAGAATAAATACAGTTCCTGGGTACTACAGGATGGCAGGAGCCACAGGGCACTGGTAGTGTGAGATAGTTCTTATGATCTTCTAGATGGAAAGTCCTTACCAGGCCCGACTGTAGCAATGGAGATAACCCAGGATTGTGCCAGCTGGTGTTCCAGGAAAAGCTGGGTTGCTGAAGATAAAACAGCTGCTGTGGATACTGGCTGGAACCAGACTGTTGTTAGCACGGAGTGGATACTGGCTGGAACCAGTTAAATAATAAATGAACTTGGGAGCGATGAAATATGAACTGAAATGTAGAACTTGAGAGCGGAGAAATAATAATACCGGTGGAGAGTGGTAAAGTGTAGAAAGGACACCGGCCCTTTAAGGGAAGCTGTACTCTGCTGGAAGCTGAGCTGGGAGCAGGTAATGTTGTAGCTGGAAACAGATGAATCCACAATGGATTGGAGAGTCAGGCTACACCGCAGGTGGAATGCTGGTGCGGGTCTCTATGGTGGAAGTCTTGAGACAGGAGCTGGAACCTGGAAGACAATCACAGGAGAGAGACAAACAGGAACTAGGTTTGACAACCAAAGCACTGACGCCTTCCTTGCTCAGGCACAGTGTATTTATACCTGCAGCAAGGAAGGGATTGGCTAGGCAATTATGCAGATTAACAATACTGACAACAGATTGGAGGAAATGATCAGCTGACAGAATCCAAGATGGCTGCGCCCATGCAGACACTTGGAGGGAAGTTTGGTTTGTAATCCATGTGGTAATGAAAACAGTAATGGCGGCGCCGGCCACTGGAGACAGGAGACGCCAGGCTGACAAGTGCACATCCAACCACGCGGACACAGCGGAGGCCACGGCTGACGTAATCGCCACTCTGACACTCTGCATGCAGAAGCTCAGGGACAGCGGCGGAGGCCGCGGGAGACGCCATGCCAGATGTAATATGGCGCTTACTGTGACAGCGTCCCAGAGTGACAGGAGAGGATACAGGAATGTACACATCAGGATAACAGATGGAATCCGGTCCTGGAGCGCTGAGCCAGCCTTAGGAGGCATCTGATGGGTAAGAAATGGCGTCCAGATACCCGGATCGTGACAGTCTTCATGGACAGAGACACACTGTCCAGCAACTTCTCCCGAGATCTCGCCTTTATGAGGAGATCGTCCAAGTATGGGATAATTGTGACCCCCTGCCTGTGCAGGAGCACCATCATTTCCGCCATTACCTTGGTGAAAATCCTCAGGGCCGTGGAAAGCCCAAACGGCAACATCTGAAATTGGTAGTGACAGTCCTGCACTGCAAATCTCAGGAACGCCTGATGAGGGGGGAATATCGGAACATGAAGGTATGCATCCTTTATGTCCAGGGACACCATCCAATCCCCCCCCTCCAGGCTGGCGATGACTGCCCTGAGTGATTCCATCTTGAACTTGAACCTCTTCAAGTACAGGTTCAGAGATTTTAGGTTTAAAATGGGTCTGACCGAACCGTCCGGTTTCGGAACCACAAACAGGGTCGAGTAATATCCCTCTCCTTGCTGGAGATGAGGAACTGTGACAATCACCTGTTGAATATACAATTTTGGATTGCCGCCAACACTAGCTCCCTTTCTGATGGGGAAGCCGGCAGAGCCGATTTGAAAAACCGGCGAGGAGGCAAGTCTTCGAATTCCAGCCTGTATCCCTGAGAAACAATCTCTAATGCCCAGGGATCCACCTGCGAGTGAACCCAGACATGGCTGAAAAACCGAAGACGAGCCCCCACTAGATCTGCCTCCCCCCGGGAAGCCCCAGCGTCATGCGGTGGACTTTGCAGAGGCAGGGGAGGACTTTTGCTCTTGGGAACTAGCTGTGTGCAGCTTCTTTCCCCTACCTTTCCCTCTGGCAACAAAGGACGATCCCCGTACCTTTTTGTTTTTATTGGAACGAAAGGACTGCATTTGATAATGAGGTGTCTTTTTTGTATGCTGCGGGGGGACATAAGGTAAGAAATTCGACTTACCAGCCGTAGCCATAGAGACAAGGTCCGAGAGGCCGTCTCCAAACAGCTCCTCCCCTTTGTAAGGCAAGGACTCCATATGCCGCTTTGAATCGGCATCTCCCGTCCACTGTCGGGTCCACAAGAGCCGCCTAGCAGAAATAGACATAGCATTTATTCTGGAGCTTAATAAACAAATGTCTCTCTGAGCATCTCTCATATACAAGGCAGCATCTCTGATATGCTCTATGGTCATTTGAATAGCATCCCTATCTAAGGTGTCAATCTCCGTAGATAAGGAATCTGCCCATGCCACAACCGCACTACAAACCCAGGCCGACGCCATAGCCGGTCTAGCAATAGTACCTGAATGAGTGCAAATGTGCTTCAAGGTTATTTCCTGCCTGCGGTCAGCAGGTTCCTTGAGGGAAGCCGTATCCTGAGAAGGCAGTGCCACCCTTTTGGACAAGCCTTGTCTACTTTAGGCGAAGATTCCCAGCGTATCCTATCAGTTTGTGGAAAAGGATACGCCATAAGAATCCTTTTGGGAACTTGTGGTCTCCTATCCGGAGATTCCCAAGCCTTTTCGCACAATTCACTTAGTTCAAATGAGGATGGAAAGGTGACTTCAGGCTTTTTCCCCTTATACATATGTACCCTCGTGTCAGGGACCGGGGGTTCTTCAGTAATATGCAAAACCTCTTTAATGGCAATAATCATGTACCGAATACCTTTTGCCACCTTCGGCTGTAATTTTGCATCTTCATAGTCGACACTAGAGTCAGTATCTGTGTCATCGTTCTGGGATATGGTGCGCTTCTGGCGCCACAGGGACAGGCACGGACTGGCTACCTGACTGATCCCTAGCTACTGCCTTGTCTAACCTTTTATGCAATAGATTAACATTTGCATTCAAGACATTCAGCATATCCACCCATTCCGGTGTCGGCGTAGCCGACGGCGACATGACATTCAAGCACTCCCCCTCCACCTTAAGCGAGCCTTCCTCGTCAAACATGTCGACACACGCGTACCGACACACTTCACACACACAGGGAACCCCTTTCCTGAAGACAGTATCCCTGTCAAGGCCCTTTGGAGAGACAGAGAGAGAGTATGCCAGCACACACCCCAGCGCAATGATCCTGGAGACCAACACAAAATGTTTTTCCCCCAGCAGCGCTGTATAATATGTTATCCGCCAATTATGTGCCCCCCCTTCCCCTCTCTTTTAAACACCCCTTCAACGTGTGTAAGAAGGGGAGAGTCCGGGGAGCTTCCTATCAGCGGTGCTATGGAGAGAAAATGGCGCTGGTGAGTGCTGAGGGAGAAGCCCCGCCCCCTCAGCGGCGGGCTTCTGTCCAGCTCAAACTTACAAAAATATGTCGGGGGCTCTTTTATATACATGTATAGTGCCCACCTGTACATGTATATTGTCTTTTGCCATAAGAGGTGTTTATATTGCTGCCCAGGGTGCCCCCCTGCGCCCTGCACCCTTACAGTGACCGGAGTGTGTGAGGTGTATGGGAGCAATGACGCACAGCTGCAGTGCTGTGCGTTACCTCCGTGAAGCTGAAGGCTTCTGCCGCCTGACGACTTCTGTCTTCTGTTCTTCTAGCTCTGTGAGGAGAACGGCGGCGCGGCTCCGGGGGTGGACGCCCAGTAAGAACCTGCGTTCACCCCCTCTGGAGCTAATGGTGTCCAGTCGCCGAGTAAGCAGAGCCTATCTTAGACAAAAAGGTCTGCTCCTCTCTCCTCAGTCCCTCGATGCAGGGAGCCTGTTGCCAGCAGTGCTCCCTGTGAAAAAGTAGAAAAAGTAGAGAAAAAATCCAAACAAAAATGCTTTTAGGCAGAGAACTCAGGAGAGCTCTCTGCAGTGCACCCATCCTGCTCTGGGCACAGTGTAAAACTGAGGTCTGGAGGAGGGGCATAGAGGGAGGAGCCAGTGCACACCCAGAGTCCAAAGCTTTCTTAAAGTGCCCTATCTCCTGCGGAGCCCGTCTATTCCCCATGGTCCTTACGGAGTCCCAGCATCCTCAAGGACGTTAGAGAAAACAGCCATAATATCGATCGTACGTGTGTACACACTACTCATCTGTTCCGATATGCTCCCATCCAGTTGGATGAATTTTAAACAGCACATGAGATGCTAGCGTTGCAGGACATTGTTTGCAGTTTTTTGGTCGAACCTCCTGTATCGGGACAGTGTACTGTACACACCTTTACAATCCAACGTCCGTTCACTGAGATCTTCCTTCTCACCAGTTAGGGTAATACAGTGCCTGAGAACTGAGATCTTCCTTCTCACCGGTTAGTGTAGTACAGTGCCTGAGAACTGAGATCTTCCTTCTCACCGGTTAGTGTAGTACAGTGCCTGAGAACTGAGATATTCCTTCTCACAGGTTAGGGTAATACAGTGCCTGAGAACTGAGATCTTCCTTCTCAGCGGTTAGGGTAATACAGTGCCTGAGAACTGAGATATTCCTTCTCACAGGTTAGGGTAATACAGTGCCTGAGAACTGAGATCTTCCTTCTCAGCGGTTAGTGTAATACAGTGCCTGAGAACTGAGATCTTCCTTCTCAGCGGTTGGGGTAATACAGTGCCTGAGAACTGAGATCTTCCTTCTCACAGGTTAGGGTAATACAGTGCCTGAGAACTGAGATCTTCCTTCTCAGCGGTTAGTGTAATACAGTGCCTGAGAACTGAGATCTTCCTTCTCAGCGGTTAGGGTAATACAGTGCCTGAGAACTGAGATATTCCTTCTCACAGGTTAGGGTAATACAGTGCCTGAGAACTGAGATCTTCCTTCTCAGCGGTCAGGGTAATACAGTGCCTGAGAACTGAGATCTTCCTTCTCACAGGTTAGGGTAATACAGTGCCTGAGAACTGAGATCTTCCTTCTCAGCGGTTAGGGTAATACAGTGCCTGAGAACTGAGATCTTCCTTCTCAGCGGTTAGGGTAATACAGTGCCTGAGAACTGAGATATTCCTTCTCACAGGTTAGGGTAATACAGTGCCTGAGAACTGAGATCTTCCTTCTCAGCGGTCAGGGTAATACAGTGCCTGAGAACTGAGATCTTCCTTCTCAGCGGTTAGGGTAATACAGTGCCTGAGAACTGAGATCTTCCTTCTCAGCGGTTAGTGTAATACAGTGCCTGAGAACTGAGATCTTCCTTCTCAGCAGTTAGGGTAATACAGTGCCTGAGAACTGAGATCTTCCTCCTCCCCAGTCAGTATAATACAGCATCTGAAGATTAAAATCTACCTTCTCACACGTCAGTGGAATATAGTATCAGAATTGAGAACTTCCTTTTCACTGGTTACTGTGGTACAGGAGCATTGAGATACTCCTTTTCAACGGTTATTGTATACATTATCTGCAGATTGCGATTTTCCTTCTCTGCAGTTAGAGTAATGTAATCGCTATATATTGAGAGTTTCCTTCTATCCAGTTAATCTAATGAAGGCTTTTTCTCCTCTCCAGGTAGTCGACTACAGTAGTTGGGAACTGGCATATTCCAATTCTTGTTAGTGTTTTGTAGTAGCTGAAGGTATAGATATTCATTCCTTTCCCTCCAGCTATTATTATACTGACATTAAAATTAAGCACTGCTAAAAGTGACATTTTCATAACATCACTTTACTACAGAACTTCCACCTCCTGACAAAGGATGATGTATTCTTTGTTGTAGTTCTGAATTACAGATCTTCCTCTAAATCATGACATAGTGGTAAATCTTTCCCCTACATCAAGAGCAGAGCACAATCTGCTTTCAGAAACTCTCCCTAGTTCCCTCTAGTTTTATGCTTTTTAAACTAAAAAAACAAAAAAACAAAAACAAAAAAAAAAATACTTTCTTCTTGCAAATGAATGTAGGGGGGAATAAGCAATGTACCAATCACAGATTTGCTATACGCGTACTGAGGTTACTTACATTCATTCATTTGCAAGAACAAGTCTTGTCATTGTCTTTTTTTTTAACTTTAAATCTAAGAGGACTTCTTCAGGACAAGGAGGATAATTCTCCAAAGATATAAGCTATTGATAAAGTTGACAAAAGATGGATTTGTGGTATTTATGGTCATGAAATTTTAAACAGGTGGCGACTGTTGTTTTACTGTTATGTCTTTCTCCGGAAACTATATACTCCTCTGTGATAGGGCACACTTGTGCTTGTAGTCCATGATGACTTGGAAGTCACTGGCATCCATGTGTATACTGGACTAAGGGGTCTATTTACTAAACCTTGGAGAGAGATAAAGTACCAACCAGCTCCTAATCTTTATTTATCAAACATAGTCGGAGATAGGAGATGATTGGCTGGTACTTTATCTTGCTCGGCTTTATCTCTCTCCAAGGTCTATTAAATAGAATTCAAAGGTGAAGTTTATCTCTCCCCGCCTTATATTTCTCAAAGCTTTGATAAATCTGATCCTTAGTTCTTAAAAAATGTTTTCATTATACTCTATCAACTTGGCATCTACCACTGCATTCAGAAAGGGACTGATTTTCCCTAGGGTAAGAGGGCACACATGTTCTGGGGCACAGTTTCCATCAGTATAACTCATTGCTGGCCAGCCTGGTTTCACACAGGGGCATAGCCAGAACTCTGTGGGCCCCATAGCAGCAATTTGAAGGGGTACTATCTCAATGCTTCTAGAGACACCTCTCTGCTGCAATTAATAATTGTATGACCCATAATAGTGCCATAGTTAATTGTCTGAACAATATTAGTGCCCTATTTTATTTTATGAACTGAAGTAGTGCACCAGTTCACATTATGTCACATTTTAGAGCACAGTACCCCCAATTCACATTATGACATAGTGTCCCCAATTAATATTTTGCCACATTACAGTGCCCCCAGTTCATATTATGTCACACTATGGTGCCTCCACTTCATATTATGCCACATTATAGTGCCCCAGTTGATAATACAGTATGAACATTATAATGCCCCAGTTTATTTTATACCACATTACAATGAGCAGTTCCAAGGGCATAACTAGATATATTGGGGGTCATTCCGAGTTGTTCGCTCGTTATTTTTTTCTCGCAACGGAGCGATTAGTCGCTAATGCGCATGCGCAATGTCTGCAAAGCGACTGCGCCAAGTAAATTTGCTATGCAGTTAGGAATTTTACTCATGGCATTACAAGGTTTTTTCTTCGTTCTGGTGATCATAATGTGATTGACAGGAAGTGGGTGTTTCTGGGCGGAAACTGGCCGTTTTATGGGAGTGTGTGAAAAAACGCTACCGTTTCTGGGAAAAACGCGGGAGTGGCTGGAGAAACGGAGGAGTGTCTCTGGGCGAACGCTGGGTGTGTTTGTGATGTCAAACCAGGAACGACAAGCACTGAACTGATCGCACTGGAAGAGTAAGTCTCGAGCTACTCAGAAACTGCACAGAGAAGTCTTTTCGCAATATTGCGAATCTTTCTTCCGCAATTTTGATAAGCTAAGATTCACTCCCAGTAGGCGGCGGCTTAGCGTGTGCAAAGCTGCTAAAAGCAGCTTGCGAGCGAACAACTCGGAATGAGGGCCATTGTAAGCTCCAAGGAAAAAGTTTGTAAAGGTCCCTATGTACCACCCAGTGGTGAAAAACATATATAACACATGTAACTGCACCAGGGCAGGTGGCCCCTCTCAACTCTGGGCCCCATAGCAGCTGCACTCCCTGCACCTATGGTAGTTACACCCTTGCTTCCACATCCTAACACTTTTTTTTTCATGTTCTTAAGAGGGGAGATAAACTTAATAATGGAGGCATATTCAGTATTTCTCCAACGCAGTAGATCTCTCCGTTCTCAATGAGTGTAGCTGCAACTGACAACTGATTCACATCAGAAGAGGTCCAGACTTTGTATTAGTGGTCAGAGTTCATCTTATAATCACAACTTATAAGATAAGTTCATAGCTTATAATCACTGTTGACACATTGCATCGCATGAATAAGCACTTTCTTCAGAAAGATCCATTCATAGGCTTTTACTATTTAAATGCAAGCCATCCAATTGATAGAAAGCATAAATTAAGATTCCAGTGTGTAGGCCAGCATGTAATATCATATATTTACTTAATAGTTTCTGTGATACACAAATGTCAAACAAACAACTACATAACATTAGATTCCATTAATCTCTTTTTGGGTCTGACTTTTTATAATCTGAACAATATGTGAAGTTTGCTTTCTAGTAGAAGCAGAACATAAAGCCTATATACTTAATTCAGACAGCCAGCACAGAGAAGCAGGTGAAAAATGTTTCTTTAATAGCTTTGAGCCTTTAGTGTTATGCTGGCCATACACTTGTGCGATTGCTTTCAACGCAAGATCGGGCCCGATTTCCCTTGAAGCTCACCTTGAGACAAATCTAATTGAAAGTGCATTTTTACTGCATTCGATGCGCGTACAATCCTGAGATTTATCTCATGCCCCTTACGACAAGAAATCGACTGGTATCATATGATCGAATTCGAGCGCATCTCATGCTGCCCAAGAGCACACCAGATTTATCTGACAGATTAAGAAAATTTAAATAGTGGGCTGTCCTATATGGGGAATATATAAACCTTTGAGGACCTGAACTATGGGACCTATATCTCTGCGCAGGCTTTGGGACACATCATGCCTGAAACCTGCAAGGCTATTATCAAAGAACTGCAAGAAAATTACACCACACATTGCTTGTCGTATAACAAAATATTTTATTTGGCAAACTGAGTGTGCGTAGAAAAATATATGCTTTTTATTTCCAGACATAATTGTATATACAGCCAACATGGCTGAACTTTTTAACAACAAAATAAACGTTTCATTATGCATTATGCATTCGGACATGATAACAAAATGCTATATATAGGGGGTAATACTGAGTTGATCGCAGCAGGAAATTTTTTTTGCAGTTGGGCAAAACCATGTGCACTGCAGGGGAGGCAGATGTAACACGTGCAGAGAGAGTTAGATTTGGGTGGGTTATTTTATTTCTGTGCAGGGTAAATACTGGCTGCTTTATTTTTACACTGCAAATTAGATTGCAGATTGAACACACCCCACCCAAATCTAACTCTCTCTGCACATGTTATATCTGCCTCCCCTGCAGTGCAGATGGTTTTGCCCAACTGCTAAAAAATTTCCTGCTGCGATCAACTCAGAATTACCCCCATAGCAACAGATGTGATCCATTGTGATACTACACTGTTGAGTGGCACCGCAGGCAGGGGCACAATGCACACATGCAACTTGGGGTAGGAAGATGGGTCCCCGGTTCCATCAACCTGCACCAAGTTGCATGTGTGCATTGTGCCCCTGCCTGCAGTGCCGCCCAACGCTGTAGTATCAAAATGCAGCACATCTGTTGCAATATATAAGTGCTGTATGATAGACTGCACCACATCTGTTGGTATGTATAACAAGGGCACCAGTTATTGAGAATCACCCTACATTTGAAAGAGACTTGTCTCTTCCTCCTCGTCCACTTGTCCCCCTGTGACATCAAGGAGGTCATAATTGCGGAGGGGACGGTGGATGTGTGTGTGGCTGGCTTGGGAAGGGTAGCAGGTTTGAGGAGGAGATTGGAAAGTGTGGGAAGGGTGCGTGGGGGTTGGCGAAAACGGGAAGGGTGGATGATTTGCTGAGGAGGGGTTTGAGGAGGATGGAAAGTGGAGGAAGGGTGGTTGGATTGGGCCTGTGGTTGCGGATACCCAGAATGATAGCTTGGATGGGGAGTAGTAGATGTAGGGTAGGTGGGTGGTGGGGAACAAAAGGACAATGGGAATTGAGGAGCAGGTGCTTTAGGTTCAGGGCAGTGGACTCTCCACTCCGGTGTCAGATGCCCTAATAGTGTTTCGTACAACACCTGCGACACCAGGCGCTGGCACTCGACCTGCTACTGCGCAGAAACCTTACGCATTGTTTTGCTGACATACGCAGCAAAGTCGGCAAACTCGTCAGGTTTCCGCAGCAGTTGGGAACGTGCCTCCGCTAGGAGAGGGTCCTCTACAAATCTTGTTTTACGTGGCTTCCTCTTCCCAGTAGGTCGCGGCGGAGAGGTAGGTTCCTCAGGGGAGATGATGAGGGCAGGGGTCCGGCTGAGGTTTTCTTCAGGTGTCTGTAGGCAGTGGCGGATCTTGCCACGGGCAAGCAGGACTTTTGCCCGGGGCGCCGCCTTCCGGAGGGTGCTGGCGCCATCCGGAGGGCGCCGCACCGTGGCAAGATCCGCCACTGCTGCCCGCTGTGTCCCTGTCCGCCTCCGCTGCCGTCCCCGTCCCCGTCCCCATCCCCGTCCCCGTCCCCGTCCGCCTCCTGAAGGGAACTAGACGCTATGCGTCTAGTTTCCCTTCCTGGAGAGTAACTTTGCTGAGCGGTGCGCGATGACGTCATCGCGCACCGCACAGCAAAGGTCCTCTCTACGAAGGGAACTAGACTCATAGCGTCTAGTTTCCCTTCGTGGAGAGGACCTTTTGCTGTGCGGTGCGCGATGACGTCATCGCGCACCGCTCAGCATTCAAGCGGCGCTTTTAATGTACAGGGGGCGTAATTGACCACGCCCCCTGTATTAGGCCACGCCCCATTTCCTGCCCGGGGCGCAGAGCGCCCTTGAACCGGCCCTGTCTGTAGGGTAAAGAGAAACATATTTAGTGGATAGTCTACCTAATTATTTTTTCAGCGTCAATTTCCTCCTTGGGACCACCTGATGCAACTATACGCGCCACTGCAAGGGAAAAAAAAAGGCAACTTACCCCTTCGGCCTCGTCCAGACTTCCCTCTTCGAACTCGGCCATCACCACCATGGACTCCTTAGCAGACCTTTTCTCGAGGAGGAAGTTGAGATCCTTAAAGTACCACAACTGTGGCACATACACGTTGTCTGCGCCGGCCCCTGATCTCTTGGACTTCTCCACTTTGCGATTCTCCTTCACAAAGACTGTGCGTAGATTTGCGATCTTCTTACGGACCCAGGCCACCGTGGCAGCAGAGAAGGTGGGCTTGGAGTAGTCCACCATCCGTGTGTAAGCAACCTCCCTCTTCTGCTTATTGCTGTAGTGCGGTGAGGACGTCAGTCACAGACACTCCTCCTTGCGGTACAGGCTGATGAAGCCAGAGAGGAACTCACGGTTCTCATAAGACATCTACAGAATGCAAAACAGGGAAAATTAATAAACATGAAAAAAAGTAAACTATTCTGGTAAATAAAGTTTGTTTTCCAGTTACTGGCGTGAGTTATCTGAAATATGTAGTGAGAATACATTGGTGTGCAGAGTGCAGCAGCATAACGGTGGGATGTGGGTTGCAGTGGTGCAGTATAATGGCGTTTAGGGCACGGCCACATGGGGCTTGCAGAAGTGCAGCATTTTGGGCAGGGGGCCTGTATAATCCTGGGTAAAGCAGCAGAAACGGTGGGCAGTGGTGTTAAATAACAATAATAAGCATTGGTGGTCAGTGGTACAGTATAATGTCGTTTAGGGCGCGGCCACATGGGGTTTGCAGAAGTGCATCATTTTGGGCAGGGGGCCTGTATAATCCTGGGTAGAGCAGCAGAAACGGTGGGCAGTGGTGTTAAATAACAATAATAGTCATTGGTGGTCAGTGGTGCAGTATAATGGTGTTTAGGGCGCGGCTGGCTGGGGCTTGCAGTGGCGCAGCATTTTGGGCAGGGGCCTATCTAAATGTGGGTAGAGCAGCATAGAGGGTGACCAGTGTTGGCAAAGGGGAATAATCATTGGTGGCCAGTGGTATAGCCTACCTTGTGCGGTTTATAAGTGCGGAGCTCTGCAGCGTGCTACCAGCCTCCTCTCCAGTCATGTGCGCAGTGAGGGGAAGAAGAGTGGCCAGGAAGTCGTCTCTTGTCTTCAAATATCACACATCACGATGAGATAAATTGAAAGTGGTAAAAAACAGCATGCGATCACGCCCCGATTCGATAAATATTAAGTGCAGCATATAATATCTTAAGACGCGAGATTCGACCGGTGTGCCCGCGCATCGCATCGAAAGGTACCTTAAATGTGCATACAATCCCTCGATTTCTCTGACAGATGTGGTCGAAATCGCAGGCTAGTACCGATAATCTCACAAGTGTATGGGCACCATAACTCCCAAGCATACTCAGCCACTGCAAAAAAAAAAAAATAAATATATATATATATATATATATATATATATATATATATATAATTTAAAGAGCCACAAAGGATTTAGGGGCCCATTTATTAACATGGATTATCATATGCAACAAGTTTTAAAATGGGTTGCATATGATAAATGATGCTCCGGCCAACCAGCTCCCTATTGTCATTTAACACGTAGAAGGAGCACCTTTTATAATAAGCAATGAGTTTTAAATCTTGTTGCGTATGATAAAACTCATTGAAGAATGGGCTCCTTAGGGTTTTTCTAAATGGATATATTTCCTAAGGTAAACTGTTAATAAGAAATACCTTCTATTTTAAAAACTAAAGATCAAGGTAAATTCAGAGAGGAAATTGTAAAAGAGTGAAATGAAGTGCAGTAAGAAAATAGCAACAGTCACATGATACGATACATTGTCAAGAGTACGTTTATGAACCATAGTAACTTAGTTGGTGAGGTTGAAAAAAGACCGGTAGTCCATCGAGTTCAACCTGAAATATATTATACTCCCTATTCTATTCAGTTTAAAGGCTATATCCTTGGATATTTTTATCTGGTAGAAATTTATCTAACCCATTTTTAAACGCATTGACCGAGTCCGTCATTACAACCTTCTCTGGCAGTGATTCCATATTCGTATTGCCCTTACAGTGAAGAATCCCTTCCCGCGCTGAGTACAAAATTTCCTCTCCTCAAGCCTTAGTGGGTGTCCGCGCGTTTTCTGTAGAGGTCTCATAATAAACAAATCACCTGATAGCTCCGCATATTGGGCCTAATTCAGAGTTGATCGCAGCAGCAAATTTGTTAGCAGTTGGGCAAAACCATGTGCACTGCAGGGGGGCAGATATAACATGTGCAAAATGAGTTAGATTTGGGGGGGTAGCCAGCATGTACCCTGCACAGAAAAAAATAACCCACCCAAATCCCACTCTCTCTGCATATGTTATATCTGCCACACCTGCAGTGCACATGGGGGGTAATTCAGAGTTGATCGCAGCAGGAAGTTTGTTAGCAGTTGGGCAAAACCATGGCCCTCATTCCGAGTTGTTCGCTCGGTATTTTTCATCGCATCGCAGTGAAAATCCGCTTAGTACGCATGCGCAATGTTCGCACTGCGACTGCGCCAAGTAACTTTACTATGAAGAAAGTATTTTTACTCACGGCTTTTTCTTCGCTCCGGCGAACGTAATGTGATTGACAGGAAATGGGTGTTACTGGGCGGAAACACGGCGTTTCAGGGGCGTGTGGCTGAAAACGCTACCGTTTCCGGAAAAAACGCAGGAGTGGCCGGGGAAACGGTGGGAGTGCCTGGGCGAACGCTGGGTGTGTTTGTGACGTCAACCAGGAACGACAAGCACTGAAATGATCGCACAGGCAGAGTAAGTCTGGAGCTACTCTGAAACTGCTAAGTAGTTAGTAATCGCATTATTGCGAATACATCGGTCGCAATTTTATGAAGCTAAGATTCACTCCCAGTAGGCGGCGGCTTAGCGTGTGTAACTCTGCTAAAATCGCCTTGCGACCGATCAACTCGGAATGAGGGCCCATGTGCACTGCAGGGGAGGCATATATAACATGTGCACTAGAGTTAAATTTGGGTGGGTTATTTTGTTTCTGTGCAAGGTAAATACTGGCTGCTTTGTTTTTACACTGCAATTTAGATTGCAGATTGAACACACCACACCCAAATCTAACTCTCTCTGCACATGTTATATCTGCCGCCCCTCAGTGCACATGGTTTTGCCCAACTGCTAACAAAGTTCCTGCTGCGATCAACTCAGAATTACCCCCATGGTTTTGCCCAACTGCTAACAAATTTGCTGCTGAGACCAACTCTGAATTACCCCCATTGCCCTTTTATATTTTTGAAACAATTCATGGGTACAGTTAGTTCCCCTTAAAAAATATAGTAACAAGACCCTTGGATGGATTAAGGAAAAGAACAGCAAACAACCCCACCCCCACTCCTAGATGCCCAGGTGCTCCATTCCACTGCCATCCTTCCCTGCAGTTCTTTCCACCCCCCACTGACCCAACTCCCATTGCTACCCTATTCCCTGCAGCAGGTCCTCCTCCTTTTCTAGGTGTGTCTTGCCTCCCTCACATCGAGGAGACGGGACAGACCTTCTGCAAGATATAGATTTAATGAACAATAAGATAAAAAAAAGTGCTAATCAAAAAACTGTAAATCTATTCCCATAAATAAAGGTCTGATTTATAAAGCTTTATCTAAAGAGTCAGAATGTAAATCTAATAGTGTCACATACTGTAGCTCAAATAGTCAAATAAACCATATTGTAATAAAAGCACTGTAGATTTTGTAGACACAATCATCTTCTAAAAGGTGTCTAATTAAAACCACATGAGAGCTGGTATATGTTTTAATAATTTGCATTTTCTAGTAAAAAACTAAAATAGAAAGTAAAAACTATAAAGATATAAATGTAAAAAAAAAAATAATCAGAGTTAATTTCAATGGTTTAATTATAGCCTTAAGGCTGCAAACTCATAAGGGCATGTATCTAGTTAGCTTCCCTAATGCATAACCTACAGGATCTGTCACCTCCTCTTTGGGCAGAGAGATTAACTATAGATCTATCATCTGAATGATTAGTGTTATGGACTTATCTGAAGTGAAACACTGTCATTAATATTTTAATTTAAAATACTTTTTATGAGCTCCAGAATGCATTTCTACCTCCTTCCCCTCGCTGTGTCCCATCTCCGGGGCGGCGGCCATTTGAAATATGGCAACGGCTTGTGATACGATCAAGGCTTGCGGGCCGGCAGCCAATCAGGAGCTGCCTTTGCCAATCCGCAAGCTTTAATTAGCCACCAGAGAGAGGAAGGAGAGACACGCACTGCACTCTCTTCCCCTCAGGCTCAGACAGGGGAAGCATGGCAGACAGGGCTTGTCCGCAGACGTTCAGGAACGCCAATTCCCGGTGATGTAATTTTAGAAAAGAGCTTCAGGAACGGCATTCCAGAGCATTCTGGCCCAAAAATTAGAGATGTGCACTTGAAATTTTTCGGGTTTTGTGTTTTGGTTTTGGGTTCGGTTCCGCGGGCGTGTTTTGGGTTCGACCGCGTTTTGGCAAAACCTCACCGAATTTTTTTTGTCGGATTCGGGTGTGTTTTGGATTCGGGTGTTTTTTTCAAAAAACACTAAAAAACAGCTTAAATCATAGAATTTGGGGGTCATTTTGATCCCAAAGTATTATTAACCTCAAAAACCATAATTTTCACTCATTTTCAGTCTATTCTGAATACCTCACACCTCACAATATTATTTTTAGTCCTAAAATTTGCACCGAGGTCACTGGATGACTAAGCTAAGCGACCCTAGTGGCCGACACAAACACCGGGCCCATCTAGGAGTGTCACTGCAGTGTCACGCAGGATGGCCCTTCCAAAAAACACTCCCCAAACAGCACATGACGCAAAGAAAAAAAGAGGCGCAATGAGGTAGCTGTGTGAGTAAGATAAGCGACCCTAGTGGCCGACACAAACACCTGGCCCATCTAGGAGTGGCACTGCAGTGTCACGCAGGATGGCCCTTCCAAAAAACACTCCCCAAACAGCACATGACGCAAAGAAAAAAAGAGGCGCAATGAGGTAGCTGTGTGAGTAAGCTAAGCGACCCTAGTGGCCGACACAAACACCTGGCCCATCTAGGAGTGGCACTGCAGTGTCACGCAGGATGGCCCTTCCAAAAAACACTCCCCAAACAGCACATGACGCAAAGAAGAAAAAAAGAGGCGCAATGAGGTAGCTGTGTGAGTAAGATAAGCAACCCTAGTGGCCGACACAAATACCGGGCCCATCTAGGAGTGGCACTGCAGTGTCACGCAGGATGGCCCTTCCAAAAAACACTCCCCAAACAGCACATGACGCAAAGAAAAAAAGAGGCGCAATGAGGTAGCTGTGTGAGTAAGCTAAGCGACCCTAGTGGCCGACACAAACACCTGGCCCATCTAGCAGTGGCACTGCAGTGTCACGCAGGATGGCCCTTCCAAAAAACACTCCCCAAACAGCACATGACGCAAAGAAAAAAAGAGGCGCAATGAGGTAGCTGTGTGAGTAAGATAAGCGACCCTAGTGGCCGACACAAACACCTGGCCCATCTAGGAGTGGCACTGCAGTGTCACGCAGGATGGCCCTTCCAAAAAACACGCCTCAAACAGCACATGACGCAAAGAAAAATTAAAGAAAAAAGAGGTGCAAGATGGAATTGTCCTTGGGCCCTCCCACCCACCCTTATGTTGTATAAACAGGACATGCACACTTTAACCAACCCATCATTTCAGTGACAGGGTCTGCCACACGACTGTGACTGAAATGACGGGTTGGTTTGGACCCCCACCGAAAAAGAAGCAATTAATCTCTCCTTGCACAAACTGGCTCTACAGAGGCAAGATGTCCACCTCATCATCATCCTCCGATATATCACCGTGTACATCCCCCTCCTCACAGATTATCAATTCGTCCCCACTGGAATCCACCATCTCAGCTCCCTGTGTACTTTGTGGAGGCAATTGCTGCTGGTCAATGTCTCCACGGAGGAATTGATTATAATTCATTTTAATGAACATCATCTTCTCCACATTTTCTGGAAGTAACCTCGTACGCCGATTGCTGACAAGGTGAGCGGCGGCACTAAACACTCTTTCGGAGTACACACTTGTGGGAGGGCAACTTAGGTAGAATAAAGCCAGTTTGTGCAAGGGCCTCCAAATTGCCTCTTTTTCCTGCCAGTATAAGTACGGACTGTGTAACGTGCCTACTTGGATGCGGTCACTCATATAATCCTCCACCATTCTTTCAATGGGGAGAGAATCATATGCAGTGACAGTAGACGACATGTCCGTAATCGTTGACAGGTCCTTCAGTCCGGACCAGATGTCAGCATCAGCAGTCGCTTCAGACTGCCCTGCATCACCGCCAGCGGGTGGGCTCGGAATTCTGAGCCTTTTCCTCGCACCCCCAGTTGCGGGAGAATGTGAAGGAGGAGATGTTGACAGGTCGCGTTCCGCTTGACTTGACAATTTTCTCACCAGCAGGTCTTTGAACCCCAGCAGACTTGTGTCTGCCGGAAAGAGAGATCCAAGGTAGGTTTTAAATCTAGGATCGAGCACGGTGGCCAAAATGTAGTGCTCTGATTTCAACAGATTGACCACCCGTGAATCCTTGTTAAGCGAATTAAGGGCTCCATCCACAAGTCCCACATGCCTAGCGGAATCGCTCCGTGTTAGCTCCTCCTTCAATGTCTCCAGCTTCTTCTGCAAAAGCCTGATGAGGGGAATGACCTGACTCAGGCTGGCAGTGTCTGAACTGACTTCACGTGTGGCAAGTTCAAAGGGCAGCAGAACCTTGCACAACGTTGAAATCATTCTCCACTGCGCTTGAGACAGGTGCATTCCACCTCCTATATCGTGCTGAATTGTATAGGCTTGAATGGCCTTTTGCTGCTCCTCCAACCTCTGAAGCATATATAGGGTTGAATTCCACCTCGTTACCACTTCTTGCTTCACATGATGGCAGGGCAGGTTCAGGCGTTTTTGGTGTTGCTCCAGTCTTCTGTACGTGGTGCCTGTACGCCGAAAGTGTCCCGCAATTCTTCTGGCCACCGACAGCATCTCTTGCACGCCCCTGTCGTTTTTTAAAAAATTCTGCACCACCAAATTCAAGGTATGTGCAAAACATGGGACGTGCTGGAATTTGCCCAGATTTAATGCACACACAATATTGCTGGCGTTGTCCGATGCCACAAATCCACAGGAGAGTCCAATTGGGGTAAGCCATTCCGCGATGATCTTCCTCAGTTGCCGTAAGAGGTTTTCAGCTGTGTGCGTATTCTGGAAACCGGTGATACAAAGCGTAGCCTGCCTAGGAAAGAGTTGGCGTTTGCGAGATGCTGCTACTGGTGCCGCCGCTGCTGTTCTTGCGGCGGGAGTCCATACATCTACCCAGTGGGCTGTCACAGTCATATAGTCCTGACCCTGCCCTGCTCCACTTGTCCACATGTCCGTGGTTAAGTGGACATTGGGTACAGCTGCATTTTTTAGGACACTGGTGACTCTTTTTCTGAGGTCTGTGTACATTTTCGGTATCGCCTGCCTAGAGAAATGGAACCTAGATGGTATTTGGTACCGGGGACACAGTATCTCCAACAAGTCTCTAGTTGGCTCTGCAGTAATGATGGATACCGGAACCACGTTTCTCACCACCCAGGATGCCAAGGCCTCAGTTATCCGCTTTGCAGCAGGATGACTGCTGTGATATTTCATCTTCCTCGCAAAGGACTGTTGGACAGTCAATTGCTTGGTGGAAGTAGTAAAAGTGGTCTTACGATTTCCCCTCTGGGATGACCATCGACACCCAGCAGCAACAACAGCAGCGCCAGCAGCAGTAGGCGTTACACGCAAGGATGCATCGGAGGAATCCCAGGCAGGAGAGGAATCGTCAGAATTGCCAGTGACATGGCCTGCAGGACTATTGGCATTCCTGGGGAAGGAGGAAATTGACACTGAGGGAGTTGGTGGGGTGGTTTGCGTGAGCTTGGTTACAAGAGGAAGGGATTTACTGGTCAGTGGACTGCTTCCGCTGTCGCCCAAAGTTTTTGAACTTGTCACTGACTTATTATGAATGCGCTGCAGGTGACGTATAAGGGAGGATGTTCTGAGGTGGTTAACGTCCTTACCCCTACTTATTACAGCTTGACAAAGGCAACACACGGCTTGACAAATGTTGTCCGCATTTCTGTTGAAATACTTCCACACCGAAGAGCTGATTTTTTTGGTATTTTCACCAGGCATGTCAACGGCCATATTCCTCCCACGGACAACAGGTGTCTCCCCGGGTGCCTGACTTAAACAAACCACCTCACCATCAGAATCCTCCTTGTCAATTTCCTCCCCAGCACCAGCAACACCCATATCCTCCTCATCCTGGTGTACTTCAACACTGACATCTTCAATCTGACTATCAGGAACTGGACTGCGGGTGCTCCTTCCAGCACTTGCAGGGGGCGTGCAAATGGTGGAAGGCGCATGCTCTTCACGTCCAGTGTTGGGAAGGTCAGGCATCGCAACCGACACAATTGGACTCTCCTTGTGGATTTGGGATTTCGAAGAACGCACAGTTCTTTGCGGTGCTTTTGCCAGCTTGAGTCTTTTCATTTTTCTAGCGAGAGGCTGAGTGCTTCCATCCTCATGTGAAGCTGAACCACTAGCCATGAACATAGGCCAGGGCCTCAGCTGTTCCTTGCCACTCCGTGTGGTAAATGGCATATTGGCAAGTTTACGCTTCTCCTCCGACAATTTTATTTTAGATTTTGGAGTCCTTTTTTTACTGATATTTGGTGTTTTGGATTTTACATGCTCTGTACTATGACATTGGGCATCGGCCTTGGCAGACGACGTTGCTGGCATTTCATCGTCTCGGCCATGACTAGTGGCAGCAGCTTCAGCACGAGGTGGAAGTGGATCTTGATCTTTCCCTAATTTTGGAACCTCAACATTTTTGTTCTCCATATTTTAATAGGCACAACTAAAAGGCACCTCAGGTAAACAATGGAGATGGATGGATACTAGTATACTTATGGATGGACGAGCGACTGCCGACACAGAGGTAGCTACAGCCGTGGACTACCGTACTGTGTCTGCTGCTAATATAGACTGGATGATAATGAGATGAAATCAATATATATATATATAATATCACTAGTACTGCAGCCGGACAGGTATATTTATTTATTATGTAATGACTGATGACGGACCTGCTGGACACTGTCAGCTCAGCAGCACCGCAGACTGCTACAGTAAGCTACTATAGTAGTATGTATAAAGAAGAAAGAAAAAAAAAAAACCACGGGTAGGTGGTATACAATTATGGATGGACGAGCGACTGCCGACACAGAGGTAGCTACAGCCGTGGACTACCGTACTGTGTCTGCTGCTAATATAGACTGGATGATAATGAGATGAAATCAATATATATATATATATATATATATAATATCACACTAGTACTGCAGCCGGACAGGTAGATATATTTATTATGTAATGACTGATGACGGACCTGCTGGACACTGTCAGCTCAGCAGCACCGCAGACTGCTACAGTAAGCTACTATAGTAGTATGTATAAAGAAGAAAGGAAAAAAAAAAACCACGGGTAGGTGGTATACAATTATGGATGGACGAGCGACTGCCGACACAGAGGTAGCTACAGCCGTGGACTACCGTACTGTGTCTGCTGCTAATATAGACTGGATGATAATGAGATGAAATCAATATATATATATATAATATCACACTAGTACTGCAGCCGGACAGGTAGATATATTTATTATGTAATGACTGATGACGGACCTGCTGGACACTGTCAGCTCAGCAGCACCGCAGACTGCTACAGTAAGCTACTATAGTAGTATGTATAAAGAAGAAAGAAAAAAAAAAACCACGGGTAGGTGGTATACAATTATGGATGGACGAGCGACTGCCGACACAGAGGTAGCTACAGCCGTGGACTACAGTACTGTGTCTGCTGCTAATATAGACTGAATGATAATGAGATGAAATCAATATATATATATATATATAATATCACTAGTACTGCAGCCGGACAGGTATATATATTTATTATGTAATGACTGATGACGGACCTGCTGGACACTGTCAGCTCAGCAGCACCGCAGACTGCTACAGTAAGCTACTATAGTAGTATGTATAAAGAAGAAGAAAGAAAAAAAAAACGGGTAGGTGGTATACAATATTATATATATATTATATACAATTATATATATATATATATATATATATTAAACTGGTGGTGATTATTAAACTGGTGGTCAGGTCACTGGTCACACTATCAGCAACTTGCAAGTAGTACTCCTAAGCAGACAATCACAATATATATTATACTGGTGGTCAGTGTGGTCACAATGGCAGTGTGGCACTCTGGCAGCAAAAGTGTGCACTGTACGTTATATGTACTCCTGAGTCCTGCTCTCAGACTCTAACTGCTCCCCACTGTCAGTGTCTCCCCCACAAGTCAGATATACATTATACAGTCACACTATCTATCTATCACTTCAGCAAGTAGTAGTACTCCTCCTAATGCTCCCCAAAATTACTACTGTGTCTCTCTCTACTCTAGTCTCACTCTCTTCTCTATAAACGGAGAGGACGCCAGCCACGTCCTCTCCCTATGAATCTCAATGCACGTGTGAAAATGGCGGCGACGCGCGGCTCCTTATTTAGAATCCGAGTCTCGCGAGAATCCGACAGCGGGATGATGACGTTCGGGCGCGCTCGGGTTAACCGAGCAAGGCGGGAAGATCCGAGTCGCTCGGCCCCGTGTAAAAAAAAATGAAGTTCGGGCGGGTTCGGATTCCGAGGAACCGAACCCACTCATCTCTACCAAAAATAGACACACATATATATATATATACTGTATATGTACATACATTTATATATATATATATATATATATATATAGGTAGTGGCCTAGTGTACTGAAAACCACTTTAGTAACATACAGTATACAGTACAATATGACTTCTTCTTGAAAGTACTGATGCCTAAAGCTGGATACATTCTTGCAGATCAGTCTGCCTGCAGATTAGATAAACATTCCAATGCTCAGAGCGATTATCTGATCAGTATGTACCACATGCAAACAGTTATATTTAGCTCAGGGTGTACTTTCTTCAGTGGGATAGAGAGATTGAGTATCTCAACTTCTAATCAGCTAAAGATGCACTCTCCTGATCCAACCATTACAGCTAATACATTTATCAGCTAGTTGTCCTGCGTTTACACCCAGGGCCAGCGAAACACACTCATCAGAGTATGCACTACTACTGTGGGCATTATGTGTAAGGGCCACTACTACTGTGGACAATATGTGAATAAGGAGTACTACTGTGGTCAATGTGTATAAAGGGCACTACTGTGGGCAATGTAAGGGGCGCCATTGTGTGGCATAATGTGTATAAGGAGTTTTACTGTGTAGGGTAATGCGAATAAGGGGTACTACGGTGTGACATAACATCAATGAAAGGCACCACTGTGTGTCGTAATGTGAATAATGGACACTACTATGTGGTGTAATATGATTCCGCGGCACTATGTGCTGTGTAATGTGAAGTTTGTGCTACTGTGTGGCTTAATTTGATATGGGGATACTATTGCGTAGCCCCGTCCCTTCCTTCTGAAACCACACTCCTTTTTTGCAGCACGTGCCTTTGGCATGTGCTATCCCTTTATTAAGTATGGGATGGAGGGTGCAATTTTAAAGTTTGCAGTTGGCACTGAACACCCTAGCACTGGCCCTGTTCACACCTATGCATTTATCAGGCCGATCAGCCGATATCAGCATAGGTCTGTACCCAGCTTTAGGCATTTTGCCACAATAATGGCAATGAGCATAATGGTTTTGAAGACATGAATATAACTGAAGAGGTAGCAAAAAGATTAATAATTTCAATTCCATTTTTAGAAATATATCTAGTTTGCTTTTATGGCCATTATTTTTCCTTATTTGCTGAGAGGAATTATTATATCTTGGAATAAATTACATAGATTTTTCTGTATTGAATTTATTATAATTTCTAGGTCTAGTCTCTAACAATGGTTCATTATGTAATACAGTTGTATCTGTGAATGGCATTTGGAGAAAAAAAAGTAGTATTCATGACCAAAAAAGAATATAGTTATGAGATAAAATAAACTAAATGAAACGTAAAATACCCTGAGATTCCATGGACTCTCGGCCTTTGTGATGTTAGTGTAAAGTACCTGAACATGAAAAGTTAATTGGTGATCCATTTTATATTCTCAACCAACGTAATTGTGCTGATTCATGAATATAATTCCTCTGGGAAGCATTAAGCGGTTGTATAAAATTATCAATCTACTAAGAAATTTTACAGATGAGAGAACAGATACCAATTATAATGGTACACCCCAGTGTAAAAGTGAGTGTTGTTTTGTGGACTTTTTTAGATGATAAAAAGGGGAGTGAAATAGGCTGTTAAAGAAACAAACAATACATCTCTTCCCTGGATGCCATCCCCTTTGAGGACTCTCAATCCTATTTAATGCATTTGAAATGTGATAGTTGGATGAAAAAAAGATCAACCTGGAAAAATTTGGTTACAGGCTATTGGGCATCAATCGCTGAAGGGCGGAAATCGGGTATTCGGCGATTTCCACACTTCTGCACATGCGCACATGATGTTGCGTGCATGTGCGAGGTCTTAGATTGCGATCACAGTTTAAGTGCCAGCGGGGGGCAGTGAAGGGGCGTTTTGTGGGTGGCGGTAGGACATTTGGGGGGGGGGGGAATGGTCACAATTATTTCTCTTACGTCCTAGAGGATGCTGGGGACTCCGTAAGGACCATGGGGTATAGACATGGGCACTATAAAGAACTTTAGATGGGTGTGCACTAGAGATGAGCGGGTTCGGTTTCTTTGAATCCGAACCCGCACGAACTTCACTTTTTTTTTCACGGGTCCGAGCGACTCGGATCTTCCCGCCTTGCTCGGTTAACCCGAGCGCGCCCGAACGTCATCATGACGCTGTCGGATTCTCGCGAGACTCGGATTCTATATAAGGAGCCGCGCGTCGCCGCCATTTTCACACGTGCATTGAGATTGATAGGGAGAGGACGTGGCTGGCGTCCTCTCCATTAGAATAGATTAGAAGAGAGAGAGAGAGAGAGAGATTGTGCAGACAGAGTTTACCACAGTGACCAGTGCAGTTGTTGTTAAGTTAACTTTTATTTAATATATCCGTTCTCTGCTATATCCGTTCTCTGCCTGAAAAAAACGATACACAGCAGTCACACAGTGTGACTCAGTCTGTGTGCACTCAGCTCAGCCCAGTGTGCTGCACATCAATGTATAAAAGCTTATAATAATTGTGGGGGAGACTGGGGAGCACTGCAGGTTGTTATAGCAGGAGCCAGGAGTACATAATATTATATTAATTTAAAATTAAACAGTGCACACTTTTGCTGCAGGAGTGCCACTGCCAGTGTGACTAGTGGTGACCAGTGCCTGACCACCAGTATAGTAGTATATTGTTGTATACTATCTCTTTATCAACCAGTCTATATTAGCAGCAGACACAGTACAGTGCGGTAGTTCACGGCTGTGGCTACCTCTGTGTCGGCAGTCGGCACTCGGCAGGCAGTCCGTCCATCCATAATTGTATAATTATATACCACCTAACCGTGGTATTTTTTTTTCTTTCTTTATACCGTCGTCATAGTCATACTAGTTGTTACGAGTATACTACTATCTCTTTATCAACCAGTGTACAGTGCGGTAGTTCACGGCTGTGGCTACCTCTGTGTCGGCAGTCGGCAGGCAGTCCGTCCATCCATAATTGTATTATTATAATATATACCACCTAACCGTGGTTTTTTTTTCATTCTTTATACCGTCATAGTGTCATACTAGTTGTTACGAGTATACTACTATCTCTTTATCAACCAGTGTACAGTGCGGTAGTTCACGGCTGTGGCTACCTCTGTGTCGGCAGTCGGCAGGCAGTCCGTCCATCCATAATTGTATTATAATATATACCACCTAACCGTGGTTTTTTTTTCATTCTTTATACCGTCATAGTGTCATACTAGTTGTTACGAGTATACTACTATCTCTTTATCAACCAGTGTACAGTGCGGTAGTTCACGGCTGTGGCTACCTCTGTGTCGGCAGTCGGCAGGCAGTCCGTCCATCCATAATTGTATTATAATATATACCACCTAACCGTGGTTTTTTTTTCATTCTTTATACCGTCATAGTCAGTCATACTAGTTGTTACGAGTATACTACTATCTCTTTATCAACCAGTGTACAGTGCGGTAGTTCACGGCTGTGGCTACCTCTGTGTCGGCACTCGGCAGGCAGTCCGTCCATCCATAATTGTATTATAATATATACCACCTAACCGTGGTTTTTTTTTCATTCTTTATACCGTCATAGTGTCATACTAGTTGTTACGAGTATACTACTATCTCTTTATCAACCAGTGTACAGTGCGGTAGTTCACGGCTGTGGCTACCTCTGTGTCGGCAGTCGGCAGGCAGTCCGTCCATCCATAATTGTATTATAATATATACCACCTAACCGTGGTTTTTTTTTCATTCTTTATACCGTCATAGTGTCATACTAGTTGTTACGAGTATACTACTATCTCTTTATCAACCAGTGTACAGTGCGGTAGTTCACGGCTGTGGCTACCTCTGTGTCGGCAGTCGGCAGGCAGTCCGTCCATCCATAATTGTATTATAATATATACCACCTAACCGTGGTTTTTTTTTCATTCTTTATACCGTCATAGTCAGTCATACTAGTTGTTACGAGTATACTACTATCTCTTTATCAACCAGTGTACAGTGCGGTAGTTCACGGCTGTGGCTACCTCTGTGTCGGAACTCGGCAGGCAGTCCGTCCATCCATAATTGTATTACAATATATACCACCTAACCGTGGTTTTTTTTTCATTCTTTATACCGTCATAGTCAGTCATACTAGTTGTTACGAGTATACTACTATCTCTTTATCAACCAGTGTACAGTGCGGTAGTTCACGGCTGTGGCTACCTCTGTGTCGGAACTCGGCAGGCAGTCCGTCCATCCATAATTGTATTACAATATATACCACCTAACCGTGGTTTTTTTTTCATTCTTTATACCGTCATAGTCAGTCATACTAGTTGTTACGAGTATACTACTATCTCTTTATCAACCAGTGTACAGTGCGGTAGTTCACGGCTGTGGCTACCTCTGTGTCGGAACTCGGCAGGCAGTCCGTCCATCCATAATTGTATTATTATAATATATACCACCTAACCGTGGTTTTTTTTTCATGCTTTATACCGTCATAGTGTCATACTAGTTGTTACGAGTATACTACTATCTCTTTATCAACCAGTGTACAGTGCGGTAGTTCACGGCTGTGGCTACCTCTGTGTCGGCAGTCGGCAGGCAGTCCGTCCATCCATAATTGTATTATAATATATACCACCTAACCGTGGTTTTTTTTTCATTCTTTATACCGTCATAGTCAGTCATACTAGTTGTTACGAGTATACTACTATC
This sequence comes from Pseudophryne corroboree, assembly GCF_028390025.1. NCBI lineage: Eukaryota > Metazoa > Chordata > Amphibia > Anura > Myobatrachidae > Pseudophryne > Pseudophryne corroboree. The sequence goes on from NC_086448.1 coordinate 244,037,325, forward strand.
TCTTTATCAACCAGTGTACAGTGCGGTAGTTCACGGCTGTGGCTACCTCTGTGTCGGAACTCGGCAGGCAGTCCGTCCATCCATAATTGTATTATTATAATATATACCACCTAACCGTGGTTTTTTTTTCATTCTTTATACCGTCATAGTCAGTCATACTAGTTGTTGCGAGTATACTACTATCTCTTTATCAACCAGTGTACAGTGCGGTAGTTCACGGCTGTGGCTACCTCTGTGTCGGAACTCGGCAGGCAGTCCGTCCATCCATAATTGTATTATTATAATATATACCACCTAACCGTGGTTTTTTTTTCATTCTTTATACCGTCATAGTGTCATACTAGTTGTTACGAGTATACTACTATCTCTTTATCAACCAGTGTACAGTGCGGTAGTTCACGGCTGTGGCTACCTCTGTGTCGGCAGTCGGCAGGCAGTCCGTCCATCCATAATTGTATTATAATATATACCACCTAACCGTGGTTTTTTTTTCATTCTTTATACCGTCATAGTCAGTCATACTAGTTGTTACGAGTATACTACTATCTCTTTATCAACCAGTGTACAGTGCGGTAGTTCACGGCTGTGGCTACCTCTGTGTCGGAACTCGGCAGGCAGTCCGTCCATCCATAATTGTATTACAATATATACCACCTAACCGTGGTTTTTTTTTCATTCTTTATACCGTCATAGTCAGTCATACTAGTTGTTACGAGTATACTACTATCTCTTTATCAACCAGTGTACAGTGCGGTAGTTCACGGCTGTGGCTACCTCTGTGTCGGCACTCGGCAGGCAGTCCGTCCATCCATAATTGTATTACAATATATACCACCTAACCGTGGTTTTTTTATACCACCTAACCGTGGCAGTCCGTCCATAATTGTATACTAGTATCCAATCCATCCATCTCCATTGTTTACCTGAGGTGCCTTTTAGTTCTGCCTATAAAATATGGAGAACAAAAAAGTTGAGGTTCCAAAATTAGGGAAAGATCAAGATCCACTTCCACCTCGTGCTGAAGCTGCTGCCACTAGTCATGGCCGAGACGATGAAATGCCAGCAACGTCGTCTGCCAAGGCCGATGCCCAATGTCATAGTACAGAGCATGTCAAATCCAAAACACCAAATATCAGAAAAAAAAGGACTCCAAAACCTAAAATAAAATTGTCGGAGGAGAAGCGTAAACTTGCCAATATGCCATTTACCACACGGAGTGGCAAGGAACGGCTGAGGCCCTGGCCTATGTTCATGGCTAGTGGTTCAGCTTCACATGAGGATGGAAGCACTCAGCCTCTCGCTAGAAAACTGAAAAGACTCAAGCTGGCAAAAGCACCGCAAAGAACTGTGCGTTCTTTGAAATCCCAAATCCACAAGGAGAGTCCAATTGTGTCGGTTGCGATGCCTGACCTTCCCAACACTGGACGTGAAGAGCATGCGCCTTCCACTATTTGCATGCCCCCTGCAAGTGCTGGAAGGAGCACCCGCAGTCCAGTTCCTGATAGTCAGATTGAAGATGTCAGTGTTGAAGTACACCAGGATGAGGAGGATATGGGTGTTGCTGGCGCTGGGGAGGAAATTGACCAGAAGGATTCTGATGGTGAGGTGGTTTGTTTAAGTCAGGCACCCGGGGAGACACCTGTTGTCCGTGGGAGGAATATGGCCGTTGACATGCCAGGTGAAAATACCAAAAAAATCAGCTCTTCGGTGTGGAGGTATTTCACCAGAAATGCGGACAACAGGTGTCAAGCCGTGTGTTCCCTTTGTCAAGCTGTAATAAGTAGGGGTAAGGACGTTAACCACCTCGGAACATCCTCCCTTATACGTCACCTGCAGCGCATTCATAATAAGTCAGTGACAAGTTCAAAAACTTTGGGTGACAGCGGAAGCAGTCCACTGACCAGTAAATCCCTTCCTCTTGTAACCAAGCTCACGCAAACCACCCCACCAACTCCCTCAGTGTCAATTTCCTCCTTCCCCAGGAATGCCAATAGTCCTGCAGGCCATGTCACTGGCAAGTCTGACGAGTCCTCTCCTGCCTGGGATTCCTCCGATGCATCCTTGCGTGTAACGCCTACTGCTGCTGGCGCTGCTGTTGTTGCCGCTGGGAGTCGATGGTCATCCCAGAGGGGAAGTCGTAAGCCCACTTGTACTACTTCCAGTAAGCAATTGACTGTTCAACAGTCCTTTGCGAGGAAGATGAAATATCACAGCAGTCATCCTACTGCAAAGCGGATAACTGAGTCCTTGACAACTATGTTGGTGTTAGACGTGCGTCCGGTATCCGCCGTTAGTTCACAGGGAACTAGACAATTTATTGAGGCAGTGTGCCCCCGTTACCAAATACCATCTAGGTTCCACTTCTCTAGGCAGGCGATACCGAGAATGTACACGGACGTCAGAAAAAGACTCACCAGTGTCCTAAAAAATGCAGTTGTACCCAATGTCCACTTAACCACGGACATGTGGACAAGTGGAGCAGGGCAGGGTCAGGACTATATGACTGTGACAGCCCACTGGGTAGATGTATGGACTCCCGCCGCAAGAACAGCAGCGGCGGCACCAGTAGCAGCATCTCGCAAACGCCAACTCTTTCCTAGGCAGGCTACGCTTTGTATCACCGCTTTCCAGAATACGCACACAGCTGAAAACCTCTTACGGCAACTGAGGAAGATCATCGCGGAATGGCTTACCCCAATTGGACTCTCCTGTGGATTTGTGGCATCGGACAACGCCAGCAATATTGTGTGTGCATTAAATATGGGCAAATTCCAGCACGTCCCATGTTTTGCACATACCTTGAATTTGGTGGTGCAGAATTTTTTAAAAAACGACAGGGGCGTGCAAGAGATGCTGTCGGTGGCCAGAAAAATTGCGGGACACTTTCGGCGTACAGGCACCACGTACAGAAGACTGGAGCACCACCAAAAACTAGTGAACCTGCCCTGCCATCATCTGAAGCAAGAAGTGGTAACGAGGTGGAATTCAACCCTCTATATGCTTCAGAGGTTGGAGGAGCAGCAAAAGGCCATTCAAGCCTATACAATTGAGCACGATATAGGAGATGGAATGCACCTGTCTCAAGTGCAGTGGAGAATGATTTCAACGTTGTGCAAGGTTCTGATGCCCTTTGAACTTGCCACACGTGAAGTCAGTTCAGACACTGCCAGCCTGAGTCAGGTCATTCCCCTCATCAGGCTTTTGCAGAAGAAGCTGGAGGCATTGAAGAAGGAGCTAACACGGAGCGATTCCGCTAGGCATGTGGGACTTGTGGATGCAGCCCTTAATTCGCTTAACAAGGATTCACGGGTGGTCAATCTGTTGAAATCAGAGCACTACATTTTGGCCACCGTGCTCGATCCTAGATTTAAAGCCTACCTTGGATCTCTCTTTCCGGCAGACACAGGTCTGCTGGGGTTGAAAGACCTGCTGGTGACAAAATTGTCAAGTCAAGCGGAACGCGACCTGTCAACATCTCCTCCTTCACATTCTCCCGCAACTGGGGGTGCGAGGAAAAGGCTCAGAATTCCGAGCCCACCCGCTGGCGGTGATGCAGGGCAGTCTGGAGCGACTGCTGATGCTGACATCTGGTCCGGACTGAAGGACCTGCCAACGATTACGGACATGTCGTCTACTGTCACTGCATATGATTCTCTCAACATTGATAGAATGGTGGAGGATTATATGAGTGACCGCATCCAAGTAGGCACGTCACACAGTCCGTACTTATACTGGCAGGAAAAAGAGGCAATTTGGAGGCCCTTGCACAAACTGGCTTTATTCTACCTAAGTTGCCCTCCCACAAGTGTGTACTCCGAAAGAGTGTTTAGTGCCGCCGCTCACCTTGTCAGCAATCGGCGTACGAGGTTACATCCAGAAAATGTGGAGAAGATGATGTTCATTAAAATGAATTATAATCAATTCCTCCGCGGAGACACTGACCAGCAGCAATTGCCTCCACAAAGTACACAGGGAGCTGAGATGGTGGATTCCAGTGGGGACGAATTGATAATCTGTGAGGAGGGGGATGTACACGGTGATATATCGGAGGGTGAAGATGAGGTGGACATCTTGCCTCTGTAGAGCCAGTTTGTGCAAGGAGAGATTAATTGCTTCTTTTTTGGGGGGGGTCCAAACCAACCTGTCATATCAGTCACAGTCGTGTGGCAGACCCTGTCACTGAAATGATGGGTTGGTTAAAGTGTGCATGTCCTGTTTTGTTTATACAACATAAGGGTGGGTGGGAGGGCCCAAGGATAATTCCATCTTGCACCTCTTTTTTCTTTTCTTTTTCTTTGCATCATGTGCTGATTGGGGAGGGTTTTTTGGAAGGGACATCCTGCGTGACACTGCAGTGCCACTCCTAGATGGGCCCGGTGTTTGTGTCGGCCACTAGGGTCGCTAATCTTACTCACACAGTCAGCTACCTCATTGCGCCTCTTTTTTTCTTTGCGTCATGTGCTGTTTGGGGAGGGTTTTTTGGAAGGGCCATCCTGCGTGACACTGCAGTGCCACTCCTAGATGGGCCCGGTGTTTGTGTCGGCCACTAGGGTCGCTAATCTTACTCACACAGCTACCTCATTGCGCCTCTTTTTTTCTTTGCGTCATGTGCTGTTTGGGGAGGGTTTTTTGGAAGGGCCATCCTGCGTGACACTGCAGTGCCACTCCTAGATGGGCACGGTGTTTGTGTCGGCCACTAGGGTCGCTAATCTTACTCACACAGCTACCTCATTGCGCCTCTTTTTTTCTTTGCGTCATGTGCTGTTTGGGGAGGGTTTTTTGGAAGGGACATCCTGCGTGACACTGCAGTGCCACTCCTAGATGGGCCCCGGTGTTTGTGTCGGCCACTAGGGTCGCTTATCTTACTCACACAGCGACCTCGGTGCAAATTTTAGGACTAAAAATAATATTGTGAGGTGTGAGGTATTCAGAATAGACTGAAAATGAGTGTAAATTATGGTTTTTGAGGTTAATAATACTTTGGGATCAAAATGACCCCCAAATTCTATGATTTAAGCTGTTTTTTAGTGTTTTTGGAAAAAAACACCCGAATCCAAAACACACCCGAATCCGACAAAAATAATTCGGTGAGGTTTTGCCAAAACGCGTTCGAACCCAAAACACGGCCGCGGAACCGAACCCAAAACCAAAACACAAAACCCGAAAAATTTCAGGCGCTCATCTCTAGTGTGCACTGGCCCTTCCCTCTATGCCCCTCCTCCAGACCTTAGTTAGATCCTGTGCCCAGAGGAGACTGGGTGCATTACAGGGGAGCTCTCCTGAGTTTCTCTGAAAAATAATTTTGTTAGGTTTTTTATTTTCAGGGAGCACTGCTGGCAAAAGGCTCCCTGCATCGTGGGACTGAGGAGAGAGAAGCAGACCTACTTAAGTGATAGGCTCTGATTCTTAGGTTACTGGACACCATTAGCTCCAGAGGGAGTCGGAACGCAGGTCTCCCCTCACTGTTCGTTCCATAGCCGCGCCGCCGTCCTCCTCGCAGAGCCGGAAGATAGAAGCCGGGTGAGTATAAGAAGAAAAGAAGACTTCAAGGCGGCAGAAGACTTCAGATCTTCCAGGAGGTAAGCGTGCAGCGGTAACGCTGCGCACCATTGCTCCCACACAACACACACTAGCAGGCACGGATGGGTGCAGGGCGCAGGGGGGGGCGTCCTGGGCAGTAATGTAAACCTCTAAGGCTGGCATAGGAGTATTATAGGCTGCGGAGGCAGTAGTTATATAAATCCCCCGCCAGTATTATAAAATTGAGCGGGACCGAAGCCCGCCGCTCGAGGGGGCGGAGCTTGGTCCCACAGCACTAACCAGCGCCATTTTCTCCACAAAGCACTGCAGAGACGCTGGCTCCCCGGACTCTCCCCTGCTGAACACAGTGACACAGGGCTAAAAAGAGAGGGGGCACTTGTGAGGCGCAGTGAGTGTATTATACATACTTATATAAAAAAGCGCTATATATTCTGGGAATTTGTTTTCCAGTGTCAGTTGGCGCTGGGTGTGTGCTGGCATACTCTCTCTCTGTCTCTCCTAAGGGCCTTATTGGGGGACTATCTCCAGATAAATATCCCTGTGTATGTGGGGGTGTCGGTACGAGTGTGTCGGCATGTCTGAAGCGGAAGGCTCATCTAAGGAGGAGGTGGAGCAGATGATTGTGGTGTCTCCATCGGCAACGCCGACACCTGATTGGTTGGACATGTGGAATGTTTTAAATGCAAATGTGACTTTGTTACATAAGAGATTAGACAAAGCAGAGTCCAGGCATAATACAGGGAGTCAATCAATGGCTTTGACGGTGTCACAGGGCCTTTCAGGATCTCAAAAACGTCCCCTGTCCCAGATAGCAGACACTGATACCGACACGGATTCTGACTCCAGTGTCGACTACGATGATACGAGGTTACACCCAAGGGTGGCCAAAAGCATTCATTATATGATTATTGCAATAAAGGATGTTTTGCATATCACAGATGACCCCTCGGTCCCTGACACGAGGGTACACATGTTTAAGGAAAAGAAACCTGACGTAACCTTTCCCCCATCTCATGAGCTGAATGCGTTATTTGAAAAAGCTTGGGAATCTCCAGACAAGAAACTGCAGATTCCCAAAAGAATTCTTATGGCGTATCCTTTCCCTGCACAGGACAGGGTACGGTGGGAGTCCTCATTCAGGGTGGACAAGGCTTTAACACGCTTATCGAAGAAGGTGGCACTACCGTCTCCAGACACGGCAGCCCGCAAGGATCCTGCTGATCGCAGACAGGAAACGACCTTAAAATCAATATATACACATACGGGTGCTTTACTCAGACCGGCAATAGCATCGGCTTGGGTTTGTAGCGCTGTAGCAGCTTGGACAGATACCTTGTCAGCTGATATTGATACCCTAGATAGGGATACCATTTTATTGACCTTAGGTCACATTAAAGACGCAGTCTTATATATGAGAGACGCTCAGAGAGACGTTGGGCTGCTAGGTTCGAGAGCCAACGCCATGGCCATTTCTGCTAGGCGAGCACTGTGGACCCGCCAATGGACGGGTGATGCCAATTTAAACAGGCATATGGAAGTTTTGCCTTACAAGGGTGAAGTTTTATTTGGGGAAGGTCTCACGGACCTGGTTTCCACAGCTACCGCAGGTAAATCTACCTTTTTGCCTTAAGTTCCCCAACAGCAAAAGAAAACACCACAGTATCAAATGCAGTCCTTTCGGTCGCATAAGTCCAGAAGAGGTCGGGGATCTTCCTTCCTTGGCAGAGGTAAGGGAAAAGAATGCCGGCCAGTTCCCCGGAGCAGAAGTTCTCCCCGGCTTCTACTAAATCCACCGCATGACGCTGGGGCTCCACTGAGGGAGTCCACGCCGGTGGGGGCACGTCTTCGTCTTTTCAGCCACGTCTGGGTTGAGTCGGACGTGGATCCTTGGGTGATGGAAATTGTATCCCAGGGCTACAAGCTGGAATTCGAAGACGTGCCTCTTCGCCGATTCTTCAAATCGGCTTTACCAGCTTCTCCCCCAGAGAGGGAGATAGTTTTAGCTGCAATTCAAAAGCTGTGTCAACAGCAAGTGATTGTCAAGGTTCCCCTATTCAACCCTGTTTGTGGTCCCGAAACCGGATGGCTCGATCAGATCCATTCTAAACTTAAAATCCCTAAACCTGTACTTAAAAAGGTTCAAGTTCAAGATGGAATCGCTCAGGGCGGTTATCTCAAGCCTGGAAGGGGGGGATTTTATGGTGTTACTAGACATAAAGGATGCATACTGCACGTCCCCATATATCCTCCTCATCAGGCATACCTGAGATTCGCTGTACAGGACTGTCATTACCAGTTTCAGACGTTGCCGTTTGGGCTTTCCACGGCCCCGAGGGTTTTCACCAAGGTAATGGGGGAAATGATGGTGCTCCTGCACAGGCAAGGAGTCACAATTATCCCGTACTTGGATGATCTCCTGATAAAAGCGAGATCAATGGAACAGTTGCAGAAAAGCGTTTCGCTCTCCCTGAGAGTGCTGCAACAACATAGCTGGATTCTAAATCTACCAAAGTCACAGTTGGTTCCTACGACTCGACTGTCGTTCTTAGGCATGATTCTGGACACAGAACAAAAGAGGGTTTTTCTCCCGATGGAAAAAGCCCAGGAACTCCAGAACATGGTCAGAGACCTGTTAAAACCGACAAGAGTGTCAGTACATCAATGCACTCGAGTACTGGGGAAAATGGTGGCGACCTACGAGGCCATCCCCTTCGGCAGGTTTCATGCGAGGACTTTTCAGTGGGACCTTCTGGACAAGTGGTCCGGGTCCCATCTTCAAATACATCTGAAAATAACCCTGTCCCCCACGGCCAGGGTGTCTCTTCTGTGGTGGCTGCAGAGTGCTCACCTTCTAGAGGGTCGCAGGTTCGGCATTCAAGACTGGGTTCTGGTGACCACGGACGCGAGCCTCCGAGGATGGGGAGCAGTCACACAGGGAAGGAACTTTCAGGGACTATGGCCAAGCCAAGAGGCTTGTCTACACATCAACATACTGGAATTAAGGGCCATATACAACGGCCTTCGACAAGAGGAAAATCTTCTTCGCGACCTACCGGTTCTGATTCAATCAGACAATGTCACGGCTGTGGCTCATGTAAACCGCCAAGGCGGGACAAGGAGCAGAGTGGCGATGGCGGAAGCCACCAGGATTCTGCGCTGGGCAGAAAATCACGTAAGCGCTCTGTCAGCGGTATTCATTCCGAGAGTGGACAACTGGGAAGCAGACTTTCTCAGTAGACACGATCTCCATCCAGGAGAGTGGGGACTTCATCAAGAAGTTTTTGCAGAGATAACAAGTCTTTGGGGACTTCCTCAAATAGACATGATGGCGTCACGCCTCAACAAGAAGCTTCGGAGGTATTGTGCCAGGTCAAGGGACCCTCAGGCAGTAGCGGTGGACGCCCTGGTGACACCATGGGTGTTTCAGTCGGTCTATGTGTTCCCTCCTCTTCCTCTCATCTCAAAAATATTGAGAATCATAAGACGAAAAAGAGTGCAGACAATACTCATTGTTCCAGATTGGCCTCGAAGGGCCTGGTACTCAGATCTTCAGGAGATGCTCACAGAAGATCAATGGCCTCTTCCTTTCAGGGAGGACCTGTTGCAGCAGGGGCCCTGCGTGTTCCAAGACTTACAGCGGTTACGTTTGACGGCATGGCGGTTGAACACCGAATCCTAACTGGGAAAGGTATTCCGGAGGAAGTCATCCCTACTCTGATAAAGGCTAGGAAGGAGGTGACGGCAAAACATTATCACCGTATTTGGAGGAAATATGTATCTTGGTGTGAAGCCAAGAATGCTCCTACGGAAGATTTCCATTTGGGCCATTTTCTCCACTTTCTACAGACAGGAGTGGATATGGGCCTGAAGTTAGGCTCCATTAAGATACAGATTTCGGCCCTATCTATATTCTTCCAGAAGGAATTGGCTTCTCTCCCAGAATTCCAGACTTTTGTAAAGGGAGTGCTACACATCCAGCCTCCTTTTGTGCCCCCAGTGGCACCACGGGACCTTAACGTGGTGTTACAGTTCCTAAAATCTCACTGGTTTGAGCCTCTTAAAACAGTTGAATTAAAATTTCTCACTTGGAAGGTGGTCATCTTATTGGCCTTGGCATCTGCAAGGCGGGTGTCCGAATTGTGGGCCTTGTCTCATAAGAGCCCCTACCTCATTTTCCATGTAGATAGAGCTGAGTTGAGGACTCGTCCTCAATTTTTGCCAAAGGTGGTTTCATCATTTCATATGAACCAACCTATTGTGGTGCCTGTGGCTACGGGAGACTTGGAGGATTCCAAGTCCCTTGATGTAATCAGGGCCTTAAAAATTTACGTAGCCAGGACGGCTCAGATTGGGAAAACAGAGGCACTGTTTGTCCTGTATGCAGCCAACATAGTTTGCGCTCCTGCTTCTAAGCAGACTATTGCTCGCTGGATCTGTATCACGATTCAGCAGGCTCATTCTACGGCTGGATTGCCATTACCAAATTCGGTAAAGGACCATTCAACTAGTATGGTGGGCTCTTCTTGGGCGGCGGCCCGAGGAGTCTCGGCATTACAGCTTTGCCGAGCGGCTACTTGGTCGGGTTCAAACACTTTTGCAAAATTCTACAAGTTTGATACCATGGCTGATGAGGACCTCATGTTTGCTCAATCGGTGCTGCAGAGTCATCCGCACTCTCCCGCCCGTTTTGGAGCTTTGGTATAATCCCCATGGTCCTTACGGAGTCCCCAGCATCCTCTAGGACGTAAGAGAAAATAAGATTTTAAACCTACCGGTAAATCTTTTTCTCCTAGTCCGTAGAGGATGCTGGGCGCCCGTCCCAGTGCGGACATATTTCTGCATGACTTGTATATAGTTGTTGCTTACATAAGGGTTATGTTACAGTTAAGATCAGTCTTTGACTGATACTGTTTTCTTCATGCTGTTAACTGGTTGCGTATATTCCGGGTTATACTGTGTGGATGGTGTGGGCTGGTATGAATCTTGATCTTTGATTAACAAAAATCCTTTCCTCGTACTGTCCGTCTCCTCTGGGCACAGTTTCTCTAACTGAGGTCTGGAGGAGGGACATAGAGGGAGGAGCCAGTACACACCCATCTAAAGTTCTTTATAGTGCCCATGTCTCCTGTGGAGCCCGTCTATACCCCATGGTCCTTACGGAGTCCCCAGCATCCTCTACGGACTAGGAGAAAATCTTATTTTCCTTTTCCATATACACTCTGTACACAAAATAGGGGTATTTTTTTTTATCAGCAGCCAATTATCCTACTATAGTGTTTCTTGGATTGTGATAGGAAACCAGAGCACACTGCTGAAACTAATGCACACGTGGGGAGGACATAGAGTACAAACTATAAGCACAGTGCCTTGGTCAGGAGTTGAGCGGATGACCTCAGGGTTGCGAGACAGAAGTGAATTTTCAGATATCATTTATGGTGTTTCATAAGGTAAAACAGTAATTTGCTTTTACATCAGGACAACTACGATTTAGGGGCATATTCATCATCACTTAAATTATATAACAGTAGATGAAAATTAACATTTTCACCTACTTTTGTAGAATTTAAGTTTTGGGGCCATTCATAATGAAGGTAACGCAGGAGCTGTCACAGATATCTTACCTTTCTCTCCTGCGCTGGCCCGGCGTCCCCATACACTAGTCTGGAGATTTCATTCATCAAGCCCCGAAAATACAATATGAATAAAGTGCTGCCCTTTGAAGGTTAGAGGGCCACCCAATGCAGCCCCCAAAGTGCATCAGGCTGCCTATACAGCTCAGATTATGGGCCTAATTCAGTAAGGATTGCAAATTCTGCTAATTAGCAGAATTTGCAATCATTTTGTTAGCATGCTGGGGGCCGCCCATCGCAGGGCAAGACCGCCCAGCATGCTGACCACCGCCTCCCCCCCCCCCCTTCAACAAGCAAAAATTGCAAACGCATCGCAATTCTGCTTGTTGGCAGAAATTAAGGATGCTTCCAGCTTAGCGTAACCCACCGACATGTTCTTGATCGCGATGGCTGCATGTGACGTCATACAGCTGCCACGATCACAGCCCGACATGCCCCTGTTCACGCCGCATCGCCCCCCGTTTGGCCATCCCTGCAACGCTCCGTCTCTGCCCTGGAAATTAAGCGTTGCCATCCCAAATCTCGCCCCGCGACTTCCTCTGCCTGATTGACAGGCAGAGCGATCACATTTTCTGCAGGGCGCCCGCACCCACGGGGCGAACGCAATAATTATGATTGGATTGCGATTTGCGATCCAACCTGAATTAGCCCTTATAGCAGGATTTCAGCTCCGGATCCTGAACTGAAATCTAGCTGTTCCATGAGCAGCATCTATGTGGTGCATTGAATGGTGATCTGTATGTTCCTGCTTAGCCACTGAGAAGCATTTCATGCTTTTAAACATATCTGTTTTTTGTAAGTGCATTGTACTAATAAAACCTTATTATCTGTTAAAAAGGTCTCTGCATTACATGGAGTGTTGCATTTCCCTTTATTTCTAGAACGTGACTATGGTGGCACAGATACAGGGGGTCATAGTAAAGATCTTTTCTCTCTTTTTTTGTGGTTAAGGGGGGACACACACGGAGAGATCCGTGCTTAAAATCTAAGCAATCTAGTCAGAGTTAAGTTAAGCACGGATCTCTCCGTGTGTATGCCCCACAGCGATAGCGATGCGCATCCCCGTACGTTGCTATCACCAGTACTAGATTGGCCTGCATGCAGGCACAAACTAGCACATCGCTCATTTTACTGCTGTGTGAAGTGAGCGCCCCCACCCGATCCCCCGCCCTTGCTCAGTACACATTGCACTGTGCTGAGCTGGGGGGAGAGATGTGTGCTGAGCGGTCTGTGATAGATCGCTCAGCAAACCTCTCTGCCCGTGTGTACTGGCCTTTACTTTTGTGTTTCATAGATGTCCATGTACAGTATGTGCACACACATGCATAGTGATCAGTGTATTGGAATTCTGTTAGCAAATTCCTTTAGTCTGTACGCTTGGTTGGCCATTGATTTCTATATATTTTATTATGTATGTTATTGTTTGATACTTTTGATATAACAACCCTCCAATAGTAGGAGCATTATCAATACTCATCCATAATAAATTGTCACTGTCAGCATATTATTTGTAGTGCATCACGAGTACAGTAGTTCCTGGAAAGACTCACTTCAAGACGAGGTATTTTGTGCATTTCCTATGAGTAACTGCTGAACCTTTACTTAAACAATGAGGGATAGTGTCTCATTTGTTTGTGCTGAGTCACAGGTTGTGTGTTAGTTTGGTTTAGCCTGTGGGTGGTACTTCCAAGTATCAGGCCTGTTGGCAGAAAGAGTAGAGATTAGGGCTTTTTTCACAAAAAGAATAATTTCTTACAAAAGGTTCCCTAGATTTCAGACACATGCCAAGACAAAAACTATTACAGGTCATTTTTTGCATTGCAAAATAAATGGAAAAAATATATATCTAAAAATAGAGAAATTAAAGTTACATGTATAGGAGTATGAATTAATGTATAGTAGAGATGAGCGCCTGAAATTTTTCGGGTTTTGTGTTTTGGTTTTGGGTTCGGTTCCGCGGCCGTGTTTTGGGTTCGAACGCGTTTTGGCAAAACCTCACCGAATTTTTTTTGTCGGATTCGGGTGTGTTTTGGATTCGGGTGTTTTTTTCCAAAAACACTAAAAAACAGCTTAAATCATAGAATTTGGGGGTCATTTTGATCCCAAAGTATTATTAACCTCAAAAACCATAATTTACACTCATTTTCAGTCTATTCTGAATACCTCACACCTCACAATATTATTTTTAGTCCTAAAATTTGCACCGAGGTCGCTGTGTGAGTAAGATAAGCGACCCTAGTGGCCGACACAAACACCGGGCCCATCTAGGAGTGGCACTGCAGTGTCACGCAGGATGTCCCTTCCAAAAAACCCTCCCCAAACAGCACATGACGCAAAGAAAAAAAGAGGCGCAATGAGGTAGCTGTGTGAGTAAGATTAGCGACCCTAGTGGCCGACACAAACACCGGGCCCATCTAGGAGTGGCACTGCAGTGTCACGCAGGATGGCCCTTCCAAAAAACCCTCCCCAAACAGCACATGACGCAAAGAAAAAAAGAGGCGCAATGAGGTAGCTGTGTGAGTAAGATTAGCGACCCTAGTGGCCGACACAAACACCGGGCCCATCTAGGAGTGGCACTGCAGTGTCACGCAGGATGGCCCTTCCAAAAAACCCTCCCCAAACAGCACATGACGCAAAGAAAAAAAGAGGCGCAATGAGGTAGCTGACTGTGTGAGTAAGATTAGCGACCCTAGTGGCCGACACAAACACCGGGCCCATCTAGGAGTGGCACTGCAGTGTCACGCAGGATGTCCCTTCCAAAAAACCCTCCCCAAACAGCACATGACGCAAAGAAAAAAAGAGGCGCAATGAGGTAGCTGTGTGAGTAAGATTAGCGACCCTAGTGGCCGACACAAACACCGGGCCCATCTAGGAGTGGCACTGCAGTGTCACGCAGGATGGCCCTTCCAAAAAACCCTCCCCAAACAGCACATGACGCAAAGAAAAAAAGAGGCGCAATGAGGTAGCTGTGTGAGTAAGATTAGCGACCCAAGTGGCCGACACAAACACCGGGCACATCTAGGAGTGGCACTGCAGTGTCACGCAGGATGTCCCTTCCAAAAAACCCTCCCCAAACAGCACATGACGCAAAGAAAAAAAGAGGCGCAATGAGGTAGCTGACTGTGTGAGTAAGATTAGCGACCCTAGTGGCCGACACAAACACCGGGCCCATCTAGGAGTGGCACTGCAGTGTCACGCAGGATGTCCCTTCCAAAAAACCCTCCCCAAACAGCACATGACGCAAAGAAAAAAAGAGGCGCAATGAGGTAGCTGACTGTGTGAGTAAGATTAGCGACCCTAGTGGCCGACACAAACACCGGGCCCATCTAGGAGTGGCACTGCAGTGTCACGCAGGATGTCCCTTCCAAAAAACCCTCCCCAATCAGCACATGATGCAAAGAAAAAGAAAAGAAAAAAGAGGTGCAAGATGGAATTGTCCTTGGGCCCTCCCACCCACCCTTATGTTGTATAAACAAAACAGGACATGCACACTTTAACCAACCCATCATTTCAGTGACAGGGTCTGCCACACGACTGTGACTGATATGACGGGTTGGTTTGGACCCCCCCCCAAAAAAGAAGCAATTAATCTCTCCTTGCACAAACTGGCTCTACAGAGGCAAGATGTCCACCTCATCTTCACCCTCCGATATATCACCGTGTACATCCCCCTCCTCACAGATTATCAATTCGTCCCCACTGGAATCCACCATCTCAGCTCCCTGTGTACTTTGTGGAGGCAATTGCTGCTGGTCAATGTCTCCGCGGAGGAATTGATTATAATTCATTTTAATGAACATCATCTTCTCCACATTTTCTGGATGTAACCTCGTACGCCGATTGCTGACAAGGTGAGCGGCGGCACTAAACACTCTTTCGGAGTACACACTTGTGGGAGGGCAACTTAGGTAGAATAAAGCCAGTTTGTGCAAGGGCCTCCAAATTGCCTCTTTTTCCTGCCAGTATAAGTACGGACTGTGTGACGTGCCTACTTGGATGCGGTCACTCATATAATCCTCCACCATTCTATCAATGTTGAGAGAATCATATGCAGTGACAGTAGACGACATGTCCGTAATCGTTGTCAGGTCCTTCAGTCCGGACCAGATGTCAGCATCAGCAGTCGCTCCAGACTGCCCTGCATCACCGCCAGCGGGTGGGCTCGGAATTCTGAGCCTTTTCCTCGCACCCCCAGTTGCGGGAGAATGTGAAGGAGGAGATGTTGACAGGTCGCGTTCCGCTTGACTTGACAATTTTGTCACCAGCAGGTCTTTCAACCCCAGCAGACCTGTGTCTGCCGGAAAGAGAGATCCAAGGTAGGCTTTAAATCTAGGATCGAGCACGGTGGCCAAAATGTAGTGCTCTGATTTCAACAGATTGACCACCCGTGAATCCTTGTTAAGCGAATTAAGGGCTGCATCCACAAGTCCCACATGCCTAGCGGAATCGCTCCGTGTTAGCTCCTCCTTCAATGCCTCCAGCTTCTTCTGCAAAAGCCTGATGAGGGGAATGACCTGACTCAGGCTGGCAGTGTCTGAACTGACTTCACGTGTGGCAAGTTCAAAGGGCATCAGAACCTTGCACAACGTTGAAATCATTCTCCACTGCACTTGAGACAGGTGCATTCCACCTACTATATCGTGCTCAATTGTATAGGCTTGAATGGCCTTTTGCTGCTCCTCCAACCTCTGAAGCATATAGAGGGTTGAATTCCACCTCGTTACCACTTCTTGCTTCAGATGATGGCAGGGCAGGTTCAGTAGTTTTTGGTGGTGCTCCAGTTTTCTGTACGTGGTGCCTGTACGCCGAAAGTGTCCCGCAATTCTTCTGGCCACCGACAGCATCTCTTGCACGCCCCTGTCGTTTTTTAAAAAATTCTGCACCACCAAATTCAAGGTATGTGCAAAACATGGGACGTGCTGGAATTGGCCCAGATTTAATGCACACACAATATTGCTGGCGTTGTCCGATGCCACAAATCCACAGGAGAGTCCAATTGGGGTAAGCCATTCCGCGATGATCTTCCTCAGTTGCCGTAAGAGGTTTTCAGCTGTGTGCGTATTCTGGAAAGCGGTGATACAAAGCGTAGCCTGCCTAGGAAAGAGTTGGCGTTTGCGAGATGCTGCTACTGGTGCCGCCGCTGCTGTTCTTGTGGCGGGAGTCCATACATCTACCCAGTGGGCTGTCACAGTCATATAGTCCTGACCCTGCCCTGCTCCACTTGTCCACATGTCCGTGGTTAAGTGGACATTGGGTACAGCTGCATTTTTTAGGACACTGGTGACTCTTTTTCTGAGGTCTGTGTACATTTTCGGTATCGCCTGCCTAGAGAAATGGAACCTAGATGGTATTTGGTACCGGGGACACAGTACCTCCAACAAGTCCCTAGTTGGCTCTGCAGTAATGATGGATACCGGAACCACGTTTCTCACCACCCAGGATGCCAAGGCCTCAGTTATCCGCTTTGCAGTAGGATGACTGCTGTGATATTTCATCTTCCTCGCAAAGGACTGTTGAACAGTCAATTGCTTACTGGAAGTAGTACAAGTGGGCTTACGACTTCCCCTCTGGGATGACCATCGACTCCCAGCGGCAACAACAGCAGCGCCAGCAGCAGTAGGCGTTACACGCAAGGATGCATCGGAGGAATCCCAGGCAGGAGAGGACTCGTCAGAATTGCCAGTGACATGGCCTGCAGGACTATTGGCATTCCTGGGGAAGGAGGAAATTGACACTGAGGGAGTTGGTGGGGTGGTTTGCGTGAGCTTGGTTACAAGAGGAAGGGATTTACTGGTCAGTGGACTGCTTCCGCTGTCACCCAAAGTTTTTGAACTTGTCACTGACTTATTATGAATGCGCTGCAGGTGACGTATAAGGGAGGATGTTCCGAGGTGGTTAACGTCCTTACCCCTACTTATTACAGCTTGACAAAGGGAACACACGGCTTGACACCTGTTGTCCGCATTTCTGGTGAAATACCTCCACACCGAAGAGCTGATTTTTTTGGTATTTTCACCTGGCATGTCAACGGCCATATTCCTCCCACGGACAACAGGTGTCTCCCCGGGTGCCTGACTTAAACAAACCACCTCACCATCAGAATCCTCCTGGTCAATTTCCTCCCCAGCGCCAGCAACACCCATATCCTCCTCATCCTGGTGTACTTCAACACTGACATCTTCAATCTGACTATCAGGAACTGGACTGCGGGTGCTCCTTCCAGCACTTGCAGGGGGCGTGCAAATGGTGGAAGGCGCATGCTCTTCACGTCCAGTGTTGGGAAGGTCAGGCATCGCAACCGACACAATTGGACTCTCCTTGTGGATTTGGGATTTCAAAGAACGCACAGTTCTTTGCGGTGCTTTTGCCAGCTTGAGTCTTTTCAGTTTTCTAGCGAGAGGCTGAGTGCTTCCATCCTCATGTGAAGCTGAACCACTAGCCATGAACATAGGCCAGGGCCTCAGCCGTTCCTTGCCACTCCGTGTGGTAAATGGCATATTGGCAAGTTTACGCTTCTCCTCCGACAATTTTATTTTAGGTTTTGGAGTCCTTTTTTTACTGATATTTGGTGTTTTGGTTTTGACATGCTCTGTACTATGCCATTGGGCATCGGCCTTGGCAGACGACGTTGCTGGCATTTCATCGTCTCGGCCATGACTAGTGGCAGCAGCTTCAGCACGAGGTGGAAGTGGATCTTGATCTTTCCCTAATTTTGGAACCTCAACATTTTTGTTCTCCATATTTTAATAGGCACAACTAAAAGGCACCTCAGGTAAACAATGGAGATGGATGGATTGGATACTAGTATACAATTATGGACGGGCTGCCGAGTGCCGACACAGAGGTAGCCACAGCCGTGAACTACCGCACTGTACTGTGTCTGCTGCTAATATATAGACTGGTTGATAAAGAGATAGTATACTCGTAACTAGTATGTATGTATAAAGAAAGAAAAAAAAACCACGGTTAGGTGGTATATACAATTATGGACGGGCTGCCGAGTGCCGACACAGAGGTAGCCACAGCCGTGAACTACCGCACTGTACTGTGTCTGCTGCTAATATATAGACTGGTTGATAAAGAGATAGTATACTCGTAACTAGTATGTATGTATAAAGAAAGAAAAAAAAACCACGGTTAGGTGGTATATACAATTATGGACGGGCTGCCGAGTGCCGACACAGAGGTAGCCACAGCCGTGAACTACCGCACTGTACTGTGTCTGCTGCTAATATATAGACTGGTTGATAAAGAGATAGTATACTCGTAACTAGTATGTATGTATAAAGAAAGAAAAAAAAACTACGGTTAGGTGGTATATACAATTATGGACGGGCTGCCGAGTGCCGACACAGAGGTAGCCACAGCCGTGAACTACCGCACTGTACTGTGTCTGCTGCTAATATATAGACTGGTTGATAAAGAGATAGTATACTCGTAACTAGTATGTATGTATAAAGAAAGAAAAAAAAACCACGGTTAGGTGGTATATACAATTATGGACGGGCTGCCGAGTGCCGACACAGAGGTAGCCACAGCCGTGAACTACCGCACTGTACTGTGTCTGCTGCTAATATATAGACTGGTTGATAAAGAGATAGTATACTCGTAACTAGTATGTATGTATAAAGAAAGAAAAAAAAACCACGGTTAGGTGGTATATACAATTATGGACGGGCTGCCGAGTGCCGACACAGAGGTAGCCACAGCCGTGAACTACCGCACTGTACTGTGTCTGCTGCTAATATATAGACTGGTTGATAAAGAGATAGTATACTCGTAACTAGTATGTATGTATAAAGAAAGAAAAAAAAACCACGGTTAGGTGGTATATACAATTATGGACGGGCTGCCGAGTGCCGACACAGAGGTAGCCACAGCCGTGAACTACCGCACTGTACTGTGTCTGCTGCTAATATATAGACTGGTTGATAAAGAGATAGTATACTCGTAACTAGTATGTATGTATAAAGAAAGAAAAAAAAACCACGGTTAGGTGGTATATACAATTATGGACGGGCTGCCGAGTGCCGACACAGAGGTAGCCACAGCCGTGAACTACCGCACTGTACTGTGTCTGCTGCTAATATATAGACTGGTTGATAAAGAGATAGTATACTCGTAACTAGTATGTATGTATAAAGAAAGAAAAAAAAACCACGGTTAGGTGGTATATACAATTATGGACGGGCTGCCGAGTGCCGACACAGAGGTAGCCACAGCCGTGAACTACCGCACTGTACTGTGTCTGCTGCTAATATATAGACTGGTTGATAAAGAGATAGTATACTCGTAACTAGTATGTATGTATAAAGAAAGAAAAAAAAACCACGGTTAGGTGGTATATACAATTATGGACGGGCTGCCGAGTGCCGACACAGAGGTAGCCACAGCCGTGAACTACCGCACTGTACTGTGTCTGCTGCTAATATATAGACTGGTTGATAAAGAGATAGTATACTCGTAACTAGTATGTATGTATAAAGAAAGAAAAAAAAACCACGGTTAGGTGGTATATACAATTATGGACGGGCTGCCGAGTGCCGACACAGAGGTAGCCACAGCCGTGAACTACCGCACTGTACTGTGTCTGCTGCTAATATATAGACTGGTTGATAAAGAGATAGTATACTCGTAACTAGTATGTATGTATAAAGAAAGAAAAAAAAACCACGGTTAGGTGGTATATACAATTATGGACGGGCTGCCGAGTGCCGACACAGAGGTAGCCACAGCCGTGAACTACCGCACTGTACTGTGTCTGCTGCTAATATATAGACTGGTTGATAAAGAGATAGTATACTCGTAACTAGTATGTATGTATAAAGAAAGAAAAAAAAACTACGGTTAGGTGGTATATACAATTATGGACGGGCTGCCGAGTGCCGACACAGAGGTAGCCACAGCCGTGAACTACCGCACTGTACTGTGTCTGCTGCTAATATATAGACTGGTTGATAAAGAGATAGTATACTCGTAACTAGTATGTATGTATAAAGAAAGAAAAAAAAACCACGGTTAGGTGGTATATACAATTATGGACGGGCTGCCGAGTGCCGACACAGAGGTAGCCACAGCCGTGAACTACCGCACTGTACTGTGTCTGCTGCTAATATATAGACTGGTTGATAAAGAGATAGTATACTCGTAACTAGTATGTATGTATAAAGAAAGAAAAAAAAACCACGGTTAGGTGGTATATACAATTATGGACGGGCTGCCGAGTGCCGACACAGAGGTAGCCACAGCCGTGAACTACCGCACTGTACTGTGTCTGCTGCTAATATATAGACTGGTTGATAAAGAGATAGTATACTCGTAACTAGTATGTATGTATAAAGAAAGAAAAAAAAACCACGGTTAGGTGGTATATACAATTATGGACGGGCTGCCGAGTGCCGACACAGAGGTAGCCACAGCCGTGAACTACCGCACTGTACTGTGTCTGCTGCTAATATATAGACTGGTTGATAAAGAGATAGTATACTCGTAACTAGTATGTATGTATAAAGAAAGAAAAAAAAACCACGGTTAGGTGGTATATACAATTATGGACGGGCTGCCGAGTGCCGACACAGAGGTAGCCACAGCCGTGAACTACCGCACTGTACTGTGTCTGCTGCTAATATATAGACTGGTTGATAAAGAGATAGTATACTCGTAACTAGTATGTATGTATAAAGAAAGAAAAAAAAACCACGGTTAGGTGGTATATACAATTATGGACGGGCTGCCGAGTGCCGACACAGAGGTAGCCACAGCCGTGAACTACCGCACTGTACTGTGTCTGCTGCTAATATATAGACTGGTTGATAAAGAGATAGTATACTCGTAACTAGTATGTATGTATAAAGAAAGAAAAAAAAACCACGGTTAGGTGGTATATACAATTATGGACGGGCTGCCGAGTGCCGACACAGAGGTAGCCACAGCCGTGAACTACCGCACTGTACTGTGTCTGCTGCTAATATATAGACTGGTTGATAAAGAGATAGTATACTCGTAACTAGTATGTATGTATAAAGAAAGAAAAAAAAACCACGGTTAGGTGGTATATACAATTATGGACGGGCTGCCGAGTGCCGACACAGAGGTAGCCACAGCCGTGAACTACCGCACTGTACTGTGTCTGCTGCTAATATATAGACTGGTTGATAAAGAGATAGTATACTCGTAACTAGTATGTATGTATAAAGAAAGAAAAAAAAACCACGGTTAGGTGGTATATACAATTATGGACGGGCTGCCGAGTGCCGACACAGAGGTAGCCACAGCCGTGAACTACCGCACTGTACTGTGTCTGCTGCTAATATATAGACTGGTTGATAAAGAGATAGTATACTCGTAACTAGTATGTATGTATAAAGAAAGAAAAAAAAACCACGGTTAGGTGGTATATACAATTATGGACGGGCTGCCGAGTGCCGACACAGAGGTAGCCACAGCCGTGAACTACCGCACTGTACTGTGTCTGCTGCTAATATATAGACTGGTTGATAAAGAGATAGTATACTCGTAACTAGTATGTATGTATAAAGAAAGAAAAAAAAACCACGGTTAGGTGGTATATACAATTATGGACGGGCTGCCGAGTGCCGACACAGAGGTAGCCACAGCCGTGAACTACCGCACTGTACTGTGTCTGCTGCTAATATATAGACTGGTTGATAAAGAGATAGTATACTCGTAACTAGTATGTATGTATAAAGAAAGAAAAAAAAACCACGGTTAGGTCACTGGTATATACAATTATGGACGGGCTGCCGAGTGCCGACACAGAGGTAGCCACAGCCGTGAACTACCGCACTGTACTGTGTCTGCTGCTAATATAGACTGGTTGATAAAGAGATAGTATACTACTAATATTATATACTGGTGGTCAGGTCACTGGTCACTAGTCACACTGGCAGTGGCACTCCTGCAGCAAAAGTGTGCACTGTTTAATTTTAATATAATATTATGTACTCCTGGCTCCTGCTATAACCTATAACTGGCACTGCAGTAGTGCTCCCCAGTCTCCCCCACAATTATAAGCTGTGTGAGCTGAGCAGTCAGACAGATATATAATATATATGGATGATGCAGCACACTGGCCTGAGCCTGAGCAGTGCACACAGATATGGTATGTGACTGAGTCACTGTGTGCTGTGTATCGCTTTTTTCAGGCAGAGAACGGATTATAAATAAAAGTGGTGGTCACTGGTCACTATCAGCAAAACTCTGCACTGTACACTACTGAGTACTCCTAATGCTCCCCAAAATTAGTAAATCAAGTGTCTCTCTAATCTATTCTAATTCTAAACGGAGAGGACGCCAGCCACGTCCTCTCCCTATCAATCTCAATGCACGTGTGAAAATGGCGGCGACGCGCGGCTCCTTATATAGAATCCGAGTCTCGCGATAGAATCCGAGCCTCGCGAGAATCCGACAGCGTCATGATGACGTTCGGGCGCGCTCGGGTTAACCGAGCAAGGCGGGAAGATCCGAGTCGCTCGGACCCGTGAAAAAAAACATGAAGTTCTGGCGGGTTCGGATTCAGAGAAACCGAACCCGCTCATCTCTAATGTATAGGTGTATGAATCAAAGAGACAAGCGGTCAATAATAGGTCGCATACACAATTTTGTAACCATTTGTTGTGTTTGCAAAAAATGTATACTGATAACTTATTTCTACTACAGCAGGTATAACTCTTCAGCTTGTGTCTTAATAAAGAAAATTGTTAAAACATGTACACACCAATATTTTTTGTTATTATATAATATTGGAGTTCTTGTTATACTCTGAAATGATTTCTCTTGTTTTGCTATTGTACTGATTAAAATGATTTGTGAAACCAGAATCTTGTCCAGAGGGGATCCATTCAATTTGTCGGCTGTCGGGATCCCGCCGGTCAGGATACCAACGCCGGAATCCCGACAAACCAGGACTATTCCCGCTCATGGGTCTTCACGACACCCAAAGAGTGGGAATAGAACCTGTGGCAAGTGCTCATTGCTCTCGCCCCGCTGCAGATATGGACAGCCAGCATCCCGCCCGCCAGTAATTCCTACTGAATCTGTCCAGAGGGTTGCTGCCTACTTGCTGGGATAGGGGGTCCTTTTTTTTTTCTCTTTTTTTGCTGGAGGTTTTTGTTTCTAATACAGTTTATCTGTTTCCAGAACTGGTGTTGGTTCATGGTGAGCTGCTCAAGTAGTCTTCCATATTTCCCCCCTCCTGATTCCATTCAATTTATTTCATGGAATAGAGGGGGTCTTAATTTCCCTATCAAGCACCGAAGGGTTATTACACATCTCAAAAGATTTAAGCCAGATGTAATGTTATTGCAGGTATCTCATTGGAAAGCTAGGGATGACTCATCTCTTTGGGCATCATGGCTGGGAGATTGTGTCTCAGCACCCTTTGTCACAAAATCAAGGGAGGCCGCAGTCCTTTTTGCAAAACTTCTCTCCTATGCAAGCTTGGATTCAGTCTTCGATTCAGAGGGCAGATATGTATTACTTGATGTTAGCATTGGCGACACTCCGTATACTATACTTAATGTTAATGCCCCCAGTACTCAAGTCTGGTCAGCTAACTATGGTGACATAATGACTTCAGACCATGTACATGTTAAGGTTTTTTTTAGATTACCGGCTATTGGGCCTTTGCTCCATACTAGATTCCCCTCACATTTGTTTTAAATCTGATAATTTTTGACAGTATCTTAAACATAATTGGTTAGTCTATGTCGATAACAATATTAAACATTGGGGAAATCCTATTCTCTTTTGGGAAGCCTCGTAAACTGATGCGTGGCCACATTATTTCTTATGTCGCCAATCGAAGCAAGATTTATAGAAACCAATATCTCTTCACAGTGCTATGCAAACTTGTTTTCCGCATATGTCTCTGATACTACTGAAGAAAAATGTGTTGCTAACAATCAAGCTAAACAATTACTAGATGGTTTTCTACTGTCCCAAGCTCATTTATGACTGGACTATGCTAAAAACTGATACTATACTGTAGGTGGGGCATCCGTGCTGGCCATTTATTAGCCTCCTTGACCAAGACTTATAGTTGTAAACATCATATTGTATCTATCAAAACGAATGATGGTAACCTACCTTTGACAAGGACATCAGACATTTATTCAGCCTTACCAAATATTACTGTGATTTATACTCTGCTGTGCACTCAGTTTTACTGGACACTTTGATTAGAGATTCTGGACTAACTTGTTTGACTCCAGACCAGATTGAATATCTTGATTCGTAACTATAATGGAACAGGAAATTACACTGGGACCAGATGGTTTCTCTGTAGAGTATTTTCAAATCTTACAATCGAATCTTACCCGTAACTCTATTAGAATTATATTTCACTATACATAAATATCGCCCATTTTATCCTACTTTTAATGAGGCATTTAAAACTTTGATCCCTAACCCTGTCCCTGACCCTGCCTTATTGGACTCTTAACGTCTTATTACCCTCTTGAATGTTGATTTGAAATACTTTCTATAATCATGGCCACTAGATTTCAGCCTTTGTTTTTCTATTCTCTCAGTTACGATTTGTCAGTGGACGACACTCAGTTAAGGTCATTTGTACAGCAGTAGCGTCTATAGTGGCTATGAATCTAAGGCCTGCTGTCCCCCATATGATCTTGAGTTTAGATGCTTATAAAGCTTTTGATACAGTTTCCTGGTCCTTTCTCTTTAAAAATCTTATACTTCTCCTTCCACCTGTAACAGAATGAGGGTTGTGTGTGCTCACCAACTTGGATGATGCACTATAGCACCAGCAGAAAGCAGTGGCAGCTCCTACCTTTCTACGGTAAGGGGGCTGCAGCTACCTATGCACTGGCATTTGAGCAATCGAGCTGATAAGTGCCGGGTCCCGGCACATGCGCACATCCGGCTGCTTGACCCGGGTTATATCCCCCGAACCTTTTCACACACAAACATCCGGGTTGTTTTGCATTCACATGCAATATCCCGGGTTATTTTTTTCAGTGTGAAAGGGGTATAAGTTAGGTCAAATAGTGAATGTACTATTGAGACACTCCAACTTTAGACAATTACTATATACAGTATACATACCTCCCAACTTCTGTCCCTTCTGAATAGGGACACACAGCGCCAGAGGCTGAAAAGGGGGCAGAGCTTCAGGTAGAGGGGCAGGTCTCATGATAAGGGTGCGTGGCCTATTGCCGCGACCCCCGTTTTCATCATATTGGGGGGGTGCCCAGCGCTCCATGAGCTTCTGGACAGCCCCCAGCTCCCCTCCTTGTGCTGATCACCGGCTGCTTTGCAAAGCAGAGCAGTGGCAGTGGTGATAACTGCCCCTCCAATCTCCCCCCCCCCCCCCCCCCCCACCGCCCGCGGGACACTGCAACACCCGGGAGGGACAGCGGGACAGTGTCCAATTAGTGGGACTGTCCTGCTGAAATCAGGACAGTTGGGAGGTATGTATATAAAAACACTATATTGAGGGCGGATTGTACTAAAATCTGTCTATTATCCTTTTGATAAATGGTACTAGAAGTAATCCTATAATTATGACTTGCGGAAGTTGTAAGCTCTGCCCCCTTTCCCCTTTGTTGTTTAATCTATCTCTGGGCCCTCTGCTTAGATTTATTAGCTCTTGGCCTACTTTGCGGGATACTAGTATTGGTAATACTGAAATTAAAATGATGGCACTTACCAATGACGTCCTTATTGACATATAAAACCCTAAAACATCCCTACACTCCATTCTGAACAAGTTAGGCCAATCTGGACCTGTTTCAGAGTTGTTGTTGTTGTTGTTATATTCCCCCTTGGGGTTCTAGCCGGCGGTTGGGAATCCAGCCGGCGTTCGGGATTCCGACCCCCGGGATGTCACCGGGTGTTGGGATTCCGGCATCGGTATCCTGACAGCCAGGATCCTGACAGCCGGTAAATTGACTGCCTCCCATCAGCTTGACCTATACATTCATTGGACAGATCACCCGCTGTCATTTTATTAGCCCGATAATTGTATAGGAATGTATGCAGGAGCATTAGCCAATAAATGGCTTAAAATGCTTCTACAAATGGTTGAACGTACAGACTGAGGACCTGATTCAGAGATGTATGCAAACCTGATTTTTGTGCAGCTGAGCATGTATTGGTGGTCTGAGGATCCATGTAAGTTGCACTGCGCATGTGCCGCAATGGTCTTGTGACAGCGGTCGCAGAGGATCACACATGCATGCAGGAGGCATATACTTATACTAGACCCCTCCTGGCTCCTGCTGCATTAACATATGTTAGTACCGCTGCTGCTTCTAAGTAAGTAGCAGCAGCAATGCTATTTCACACCACAACTGAATCACCCTTTTGTATGCTAACAGCGGATTACTGGTTGTAGGCATCTCTGTACAATTCCAAGATGCTGTGACATTACCATATTTTTGCACAGCCGCAGTGCACAAATTTGCAGCTGCAAATGCATTTGTGTACATCTCTGAATCAGGATCTGAGCTATAAAAAACTTAGTGTGTATGGATAATCAGATAATCGCTCCAAGGATTGGAGTGTTTCTCTGATCTGCTGTGTGATTGGCATAGTGCAGTGGTTCTCAAACTCAGTGCGTGGCAACCTAGGGTGCCTTGGGGCACTTGCAGGGGTGACCTGGGTTGGGGGTCTTAGGACCAATTATTATTATTTATGGTCAATGAAACAGGCAAAACTAGTGCTTGTGTCTTCCAAGCATAACATATGTGGACAAACAGAAGTGAATCCTGTCCCTACGCCTCATAACTGAACCTAAGGATGACCTCTAAGTACTCAAGTTCATATTTTTCTGAATTTCTCCATAGCATACTTTTGGCATAGGGGTGATACTCTCGGGCACTGTGATTCAAAACAATTTGTGAACCGCTGGCATAGTGTGTAAAGGCCCATATAGATGGGCCGATGCGGGGAGAGATGTGTGCTGAGCGAACCGCTCAGCACACATCTCTCCCGCCGCTCAGCACAGCGCGATGTGTGCTGAGCGTGCGGGGCGAGACGGGGGGGGGGGGGGGGCGCTCACTTCACCCAGCGGGTGAAGTGAGCGACCCGCTAGATTGCAGCGATAGCGATGCGCGTGGCTGCACATCGCTATCGCTGTAAGGGGTACACACGGAGCGATCAGGCTTATAATCTAAGCAATCTAGTCAGATTGCTTAGAATATCGCTCCGTGAGTACCCCCCTTTACAGGCAAGCAGCAGAGGCGTAACTAGGGGTTTTGGAGCCCAGGGCAAGATCAATAATGGTGCCCCCCCCCCCCTAAAAAAAAAAATACAAAAGGAAAGTATGTGCGCACGCCAACATGACACGCCAGCTGTTTCAGGTCATACTGGGAACATTCTTTTCAATTCCAAATGCACCTTACCATCATCATCTCCTGCACAAATAGGTGTCACTGTATATAGAGATGTCAGGGTGTGTATGTATAGATGTAGGTGCAGTGGTCGGAGTGTAATTTTTGAAGGGGGGTATGAAAAAGTGAAGGTTTGAATTATTAACGCACTCTGGAAAAGGGGGCGTGGCCACTCAGAAGGGGGCGTGGCCTTCAGTGTAGTAGGACCCCTTATACTATATAGTACTGGTGCCCCTTTCACATTATAACACACGGTAGGAGACGAAATTCACATTATAGAGTGAGGGGATGTTACCCCCTTAATTAACAAGGCCTGCGGGGCACTGTGGTGAGGGGAGCCTACCCCCTTAATTGACTAATTGCAGAGTTTAGCAGCAGAAGGGTTGCAGCGATTTCTCACCCCAAGCTGCTGCGCTTCTGCCACCTCCGACACTTCACGTCTTCGGCAACGCCCGGGATGCAGAGCACCGCACCGGGGATGCACCCTTTTCAGTGTGGTCTGCTGCGCTCCAAAGGGGAATCTTCTCTCCTGTGCAGGATCCCGATCTGCGCCGTCCTCCCCGCTGTTCCGTGCCGTCTTCTTTAAGCCAGCCATGGTCTTCTGCCGGTGCTCCCATCGCTGGTCAGTCTCCTCCCTTGCTGCAGTGTCCCGGTCCACCGAAGGTTGGATGTCCTGCCCCGGTCCTGCGGCTGGCTGGACTCCTCTTCTGCGGCATCTTCTCCACTCAGCGCGGACGGCTCTGGTCGCTCCGGTGACAGGTGCAGGCGTGAATCCTCCAGGGCCTCCTTCCTATGTGCTGCTGCTGTCTGCTAATTAGAAAATAAGTTAGTTAGTTACGCCTCTGGTCGTCTCTCACTCAGCACACCATTACCTCCCCCTGCGTCGTCACTCAGCACACCATCACCTCCCCATGCGTCGTCACTCAGCACACCATCACCTCCCCCTGCGTCGTCACTCAGCACACCATCACCTCTGCCTGCGTCGTCACTCAGCACACCATCACCTCTCCCTGCGTCGTCACTCAGCACACCATCACCTCCCATGCGTCGTCACTCAGCACACCATCACCTACCCCACTGTGTCTTCTCTCAGCACACCATCACTGAGACTTGTAGTTCGACAGGATAGCTCTGGCAGGTAGTCAGACAGCATGGGAAGGGGAGAGGGCGGTACTTTTCTGCTCAGGGCCTCAGGCACTTTCCACAACAGACTGTACCGCAGTCAGACACGCAGGCTGTGGATATTTAAGCAGGCTGGCGGGCGTTCGCTAGTGGGCTGGCCGTCATTCAGGCAAGTCCACGGCTCCACCTCAGTGCCTCAGAGCTGTGGCGGCCGAGCGGATGAGGGCGGAGGGTGACGTGACGTCATGCGATGCTGCAATGGTTGATACGGGGGGACGTGCCTGGGAGCTGCAGCGTGTGGAACGTCCTCCCGGTCAGCAAATGCATTACTGACCGGGAGGTGCGTGTCTGTCAGAGAGGAGGAGGGGAGGGAAGGGGAGTGGTCTCCCTCCTGCTCCTCCAGCCGGACCGCCTCCTGTTCGTAACGGCCCGCGGCGGTGCGCAGCGATATAAAATTCAGTGTAGAGCAATAGCGGGGGCGAGTGGGCATGATGCCCTGACCGCCTGCGGCGCCCCCCTCTGCTGGGCCTGCCAAGGCGCCCAGGGCACGTGCCCTGCTCGGCCCCCCTTAGTTACGCCTCTGACAAGCACTGCTGGATTACAAAATAGGCAGAGTAGGCACCGGCCTATGGGCCCCACGTCTTTTAGGGGGGCACAGTATTTTGGTGCTGTTTATTAATATAAAAAGCGCTAACAGGGCTGAGGCATTATTTTAATCATTTCAGTACCAGGATAGGCGCTGGGTTGTGAGCTGGCAAAACTCCCTCTGTGTTTCTCTAACAGGCTTTGTTGTGGGTCTGTCCCCTATAGCCCCAGTGTGGTTGTGGGTGTCGGTACGCGTGTGTCGACATGTCTGAAGCTGAGTGCTCTTCCCAGGAGGAGGCTGGAGTGGGGACAGAAAAGACTGTGGGAGTGACCGTATCGGCACTGCAGACGGCTGATTGGGTAAATATGTTGAGTGTTTTGAATGCAAATGTGGCTCGGTTGAATAAGAGATTAAATAAATCTGAGTCTCAAAACCAGACATGGAGAAAATCCATGGAGGATGCATTGTCGCAAGTTCAGACCCCCTTGGGGTCACAGAAGCGTTCATTTACCCAGATAGCGGATACAGATACCGACACGGACTCTGATTCCAGTGTCGACTATAGTGATGCCAGATTGAATCCTAAACTGGCTAAGAGCATTCAGTACATGATTGTGGCGATAAAAGACATATTACATATCTCGGAAGACCCTGCTGTTCCTGATACTAGAGTCTGCATGCTTTAGGGAAAGAAACCTGAGGTGACGTTTCCTCCCTCTCATGAACTGAACGCTCTTTTTGAAAAAGCTTGGGAAAATCCTGACAAGAAGTCACAGGTTCCCAAGAGAATTCCGGTGGCATATCCGTTCCCCTCTGGGGACAGGGAAAGGTGGGAGTCAACCCCCACGGTGGACAAAGCTCTATCACGGCTGTCCAAAAAGGTGGCGCTTCCGTCTCCTGACACGGCAGCCCTAAAGGATCCTGCGGATCGTAAGCAGGAAAATACACTAAAATCCATTTATGTCACTACAGGTACGCTGCTCAGGCCTGCCGTTGCATCGGCATGGGTGAGTAGCGCCATTGAAAAGTGGGCAGATAACTTGTCATCTGATATGGATTCCCAGGACAGGGATAGCGTGCTTTTGACACTGGGCCATATCAGGGACGCTGCAGCCTATCTAAAGGAAGCTGCGAGGGATATTGGCCTTTTGAGATCAAGGGCCAATGCCATGGCAGTCTCGGCTAGGAGGGCATTGTGGATTCATCAATGGAATGCTGATGCTGACTCTAAGAAGACTATGGAGTCTCTGCCGTTTAACGGTAGTGTCTTGTTTGGTGACGGCCTCACTGACCTAGTATCTACGGATACCCCAGGTAAGTCATCATTCCTACCTTATGTTCCTGCACAACAAAAGAAAACGCCCCACTATCAGATGCAGTCCTTTCGGCCCAATAAATACAAAAAAGGATGAGGGTCTTCCTTCCTTGCTACAAGAGGAAGAGGAAGGGGAAAAAGGTCACAGGCTGTGGCAAGTTCCCAAGAGCAGAAGTCCTCCCCGGCTTCTACCAAATCCACTGCATGACGCTGGGGCTCCTCTGTGGGAGTCCACACCGGTGGGGGCACGTCTACAACTCTTCAGTCAGGTCTGGGTTCGCTCGACCCTGGATCCTTGGGTATTAGAAATAGTAGCCCAAGGGTACAAATTGGAGTTTCAAGACGTGCCCACTCACCGATTTTTCAATTCGGCCTTGCCAGCTTCTCTTCCAGAAAGGGAGGTAGTATGCACTGCAATACTAAAGCTGTGTCAAAATCAAGTCATTGTCACGGTACCCCCGTCACAACAAGGGGAAGGCTTTTATTCAAGCCTGTTCGTGGTCCCGAACCCGGATGGCTCAGTCAGACTGATTCTGAACCTAAAATCCGTCAACTTCTATCTAAAAAAATTCAAATTCAAGATGGAACCTCTCTGAGCAGTGATCTCTAGTCTAGAGGAGGGGGATTTTATGGTGTCGGTCGACATAAAGGATGCCTACTTGCACGTCCCCATATATCCTCCACATCAGGCTTATCTGAGGTTTGCTGGCCAGGATTGTCATTACCAATTTCAGATGTTGCCGTTTGGTCTGTCCACGGCTCCGAGGATTTTCACCAAGGTTATGGCAGAAATGATGGTTCTCCTGCGCAAGCAGGGAATCACAATTATCCCGTACTTGGACGATCTCCTGATAAAGGTGAGATCCAAGGAGCAATTACTGAACAACGTTACGCTCTCCCTGACAATTCTGCAACAACATGGTTGGCTCCTAAACTTGCCAAAATCACAGTTGGTTCCAACAACACGGCTGTCGTTCTTGGGTATGATTCTGGATACAGAATTACAGAGAGTTTTTCTTCCAGTGGAAAAGGCTCTGGAAATACAGAACATGGTAAAACAGATTCTGAAACCAGCAAGAGTGTCGATTCATCAATGCACTCGGTTGCTGGGGAAGATGGTGGCGGCCTACGAGGCCATTCAGTTTGGCAGGTTCCATGCCAGGGTGTTTCAGTGTTGGACAAGTGGTCCGGGTCTCACCTCCACATGCACCGGAAAATAATCCTATCTTCCAGGATCAGAATCTCTCTCCTGTGGTGGCAGCACAGTTCTCACCTCCTAGAGGGACGCAGGTTCGAGATCCAGGATTGGATCCTGGTGACCACGGATGCAAGTCTCCGAGGCTAGGGAGCAGTCACACAGGGGGAAAATTTCCAGGGAAAATGGTCAACCCAGGAAGCTTGTCTGCACATAAACATTTTGGAATTAAGGGCCATTTACAACGGCCTTCGGCAAGCGGAACATCTTCTTCGCGGTCTGCCTGTCTTGATTCAGTTAGACAACGTAACAGCAGTGGCGTACATAAACCGCCAGGGCGGAACAAAGAGCGGCGATGGTGGAGGCCACAAAAGTTCTTCGCTGGGCGGAGAAACATGCAAGCGCTCTGTCAGCACTCTTCATTCCAGGAGTGGACAACTGGGAAACAGACTTCCTCAGCAGACATGATCTCCATCCAGGAGAGTGGGGTCTTCATCAAGAGGTCTTTGCAGAAGTGACAAGTTGTTGGGGAATTCCTCAAATAGACATGATGGCGTCTCGTTTCAACAAGAAACTTCAGAGATATTGTTCAAGGTCGAGGGACCCTCAAGCAATAGCGGTGGACACCCTGGTGACACCGTGGGTGTTTCAGTTGATCTATGTGTTCCCTCTGCTTCCACTCATTCCAAAGGTGATAAAGATCATAAGAAGAACAAAGGTTCAGGTGATCCTCATTGTTGCGGACTGGCCAAGGAGGGCTTGGTATCCAGATCTTCAAGAATTACTCATAGAAGATCCCTGGCCTCTTCCTCTACGAGAGGACCTGTTACAGCAAGGACCATGCGTGTATCAAGACTTACCGCGGCTGCGTTTGACGGCATGGTGGTTGAACGCCAAATCCTAGCCCGAAAGGGTATTCCCAGTGAAGTCATTCCCACACTACTTCAGGCTAGAAAAGAAGTAACGGCGAAGCATTACCACCGTATTTGGAGAAAATATGTGTCTTGGTGTGAATCCAAGAAGGCTCCTACAGAAGAATTTCAGCTGGGGCTTTTACTCCATTTTTTGCAAGCAGGTGTGGATGCGGGCCTAAAGTTAGGCTCCATTAAAGTACAAATTTCGGCTTTATCTATTTTCTTTCAGAAAGAATTGGCCTCCCTTCCAGAAGTTCAGACCTTCGTGAAGGGCGTGCTGCACATCCAACCTTCCTTTGTGCCTCCAGTGGCACCATGGGATCTTAATGTTGTGTTGCAGTTCCTGCGATCTCATTGGTTTGAACCTTTGCGTAAGGTTGAGTTGAAATTCCTTACTTGGAAAGTGTTCATGCTGTTGGCCTTGGCATCCGCAAGGCGGGTGTCTGAATTGGCGGCTTTGTCTCACAATAGCCCCTATTTAATCTTCCATGCAGATAGCGCGGAGTTGAGAACTCGTCAGCAATTTCTGCCAAAAGTGGTTTCATCGTTTCACGTAAACCAGCCTATTGTGGTGCCATTGGCTACTGACGCCTTGGCAGAATCGAAGTCTCTCGATGTGGTCAGAGCTTTGAAAATCTATGTCGCCAGAACGGCTCAGATTAGGAAAACAGAGGCCCTGTTTGTCCTGTGGGCTCCCAACAAGATTGGGGCTCCTGCTTCCAAGCAGACTATTGCACGCTGGATCTGTAATACAATTCAGCAGGCTCATTCTACGGCAGGTTTGCCGTTACCGAAATCGGTGAAGGCCCATTCTACCAGAAAGGTGGGCTCATCCTGGGCGGCTGCCCAAGGGGTCTCGGCATTACAGCTTTGACAAGCTGCTACTTGGTCGGGATCAAACACCTTTGCAAAGTTTTACAAGTTTGATACCCTGGCTGAGGAGGACCTCTTGTTTGGTCAATCGGTGCTGCAGAGTCATCCACACTCTCCCGCCCATTCTAGAGCTTTGGTATAAACCCCATGGTTCTTGAAGCATCCTCTAGGACGTATGAGAAAATAGGATTTTAATACCTACCGGTAAATCCTTTTCTCTTAGTCCGTAGAGGATGCTGGGCGCCCGTCCCAGTGCGGGCTGTATCTGCAGTTATTGGTTATGGTTACACACATGTTGTGTTGAGTTCAGTGAGTCTGGGGCTGATGTTAGTCATGCCGTTGCATGCGTTGTTGTTGAATGCCATGTTGTACGGCGTGTTGAAAGTGTGAGCTGGTATGAATCTCACCTTAGTTTAAAAAAAAATTAAATAAATCCTTTTCCTCAAAATGTCCGTCTCCCTGGGCACAGTTCCTATAACTGGAGTCTGGAGGAGAGGCATAGAGGGAGGAGCCAGTTCACACCCCTTTTAAAGTCTTGAAGTACCCATGTCTCCTGCGGATCCCGTCTATACCCCATGGTTCTTGAAGCATCCCCAGCATCCTCTACGGACTAAGAGAAAAGGATTTACCGGTAGGTATTAAAATCCTATTTTATTGTATAGGCAGTAGGCAGTAGCTTATTTACAGCTATGAGTCTACAATTCATGTTCAGTCACAGGTGACAATGTGTGTATCTCCCTATAATCAAATTGTTGTGGCTTTTCACATTCGTCAGTTGGTTCTTAGCAAGCCATTCATCAACCCTGAAGTGAGATCTTCATTTTCCAATACACTTACATTTTAGTGCTCTATTCACCTCCTTCTGAAATGTAAATGTCACAGAAAGGTTTTTTTATTACGTACTGATTCCGGCTTCAATTTCAGATACAAGTGTCTGACAGCAGCCAAAATCAGCAGTGCTTTGTTATTACATGCCAGATACCTGATGCAGACATATCTGCATTGTTCAGAGATCAGCCAGTACTGCAGGTACAAACATGTGGGAACATTTCTATTTCAAAGTCCAGAGTCACTGTCATAATGCTAATATTAGTTTCGGGTCAGCATTGAGGAGTAGGACAGTCTTGTCATTTGTCAGAATTAAACAATAGCATTTTATTATTAGTTTCAAAATGTTGAACAATAACCTTGGATGGCAATATATCTTATATATACAGATTTTAAGGACATCTGCAAATTTGCAAAACATTGCATTAATTATTACAACCAATCATATTCTGACAATTTTCTAGAACAGTTTAGAAATCAAAAGCAAAAATACTATTGGCTGATGAGACACCCAAACCTGTTTTTTAATAAATACTATTCAGCCTATAAAACTGCAGTCAATTGCAGGGGATGAGATTACTGTTGTTTTATAACCCCAATTGGCATCACAAGTACTGTAGCACTTTGTAAAGGATAAAGAAACACTGTTGCACTATCAAATTTTATTGCTAACCAATTGAATGGCTGGACAGAAGAGTGATAGGCAGAAGACATCATCACTGGAGTACAGACAAGGACGAATTCACACTTAGGAGGCCCATCTGTGCCACAGGTATCCTCCCAAAAACGTCTGTTTGTGGCCATCTTCCTTGTGATGTTTTTATAATGATGGCACAAGCACCGAAGAACACAAAGGCTCTCTACTGTGTCAGTGCCATCTTTCTAAATATATAGTATCACCCGAAAGATGACTGCTAGCATTCAATGAGATCTATGGAGCAGGGGCGTTTAAAGAGAGGAGGAGGCCCGTGTTCAGCCTCCTCCATCGGGCCCCCTCCTCTCTGCCCAGAGCGCCGTAGAGTCTGAGCACTAGAGGGCTCAGACTCTACTGCGCATGCGCAGATCTCCGTGAAAATGGCACGGTGGCCATTTTCCCTGAGATCTCTCTACTGCGCATGCGCAGAACACCGTGAAAATGGCCGCTGGGCCATTTTCACTGTGTTCTAGCGGCGCTGCGGATGCCGGCGCTGGACTTCGGAGGGCTAAGTATTTTACAAATGGGTGCAGTGTGTGCGGTGGGAGCCACCTCTGGACTCAGGGATCCCTGTGCATCGCACACACTGCACCCATTATAGAAACGCCAGTGCTATGGAGGCAGGGTGTGCGACACGTTAACCTAATTTTCCCAGGGGCCTGTGTGCAAAACACAGCTTATATTCATTTCTATAATGGAGGGAGGCAGGTTTAGGGGAAATTTAAGGAAAAATTACTTCCCCGAAAGGGTAGTGGATAAGTGGAATAGCCTCCCGTCAGAGGTGGTAGAAGCTAAGACAGTAGAGCAATTTAAAAATGCTTGAGATAGGCATATGAATATCTTTACAAAGAACTAAGGATCAAAAAGGGTTGAGATTACCTAAAGGATGAAAAAGGGGGCAGACTAGATGGGCCAAGAGGTTCTTATTTGCCGTCAAATTCTATGTTTCTGTATTTCATTATAGATACACCACTGAGCACAAAACGAGTTGTGTCTATGTTCAAGCATCAAAAAAACAAGTAAAGACTGTGAGACAAACTTTATTGCGGCCAGTGCATGCAAATGCAAAGCTTCATAACATAACAAAAAGGAAAAACAAAAAGGAAAACCAAGGTGCTGTGCCAACTACTTATCCTTCAGTACAGCCTCTCAAGCAATACTCACCCGGCAGCTGTTGTTATACTTCAACACTACTATTATGAACTGTACACTTCACTGTGAATGCTTTGGGCCGAACTCTTCTGGGGATGTACGGGTTCTGGCACATTCGCAATGAAACTCCATATGGAGCTCCGCAATGCATGCTCACCCCACTACATGCTCAGACATTTCCAAGATTGCTCACCTCCAGGCCCTATACTAGTAGTACTTCCAATGTCAGTAAGAGAGTTGCCATTTGTGTGAGACGTCCAAATACAAAATGTAATTTCTGTCACTCTGACTAAGGGGACCCCTTAAATGCATGACAGAGGTACCTTCATTCCTGCTGGCAGCCACATCCCCAATAGCATTCTAAGGTTGGCCTCCACAGCTATAGCCATCTGCAGATGGCGGTAGAACGTTGTAGCCTATGGGCTATAGATCACGGCGTAGTTCTGGAGGGTTCCCCTGAAATTCGCAGCTGTGCATGTGCGGTAAGGGGGATGCATGCGCAGACGCTCCGGCAGCCCTTACAGCACATTGCAGGGATGCACTCCTTTCTGAGCCCTTGTCCCTGCAGGTGCAAGATAATACATTCCCAATGTGAGCGCATTCTGCAATTCGATCCTGTGTGCTAATATTGTGATAAATGGGCCCTTTATTGGTCTGCATTGCTAACCCATCCCCAAGTTACGCCCACCTAGTAACCATGCTACGCCTGCATTAACTAGTGTGGACTTCACTATAACAGACGCTTTTCCTGGGCAATGTAAGTTCACCCAGTACAGGTTGAGTCTCCCTTATCCAAAATGCTTGGGACCAGAGGTATTTTGGATATCGGATTTTTCCGTATTTTGGAATAATTGCATACCACAATGAGATATCATGGTGATGGGACCTAAAGCTAAGCACAGGATGCATTTATGTTTCATATACACCTTATACACACAGCCTGAAGGTAATTTTAGCCAATATTTTTATAACTTTGTGCATTAAACAAAGTGTGTCTACATTTACACAATTCATTTATGTTTTATATACACAGCCTGAAGGTCATTTAATACAATATTTTTTATAACTGTGTGTATTAAACAAGTTTGTGTACATTGAGCCATCAAAAAACAAAGGTTTCACTATCTCACTCTCACTCAAAAAAGACCGTATTTCAGAATATTTGGATATGGGATACTCAACCTGTACTAAGATGCCACCATGACATAAAACAGGTACATGGAGTGTGCAACTAGGTGAGTTCAGGAACGTGCCGAAGTGGAAAGCGGGAAATAAACTAGATGCAGACTTATGGAAACAAACAGAGGAGGCAAAGGCTGGTAGGTAAGTCATAAGACAAATTAATAAGCAGTACTGACTAAGGCAAACAAGACAAGCACAGGTCCAGGCAAGGGCTGAAAATAAGCAGAATTCCAAATAACAAGTAGCTGGGCAGAAGGCTAGCAAGAACGGACAGAGTATCCACCAGACAACTACAGCAGGGCAGGTGGCTTCTGACCGGAAGAAGCTACTGTATTACCAGCAATGCACAAAAGCCCTGACTGTGCTTTAACTATTCAGGGAGCCAATAATAGCCCCAGAACACATACAGGCCCCTAGCAATTCATAACACTGCAGCTGAGTAGCTCAACATATACGGAGACAGGCTCCTACACTGCAATTGAGTAGCTGCAGGTACAAAAGAGCACCCCGGGTGCTTCGTAACAGCCAGGACCAACAGGCCATGTGGCCACAGAGAGTACCAGTTGCCTAGCAATCGTCTGGACCAACGGCCATTGCGGCTGGCGTGAGGCAATGACCCAGACTCACCGGCCTGTGAGCCTCTGCAGTGGCTCCTAACACCCCACAGCTTCACATAGCCACTAGCTTACACCCAGGACTGTGAAACAAATGGCAAGCCCTGCAAAAAATGGCTGCATGGAGGAACCATCCATATGGAGAATGCTCTGTAGCATAAGTTTTCCAACCCACTTGTTAGCCTTGTTTTATTAAAACTGCACTATCTCCATGTCCAGGTATCCATAATCCGTAGAAAACTTGGAGCCCCATGTGACAACATTAAAATACATGATAAAGGACTACCTTTGCTGACTTCTAGTCGCCAAATACTACAAACTCAGGGCCTAATTCAGACCAGATCGCTGCTGTGCATTTTCGCTCAGCAGCCGGTCAGGTCTGAACTGTGCATGCGCCGGCGCCGCAGTGGGCCGGCGTATACCAGACAGATGATGGCCATCTCAGCCCAGCGATCGCCTCTGCCTGATTGACAGGCAGAGGCGGTCGCTGGGCGGGAGGGGCGGGTTGGTGGTGTTTGGCCGCCGTTTTGAGGGCATGGTCCGGGCAATGCAGGCGTGCCCGGACCGTGCGGTGGGTGGGCCGCGGCGGCTGCGTGATTTCACGCAGCCGCTGTGACCCGGACAGCGACGGGTAGCACCCTGCCAGCGAGCAGGAGCTGCGCTGGTAGGGAGCTACTCATCAAGTACAAAAGCATTGCCGCCGTGCCACACTCTTGTACTTGTGCGAGGGGTAGGGCCAGACATGCAGGGCATTCCCCCGCATGTCTGAGTAAATGATCGTAGCCATGCAAAATTTTGCACGGCTACGATCAGGTCTGAATGAGGCCCACAGATGGAAATCTATTTCTATTGACTTCTCACAGGCATCACGAGTCATATTTCTAGAAATATAACTCAATATTACAGATAGACAGCCAGAAAAAAAAGCAAATTGGAGCTTCGTGGAAAACACAGGAAATATGGGAGCTAGAATTGTTTCCAATGACAGATGCTCTGCACAGTTGGGGCTGGACTGCATCTATGGGGAGGAGGAGCTGGACTGCATACAATAGCTAAGCATAATGAGAAGTGCTACCATGCTGAGACTTGTAGTGCAAAAAGATTGCAGGTGGACTCTCCAAACATTGTTAATCAGAATAATTGCAGTACATTTTGCAATTTAACATAAAGTTCTTTGCATAATTTTGGCCAAGATCTATATAATAATTGAGGATGACCTGTTCTGTCTCCTTCGTGCACAGTTGAAGCGAATTCGTTTACCTGCGTTCCTAATGGCTTCCACCACAGTGTGTACAACAGGACAGACAAGAGAAGAGAACCCTTTAGCTCCAGCACAGGGTAAGTATAGCAGGGTGGGTACAGACCCAGCATATAACATGTTCAAAACTACAGTAAATTAATTCCTACAGCAAGAAAAGACAGATGTCATTGTAGTACTCCAATATTTGAGGTATTACGACTGCCATACTACATTGTGCTTTCCTACACATGCACACAGGGCCATCTTTACATATAGGTACATTCATGGCCGGATCCAGACCTTGTGGCGCCCAGGGTGAAAAAATAGGGGCGTGGTCAGTTATGCCCCCTGTAGCTGTGCCCTCAGTAATTGTGTCCCCAGTACTGTGCCCCTTGTAGATGTGCCCACAGTAGTATTGCCCCAAGTACTGTGCCCCCTGCAGAGTTGTGCCCCCTGTAGAGTTGTGCCCCTAGTACTGTGTCCCCTGTAGAGTTGTGCCTTCTAGTTGCACCGGCTGCGGGAGCCGTTCCACGGATCTATGGGAGAGACGGCATGACGTTTCTCCCATAGCACCGAATAGACACTAGAGGTCAATTATGACCTCTAGCATCTATGTGCCACTCCCACAATGCAGTGCGGTGCGTGATGACTTCATAGCGCACCGCACAGCACCGCATCTACACAGCACCGGGCGGCATTAGTAGCAGATCTTGCCATGGTGGCGGCGTCCTCCGGAAGGCGGTGCCCCGGGCAAAAATCCTACTTGCCCATAGCAAGATCCGCTACTAGGCACACTGGGCATCTGCCTAGAGCCCCATGATTGCAGGGACCTTTCCGCAGGGGTGGGAGTAGTCAGGCAGCATTCTCCTCTACCTGCAGCCAGGCAGTAAATGGCTGTCAGCATGCTGATAGGTTGATGGCTGAAACTGTCCACCAGAGAACTGACAGCTATCCACTGTATGGAAGCATGCAGAGAAACAGCACAGGACCACAGTAGGGGCAAGTTATATATATTTTTTCATTTATTCCCATGAATTGGTGGATAGGGGCCCCAGTGTATTGTTGCCCATGGCCTACAATGCTGTTAAGACAGCGCAGCATGCACAAGCAGAGAGGGGCCCTGTGATAGGTGAGCTGAACGCTTGAGCAGTTGGAGGAGAGCCAGGTGACGAGCAGCAGTTAGGGTGGGTACACACTAGGTGACATGTTGTCCGATCCTGAGGATTGGAGCGACATATCGCCCACATCGTGTAGTCACGCTCCCGCTGGTCGTCAGAATTCTGCACATCAGATGTGATGATCCCGCTGACAACGGCATGCTGCAGGAATGTATTTTTACATCGGTCATCTCTTCAGCTATGATCCTCGTCATTGTAGAGTTTATCCGGCCTTAGTCTGAGGTAGCAGCCAGAGAGCGCGTACCTGCACCTCTGGCAGCACAGATTACCTCACAGGATCTGGTTACCTGCAGAAATAGAGCGACAAAGGCATTGGCTGACATGAGTCAGATAGAGAAAGTGCAACCAACAGCTGCTTCAGTCCCCTGTTGGGCAGCTGCTATCTGAGGTGCTGAACTTACTATACCATGGATGTGAGCACTTAATAATCATGTGCAAGGTGAAACAAGAGGAGGTTTCTGACAGTTGGAGAGACTGGTCTTTTCCTAAAACGCAGCACATCACCCCGACCCACTTTCACCACACATTACCCCGACCCACTTTCACCACACACTTACAGCATAGCAAGGATCAGCTGCAGAGTTACATAGGCCTTAGAGACAACAAAAATGCACTGTATGACCAGCAGAGCATAGCGTTAATCCATAGTTAAGGAGTATAAGGGACACCATCACTGCTCCTTAGCTTTAATGACTTTAGAAATTACGGAACCTATTTGAACCTAGCAGACTGCTAATATTTATGTTTAAGCAGCAGTTCTCTGCTAAGTAAATACCTGCAGCTGCTCAGAGCTAGAAACTAATACTTTTATGTAGAGAGATTTCAGTTTCACATGCCTGTTACCAGTTGTGTACTGTACTATACTAACTACAGTATACTATACTAAGGACTATACATGCCTAACCTCAGCTAACTAGTCTATTACATAAAAATCACCTTAATAAACTTGGGCCCTGACCTACAAAGTACGTGTACCACCTAAAGAATGGCCATGGCTAGGGGGTAGACTACATTACTCAATAGCCTTTTTGCATCTGACATGATATTTATATCAAATTTCATATAATTGTGTGCGTCGAATGCAAATATACCATCAGAAATATGATATAATAGTGATATAAAAGTTTTTTTAAGATTATATGAAACATGTAAATTAGAAAATTAAAATATTCACAGTGACTAAGTGCTCAGCAAGACTCTCTTCTGTCTGCATTATTGGGTACGCATCCTGCCCAGACCCCTCATCCTCTATGTCATAAGAATACCTCACCTCATCTACCTGATTCTGCTCCATGTGCTGATCCTGGGGTAGAACCCTCCTTTTATCTGTGTTTATGGGACAGTTATGGGATAGCAGAGACACTTAAACTCACTATATCACAAAATGTGTCCAGAGAGAGAATCCTAAATTGCTGGAGATAAAAATGCCACACAAAGTCCATTGGT
This sequence comes from Pseudophryne corroboree, assembly GCF_028390025.1. Lineage (NCBI taxonomy): Eukaryota > Metazoa > Chordata > Amphibia > Anura > Myobatrachidae > Pseudophryne > Pseudophryne corroboree. The sequence goes on from NC_086448.1 coordinate 244,079,208, forward strand.
TGAGCCACATAAAATGATTTTACCCCTGTTTCACCTCAAGTTGGGCCTAATGAAGAATTCTCTGAAATCTCTGGATAAAGAACGCCACGCTCTCAGTCATCTGTAGAAAGTTTCCAAAGCGAAGCAAAGCTGAAAGAAGACATATTTGTTGGCCCCCAAATGAGGAAACTGCTTACAAATTAAATATTTAATGCTAAATTGATGGAAATAGAGTCTGCTGCTTGGCTCTCCTTCAAGGCTACTGTGCGTGGATTCTTAGGGAACAGAAAAGAGACCAACTGCTGTACATGTCCATCATGAATGAACTATTGGATAACTACGAGAATATAGGTTGTAGAATGTCACTTAAAATTTACTTTATTCAATCTCATCTATTTTTTTTCCCTGACAGCCTCCGTAGTGTAAGTGAGGCACAGGAGGAACGTATTCACCAAGACATTCTGACAATGGAGCATCGGTACCAAGGACACTGGGACCCTGCAATGATTGGGGGGCTACTGCTAGTTCCTTTTTAGAGAGACGAAGATGACACTATACACGGAAAGTACTTTACATTTTATGTAATTTGGTTTGTTAAGAGCTTCTGAAATTTAGTTTCTGAAGTTTTTATGTGTTTCTGTAGTTTTATAAGTATTCTATAAATTCATATGATGAGAAAATTTCAATTCTTTAGAGATTAATTGAAATTTTCACTTATCTTACTTTTTTAGATAAGCTATTACCACTTTTGATATGGTATGTGTATCTAATAAATGTCATGCGATAAAGAAAATCTAATTTGTCCATTGAATTCAGCATCCCTAAGTTAGGTGGAAATACATATACACATGCCAGATGCAGAGAGGTTGTAAAAAATTGTTGAGTAGTGTTATAATTTGTGCTTTAACTTTAGTAAAGAGTAGAATATAAGTAGTAGTAGCTGATAAATGAAAAAGATAGGGGTGGATCTATTTTGGGCACTCCCGGCTGTAGAAAAATGTGTAGCTCCAAAGAGAACACCACTCTCTAACAATCTAGGAATATATACAGTTAGAGCAAACACATAACATCAAGCACTGAGAAAATAAAATAGATTGAAAATCAAACCTTGCCTTATGTGTAGGGATGTTCTTATGGAAGATGGTTCTTCCTATATTCCAACCATTTAATCCTTCTCCCACTCACATTTAGGGCGGTACATGAAAAAATGAAACAACAATACAATGGTGTAGTATATCAAACACAGTTTTACTCTTCAGTGCCCATCACTTGTCCGTTCATATAACAGCTCCTCTATAAGAGGATAAGAAGGACTACAAACGCGGATTGGATAATATAAACCTCTCATCCTAAACTGGGTAATCTACCGGATACATCATATACTAACTGTGATCTCCCTATATTGCAAGACTCTATATTCTATATTGTTCTAGAGTCAGGAGTCAGCATTCCATCTTTTATAAATTGCCATTTAGAGCTTATATATTCCTCAAAAGCACTTTATTCTATTTTACATGCATGAATTTTTAATATGGTATTGATTGTATCAATATATTTTTATTTTCTCAAACCGCAGTATATTGTTTCTTTTCTTAAAACCCTAGCGCTACGATTCATTTTATATTTACAGTTTTACACTTCACCCAAGTGATTTGGGGTTATAGTAAACAATATGTAAACTTAGATATGGAATAAACTGTCTAAGTTTACATATCGTTTGGTCTTGTGGATAAAGAAAGATTCCTTTATGTGATTAAGAACACCTTCTGAACTGTGAGTTGGGGTACGCTGTTATTCCTAGAAACTTCTCAAAGAAACCTTTATACATACTGAACACCCATAGTCATTGTGAGTTGGGGTACGCTCATTGTACTGCATTTCGGAATTGAATACATTGTGATTCCCAGCTTAATAGGAGGGAGGAAACAGCAGGGCCCCACTTTATAACAGACTCACTGTTTACACCTACTATCTTACTAAGGAGACGGTGGAGGTCCATCACGAATCCTACCCTAATATACTATAAACCCCAAATCACTTGGGTGAAGTGTAAAACTGTGTTTGATATACTACACCATTGTATTGTTGTTTCATTTTTTCATGTACCGCTCTAAATGTGAGTGGGAGAAGGATTAAATGGTTGGAATATAGGAAGAACCATCTTCCATAAGAACATCCCTACACATAAGGGAAGGTTTGATTTTCAATCTATTTTATTCTCTCAGCGCTTGATGTTATGTGTTTGCACAAACTGTATATATTCCTAACTAGTAGTAGCTGTGTGTGAGAGCACTTATAGCATACCTCCCAACATCCATGGGAGGCAAATTGGGACCCTCTGTACGGTGAAGTCACAAGGCACCAAAAAGGGGGTGTGACCTGTGGGAAAGGGGGCGTGGCTTCACAGGGATGCCGCGATCATGGGCCACACCTTCCATTTTAGTCACAGTGGGGACATGGCCAGCACTCTCTGAGCTGCTGCCCATGCGTCCAGTCCCTCTGCCTCTCCCAGGAATAAACATTGTGCACATGCGCACAGCGTCTATTCATCGATGCTCTGTTCTGCACTAAGCAGAGCAGCGAGTAAAAGGAGCCTCCCAACTGCTTCCCCCCTCCCACTGCGGGACACTGCAGCCTGCGGAAGGGACAGTGGGACTGTCCCACGAAAATCGGGACAATTGGGAGGTAAGCTTATAGTGGGGAATCTGATCAACTCTAATTTCTAAGCTTTATGGGGTCCATTTACTAAGCAGTGATAAGAGCAGAGAAGTGAGCCAGTGGAGAAGTTGCCCCATCAACCAATAAGCACTGAAGTAACATCTATAATTTCCATACTATAAAATGATACAGAGCTGCTGATTGGTTGATGGGGAAATATCTCCACTGGCTCACTTCTCCGCTCTTATCACTGCTTAGTAAATGTACCCCTATATGTGTTATTTGCTTAAGCTTCTTATTGTCTAGGTTATCCAAGGTATCAGATCTGATATAAGAATATACCCTTATGTGCACTGAATAGCAGAGTGAAGTCTCTTTCAGACATGCTGTTGGGAATTTTGTTGGGTCTAAAAGACAGCGAATTCCTAGAATTTAGCCCGATCCTGGTAAAGAGCATTCACACATGCGGAGATCCTGGATTGATGCGCATTCACGTGCAAAAAACAGAGATTTAGCTGCATGTGTGAAAGGGGTGTAAGTTGTTTCATAAAACCTAACAGTTTTAGTTTCTCAGTTTAGATCTTCCTTATTTTTTTCCTGCATTTTGCTGCACTTTAAAGAAATTACTTCTGTTATACAGTGACTACACTTAGTACAGGGGGTTGTTATAAATGTAATAATAAAGGGTTACTTTATGTGATTATTGTGTCTGGGGTTGGAAGCCCTTCACCTCTCTGCCAAAGAATAAGGAGAAAGAATACCTGTTACAGTTTACCTGATAACCACTTAGGGAATATATATGAAATCCCGGCTCACGGGATGCTAGCTGTCAGTATACCGACAGCGGTATCCCCAGAGCCGGCACTAATCAATATGATGCCCTAGGCAAGATTTTGGCTGGTGCCCCCTAGCACCGCTGCTAGTTCCGACCCTGCACACCTTTCCCATCACATTCACCCTTCAGTCATAGCAGTCCTCATTTTGGTGCTCCTACCTCCTATATTTTAAATAGGAACAGTGCGCACATTCGGCGCACAGACCAATAAGGGCCATGTTCTTTTGGGAAGGGGCATGGCCATACAATAGTACCCCCAATTCAAATTACGCCACACAGTACTGCAACTTTATTCACATCATGCAATAGTGTCCCTTCTTCACGTTACATCACACAGTAGTACAACTTTTACTTATATACATTACTAATCACAGTAGTGCTCCTTATTCACATTACATCACATTGAATTGATCCTTATTAACATTACACCACACCATATTGCTCTTTATTCACATTAGACCACACAGTAGTGCCTTTTCTATACATTACGCCACACAGTAGAGCACCTTATACACATAATGCCACACATTAGTGATGCCTTTATACACATAATTCCAAACAGTAATGCACCTTACACATATGACCAAATTATTAATGTCCTTATAAACATAATGCACCTTACACATTATGCCAAAATTTATTAATGCCCTTATATACATAATGACACACATAAGGGGGGTTGATTGCTCGCTGCCGATTTTCTCAGCGCAGCGATCAGTGAAAAAACTGCATTTCTGAGCATGTGTATGCCCTGCAATGCGCATGTGCGACGTACGGGTACAAAGCTCTTTGTGGTTGTGGTCAGGTTCTAGCGAAGTTTTCCTTCGCACTGGGGGTGGCAAGAAGATTGACAGGAAGGGGGCGTTACTGGGTGACAACTGACCGTTTTCAGGGAGTGTTTGCAAAAACGCAGGCATGTCTGAAAAAACGCAGGCTGGGTGGGTGTATGACGTCAAATCCGGACATGAACAGGCTGGGTGGGTGTATGACGTCAAATCCGGACATGAATAGGCTGAAGTGATTGCAAGCGCTGTGTAGGTTCAGAGCTACTCTGAAACTGCACAAACTGTTTTTGCAGAGCTCGGCTGCACATGCGTTCGCACTTCTGCTAAGCTAAAATACACTCCCCAGTGGGCGGCGGCATAGCGTTTGCATGGCTGCTAAAACTAGCTAGCGAGCAATCAACTCGGAATGACCCCCAATGCCCCTTACATATATGTTGCACATTATTAATGCATTTATACAAAAGACACACCTAATGCCCTTACACATATGACGAACACTATTGCACAGCGAATCTACCCGCACACAGCACTCACACAGCCAACACTGAGAACTGGAAACAGATGTGCCTCAATATGCCATGCAGCTTCCTTCTAGCTATGCTAATGTTGGTCGCCTTTATTTGCAGAAAATGCATTTTATTTTCATTGCTATGTGGCTAGGATGCCTAAGCAGCTTCTGCTGATTAAAATGATAATTACAATGCCTATATTCTGTGTGCAACTGTGGCTGTATCTGCATTTTGAAATGCTATGTTACAGTGATTTCCAGGAATACACTGCAACGTAGCATTTCATAGGCAGATACAGCCGCAGTCACACACAGAATATAGGCATCCCGCATATCATTTTAATCAGCAGAATCTGCTTGTGCCCCTAGGCATTCCAAATGCCTTAGGCATTTGCCTAGTTTGCATATGCCTAGGGACAGTTCTGATTATCCCATCAGCCGGAATCCCAGCAGCAAAGCAGTGAGTCCCCTTGCGAGCTCGCTGTGGTCGCCACGCTTCGGGCCCAGTGGCGAACTTCACTTGCCACAGGTTATATTCTCCCTCAGGTAGTGGTGTGGACACGAGGGAGGTGAGAATACTGGGCTTCAGTCGGGATTCCGACCTCCAGTATTTGCCCAGCTAACAGGATTCTGGCATCGGTATCCTGAACGCCAGGATCCCGACAGCCAGTATATTAACCACATCCCCTTAGACCATTGAATCCTATTGATGAGTGTTACATCATGATACAAGCCCAGAATCTCCCACAACAAAGTTATTGTTTTTGTGTTAAAAAAATTTTATTTAGTGGAATATTCTTTGAAAGTCCTCAGACCACCAAAGTGTCCAAAAATCGTATCTGTGAATGTGTCCCATCTATGTAGTCTAAACTGGTCATTCACGGCCTGATTATATAGTAATTTGGACATGTAAAGTTCTAATTATTTCTAAATAAACATTCTAAATGCCAGCATTAACATATGCTGCGGACGCAAGGCGCATATTATTGCCATATACAATAAAAGTGCGCTGTACGTCGCAAACACTATATCCCTTAAGAGAAAGCAAGCAGTCGCACACATAGGCTGAGGTCCAACGCTCAGAGATATATATATTTGATATTAAAAGGGTATGCATACAATATAACATATGTACAGTATATCATTCAGTTATAATATATGTAAATATGGTTACAGAGTTACAATTACACAAGAAGCAGTTGTAGTTAAAAAATAATCAGTTACAGCCAAATATACATACTCTTAGTTTCTCTGGTCCCAGGTATCCAGTCATAAGGTAGGAGATTTCTGATAATGATGTGTGTGTGTGTGTGTGTGTGTGTGTGTGTGTGTGTGTGTGTGTGTGTGTGTGTGTGTGTGTGTGTGCGTGTGTGTGTCAGGAGTTAAGTTAGTCAGGGGCCACTGCTGCTAGGAGAAAAAGAAAAAGAGTTTAGCATCATAGAGGCCCAATCGTTACTTCAGCAGGTTTTGTCAAAGGGTAATGTTGCACTTCTCTCGTTCCTCTCATTTGACGAATTAGTGTTTACCAGTGATCTTATCCTGATGGAGAATTTTTTAGTACTGCAAAAAAAAAAAACAAGCTTCTAGGTCATGCAAAGTATTCATTCAATCCTTCTCATCCCGTATTAAGGGTCTGTACATGGTCCAACATACATTTCCGAGCTTATCTAGACAAGGGAATTCCTAGAAATGAATATTTCTTATGTGGTAATTAAAAAGAAATACCCTGTGGGTTACCCTATCTCTGTCCGCATTCCTACTGGGAAATACTAATGTACGGACAGGATATTCTCCATTTATTACATTACTTTCTTGATTTTTTTTATTTAATTTTTTTGGGTTTTAATATATATGTACTTGAATGGCTCCATACTTACCAGTTCCACTGGTCTCAGCCACTTCCCCTGCAGGCTACAGCTCCTCTTTTACCAGTTGGATACAACTCCTCTAAATGCATGAGAAATGGCTGAAACCAGTCAGGTCACCTTCTCCTCCTAAATAAAACTTTGGCATTCATTAGTACATATATAGGTTACATTCACATTTTTATTTTTTTTTATTTTCTATAGTTTGTATACTGGCTGTAACTGCTTCCATATCCACATATGGCGGTGTACTTGCTTTCCCTTTTTACTTATTTATTGTTGCTACGAGTTCAAACAGTTATTATGTTTTCGTTCTTGTCTTCTATGACTTTGGTTAAACATACTACCTGCAATACCTCAGGATCAAAACCACCAATCACTGGAAATGATATTACACCATTCATACGTACTCAATCATTACAAAAAGCCTCTGTGTGTGGACCATATTTCCCACACATATTATACCGAGCGGACCCTCTTGGAATCTGCTCTTCAGCCTGAACCCTGGCTCCTGAACGCCTCTCGGTTGCGTATTTGGCTCCCATTGTGGGCTTTTTTTCACAACACTAAATGGACAATGCAAATAAACAATGAAAGTTCTCAGAGTTCTTTCACCAACTCCTTCTCCGCTGGAAATACCACGGTCCACTTCTGTAGTGACTGCCGCGTACCCAGTGAGGATCCCTACCAAACCCCTCAGCACTGGAAGTATGACGTATTAACAGCAATAAATCAATACGCCACCTTTTTCAGTGGAGGTTACAGGCCTGCTCTTTTTTTGATTTCTATCCACTGGAATATTCTTGGGTGAGAAACAACTTATCGATCACCCTATCCAATGACTGTCCACCTAGGAATATTTCCTGAGAGTCAGCGAAAATTCCTTCTCTTTACACAAATCACATCTGCGCATGCTAACACAGCGCGTATGAAGACAAAATTGTGCAAAATTACGCAAATGGTATCATTTTGCGCGCTGCGTATCACACACACACGTGCGGTCCAATCGCACGGCTTATAGATACTTGTTATCTATACGCCCTATGATCACGGGAGTCGAATTCACAAGCTGCGCTCCACAGCCAGAGCATAACATCAAATCACGCTCCTCCACACGTTTTACAAAACACACACACTACGTGCCTATACACCAATATGTGAGGTCACTAGCCTTCACGCCACCAAGCCTCTGCTTACTCAGTGTTTCCTCGACGGGATTTCCGAATTTGTCCTGGGGTTCAATGCACTCACACTTTCTTTTCAACAACCCACACTTTTAGATTTTCTGTACAGAAAAAAAAGTCATTTACCAGTGATTGATAACATCCCCTTAAAGGTATTACACTTTAAACAAAGTATTATAGTAATGGCCTTTAAAATCAGATAGTTACCTGTTAAAATGTGTTTTATCCCACTTTAACAATCAATTTCTATTATGCGGCTAACTTCCGCTTGCGTAAATACGCACTCACGTTTCCCGCCTTCTGTGCGTTCACGTGTGTACCTGTGTGTCGCTATATAAGCGTCCACGTGCTATTGTACTATGACACGTGTATACTTGTGTACGCAAGTGTGTATCGCTGCGTACCTTTGCACACAGCTTGCCACACTCTGTTACCCAACTCTAGTAATACAATAAAATAAAAAATAAACACTATTTGTATTGTATTGTATTAGTTAGATAAATGCTGCCACGTTCCCTTTGAGCACCGGAAGTACCCTGCCGGAAAGCTTCCGCTACGTGCTACCTAAACTTTTAGGCAGGAACGGAGCTTCACTTATGAAATGCAAATATTTTGTGAATTTTCGTTAACATTAACACTGTAACAATCAATTTTAAAACACTTCAATATAATACGGCTATTGACTATAATTTAAATGCTATGATTCAGTTTGGATAGCTATCTTGCGGAACATACACTGATATAAATACCCATATAATAACAATAATAATAAAACATATATACATACATATATATATATATATATATGTATGTATGGAGAATGGGGTAGACCTAACAATAGCGCTAAATGAAGAGCTCAACCTCAAGACATACTCCCTGTTAGATGGAGTACAAAGGTACAAATGCAGAGAAAGGTGTGGTGTCTAAGGGAACTAAACCCAATGATATCTTCCAGGATTTGACCACAATTCACTTTAAAAAGAATTTTTTTATATATTTATTTAAAAGTATTCAACAATCACAGTGAATAACAAATGGCTGACATAATCAAAAATGCAGGCATCAGATATGGACACCGTATATTGTGGATAATTAGTTGGTCCAATGTGGTTTTCTTAATTAGTACATATCCGATGTTCTTATATACGAACCAGAAATCCAATGCGTTTCGTCCAACTGGACTTCATCAGGGGCTCAATATCAAAAACAAGTCAGAAGAACATAAAGGAATGGATGACCAATTAATGATCGTATTAATCCCACATCAATAAAACAGGCTTTGCAATAATAGATGTCAAAAAGAGTGCACTGATTCCACAGCTAGGTATGTGTTGAATATGCCAACTCAGTAAGGCAAACAATAATACAATAATGCTGAGTTCGGTATAAGCCACAATTTCGTTTCCGTGGATAATCCTCAGCAGGAAGAGTGGCTTCTCCTAGTCAGCAGTGAGTCACTGCTGACTAGGAGAAGCCACTTTTCCTGCTGACTGCTGAGTGAGTCACTGCTGACTAGAAGAAGCCACTCTTCCTGCTGAGGATTATACTGAATGAATGTAGTTTCTACAGAGCCCCTAATTTGCATATCAACAGATGTTCACATGCTTGTTGTTCCAGAGTGGTTGAACAGGTTCATTAACATTTCAATTGCCTATCTTGTAGCAAGCAGAGGGTTAACAAATCCTGGAAAAAAAACTTTATATCTGTGTGTAATTCTCACATTAAGCCAAGTATTTATCTCACTATTACTATTACTCTCACTAGGCCCAATTGAATCACTATTTATAATTGACTATGGCATGGGTTAATTAAATTCATTGGTAGCTTTTTAAATGGTGTTGGAGTTGTACATATATATTGTTTATTTGTGACAAAAGAAACAGTTTATTTAACAAACTGAAAGTCAGCTGTTAGCTAGGTGGATAGAGAGTGACCTTACGTACATAAAATGGCCACTGCTCCTCTCCCTTCCCAAGCCATGTGCATGGACAAAATGGTGATCACACCATGCAGTCAGAACACAAACACTATCCTTTGTCACAAATAAATCCCAATTTATACAAGCACCGGAAGTTTGTTACTTCAGGCCTGCATTAGCAGTATGGGAATAGGCCTCAGCATGCTAACACAGCTATATCATACCTATGCACCAACTATTAAATGCTCTTTAAATATACTTAAAAGATAAAAAATCCAATCTGAATCAAACACAATATGACTTATTGAACCTCATTTACCAACAATAAAAACATGCTGTAGCATTTCTAATAGTGTGCATTTTTGTCACACTCACGCAACAAAGAAATATATTGTCCCTTGAGTCATATCAGCGCCTTACTGATAACACAAAAAAAGGCATGCGGTTCAGCAGCATCTAGTTGCATCCATCCTTAGCTGGTAGACCACAGCAGCGTCTGTACTGCGCATCATTAAGTACGTGATATCGCGGCTGCGAGCCCCCAACTGTAAAGTTCTAATTATTTCTAAATAAACATTCTAAGCACATCTTATTACCATATACGATAAAAGTGCGCTGTACGCATCCCTTAAGAGAAAGCAAGCAGTCGCACACATAGGCTGAGGTCCAACGCTCAGAGATATATATATTTGATAATAAAAGGGTATGCATACAATATAACATATGTACAGTATATCATTCAGTTATAATATATATAAATATGGTTACAGAGTTACAATTACACAAGAAGCAGTTGTAGTTACAAAAGAATCAGTTACAGCCAAATATACATACTCTTAGTTTCACTGGTCCCAGGCAGCCAGTCATAAGGTAGGAGCAGGGACGTGCAGTCAGGGGAGGCAGGGGAGGCAGTGCCTCCCCTGTCTTTACTGATTAAAATAATATAAAGAAAATACTTATGACACATATTCTGTGTCATAAGTAATTTCTTTATATCATCCTATCTATTTCATTGATTAAAAGTAGTTTGGGAGGCACTGATAGCAGTGCCTCCCATTTACAATAGGGACAGGTTAAAGTGTGGGGGCCGGGGCAAAGCGCTGGGCTGAAAAAGCCCATTAAAACCAAAGGGGAAAGCGGCACTTCTGCAAGTGCCTCGTTGACAGGGGAAACCCGCCCCTGTCAGTGAGGCAGATGTGATTGGACAGCGGATCCAGTGCTGGATCCGCTGGTCCAATCACGCGGCGCGGTGAAGCGGAGGCAGGTCCCGGGACCAGCTACTGTAGAGCTGTCACTACAGCAGCTTCAGCCTCGGAGCCAGCGGGACCCGGCAGTTGGGATGCACAGGGGAGAGCTGGCGGCTGTGCGCGCTTCCCTCCCGGTCCTCGCTGTTCTGTACGTACGGGGTGTGCTACGGCAGGAGAGCCTTGCCTGCTCTCAGTGATGACATTCCCTTTCGCCTCAACTGGCCTGGGCCGGACTTGCAGGTCAGTCACCCTGGATTAGCATTGTGGCGGCTTCATGAATACCTGGCACTGGGGGGACATGTACAGTATACCTGGCACTGGGGGCATATCCGGCACTGGGGGGCATGTATACCTGGCACTGGGGGCATATATACCTGGCACTGGGAGCATATCTGGCACTCGGGGGGGGGGCATGTATACTTGGCACTGGGGGCATATCTGGCACTGGGGGGCATGTATACCTGGCACTGGGGGGCATGTATACCCGGCACTGGGAGCATACCTGGCACTGGGGGGGCATGTATACCTGGCATTGGGAGCATATCTGGCACTGGAGGCATATCTGCCACTGGGGGGGCATGTATACCTGGCACATGGGGGCATATCTGGCACTGGGGGGGCATGTATACCTGGCACTGGGAGCATATCTGGCACTGGAGGCATATCTGGCACTGGGGGGTATGTATACCTGGCACATGGGGGCATATCTGGCACTGAGGGGGGCATGTATACCTGGCACTGGGAGCCTATCTGGCACTGGAGGCATATCTGGCACTGGGGGGGCATGTATACCTGGCACTGGGGACATGTATACCTGGCACTGCAGGGACATGTGTATCTGGCACTAGGGGCATATCTGGCACTAGGGGCATATCTGGCACTGGGGGGCATGTGTATCTGTCACTGGGGGCATATCTGGCACGGGGGGGCATTTATGTATTTGGCACTGTGGGGCAATGTATATCTGACACAGTGGGGGCATTTATGTATCTGGCACTGTGGGGCAATGTACATCTAGCACTGTGGGGCAATGTACATCTGGCACTGTGGGGCAATGTATATCTGGCACTGTGGGGCAACGTGTATCTGGCACTATTGGGGTCATATGTGTATCTACCCCTTGCCCATATGTGTATCATGCCCTTATTTTCCTTGGCCGCGCCCCATGTGGCATTTGGACACACCCAGTTTTTGTACCTGTAAGACATTTTTCTACTTACACCACTGGCAGTGATGCACAGAGGACGCTGGCGTTGTTATGTAGATGTCTGAGATGCACAGGGGGTGCTGGCGTGGTTATATATGGGTCAGTGATGCACCGGAGGTGCTGGCTTACTTCAGTGATACACAGGAGGTGCTGATGGGGTTACTATATATCTTAGTGCCTCCCCAGTCAATGACCTCACCGCACGTCACTGGGTAGGAGATTCTGATAATGGTGTGTGTGTGTGTGTGTGTGTGTGTGTGTGTGTGTGTGTGTGTAAGTGTGTGTGTGAGAATGTATCAGAGAGAGAGCTGCCTGGAGTCTGAGTCCCTTTATACAGTAAAATAATGGGTTTATACAACAGTGGGTTTCATCTTCTCCCATTGGTCAAGGGTCCTGACCTCTCAAGAACTTGACGGTTCATAGGTCAGTGCAAGGGCTTTTGTCCTATGATGCAAACACATGTGTCTGCCCCCGGGTCATGCTGTGAGGCCAGTTTCAAGTCTCAGAAAGTCCTTTGTTTTCATACATTTGGTCATAACTAATCGTTGCAATGTGCTTCAATCTACTCATAGCTATCAAATTAACACACATTCTCTTGATCATGTTGACATTAAGCATGATGTTTAACTTGTTCCATTCCAATAATACATATATATATATATATATATATATATATATATGATCTTATAACTCTCTTATATAAATACATTATAATGTCTAGTGCTTGACATGTTTTGTCTATGTGTAATTTATATGTTGTATGAAATATGTGTTGAAAATATCTTTGTGGCTTGTCTGTGTGAATGCGTATGCTACTATATATCGCTGTGCAAGCTGCATGTATGCGCACACACAGAGACCCATCTGTTTGGAGTTTGTATGTGGTGTGTATGTAATATTTTTTTACTTCGACAGTCCACCCTGTCAGTAGACAATAACTGTCATAACTGACACACTAAACATAATTACAAAAATATACTTCAAACACATAATCGGTGACCTAGACACACGTATGTATTCATTTAACATATCAGACATTGACTATATTTGGGGAAGACAGGGAGGAGGTCGAGACATCCTCTATATGCACTCGGTGGTCACGGGACCACTGGTTGGGTGTGGGACGACATTCAACCTATAGAGTATGCTGGGACAGTGCTATGGCCTATGATGTCTGATTTGAATGAACGTTGCACACATACATGCACCTACGTCTTTGTACACTGATGTTCGCATTCGATAGAGGTTTTGCTGGGTAGAGGGAGAAAACACAAACAAATCGTGAAAGAGACATATAATATTTTCATGGTATACATTCCTATCACTCCCTGAACATTGTTTCCATTTCTGGATCATATGCTAGGTCTGTTTCATCATTGGACAAGTGTTATTATTTCAGGTAGTGTCCTTCCTAGATAACATAAACCTTCGGAGTTTGGGGAGAGCCATTCATAAACTTTTCTTTCACATATATTAATGAGCTTTTTATCTGCTATGTGTGAATGAGCCATTGTCTGATTGTTCCTGATTACCTCCCAATTTCCTGATTTCCTGAAATTGGTGAGATTTAAACATACCAGGTATTTATCTATGGTACTGGTGGATCTTAAGACTAGGGGGTCTAGTTATATTATATTCCTTGTCCACTGATCCTCCCCCTCCGTGTAATTCAAGTACCTCAGCTAACTCTAAAGAATATGGCACTAGTCCTGCATTATTTTGTCTTAGAGGTACCTGTGAGCACATCCAACATTCCGTTTGGTTTAAGACCTTACCCATTAGTGTGTGGTAATCACTCAAGGGATGTCTGTCAAATGCTGCCTTATTGCTAGACTGATTCCAATAATACATATATATATATATATATATATATATATATAATGTTATAACTCTCTTATATACATAATGTCTAGTGCTTGACATGTTTTTGTCTATGTGTAATTTATGTGTTGTATGAAATATGTGTCGAATATATCTTTGTGGCTTGTCTGTGTGAATGCATATGCTACAATATATCGCTGTGCACGCTGCATGTATGCGCACGCACAGAGACCCATCTGTTTGGAGTTTGCATGTGGTGTGTATGTAATATTTTTGACTTCAACAGACATAAATCCAAATGTTAATGGATATCATGGATATCTGCAAACTGGCCACGTGCCACGGAGAGCAGTCACAGACTATGCATGCACTATACCTTGCATACACACATGGAAGGTGACTGCTGGATCTCTCTGCATAAAATGGCCATTTCTGGGCACAACTGGCGGGTTACTATGTGGATGCACAGACCTGATCCATCACGTGCGAATGTCATGGGAGTGTCATGGGTGTGTAGCCCAAATTCTATGCTCATTTGGAAAGTGCAGATAGATGGGAATGGTGTGTACAAATGATGACTGCAGCAACTATGATAGGAAAAATAGTGGAGCATTCTGCATAAAGACAGATAATCGGCATAGACAGGCAGATAGGCACATGAAGACAGATGGATAATCAGCATATATGGACAGATAGTCACATGGAGATAGATGGATAATCATCTTAGATGGATGGATAGTCACATGGAGATAGATGGATAATCAGCATAGATGGGAGGATTGTCACATGGAGATAGATGAATAATCAGCATAGATGGACAGATAGACACATGGATATAGATGGATAATCATCATAGATGGATGGATAGTCACATGGAGATAGATGGATAATCATCATAGATGAGTGGATAGTCACATGGAGATAGATGGATAATCAGCATAGATGGGTGTATAGTCACATGGAGATAGATGGATAATCAGCATAGATGGGTGTATAGTCACATGGAGATAGATGAATAATCAGCATAGATGGGAGGATTGTCACATGGAGATAGATGAATAATCAGCATAGATGGACAGATAGTCACATGGAGATAGATGGATAATCATCATAGATGGATGGATAGTCACATGGAGATAGATGGATAATCATCATAGATGAGTGGATAGTCACATGGAGATAGATGGATAATCAGCATAGATGGGTGTATAGTCACATGGAGATAGATGGATAATCAGCATAGATGGACAGATAGTCACATGGAGATAGATGGATAATCATCATAGATGGATGGATAGTCACATGGAGATAGATGGATAATCATCATAGATGAGTGGATAGTCACATGGAGATAGATGGATAATCAGCATAGATGGGTGTATAGTCACATGGAGATAGATGGATAATCAGCATAGATGGGTGTATAGTCACATGGAGATAGATGAATAATCAGCATAGATGGGAGGATTGTCACATGGAGATAGATGAATAATCAGCATAGATGGACAGATAGACATATGGAGATAGATGGATAATCAGCATAGATGGGTGGATAGTCACATGGAGATAGATGGATAATCAACATAGATGGGTGGATTGTCACATGAAGACAGATGGATAATATCCATAGTTAAATGGATAGTCACATGAAGAAAGTCAGATAATCAGCATAGATGGACAGATAGTCACATGAAGACAGAGGGATAATCGGCATAGATGGATGGGGAGTCACATGAAGACAGTCAGATAATTGGCATAGATGGATAGATAGTCACATGAAGACATACAGATAATCGGCATAGATGGGTGATAGCCACAAGAAGATAGTCACATGGTATAGAAGATCTACAGTGTCTAGGTCAGTGTTTTTCAACCGCTGTGCCGCGGCACACTGGTGTGCCGCCAGCGGTTGTCATATGTGCCGCCGCAGTCAGAGAGACCTGCTGCTCCGGTCCTGGCTGCTGCCGTCTTCACTGCATGACGTGACTGTGGAAGAGCTGCCTGAGCTGCATAATAGTGATACAATACACTTATAGTATCACTATCGGGTTGCAGAGGCAGCTCTTCTGCGGCCCGGCCTGTGACCCTTATGACGTGGTGTGACTCATAGGTCACAAACACCACGTCGCCATCCCGCCCGTGCTGCTCCGCTCCTCCCTCTCTTACCGCTGAGGGTGAAAAGGAATTTAAAAGGTTTGGGCCAATGCTTTTCTTTTTACTATAGAGCCAGTGCTTTTTTACTATGGGGGACAGTGTGTGTGCTTTTTTACTATGGGGGACAGTGTGTGTGTGGTGGCATTATTACAGGGGGACAGTGTGTGTGTGGTGGCATTATTACTACTACAGGGGGACAGTGTGTATGTGGTGACATTATTACAGGGGGACATTGTGTGTGGTAGCATTATTACAGTGGGACATTGTGTGTGTGTGTGTGTGTGTGTGTGTGTGTGTGTGTGTGTGTGTGTCTGTGGCATTATTACTACAGGTGGACAGTGTGTGTGTGGTGGCATTATTACTACAGGGGGACAGTGTGTGTGTGGTGGCATTATTACAGGGGGACATTGTGTGTGTGGTGGCATTATTACTACAGGGGGATAGTGTGTGTGGTGGCATTATTACTACAGGCGGACAGTGTGTGTGTGGTGGCATTATTATGGGTGGCAATGTGTGGGATTACTGTGGCACAGTGTGTTCAATTACTGTGGGGGCCAGTGCATTATTTTAATTACTGTTGGGGACAATGTGTGTGTTTTTTCCCCCTTGGGGACCAATAAATGTTTGTTTTATTTCCCCGTGTGTGTGTTGTTTTTCCGTGGGGTACAGATGGTGTGCCTTGGCAATTTTCAGATCTTGTGCGGTGTGCCGCGAATTGTAAAAGGTTGAAAATCACTGGTCTAGGTTGACAGTGATTAGGTCGACCCCATATGGTTGATTTGCATTAGGTCGACACTGACAAAGTTGACATTGACAAAAGTTCGACCTATGAAAGGTCGACACTGGAAAAGGTTGACATGGTCAACCTTAACATTGAAAGTTTTATTTTAAAGCGATCAATGTTGTTATACTTGGCTTTCTTCCTTTGATAGCATTTGACAGCATTAACATAATACACCATTAATATAGATACAGGATCACCTCCAACTGCAAGTAGATAATTACATTTACAGAATACGACCATTCAGCAGCCAACAAAGCATACAGGGAAGGAGCCAACTATGGACATCAAGGCATTAAGTAAAACTATGTTTTGTTACTTTATTAGTAAAACATAGATTCAATATACAGCAATACAGATCAATTTCAGCTTGTTAGATGTTCCCAAACTGTAGAGAGGCTGTGTTTTAATAGAAGCTCTAAAATCTAATCTATAATAATCGTGACACTACTGTACAGTGATTATTAATACAAAAGCCCCTGTATCTGAAAGCTGAATATTTACTTACAGCTTTCTTAGCTCAACACACTCTGCTTAAGGAGGTTATTAGGAATTCATATACAGTATGTATATAACAATTAGAGTTCCCTGAGAACCGAACCCTGACGAACTTCACTACCCGAGCCCGGATCTGAGTCAGGCTCATGTTTTCCCGCCTGACTCGGAAACCAGAACGAGGCAAAACGTCATCATCCCGCTGTCGGATTCTCGCGAGGTTTGGCTTCCATATAAGAAGCCGTGCGTCGCCGCCATTTTCAATCAGGCATTAGAGAGTGTAGCGAGAGGACGTGTCTCCATCCTCAGTGTACTTCAGTGTCCTGCATCAGTTGTAGTGTCTTGTGCTGCATCAGTCCAGTCACAGTGGTGGTGTCCTCTGCTGCCATATGTCCAGTGCTGCTGTATAAGTCCAGTCCAGTGGTGCTGTGCTGTGCTGCATCAGTTCAGAGATGGTATATTGTGCTGCATCAGTCCAGTCACAGTGGTGGTGGTTTACTCTGCTGCCATATGTCCAGTGTTGTTGTATTAGTTCAGTCCATTGCAGTGGTGCTGTGTTGTCCTGCATCAGTACAGTGGTACTGTCTTTTGCTGCATCAGTCCAGTCACAGTGGTGGTGTCCTCTGCTGCCATATGTCCAGTGCTGCTGTATAAGTCCAGTCCATTGCAGTGGTGCTGTATTGTCCTGCATCAGTCCAGTGGTGTTGTCCCTGTGCTGCAGTATATGTCCAGCGGTACTGCCGTATAATTCCAGTGATACTGCCGTATATGTCCAGTGGTACTGCCATATAACTCCAGTGATGCTGCCATATATGTCCAGTGATACTGCCATATAATTCCAGTAATACTGCCGTATATGTCCAGTAGTACTGCCGTATAAATCCAGTGGTACTGGTGTATAAATGCAGTGGTACTGCCGTATAATTCCAGTGATACTGCCGTAAAATTCCAGTGGTACTTGCGTATAAGTCCAGTGATACTGCCGTATAAAAAAACGGTCCAATGGTACTGCCATATAAGTCCATTGGTACTGCCGTATAATTCCAGTGATACTGCCGTATAATTCTAGTGATACTGCCATATAATTCCAGTGGTACTGGCGTATAAATCCAGTGATACTGCCATAGAATCCAGTCCAGCAGTACTGCCGTATAAGTCCAGTGGTACTGCCGTATAATTACAGTGATCCTGCTGTATAATTCCAGTGGTACTGCTGTATAATTCCAGTGGTCCTGGCGTATAAATCCAGTGATACTGCCATATAAATCCAGTCCAGCAGTACTGCCGTATAAGTCCAGTGGTACTGCCGTATAAATCCAGTGGTACTGCTGTATAAGTCCAGTGATACTGCCGTATAATTCCAGTGATACTGCCATATAATTCCAGTGGTACTGGCGTATAATTCCAGTGATACTGCTGTATAAATCCAGTCCATTGGTACTGCCGTATAAGTCCAGTGGTACTGTCGTATAATTCCAGTGATACTGCCGTATAATTCCATTGGTACTGGCATATAAATCCAGTGATCCTGCCGTATAAATCCAGTCCAGTGGTACTGCCATATAATTCCAGTGATACTGCTGTATAATTCCAGTGGTACTGGCGTATAAATCCAGTGATACTGCCATATAAATCCAGTCCAATGGTACGGCCGTATAATTCCAGTGATACTGCCGTATAATTCCAGTGGTATTGGCGTATAAATCCAGGGATACTGCCGTATAAATCCAGTCCAGTGGTACTTCCGTATAAGTCCAGTGGTACTGCCGTATAATTCCAGTGATATTGCCGTATAACTCCAGTCCAGTGGTGCTGCCATATAAGTTCAGTGGTACTGTCCTATGCTGTATATTATTTACTCCAAATAAAGGGGTTATTAATATTTAATCCAAATCATTTTCACAGGGTTTGCCCTGTGTGGGGTAGAGGTACACTCTCCTGTACCGCATATTGTTATATAACTCCAGAAAAATAATGGAGAACAAAAATTTGGAGAATAATATAGGGAAATATTTTTGTGAGCAGTATATATAGTATCACAGTGCAGCATTTTGGTGACCCAACACTATATAGTTGTGTACAGTAGGCCATTGCTGTATCTTGCAGCTCTGTGTCACTGCAAGTATCCATTCCATATCTGTGCAGCATTTTTGTGAGCAGTATATATAGTATTACAGTGCAGCATTTTGGTGACCCAACAGTATATAGTTGTACAGTACAGTAGGCCCATGCTGTATCTTGCAGCTCCGTGTCACTGCAAGTATCCATTCCATATCTGTGCTGCATTTTTGTGACCAACTGTATACATATATAGTACTGTACAGTAGGCCATTGATATTGATATATTACTGGCATATTATTCCACACATTAAAAAATGGAGAACAAAAATGTGGAGGGTAAAATAGGGAAATATCAAGAACCACTTCCTCCTAGTGCTGAAGCTGCTCCCACTAGTCATGACATAGATGATGAAATACCATCCACGTCGTCTGCCAAGGTCGATGCCCAATGTGATAGCAAGGGGCATGTAAAATCCAAAAAGCCAAAGTTCATTAAAAAGACACACAAAAAAAAGAAATTTAAATGGTTTGAGGAGAAACGTAAACTTGCCAATATGCCATTTACGACACAGAGTGGCAAGGAATGGCTAAGGCCCTGGCCTATGTTCATGACTAGTGGTTCAGCTTCACATGACGATGGAAGCACTCATCCTCCCGCTAGAAAAATGATAAGAGTTAAGCTGGCAAAAGCACAGCAAAGAGTTCTAAGATGGTATCACAAAACCCCAAGGAGAGTCCAAATAGGATTTGTGATACCTGCAAATGGTGGCTTATCCACCATTTGCACGCCCTTTGCAAGTGCTGGAAGTAGCACCCACAGTCCAGTTTCTGATATTCAAATTGAAGATGTCACTGTTGAAGTACACCAGGATGAGGATATGGGTGTTGCTGGCACTGAGGAGGAAGTTGACGATGAGTATTCTGATGGTGATGTGGTTTGTTTAAGTCAGGCACTGGGGGAGACAACTGTTGTCCGTGGGATGAATATCCCATTGTGATGCCTGGGCAAAATACCAAAAAAGCCACCTCTTCGGTGTGGAATTATTTCTCCACAAATCCAAAAATGAATTATAAATTCCTCCAGGAAGACCTTTACCAGCAATTGCCTCTGGAAAGTACACAGGGACCTGTGATGGTGGATTCCAGTGGGGACGAATTAATACTCAGTGAGGAGGAGGATGTACACACTGAAAGGGATGAGGAATCGGAGGATGAGGATGAGGTCGACATCTTTTCTCTGTAGAGCCAGTTTGTGCAAGTAGAGATTGATTGCTTCTTTTTTTGTGGAGGTCCAAACAAACCAGTAATTTCAGCCACAGTCGTGTGGCAGACCCTGTTGCTGAAATCATTGGTTTGTTAAAGTGTGCATGTCTTGGGAGGGCCCAAGGACAATTCCATCTTGCACCTCTTTTTCTTCTTTGCATCAAGTGCTGTTTGGGGACTAGTTTTTTAAAGTGCCATACTGTCTGACAGTGCCGTACAACTCCAGGTGTACTGCCGTATAAGTCCAGGGGTACTGCCGTATAAGTCCAGTTCAGTGGTGCTGTCTTATGCTGCATTAGTCCAGTGGTGGTGTCCTGTGCTGTATATTATTTACTCCAAATAAAAGGGTTATATACATTACTTATATTATTATCCAAATAATTTTTACAGTTTGCCCTGTGTGGTGTAGGGGTACGCTCGCCTGTGCTGCATATTATTATAATATCTCCAAATAAAAGGGTTATTATTATCCAAATAAATGTTACAGGCTTTGCCGTGTGTATGGTTTAGGGGTACGCTCTCCTGTGCCACCAATATTTTGCATTTATTACATCTAGTCAAATTCCAGCACATCCCATGTTGTTTGTGCCGCATACTTGTGTCGCTTAGCTTTGACATACAGCTACCTCATTGCACCTCTTTTTCTTCTTTTCATGATGTGCTGTTTGGGGCCTATTTTTTAAGTGCCATCCTGTTTGCAACTGCAGTGCCACTCCTAAATGGGCCAGATGTTTGTGCCGCACACTTGTGTCGCTTAGCTTAGTCATACAGCTACCTCATTGCACCTCTTTTACTTCTTTGCATGATGGGCTGTTTGGGGCCTAGTTTTTTTAAGTGCCATCCTGTCTGCAACTGCAACGCCACTCCTAGATGGGCCGGGTGTTTGTGCTGCTTACCTTAGTCATACAGCTACCTCATTGCACCTCTTTTACTTCTTTGCATGATGTGCTGTTTGGGGCCTATTTTTTAAATCTGCCATCCTGTCTGACACTGCAGTGCCACTCCTAGATTGGCCAGGTGTTTGTGCCACACACTTGTGTCGCTTAGCTTAGTCATACAGCCACCTCGGTGCATCCTTTTGGCCTAAAAACAATATTGTGAGGTGTTCAGAATAGACTGAAAATGAGTGGAAATTAATGTTATTGAGGTTAATAATACCGTAGGATCAAAATTACCCCCCAAATTCTGTGATTTTAGCTGTTTTTATGTTTTAAAAAAAAAATCATCCAGATCCAAAACCAAAACACGAAAGGGTGGTTTTGGCAAAACCAATCCAGATCCAAAACACGAGCATGGAACCAGAACCAAAACCAAAACGCAAAACACAAAAAGTGCCCGCCGCACATCTCTAACAATGTGAGCAAGCTGGTAAACATTCTGAAGAATGACTTTGACAACATATCTTGTCTGTTCGTATTAGAAGAGCAGGTTGTTGATCACAGGAGCTATTATAGGTTGGGAGCAAGCAGTGGACAGTCATACATTTTAAAAACAGCCCTGCCAAATTCTCAAAAATAAAGCACAGGTCATTGGATACTGACACATTTTTCTTACCAGTAAATGTATCTTGATAGGGTTTTCCTTTAAAACTCTATAGACTCCAAAAATCTCTTAACTGGACAACAAGCATTTATCCCCTAACACAGTGGTTCTCAAACTGTGTGCCGTGGCACCCTGAGGTGCCGCTGGACACTTGTAGGGGTGCCTCAGGTTGGTGGTCCAGGATTAATTCAAACTATTTATTGTCAATGTAATAGGCAAAACCAGTGCTGGTGGCTGCCAATCATAAAATATGTGGACAAACAGAAGCAAATCCTGTCCCTCACCACACAATTGAACCATATAAACATCATTTACTTAATTAAAAATAAATTAAAAATTAATCAATAAGAAACTTTAGGTCTAAGGGTGTCGTGAATATTTTTTTTGATACTCTAGGGTGCCGTGTTTCAAAAAAGTTTCGGAACCACTGCCCTAACACCTCCCTGCTTTGTGCTATATTGAGCTTATCAGGATTTCTAGAGGGGGGTTTCCAAATGAAGTCCACAATCTCCTAGTCATTAGCGCAAGTGCGGGAATCTGGTGGAGTGGTAGAAGGACCTAGTAGAGACCCTGGACATTAATGTAAACATTGATCTTTTTATACACTGGATACTGTATGTAATACAGTATTAATATTAATACTATAGATGGTCTCTAACTATAGATGGTCTCAGGTATAGGCTGTATCAAACATTTAAATAATATAAATAAGTGGTCAGAAAAAGGTTAAACATACCATAATAAATAAATAAATAAATACACAAACATAATAGAACCAGTGCTGCACTTTCTAAGCACACATTCTCCCACCTCGTGGTAAGGCTCCTGACTCTTCTTCCTAGTAGCTACTCTCTGGTCCAGTGCACTGATTGAGGACTCAGGGGCTAATTCAGGTTGGATCTCAATTTGCATTCCAACCGTAATTTTTGCATTCACCCTGCAGGCGCATGCGCAGGTCCCACCCTGTTCATGCACTCACATTTACTGGGGGTGACCCGCAGTAAATACAGATGCCTCTGTCTGATTGACAGGAAGAGGTGTTTGCAGGGTGGGAAGGAGGGCAGAGACAGAGCGTTGCTGGGGCGGCTGCGGGAAACGGGGGCTTAAAAATGCCGACAGGCCTCCTGCTGTCACAGCCAGGCTGCGCCGGCAGGAGGCTTCCATAATTTCTGCTCTCATGCTGAAATTGTGATTACGCCACAATTTCAGCGTGATTGCAGTCGGTGGATGGCGGACAACATGCTGGATGGCCTTGCCCTGCTATGAGCGGCCCCCAGCATGCAAGTACAAGGATTGCAAATTCTGCTAAAAAGCAGAATTTGCAATCCTTACTGAGTGAGGTCCTCAGCTCCACACACTTAGTAGAAGAAGCTGCTACCACTGCCACTGGGCATGTGCAGCAGCACTGCTCTGCCCATTAAACTGCATGATGTGGCGGCAGCTCTAGTAGTCATATTATATACCATTGCTATTGTTGTCATAATGTGAGCCACTTGCTAAGAGAAGGATTCTGAGAAACATTGGGGGTCATTCCGAGTTGATCGCTCACTAGCAGTTTTTAGCAGCTGTGCAAACGCTATGCCACCACCCACTGGGGAGTGCTTAGCAGAAGTGCAAACGCATTTGTAGCCCAGCTCTGCAAAAAATGTTTGTGCAGTTTCAGAGCAGCTCTGAGCCTACTC
This sequence comes from Pseudophryne corroboree, assembly GCF_028390025.1. Taxonomy (NCBI): domain Eukaryota; kingdom Metazoa; phylum Chordata; class Amphibia; order Anura; family Myobatrachidae; genus Pseudophryne; species Pseudophryne corroboree. The sequence continues at coordinate 244,103,193 of NC_086448.1, forward strand.
AGCGCTTGCGATCACTTCAGCCTATTCGTGTCCGGATTTGACATCATAAACCCGCCCAGCCAACGCCCAGCCACACCTGCGTTTTTTCAGACACGCCTACGTTTCTGCAAATGTGGAGATGTGTCCTGTAACTCAGGACACATCCCAGCTACAGTACGCAGGGGATCTGTGTCATCTGCGGGAGGGCGTCTCTGACAGCGCTGGGACAGCTTGTCTGTCCCTAGCGCCTGTCAGTGTGCAGTAGCGGCGGGTGTCCGGTGCAGGGATTACCCTTTTCCCTGCACCGGACCGGAGGCTGCGGAGTCGTTCAAATGTTGGCGCCCTCCGGGAGCCAATCGCGGCTCCCGGAGCGGCGGCCAATCAGAGGCGGACGCGGCGAGCCAATCAACGCTCGCCGCGTCACAGGCCCCGCCCCCGGCATCTGACGTCAGACGCCAGGCGGGAGCCGAAGAGGTCGGGCGCGCGGAGGAGCGCGAAAGAAGACGCCGGGCGGGAGCCGAAGACGGAGGGCGCGCGGAAGAGCACTGAAGAGCTCTGGTGGCCGCGGAAGAGGCCAGAAGACTCCAGGCTCCAGGAAGAAGATGTCCAGCGGCGGCTGGATGCGGAAAAGAGACGGCGGCGCCGCTGGCCAGGACGGGTCAGCGGCAGAAGAGGGTACCGGAGACCCCCGGATCAGGTGAGGCCTCAGTGAGGCTACTCTCACCCCCTCCCCTTGTCCTCCCTAGACCATCAGGGACGGGCATTAGGCCCGGGGGCACAGTTCAGGCACTAGGCCTGTGGCGCAGATAGGAATTTGGGGGGGTCACCATTAGATTTGGTGGTTTGGGCATTAGGCCCAAGCCACCTCAACGACGCAGAAGGCGGGCATTAGGCCCGAGGGCACATAGCGGGCACTAGGCCCGTAAGGATAGTCAGGCCACCGGCCTGTGGCACCGGTTAGGCGGGCATTAGGCCAGAGGGGCATATCAGGCAATAGCCCTGTGGGGCATTAGAGGGCATTAGGCCCTAGTGTATTTTGGTCAATTAGGTGGATATAAGGTGACGCTGGGTACTAGGCCCAGGTCACCCAACGAGTGACGAGTTAGGTGGGCGCTAGGCCCGTGGGTGAAGTCAGGCCTACAGCCTATGTGCAAATAGGGGGCAATAGGCCCAGGTGATAAGCGGTTCCCCCGAGGTGAATAAAGGTGGCACTGGGCACTAGGCCCGGGCCACCCTGAGGTGTTTAGGTGGGCAGGCTGTGTGGCGTCCACCCCCTTCCAGCGGTAGGTAGGGATTCAAAGGGACAGCACCGTGGGATCTTGTAATCCGATATTGTGATGTATGTTGTTAACGTGCAGGGCAAAGTGTCTGTTTGTTTTAAGTTTGTGCATAGTTGTGTTGCACCACCCACACGAGCTAGTTTGAGGGCTCCGTTTATGTAGCTAGTGTAGCGGGCGCACACTAGGGTAGTTCTTGGCCCTGCACGGCTGTTTTCTCTTTACCTCCTTACAGGGACCTGTAAGTGGAGAAGATCGGAGTGCAAGACTTGTAACGGTGAGTAGCATCTGTGTACGTTTGTCCCTTGTCTGTCCCCGAGCGTCGGAATAGGGATTGCTCATGGACGTGAGAATCCCCTTCATCACACTACGCGCGAGAGTGCGAGTGTGTGAAATCTGGGTGGCTGAGGCTTTGTGCCAGTGATGACCTTTCACCCAACCGGTGAAGGTCGCCGTCACCCCTGGGGTATCCCCTTTTCCGGTGGAGGAAGGGTTGATATCCCCCTTAAGGTAGACTATTTTCTCCTCAGCTCGGTCGTCGGTCAGCTCCGAGAGGGAATCGCCGTGTCCGGATCCGACTGAAGATTGCCAGGTCCGTTGAAGGTTCCGGTACCTGAAGGTGAGAGAGAGCGGCGCCTGGTGAGTACCGAAACTACACTTGCACGGCAGTAGGCACCACCACACGCACCGCCGCCCTCTTACATTTTGGCGTAGTCGGCAGGATCAAGGATACACGATCACGGACACGATGTGGAACGCCACCCAGAAGACCTCCCTGCGGACGGCTCCGGAACAGACTCACCCCCAGACGTGTGCGGACCAGAGCGACTGGGTGACGGTGTCTGGGGCAGACCTCCTGAAGATGGTGCAGCGGTCGGTCCAGCGTGAAAAGGAAGAGTGCCGGGAGAAGGGGCGCAAGAAGGCCGCTGTGACGCCCTGCAAGAAATGTCGGCAAACGGGACACTTTGCCGACGAGTGTACTTGGCGAGAGACGTCCCCAAAGAAGGTGGTCCAGGAAGCGGACCGAAGACGTCAGAAGGGCCGAGCGAAGAAGGAGTCCTGGTGTTTGCTCTGCGCAAACTACGGGCATGAGCATAACCGTTGTCCCTGGGATGAAGAGTGGAGCCAAGACGAGGTTGATTTCCAGTGTGAAAGCTGTGGAGATCCCCGACATAGACTCCCGGAGTGTCCATGGACTGAAGACAGGATGGACTACAAGACCACAGTGAAGCAGCTGACGGAGTCTCGTCAGCAACTTCGGAACCGGGTGGCTGCAGAGCCCGTGTGTGCGCGCTCTGCGAGGCGAGAGGACATGCGCTTCCCGATTGTCCATGGAATGAAGACCGGATGATTGCGGATGGTCATGCCCAGAGATGGGAGGAGGAAACCAAGGAAATGGAGCGGAAGACCCTGCTTGAAGTTAGTTCACAGGTGCCCATTTCCTCTGAGCCGGAACCAACGGGTGAAGATTCCCCAGGGAAGGAGGTGGCCAAGGAACCCGTCTTAGAGAAGGTGGTAGTGGCCCTCCCTTGTTGGAAGTGTCGGCGACCAGGACATGCGGCCAGTGAGTGCCCCTGGGAAGATGCCGCGGACCTACTCTGTCCCAAGAAAGCGACCCCAGTAACGAAGGATCCTTTCCCGCATCAGGCGGAGGTGGACGACTGGGAGGAAAAGAAACCACGTTGTGAAGACCCAGTGACGAGGATGTCCGGAATCTCCCTGCGTTGGGACCGTCCACGACCAGGACGTGCGGAACAGGTGTGTCCTGGATACTTAGAGATGCCAGCGGAAGAGAAGTACGCTGAGGAAGTGAAGAAGTACGCTGAGGAAGTAAAGATGCCAGCGGAAGGGACCAAGTACGCTGAGGAGGAAAATAATCCCCTAGTCCAGGTATCGGTGGAGGAGGACTCTGACTACGGTGAGCTGTCCGCCGACGAATCCCTCCAAGAACAGATGGAAGACGACTCTGGCATCGGAAGCGCTGACGAGAGTGACTGGCAGGATCGGGTGGAGTCGTGCTCCCAGTTGAATGCCCTCCGTGAAGAGGAGGAGATAGTCCTGGAGCAAGAAGACCTGCCGAAATGGACGGACATACGGGGAGAGGATCGTAACGCCGTGGGAGGAACCGTTCCAGAGGAAGAAATGGGACCTTTGGAGATGCCCCACGAGGAGATGCGACAGATGGTGGTTGTTGCCCGGGAGGAAACGGATACCCCGGAGGATTCCGCTGTTGGGTGGTGGTCAGTACCACACCCTGAAGACAGGGACGATGCCACAGACGATATGGGAGGTCAAGAGTGGGTGACTGTTGTCCCCGTGGAGGAAGATTCCCCTTGGTGGCCAACGTCGAGCGACCGTGAGGAGGTGCCACTCCCCCAGAGGATCCGCCGATGGAGGTCAGGAGGTAAGAAGAGGAACCCGGAGCTGGAGGAAGAAGGATGTGGGGTCACGGTCTGTCCGGGCTGGGCCCTCGAACACAACCTCGCCGGAGGGGCCTCGGAATTCCCTGACCCGCGGACGATGGACGTCGTGGAGACCTTTGTAGGGACTACAAAGGAAAAAGGGGGGGGGGATGTGGAGATGTGTCCTGTTCCCCAGGACACATCCCAGCTACAGTACGCAAGGGATCTGTGTCCCCTGCGGGAGGGCGTCTCTGACAGCGCTGGGACAGCTTGTCTGTCCCTAGCGCCTGTCAGTGTGCAGGAGCGGCGGGTGTCCGGTGCAGGGATTACCCTTTTCCCTGCACCGGACCGGAGGCTGCGGAGTCATTCAAATGTTGGCGCCCTCCGGTAGCCAATCGCGGCTCCCGGAGCGGCGGCCAATCAGAGGCGGGCGCGGCGAGCCAATCGGCGCTCGCCGCGTCACAGGTCCCACCCCCGGCGTCTGAGGTCAGACGCCGGGCGGGAGCCGAAGAGGTCGGGCGCGCGGAGGAGCGCGAAAGAAGGCGCCGGGCAGGAGCCGAAGACAGAGGGCGTGCGGAAGAGCGCTGAAGAGCTCCGGTGGCCGCGGAAGAGGCCAGAAGACTCCAGGCTCCGGGAAGAAGATGTCCAGCGGCGGCTGGACGCGGAGAAGAGACAGCGGCGCCGCTGGCCAGGACGGGTCAGCGGCAGAAGAGGGTGCCGGAGACCCCCGGATCAGGTGAGGCCTCAGTGAGGCTACTCTCACCCCCTCCCCTTTTCCTCCCTAGACCATCAGGGACGGGCATTATGCCTGGGGGCACAGTTCAGGCACTAGGCCTGTGGCGCAGATAGGAATTTGGGGGGTTGGGTGGTTTGGGCATTAGGCCCAAGCCACCTCAACAGCGCAGAAGGCGGGCATTAGGCCCGAGGGCACATAGCGGGCACTAGGCCCGTAAGGATAGTCAGGCCACCGGCCTGTGGCACCGGTTAGGCAGGCATTAGGCCCGAGGGGCATATCAGGCAATAGGCCTGTGGGGCATTAGAGGGCATTAGGCCCTAGTGTATTTTGGCCAATTAGGTGGATATAAGGTGACGCTGGGTGCTAGGCCCAGGTCACCCAACGAGTGACGAGTTAGGCGGGCGCTAGGCCCGTGGGTGAAGTCAGGCCTACGGCCTGTGTGCAAATAGGGGGCAATAGGCCCAGGTGATAAGCGGTTCCCCCGAGGTGAATAAAGGTGGCACTGGGCACTAGGCCCGGGCCACCCTGAGGTGTTTAGGTGGGCAGGCTGTGTGGCGCCCACCCCCTTCCAGCGGTAGGTAGGGATTCAAAGGGACAGCACCGTGGGATCTTGTAATCCGATATTGTGATGTATGTTGTTACCGTGCAGGGCAAAGTGTCTGTTTGTTTTAAGTTTGTGCATAGTTGTGTTGCACCACCCACACGAGCTAGTTTGAGGGCTCTGTTTATGTAGCTAGTGTAGCGGACGCACACTAGGGTAGTTCTTGGCCCTGCACGGCTGTTTTCTCTTTACCTCCTTACAGGGACCTGTAAGTGGAGAAGATCGGAGTGCAAGACTTGTAACGGTGAGTAGCATCTGTGTACGTTTGTCCCTTGTCTGTCCCCGAGCGCCGGAATAGGGATTGCTCACGGACGTGAGAATCCCCTTCATCACACTATGCGCGAGAATGCGAGTGTGTGAAATCTGGGTGGCTGAGGCTTTGTGCCAGTGATGACCTTTCACCCAACCGGTGAAGGTCGCCGTCACCCCTGGGGTATCCCCTTTTCTGGTGGAAGAAGGGTTGATATCCCCCTAAAGGTAGACTATTTTCTCCTCAGCTCAGTCGTCGGTCAGCTCCGAGAGGGAATCGCCGTGTCCGGATCCGACTGAAGATTGCCAGGTCCGTTGAAGGTTCCGGTACCTGAAGGTGAGAGAGAGCGGCGCCTGGTGAGTACCGAAACTACACCTGCACGGCAGTAGGCACCACCACACGCACCGCCGCCCTCTTACACAAACACTCCCTGAAAACAGTCAGTTGACACCCTGAAACGCCCCCTTCCTTTCAATCTTCTTGAGGCCGTCAGTGCGACTGTGCGACTGAAAACTTTGCTGCAACCTGTGCCAGGGCCCAAACTAGGATTTTCAGCACCCGGGGCAAGGCAGTAGTTTAGCGAGCGCGCGCCCCCCCCCCCCAACCCCCTCACCCACTCATAAAATAAAAAAAGATAGATTAAAAACAAATAAAATTTATAAAAATTATGATAAAATAAATAACTAAAAATACAGACTACGCCAAACGGTAGTGGACCCTTAATCACTTTACACTGCACAATAGTATCCCACATTAACATATCTATCTAGCTATCTAGCTATCTATCTAGTCCATCATACGAGGTGCAGCACTCACGGGTTTTAAGAATGCAGCAGGTTTTCCTGGCTTGTCAACGTTTCATTTATTCATATAAATGTCGTTGTATCCTGACTAAATTTATGTGAGTAGATGAACTGTTAACAAGCCAGGAAAACCTGTTGTATTCTGCTTGCATTAGAACCCGTAAGTGCTGCACCTTGTATGATGGACTATGGCCCTCATTCCGAGTTGATCGCTCGCAAGGCGATTTTAGCAGAGTTGCTCACGCTAAGCCGCCGCCTACTGGGAGTGTATCTTAGCATCTTAAAATTGCGAACGATGTATTCGCAATATTGCGATTACAAACTACTTAGCAGTTTCAGAGTAGCTCCACACTTACTCGGCATCTGCGATCAGTTCAGTGCTTGTCGTTCCTGGTTTGACGTCACAAACACACCCAGCGTTCGCCCAGACACTCCCCCGTTTCCCCGGCCACTCCTGCGTTTTTTCCGGAAACGGTAGCGTTTTTTCCCGCACGCCCATAAAACGGCCTGTTTCCGCCCAGTAACACCCATTTCCTGTCAATCACACTACGATCGCCGGAGCGATGAAAAAGCTGTGAGTAAAAATACTATCTCCATTGTAAAATTACTTGGCGCAGTCGCAGTGCGAATATTGCGCATGCGTACTAAGCGGAATTTCACTGCGATGCGATGAAAAATACAGAGCGAACGACTCGGAATGAGGGCCTATATGCACTATACTTGATGGCAACTGGGCACACTTCAAGTTTACAACAGTGAGTGTCGGCTCTCCATTCACATTATATATGGAGGTTCTCAATGATAAAAAACATGCACTGCAGAGTTGTTTGGAAATGAATATTTTACTTCACGATAATTACGAAGTTTTAGGATTGCACACCCAGTCTTCAGGAAGCATACATTTGTGCAATCCCAGAAACATCGTAATTAGCATGCAGTAAAATATTCCTTTCTAAACAGATCTGCAGTGTAGTGCATGTTTTCTATCATTGAGAACCTCTGGAGTATATTCACAGCTGCACTGACACTCAAGAGGTTGACTGCTAAGAGGAGAGTGCTGGACTTATTTGAAGATATATATATATATATATATATATCTATATAAAACCGACCAAAATGCCCGGCTCTCCCAGTAATGCAGCCGGGTACCTCCATAAACGTAAACACATACTCTCCTGGGATGCGGCACTCCGGGCGGCTTCGAATAAGAAACTTCAAACATGCATGATTATTTAAAATCGCCAGGAGTACCGCATCCTAGAAGAGTAGATGCATATATATATATATATATATATATATATGTGTGTTAATAAAAAGCTGCGCATTAGACACACTTTCCTTTTGACGTATTAGTCCATTATTAGTGTCCTGTGTCCCGTTCCTTATGATGTAAGATGCCGCTTCCTCCGTTAGGAATTAGAGCCACTAATTCCAATGTACATGTAACGAGAGGAGAGTGGAGGGCGCAGGTATAAATAAAAGGGTTTACAATTCCATTTATTAAGAACAAATGCTCACATACATCTCAGTTTAAAATAGTGTCATACGACAGTCAAGCCTCGGAACCGCTCTCTCCCATACTCGATCGTCCGTCTAGTTTCAGGGATCACGGGTGGAGCAAAAGACAGACTGTCTGAACTTTGTCTTGGTCCCGGTGAAAGAACGAGCGGTACCCGTGATCCCTGAAACTAGACGGACGATCGAGTATGGGAGAGAGCGGTTCCGAGGCTTGACTGTCGTATGGAGGATTGAGTTCACTATTTTAAACTGAGATGTATGTGAGCATTTGTTCTTAATAAATGGAATTGTAAACCCTTTTATTTATACCTGCACCCTCCACTCTTCTCTCGTTACATATATATATATATATATATATATATATAAAGAATAAATCACTACAGTATATATATATATATATATATACATATACACACACACATAGACACATATATATATATATATATATATATAAAAAGAATAAATCACTACAATATATATATATATATATATATATATATATATATAAAATCTCTCCACTCACCGCTGTAGATCAATCATTAGCCGCGGTGCAGTGAGTGAGGCCAGTGTCTGGAGCTTGCAGCAGGTGCCGGAGGTCAGAGGGGCGGCATGTGACGGTGCGCGCACAGCCGCGTCTCCGTCCACCGGAAACAGCGGCCGCCAGGCGGTAAAGATGCGGGCGGGGGCTTGGCTTGCAGGAGGCGCACTCGGTGGTCGGGCAGAGGGACACTGGAGACGCAACCGCGGTGGGTCCATGACGGCGCCATTCGCGGCTGCGGGTGACAATCGCGGGGGGTGAGGGAGCAGCTGTCAGGGAGCCAGGCAGAGTTCCCCGGCCGCGCCCCCTCGACTCCCGCGCCCGGGGCACGTGACCCCTTAGCCCCCCCTAGTTGCGGCTCTGCCTGTGCACAAACACAACGGGCTTTGTACCCGTATGATGCGCGTGCGCATTGTGGCCCATACACATGCGCAGAAATGCTGATTTTTAGCCTGATCGCTGTGCTGCGAACAATGGCAGCTAGCGATCAACTCGGAATGACCCCCATTGTGGATGAATCTGTTGGGAAATTTACAGGGTGTTCTGCATGTGACATCTATTCTAAGCATGTGGTATCTGCTTCCTTTATTAAAAGTATTATTTTAAAATAATATATTTGACCCGTAAAGGGTAACCTGCATAATTTATTCTGCAATTCAGTGGCACTAGGAGAGAGAGAGCTGCAGGAAAGAAACTTAGGGAGAGACGAATATGCCTACAGGCTGCTGAGGTTCACGGGAAGGTTCAAATCTCACTTGCAGCAGTTTCCTGCCCTGGAAAATAACAGGAGCCTGAATGTTTTCCCCAGGGTGTTCAAGAAATTCTGCAGACAATATCAACTGGCTAAAGAACAATAGACTTCATATTTAACTCCACGTTGCAAGTATTGGATATCTGGCATTCCTACAGAACTGGACAAAAGTTATAAGCCTGTAAATAATGATGTTCATATCAGATTTCACTCTTAAATCATGAGCATTGCGCACAAACATTTGTGCCACACGGATGGTCTTTCTAATATTTTGACAGAAAAAAAAACAAAAGAAGTGTCTTGATTATAATGAAAGTGTATTATGATCCATACACTGACATACTAACAAGGTCCAGACACTGCAACACTAATATCCCTTTCACACAAACGTCCCGAGTCTAACCTGGGTCATAACCGGGACAGACCCCTTTCACACCGCAACACCGACCCAGGTTATTCCCGAGTCGGCACCATTGACATTACACATGGGTGCAGTGGAACTCTTCCGTCGGTGTTTGGAGATGACATCATCTCCATGTGCCCGGAATCCTAATGCCTGTGGACTCTCCGAATGCTGTTGGTTTCCGGGTCACTGGACACGGGTTATTTTTCAGGGGACCCTTTCACACTGAGCCGCGACCCGGGTTAACCCAGCAATACCCCAGGGACACAGACTGATTACTGCTTAACTTGGGAGAAGACAAAGTGGTCTATTCATAAAGCAAAGAAAAGCCCTGTTTTGCGGAAACAGGCTTTTCTCTGCTTCATGCTATTCATGGAGCAGGTTACCGTGGAGAAGTCCCTTACTTCTCCAGTGGCACCCCAGCTCCATGGCTCAATCGCATCACCATGCTGTAGTATGGTGAGTGCGATTCATGAAGGAGCGGAAAGTTCTGCTTCCCTGCTCTCTCCGCCCTCCTGACCTCCCATCAGGCACTGTGGTCTTCCAGGAGGTCAGCCTGTGACACATGCACAGAAGGACTCACCAGCTGACTTCAAGACCCCGTAGGGGGACCGCTGGAGAAGAGAGCATTGCTGGAGTCCTGGACACCGCAGCACTTTGCCCGAAGGGTGAGTATACATTAATTGCTCCTTATAACATCAAACCGATGCGATGTATAGTGATAAGTATCAATTAATTTTTTGTTTTCTTTATGAATAGACCCCAAAAGCCATGGTACGAAGACAATTGTGTCATAGAGCAGCTAAGTAGTGAACAAAAAGAACATATGTTGTGTCAGGTACTAGATCACTTGCAGTGCAATATGTACATGGATGTTTCACGCTGATAGTGGAGACGAGACAGCAGATAAGTAGCATTAGGGACACAATGAGCCTTATAACCAGAGACAAAACAAGGTGGATAGGGGCACTCTCATGTAGGCAAAATTCCCACCATTGCACCATATTCAGGCCAGAAGTTCTGGGCATAGATGCCTGTCAGGAGACTGTATATTTTGCACCTGCCATAGCGTGCACCTGCTATATCAATTTGTCACAATTCCAGCCTGCCCTCAGATACCGCAGTCTAAGACAGCTGGGTTGTGATGTTTGCGCACTTAAGTCACTCAGGATAAATACACAATTTCACTGCCACCACAAAGGAAATCAATATGGGGTCCTTATGTTGCCCTCACTACTATTAATATTTGAGATGGGCCAAGTGGTTCTTATCTGCCGTCAAATTCTTTATTTTCTATGATGATGATTTGTCACAAACTATGCTCACATGTTCTCCTTGCAGATATAGATACATGACAAGATGTGTAATGCTCTGTATATGTGCACAAATATGCAATATTTGTACCAATTCTGAATCAGGCCCAAAATGTCTAAGCAACTGTATAGAAAATTACCAGTTAGACATAGACAATCAAGGCCTGATTTAGAGTTTAATGCAGATGCCTTTAGGCTGGCTGGTGAGGTGGTAAGAGTTCTCTTATTGCTGCCAGTCAGTGTTGCCATTCAGCTGGGTATCACTATTTTGTACTTTTAGTAAATAAATGAAATTCCGCTGCATGCCCCAGCTCCTACTGTGCATGTTGGATATTATTATATGCAGTAGATAGTGGCAGTAGAAGGTAGCCTCTCCACTGGACTCTCTTTTCATCCCCACAGGAGGACACCCACAGCCCATTGACCTTCAACAATGGCAGAGTTTATGCTATTGACCTCTGCTTGGTTTCTGTGATGCACGATCCCTCATTCCACCTGTAGCCTTGGGTGACCCTCTTCTCACAAGTGCTGCTTAATGCCCAGACCGACTCTATACCTGGGACTTCTCACAGGGACCCTTTGCTCATACGATGACTCCCCTCTAAAGAAATACGGTACCTTTGTGACAGGGGTAATGCACCTGCTCCCCTTAGCAACAAGGATATCCTGGACCTCCTGCACCAGCTAAAATAGCTGTCTCTCTCTAGACTCAGGTTTTCATGTTGGACTCATATCCCTGGAGCTGGCAGTCCATGCCACTGGCCCATTCCTTCACCAATGACAGAGTCACCCATGTCATTGGATGGAGAACTACCTATGGAAATATAACTGCCCATGCCACTGACCCTTTTTTCATGAGGTACCCAGTTTGCTCTCTCCACACCCTCTGGGTAACTCCCAACCTATGTCACAATAAGTTGGGGCTACATAGGACCCTAAAGGCCAGTACACACGGGCAGAGATGTGTGCTGAGCGATCTATCACAGACCGCTCAGCACACATCTCTCCCCCCAGCTCAGCACAGTACAATGTGTGCTGAGCGAGGTGGCGGACGGGGAAGGGGGGGGGGGGGGAGCTCATTTCACCGAGTGGGTAAAATGAGCGATGTGCTAGATTGTGCCAATCTAGCACTGGTGATAGCAACGCGCGGGGCCGCGCATCACTATCGCTGGGGGGCATACACACGGAGAGATCCGTGCTTAACTTCTAAGCAATCTAGTCAGTTTGCTTAGAATTTAAGCACGGATCTATCCGTGTGTACCCCCTTTATGGTCATAACACTCTATAGATTGTAAGCTTGTGAGCAGGGCCTTCCTACCTCTATGTCTGTCTGGTTTTACCCAGTTTTGTTCTATTACTGTTGTTCTACTCATAAAGCGCAATGGAATATGCTGCGCTATATAAGAAACTGTTAATAAATAAATAAATAACACTGCAAAAAAACAGCAATAGAAAGCCAGTCCTTTCTACACTTAGGGGTCTATTTACTAAGCCTTGGCTGGAGATAAAGTCGCTGGAGATAAAGTACCAGGCAATCAGCTCCTAACTGCCATGCCACAGGCTGTGTTTTTTGAAAAATGACAGTTAGGAGCTGAAATGACAGTGCGCCAGAACAGAGAGTAAAAATAACAACTGGACTGAAGAGGAAGAGAAGAAAAGTGTGTAAGAAATCGCATTCATAAAAGAGAGAGAAGAAAAATGAGAAAGATAACATACACTTAAGAGGATGAGAAGAAAAGTAAGTGTAGAGAGAATGATGCACCTTGCTATACTGCAGCTTACAACAATGCTTTCATAAATATCTCATTGTGTTTTATGGATTAACTCTTAATTTGTGTATGTTGTATTGTATGCTATCATTTTTATATTTTGCAATTGCAATGTACAAAGTACTACATTACTAACTTTTCTAGGCATCTATAAAGTCTACACCCACTACAGTATTATACTAATGCTGGTGTTCTCAATAATTTACATTTAAGTAGACAGGGATGGTTACACAATGTCGAAATGCTTATATGCTTTTCTCCATATCAAAGCAGCACTTACGCTATAATGAAACATTAGAAACCGTCAGCAAACCCCCACAGACATTATTTAGCCTCTCACTACTGTATTTTGAAAGGGGATACTTTCCTGAAGTGCAATACTTTTTCCATATGCTGCCAGCAGTGAAATTTCCTTCTAATCCTCGCTTCCATGCAAAGAATTTTGTTTGTAGTATTATTTATTTGTGTACAGTGGCTATGACGAAGACACACTTAATTTTTATCCTTGATGTATTATTTTTTGTGCATAAAGGTTAGCACTCTCCGACAGATCAAACAGTCCCAACTTTTGTGTTCCATAACAATTTTTTTTTAGTGACAAGTGTTTCATAAATGCTGCCCTTTTACTTCATTTTTCAGAAAGGGATTTTATAGATCTGGCTATGGGTAAAATGCAGATTATAATGTGAGAAAAACATTTTAATAAATAATAGGGACAAATGTAATAGTAGGTTGTAGAGATGAGCGGGTTTGGTTCCCTGAGAACCAAACCCCCCCGAACTTCGTGCTCCGAGCCCGGATCCGAGTCTGACTCGGGACTTCCTGCCAGCCAGACTCGGAAACCAGAACGAGGCAAAACGTCATCATCCCGCTGTCTGAATCTTGTGGGTTTTGGATGCCATATAAACAGACACGCGTCGCCACCATTTTCACTCCGGACTTGGAGAGTGAGGGAGACAGACCTCTGTCTCTGTCTGTGGGTGGTGGCGTCGGGTGGGATTAGTGTGTGCTCTGTAGGGATGCTGCTGCAGTCACTGTGGTGTATCTGTGCTGTGTTAGGGGTGCTATGCTGGCTGTCACTGGCTGTCACTGGTGTTTCATGTGTTGCAGCTGAACATGGGTGTTGCTGTCCTGGCTGTCACTGTGTTGTACAGGGTGCAGGGGCACTGTCCTCCTGTATGCTGGAAAATATAGGCAGTGGCAAATGCAGGTTTTTCATGTGGGGGGGGGGGGGGGGATTCCATGCATGCAGGGCAGGTCCTAGGGTGTTCGGCGCCCTCCTGCAAACTATACATTTTCCGCCCTCCTACAAATACAGATGTGGCCACTCTCATCCTACTCACAAGCAACAACATCACGCTTTTGACTAGCCATGGCTAGCTGCATCCCGTTCACAGTAGCGCACACACCATGCGATCCTATGGATCGCGGGTGCATGCACACCCACGGGCACACTTTTTGTGGTAAACTAGTTTCCTTTGCCACAATTAGAGGCATTGGCCAGTGCATGAAAATGAGAGGTAGAGGGTGAAAACAGAGGGTGACACAGAGAGGGTGAGTCATTGGGTGACAGGAGAGAGAGGTGACAGGGAAAGGGTGAGAATCAGTTGGGGACAGGGAGAGTGTAACAGGAGAGAGGTGATGGGGAGAGGATGAGAGCCAGTGGGTGACAGGAGAGAGAGAGAGGTGACAGGAAGAGGGTGAGAGTTAGTGGGTGACAGGAGAAAGAGGTTATGGGGAGAAGGTGTCAGTGAGTGACAGGGAGATGGTGAGAGTTAGTTGGTGACAGGGAGATGGTGTAAGGAAAAAGAGGTTATGGGGAGAGGGTGAGTGACAGTGAGTGACAGGGAGAGATGACGGGGAGACAGTAAAAGTTAGTGGGTGATAAGAGAAAGGTGACGGCCAGGGAGAGGCAGGGGCTGACAGGTAGTGGGAAACTGCATCAATTAAAAAACAAAAACAAAAAAACAACACATTAATATGCTACTCCCTCCAACACACACACATTAATATACACCCCCTCCCCAGCACACATTTATAGTACCCCCTTCCCAGCGCACATTAATATACCACCCCCTTCCCAGCGCACATTAATATACCACCCGCTTCCCAGCGCACATTACTATACCACCCGCTTCCCAGCGCACATTAATATACCCCCTCCCCAGCACACAATATACTATCCCCTCCCCAGCATACATTTATACTATCCCCCTTCCCAGCGCACATTACTATACCACCCGCTTCCCAGCGCACATTAATATACCCCCTCCCCAGCACACATTAATATACTATCCCCTCCCCAGCATACATTTATACTATCCCCCTTCCCAGCGCACATTAATATACCACCCCCTTCCCAGCGCACATTACTATACCACCCCCTTCCCAGCGCACATTACTATACCACCCCCTTCCCAGCGCACATTACTATACCACCCGCTTCCCAGCGCACATTAATATACCCCCTCCCCAGCATACATTAATATACTATCCCCTCCCCAGCATACATTTATACTATCCCCCTTCCCAGCGCACATTAATATACCACCCCCTTCCCAGCGCACATTAATATACCCCCTCCCCAGCACACATTAATATACTATCCCCTCCCCAGCATACATTTATACTATCCCCCTTCCCAGCGCACATTAATATACCCCCTCCCCAGCACACATTAATATACTATCCCCTCCCCAGCATACATTTATACTATCCCCCTTCCCAGCGCACATTAATATACCACCCCCTTCCCAGTGCACATTAATATACCCCCTCCCCAGCATACATTTATACTACCCCCAGAATACATTAATATACCCCCCCCCCCCCGCACACATTTATACTACCCCCAGCATACATTAATATACCCCCCTCCCACCCAGGCACACATTAAAATACCCCTCAGCACACATTTATACTACCCCCAGCATACATTAATATACCCCCCTCCCCCACCAAGCACACATTAATATACCCCCCCCCCACCAGCACACATTATAACCCCCACGCACACATTAATATGCCACTTTCCCTAGTGTGTCAGCACATCACTGTACATGAGTGTCTGCTCCTCTGTATGGTAATGGTATTACCGGCTCCTGTACCTGCTGGGCTGTTCATGTTCTTGTCTGAGGCTCCTCCAGTCCAGTGCACTGTGCAGTCACATGTGCACAATCATGTGACTTCCTGTTCTTGCTTCTAATCAGGAAGTACTATAGGCTCAGCAGACAGCAGAGCATGGGGACTGGCTGCCCTGCATCTGCTATGAGCACAGTGTATCACGTGGCTGCAGATGAAAATGGGTTCCGAAAATGCCAGAGAGCTCCTATGTAAATGCGCCCCTGATGGGATGGGGGATGGGGCATCTGGCGGGTGATGAAGATTGCTGTGTCTTTAGTGATAAGGGAAGGGGTTGGAGCCGGGCAACGCTGCAGTGTGTCTGTCATCCTGTGGGGATTAGCTGGGAGGAGCCAGGAGGAAAGGGAAAAGGGGAGGACCCTGGGCTGAAACGAGTCAGACTGAATTGAAGAGCTTCTTATGCTGCTGGCTGTCATACAGAGTGACAGGCATAGGCTGCGGTAGCAGGCAGCAACACTTGAAAGTGCACATCACCAAGCTGTAGTAGCAGAGCGGGGAGAGCGCCTCTTGTGTTCGGCGCCTCCCTGCTTTGCAGACTTCGCTAAGCGGGTAGCGCCGGCTCTGCATGCATGTATGTATGATGTATATATATATATATATATATATATATATTAGGATTTTGATAACCTACCAGTAAATCCTTTTCTCCTAGTCCATAGAGGATGCTGGGGACGACATCAAGACCATGGGGTATAGACGGAATCCGCAAGAGAAATGGGCACTCTAAAGACTTTTTATTGGGTGTGAACTGGCTCCTCCCTCAATGCCCCTCCTCCAGACCCCAATTGTAGGAACTGTGCCCAGGGAGACTGACATTTCGAGGAAAGGAATTACTTAACTAGTGGTGAAATATCTACCAACTCACACCCTCAACCATGCCGCACACATGGCATTCAACATAACACACGCCAACAGGCATGAACCAATTGCAGCAACATGCTGAAATCAAGAAAACACAACTTGTGTAACTCTAATAACTAAACTGCAGGTAAAGTACGCACTGGGACGGGCGCCAAGCATCCTCTACGGACTAGGAGAAAAGGATTTACCGGTAGGTTATCAAAATCCTATTTTCTCATACGTCCTAGAGGATGCTGGGGACGACATCAAGACCATGGGGTCTATACCAAAGCTCCAGTATGGGCGGGAGAGTGCAGATGACCCTGCAGCACCGATTGACCAAACTTGAGGTCCTCATCGGCCAAGGTGTCAAACTTGTAGAACTTAGCAAATGTGTTTGACCCTGATCAAGTAGCTGCTCGGCAAAGTTGTAATGCCGAGACCCCCCGGGCAGCCGCCCAGGATGAGCCCACTTTCCTAGTAGAGTGGGCCTTTACTGATTTCGGTAACGGCAATCCAGCCATAGTATGAGCTTGCTGAATCGTATTTCTAATCCAACGTGCAATAGTCTTCCTGGAAGCAGGACAGCCAATCTTGTTGTGATCATACAGGACAAATAGAGTCTCTGTTTTCCGTATACGAGCCGTTCTAGCAACATAAATTTTCAAAGCTCTAACCACATCTAAAGATTTTGAATCAGTGAATGTGTCAGTAATTACTGGCACAACAATAGGTTGGTTTATGTGGAAAGATGAAACCACCTTCGGAAGAAAATGTTGACGAGTCCTCAACTCTACCCTATCTTCATGGAAGATCAGGTAAAGGCTCTTGTGAGACAAGGCCCCCAATTCAGACACCCGCCTTGCGGATGCCAAAGCCAAAAGCACCACCACTTTCCAAGTGAGAAAATTCAACTCTATCTTTTGTAGAGGCTCAAACCAATCCGATTGAAGGAACTGCAATACCACGTTAAGGTCCCATGGTGCCACTGGAGGCACGAATGGAGGCTGGATGTGCAGAACCCCTTTCACAATGGTCTGAACCTCTGGAAGAGAGGCCAGTTGTTTCTGGAAGAACACTGACAAGGCCGAAATCTGGACCTTGATTGATGCCAATCGGAGGCCCGCCTCCACACCATCCTGCAAAAAATGGAAAAAACGTCCTAAATTATACTCTTCCGTAGGAGCTATCTTAGATTCACACCAAGATACATATTTTCTCAAAATACGGTGGTAATGTTTCGACGTTACTCCCTTTCTTGCCTGAATAAGGGTGGGGATGACCTCCTCGGGAATACCCTTCCAGGCTAGGATACGGCGCTCAACAGCCATGCCGTCAAACGTAGCCGCGGTAAGTCTTGGTACACACACAGCCCCTGCTGCAGCAGGTCCTCCCGAGGAGGAAGAGGCTGAGGATCTCCTATGAGTAACTGCTGAAGATCTGGGTACCAAGCCCTCCTTGGCCAGCCTGGGGCAATGAAGATTGCTCGAACCCTTGTTTTTCTTATGATCCTGAGTACTTTTGGGATCAGCGGAAGTGGAGGAAAGACATACATTGACGGAAACACCCACTGGGTCACCAGTGCATCCACTGCTACTGCTTGAGGGTCTCTCGACCTGGAACAGTATCTCTGAAGCTTCTTGTTGAGACGACACGCCATCATGTCTATTTGAGGAACTCCCCAAAGACTTGTCACCTCTGCGAAGACTTCTTGGTGGAGGCCCCACTCTCCTGGATGGAGATCGTGTCTGCTGAGGAAGTCTGCTTCCCAGTTGTCTACTCCCAGAATGAATATTGCCGACAGAGCTTGTAGATGTTTTTCTGCCCAGCGGAGGATTTTTGTCGCCTCTGCCATTGCCACTCTGCTTTTCGTTCCACCCTGCCTGTTTATGTATGCGACTGCTGTTACATTGTCCGCCTGGATCTGCACGGGACGGTCTTGAAGAAGATGTACCGCTTGTGAAGGCTGTTGTAAATGGCTCTTAGCTCCAGAACGTTTATGTGAAGGCAGGCTTCCTGTTGTGACCAATGTCCCTAGAAGTTTTCTCCCTGAGAGACTGCTCCCCAGCCTCGGAGACTTGCGTTCGTGGTTACCAGGACCCAGTCCTGAATCCCGAACCTGCATCCCTCTAGTAGGTGAGAACTGTGTAACCACCACAGGAGCGAAATCCTGTTTTGTGACGACAGGATTATCTTTCTGTGCATGTGTAGGTGTGACCCCGATCACTTGTCCAACAGGTCCCACTGGAATACTCTGGCATGGAATCTGCCAAACTGTATGGCCTCGTAGGCCGCCACCATCTTCCCCAACAATCGAATGCAATGATGGATCGACACACTTGATGGTTTCAATATTTGTTTTACCATTTTCTGGATTTCCAAAGCCTTTTCCAGCGGAAGAAATACTCTCTGAACTTCTGTGTCCAGAATCATCTTGAGGAAAGACAACCTTGTTCTCGGTTCCAACTGTGACTTTGGGTAATTTATGATCCACCCGTGTTGTTGGAGTATTGACAGAGAGAGTGATATGTTTTGTAACAACTGCTCCCTGGATCTCGCCATTATCAGGAGGTCGTCCAGATAAGGAATTATATTGACTCCTTTCTGATGAAGGAGAACCATCATCTCCGCCATCACCTTGGTGAATACCCTCGGCGCCGTGGAGAGACCGAAAGGTAACGTCTGAAATTGGTAATGGCAATCCTGAACCGCGACTCTCAGATAAATCTGGTGAGGAGGATAAATGGGAACATGCAGGTAAGCATCCTTTATGTCCACCGACACCAAGTAGTCCCCCTCCTCCAGACTGGCAATCACTGCCCGAAGTGATTCCATCTTGAACTTGAACCTTTTTAGGTAACAATTCAGATCCTTTAGATTTAGGATCGGTCTGACCGAGCCGTCCGGCTTCGGAACCAGTAAGAGGCTTGAATAAAAACCCCTCCCTTGTTGTGACAATGGTACCAGGACTATGACCTGGTCTTGACATAATTTTTGGATTGCCGCTGTTACTGCTTCTCTTTCTGACGGAAAAACTGGCAAGGTCGATTTGAAAAATCGGCATGGGGGAACGTCTTGAAACTCCAGCTTGTACCCCTGGGATACTATTTGCAACACCCAGGGATCCAGGCCAGACAGAATCCAATCCTGGCTGAAGAGTCTGAGACGTGCCCCCACACGAGCGGCCTCCCGCAAGGGAGCTCCAGCGTCATGCTGGTGATTTGGCAGAAGTAGGGGTAGACTTCTGCTCTTGGGGACCTGGAGCCGCTGTGGGCTTCTTTTCCCTACCCCAACCCCTACCTGCAAAGTATTTATTGGGCCGAAAGGACTGCATTTGTGGGTGATAGGTCTTTTTTGCCGGTGCAGGCGCAGAGGGCAAAAATGTTGACTTACCTGTGGTATCCGCCGAGACTAACGCATCCAGGCCATCGCCAAATAAGGCCTCACCTTTATATGGGAGAGCCTCCATGTTTCTTTTGGAATCTGCATCCGCGTTCCACTGGCGAATCCACAACGCCCGCCTAGCCGATACTGCCATGGTAGCGGCCTGTGAACTCAAGAGTCCAATATCCTTCATTGCTTCCAGCATGTAGGCGGCAGCGTCCTTGATATTCCCTAACTTAAGGAGTATCTCAACTTTATCAATCGTGTCAATTTCTGATGACACGCTTTCTGACCATTTTTCAATAGCGCGACTCACCCATGCGCAGGCAATAGTGGGCCTAATCAGTGTACCATTGGTAACATAAATGGATTTCAATGTCGTTTCCATTTTGCGGTCGGCCGGCTCTTTAAGAGAAGCCGTGCCAGGAGCAGGGAGAATTACCTTCTTTGTCAACCTGGAAAGTGCACTGTCTAACACAGGGGGTGACTCCCACTTTGTCCTGTCCTCAGCCGGGAAAGGGTAAGCTATGTGAATCCTTTTGGGAATACGAAATCTTTTATCAATATTTGGTTTTGGATTAGGTTCCATGGCCGTGTTTTGGATTCGGACGCGTTTTGGCAAAACCTCCCTGAAATTTTTTTGTCGGATTCTGGTGTTTTTTTTCAAAAAACCCTCAAAAACAGCTTAAATCATAGCATTTGGGGGTAATTTTGATCCTATAGTATTATTAACCTCAATAACCACAATTTCCACTCATTTCCAGTCTATTCTGAACACCTCACACCTCACAATACTATTTTTAGTCCTAAAATTTGCACTGAGGTCGCTGGATGACTAAGCAAAGCGACCCAAGAGGGTGGCACAAACACCTGGCCCATCTAGGAGTGGCATTGCAGTGTCAGACAGGATGGCACTTCAAAAAATTGGCCCCAAACAGCACATGATACAAAGAAAATAAAAAAAGAGGTGCACTGTGGTCGCTGGACGGCTAAGCTAAGCGACACAAACACCTCAATATCACAGGAATTATTTGTTCTAATCAATGGTATTATTGGTCCAAATCACTGGAAGAAAATGACAAAATCACTGGAATTATTCATTCTAATCAATGGCATTATTGGTCCAAATCACTGGAAGAAAATTACAAAATCACTGGAATTAAATGGCAGTAATGTTGGGAATTATATCAAATGGCAGTACCACTGGACATATACGGAAGTGTCAGACAGGATGGCACTTAAAAAAATTGGCCCCAAACAGCACATGATGCAAAGAAAAGAGAAAAAAAGGTGCACTGTGGTCGCTGGACGGCTAAGCTAAGTGACACAAACAAAAGACAAAGATACCTCCCAGCGCTAGTAATCAAGTGTAATGTCAACTCACACCTCCAAATTTTAGATAATTTTTACCAATAATTATACAAATACAGACCGGAAAAAGTAAAGTATATTGTTTATTTATAAAATTATGAATAAAAGATGATCATCTATTCAATAAACCTAATAAAAAAAAAAAAGTGATTCCTAATACCGGTATACTATAACATGGACATAACATACATACATACATACATATAACATAAATAGGCTGGTGATAAGCCTTTTGGCGATTAACTCACTTTCCTGGCCTTTTGAGTTCTACTCCAAAAGGTGTACAAGTACTATTTCAGCACTATATCCAATAGCTGGAAATTTATATTTAAGAGTCTCCTTAACATGTGAAAAAGTACTTTCATATAAAACTAAAAAGTCCATCCTCCTAATGGGCCACTTGAAATGCAGTCAAAAAGATGGTCTCTATAGACTACAACTTTGTATCCAAAGAGAGACTTACTGTGCTTTTCTTGTAGCTGGAAGCATAAAACATCAGGTGTCTGCCGGCATACGTTTTGCTGGTGCCTCTGCGATCTACTAGTTTCGCCTGTCTAAGCAGGCTTCATCAGGATGCCTGAGCGCACCTCCTGACTCGTTTTTATGCTCCACTAATTAATCGTAGTCATGGTTACCCTGTCTGTATAGGTAACGTCATTTCCGCCCATCTCTTACATCGGCTTTTCTCGTATATTATTCCTTTGTCTCCCTGGTAACGGCCGCGTCATTTCCGCCCTTAGCACTTGGGCTTCTTACGTACTCTGTGCCCGGTTACCCAGGAAGCGGCCGCGTCACTTCCGCCCCTCTTGTAGGTCCTGCTGCTGCTCCCGCTTGGCGTCACTTCCGCCCTCTTCTCCAGCATAGTTGATGTAGTTTCCATAGTGACGTGACTTCCGTTTTCTCGTCGGACTGCTCTCTTCATATTATCCCTGTATTTGTTCTTAATCATCACACTGTCCCCAGTTAATAATTAAATATGGATATAAGTGATCAACCTTTAATCTCCGTTATGCCCTTCATTCAGACTGTCAATAATCGTCATGTTACCATAGCCATTAGGCTCATCGTCAGGCAGTCTTCTTGGTTATCACTCCAGATTATCATTCATTATAGATGAAGGTGATCGGAGTTTCGCTGCTATATTTTCATACTTGTTGTACCCTTTATTTGATTGGGTTTTCATTGAATACACATTTAACACACATAAAACAAAGTGATACATATACATATAAAATTAAACGAAACAAAAATAAAAAAATAAAATAAAAATATACATAAAAATAATAAAATAAAAATAATAAAAAATAAATAAATAAGGTTAAAATCAATTAGTTGTATTGCTATCTGCCTGTATTCATATTTCTTAATAGTGTGACTTTTTATCCTAGTAAATTATTTATCCAGATATTAATTATAATTTAGTAGGTGGTGGTAAGTCTTTTATGGAGGAAAAATGGTGGTCCTATTTGTTTCCTTATCCTTCTTTCAAGAAGGGATGAAGGTCCCAATCTATATTGAGGCCTTTAGGTATAAGCTTCCCAAGTTCAAAGATGGTTCTTGCTTCTTCCTTTAATAACTCACTGTCCCAGCCTCCTCCTCTCCATGCTTTTTTTATTAATTTGATCCCAATAAAATTCAGAGATGAGGGATCACTATTGTGGATTTTAGTGAAGTGTTCCGGGATACTGTGGTTTTCTTTATTTGTCCTAATATTATTGAGATGTTCATTAATTCTAGTTTGTAGACAACGGTAGGTCTTCCCCACATACTGGAGTCCACATGGACATGTCAGCAAATAAATTACTCCTTTGGAATTGCATGTGATTTTATCCTTTATCTTGTATTCCTTGCCAGTGGTATTGGACTTATATTTCTGAGTAGGTTTCGTGGTTAGTAACTTTGTTTTTCTACAGACTATACAATTATTGCATCTGTAGAAACCCGGCTCCAATTCCTTCAACCAGGTCGTCTTCTCCTTATTATCCTTTTCCTGGTAGCTTCGTACTATATTGCTCTTAATTGTGGGTGCCCTTCTATAAATTATTTTAGGTTTCTGGGGTAGGATGTCTCTCAGCTCTTCATCTGTAGTCAGGATATGCCAATGTTTATATATACTTTGTTCCAATAATGTGCGCTGACTGGAATAGTTAGTCAAAAAAAGCACATCCTCTCTATCATTCTTGTTCTTATCTTTATATTGGAGGAGGTCTCTTCTATCCACTTTGTCAACCTCTTCTTTATTGTCCTTGAGAGTATTCCTATTATAATTTCTTTCTTCAAATTGTTTTATCAGGCCTGATGTTTGTATTTCATAATCTTCTTTCTTCGAACAGTTTCTTCTAATTCTTTTCATCTGCCCTTTAGGAATATTCGACAGCCATTTCGGATGGTGATTACTCCAAGAGTCCAAATAACTGTTGCAGTCTACTTCCTTATTGTAGGTCTTTGTCTCAATCTTATTGTTCTCAATAAAAATTGTTAAATCCAGGAAGTTTATGCTGGTGTTGCTAACTTCCTTCGTAAATTTCAGATTGAATTTATTATTATTAATCCTTATAATAAACTGCTCGAAATCTTCTCTCGTTCCATTCCATATAATGATCACATCGTCAATATATCTTGCCCATAATACAAGATTTGACAAATATTCATTATTAGTCCATATAAATTCATTTTCCCACTGAGCAAGAAACAAATTTGCATACGAGGGGGCAAAGTTTGTGCCCATTGCCGTTCCCTGGGTCTGTATATAAAATTTATCACCGTACCAGAAGAAATTATGGTTCAACGTGAACTCAATGCCTTCAAGGATGAAGTCTATTTGTTCTTTTTTCATTTTTGATTCATTTGTCATGATTTTTCGAATATTTTCCACTCCTTGTTCATGTTGAATTGAGGTATAGAGTGACTTTACGTCACATGTTGCCAATAGAAACTCTTTTTTCCATGTGATACCACTCAGAATATTCAGAATTTGTGTGGTGTCTTTAATGTAACTACGCTGTGTAATTACCATTTTCTTAAGAAAGGTGTCAATGTAGCATGAAAGATGTGCTGTTAGAGATTGAATCCCCGCCACTATGGGTCTACCTGGGGGAGAGTTTGCATCCTTATGGATCTTTGGCAGACAGTAAAACACTGCCATCTTCGGATGTTCTGGATATAAGAACTTGTACTCATCCTTCGTCAGAATCCCCTTTTCCCATGCCTTTTTAAGGATTTTTTCCAGGTACTTCTTATATCTCTCCACCGGGTTATTGTGTAGTTCTTGATATGTTTTAGTATCACTCAAAAGTCTAAAACATTCTTCATCATATTTCACTCAGTCCATTATGACGATGCCTCCCCCCTTATCCGCTTGCTTAATAACAATCTCTTTATTTTGTTTCAATCTCTCCAACACTTCTTTCTCTCTCTTGGTGAGATTGTATTTAGCTCTGGGTTCTATGTTTTCAGGAATTCTTTTTATATCTTCTTCTACCATCTTTTGGAATGTGTTGAGGAGATGTCCTTTTAGATGTGTGGGGTAGAATGTAGATTTTTCCTTCAGGTCCGTATGTTCAAAAGGATCAGGACTCCTACCCTTTTCTTTTGGAATATCTTGTTCCTTATGTTTAAAGAATTTTTTCAGAGTGATCTTCCTGATAAACTTTTGAAGGTCGATAATGGTGTTGAATTTATTGAGCTGATTCGTCGGGGCAAACTTCAGTCCCTTTTTCAGAACTTCAGCTTTAAAAGTATCAAGTACATAGCTACTTATGTTGAATATCCCCTGCGTTTTTTTCTGGTTTTCTTTGATCTTTTCTTTGGGACGGTTCTTAACCCCTCCCCGCTTCCCTCGTTTGTGGATACCGAGCTTCTTTTTCGTCTACTTCTTTTTCTTATTTCCGATTCTGGGGTTTTCTTCGGGATTGCTCCAAGATTCTGTGCGGAGTTGTTCCTCTGTGCTAGTTCTAAAAAAGCATCCTGAAAGGCTTCTGTATCCTCTACTTCTTCATCTTCCATTAATTTATGCTTATCTCCCATCCTCTCTTCTTTTTTACCCCTGTTGTTCAGACGTTCCATAAGAGTTCTGGCGGATACATCTAGGGTTTCTTGGTAGTCCTCCCTTCCATTATTATAGCTTCTAATAAGAGTTTCTGTGGTAGGATATTCATATTTCTTGTTTTTCTTTTCTAGATCTTTCTTTGTTGTTTGTCTCCCCATCTGATGGTATCTATTGCTCACCATACTTGGTTCATATTCCTCCTCTCTCACCGATCTTCTTCTTTGTGGTGGCATTTTTTCCTTCTCCGGGTACCTTCGATAATCTTCATATCTATTCCTTGACTTATTTCTATAGTCATCAAAATCTCTATTCACTATTGTGTGTGGGTGTTTAAACCTTCCTCTAAACTGATCATCTCGTTTGGGGAGGTATTGATTTCTTTCCCATCTCTGGGTAACTTGATGATTATTCTGATATCCAAAAGGGGTTTTCTTCCTCTCTTCTATCACATTCTGCGCTCCACTTTCCATTCTCCAACTTTTATAGTCCCCTTTATAATCCTCATAGTCTCTGCCAAACTTTTTCTTCTTTTGTTCAATAACTTCTTGTTCAATCTTTTGTAGTTTGTTATTGGTGAGATTTTCCAAATTCTTAAAATCAGTTAGTTGTTCCATTGGCTTAAATCTCTTCCTTATATTTTTTAATTCCTCCTCTGTATTTTTTATTGTTTCCTCTCTATCTGCAATGATTAATTTCATCAAAGTAAACGAGCAAATGTCCAGGGTCTCGTTCCATTTCTTCAAAAATTCCCCGTTTCTTGATGTAAACGAGGGAATTTTATTAAATCTCAATCCTCTTGGGATCATTTGCTTTTCAATATATTTCGCAAGAGTGGTGCTTTCCCACCATTGTTTTATTTCTTGTATTTCCAATTTCTCTAACCTCATATACAATTCACAGAATGTACTTTCTGTTACTTCTAGGTTTGCTTGTGGGGTTCTTGCTGGTATTGGTACAAGATCATTTAGGACACTCATACGTTCCTCCCTACTGA
This sequence comes from Pseudophryne corroboree, assembly GCF_028390025.1. Lineage (NCBI taxonomy): Eukaryota > Metazoa > Chordata > Amphibia > Anura > Myobatrachidae > Pseudophryne > Pseudophryne corroboree. The sequence goes on from NC_086448.1 coordinate 244,129,311, forward strand.
GTGTCATAATGCAACTAGCTGCTGTCCTCGTTTGTGGAAAAAAATTCTACAAATAAACAGAGCCAAGGACCGCGCTTCTTGCTTCACTTGATATGGTAAGCTGCTAGTGGAGGGGTAAGAGGATTCCACTTTCCTCTCAGTATAGATAGACAAAAGACAAAGATACCTCCCAGCGCTAGTAATCGACTGCCTGACGATGAGCCTAATGGCTATGGTAACATGACGATTATTGACCGTCTGAATGAAGGGCATAACGGAGATTAAAGGTTGATCACTTATATCCATATTTAATTATTAACTGGGGACAGTGTGATGATTAAGAACAAATACAGGGATAATATGAAGAGAGCAGTCCGACGAGAAAACGGAAGTCACGTCACGTCACTATGGAAACTACATCAACTATGCTGGAGAAGAGGGCGGAAGTGACGCCAAGCGGGAGCAGCAGCAGGACCTACAAGAGGGGCGGAAGTGACGCGGCCGCTCCCTGGGTAACCGGGCACAGAGTACGTAAGAAGCCCAAGTGCTAAGGGCGGAAATGACGCGGCCGTTACCAGGGAGACAAAGGAATAATATACGAGAAAAGCCGATGTAAGAGATGGGCGGAAATTACGTTACCTATACAGACAGGGTAACCATGACTACGATTAATTAGTGGAGCATAAAAACGAGTCAGGAGGTGCGCTCAGGCATCCTGATGAAGCCTGCTTAGACAGGCGAAACTAGTAGATCGCAGAGGCGCCAGCAAAAAACGTCTGCCGGCAGACACCTGATGTTTTATGCTTCCAGCTACAAGAAAAGCACAGTAAGTCTCTCTTTGGATACAAAGTTGTAGTCTATAGAGACCATCTTTTTGACTGCATTTCAAGTGGCCCATTAGGAGGATGGACTTTTTAGTTTTATATGAAAGTACTTTTTCACATGTTAAGGAGACTCTTAAATATAAATTTCCAGCTATTGGATATAGTGCTGAAATAGTACTTGTACACCTTTTGGAGTAGAACTCAAAAGGCCAGGAAAGTGAGTTAATCGCCAAAAGGCCTATCACCAGCCTATTTATGTTATATGTATGTATGTATGTATGTATGTATGTTATGTCCATGTTATAGTATACCGGTATTAGGAATCACTTTTTATTTTATTTTTTTATTTTTATTAGGTTTATTGAATAGATGATCATCTTTTATTCATAATTTTATAAATAAACAATATACTTTACCTTTTCCGGTCTGTATTTGTATAATTATTGGTAAAAATTATCTAAAATTTGGAGGTGTGAGTTGACATTACACTTGATTACTAGCGCTGGGAGGTATCTTTGTCTTTTGTCTATCTATACTGAGAGGAAAGTGGAATCCTCTTACCCCTCCACTAGCAGCTTACCATATCAAGTGAAACAAGAAGCGCGGTCCTCGGCTCTGTTTATAAGTGACACAAACACCTCAATATCACAGGAATTATTCGTTCTAATCAATGGTATTATTGATCCAAATCACTGGAAGAAAATGACAAAATCACTGGAATTATTCGTTCTAATCAATAGTATTATTGGTCCAAATCACTGAAAGAAAATGACAAAATCACTGGAATTATTTGTTGTAACTTCTAATCAATGGTATTATTGGTCCAAATCACTGGAAGAAAATGACAAAATCACTGGAATTATTCGTTCTAACTTCTAATCAATGGTATTATTCGTCCAAATCACTGGAAGAAAATGATAAAGTCACTGGAATTATTCGTTCTAATCAATGGTATTATTGGTCCAAATCACTGGAAGAAAATGACAAAATCACTGGAATTATTCGTTCTAATCAATGGTATTATTGGTCCAAATCACTGGAAGAAAATGGAATGGATGGATACTTGCAGTGACACAGAGCTGCAAGATACAGCAATGGCCTACTGTACAACTATATACTGTTAGTCACCAAAATGCTGCACTGTAATACTAGAAGCTATATAAAAGTATATATATTATTGTATATATCAGTACAGACAGAGCGGTGTAAGTGTGACCCCTGTGTCCTGACCAGCAGTATAGAAGCTATAGAAAAGTATATGTATTACTGTATATCAGTAGTAGTACAGAGTGGTGTAACTGTGACACATGTGTGTCCTGACAAGCAGTAAAGAAGCTATAGAAAAGTATATATATTACTGTATATCAGTACAGAGCAGTGTAACTGTGACCATCTGTCCTGACAAGCAGTATAGAAGCTATAGAAAATGATTTAAAATGATTGTATATATCAGTACAGAGCGGTATAACTGTGACACATGTGTGTCCTGACAAGCAGTATAGAAGCTATAGAAAAATATATATATTACTGTATATATCAGTACAGAGCGGTGTAACTGTGACACATGTGTGTCCTGACAAGCAGTATAGAAGCTATAGAAAATGATTTTAAATTATTGTATATATCAGTACAGATCGGTGTAACTGTGACACATGTGTGTCCTGACAAGCAGTATAGAAGCTATAGAAAAGTATATATATATTACTGTATATCAGTATTAGTACAGAGCAGTGTAACTGTGACACATGTGTGTCCTGACAAGCAGTATAGAAGCTATAGAAAAGTATATATATTACTGTATACATCAGTACAGAGCAGTGTAACTGTGACCATGTGTCCTGACAAGCAGTATAAAGGCTATAGAAAAGTATATATATTATTGTATATCAGTACAGAGCGGTGTAACTGTGACACATGTGTGTCCTGACAAGCAGTATAGAAGCTATAGAAAAGTATATATTATATACTGGTGGTCCCCAGTCCCCACAATGCAGCACACTGATCAGATATTTGTAGCACACTGAGCACAGATATGGAGCGTTTTCAGGCAGAGAACGTAGATAATTTCAGCACAATGAGCAAAGATTATTTGCAGCACACTGAGCACAGATATTTTCAGAACACTGAGCACTGATTACGGAGCTTTTCAGGGAGAGAACGCTGCCACGTCCTCTCCGTTCAATCTCCAAAGCACAAGTGAAAATGGCGGCGACGCGCGGCTCCTTATATAGAATACGAATCTCGCAAAGAATCCGACAGCGGGATGATGATGTTCGGGCGCATTCTGGTTAACCGAGCAAGGCGGGAAGATCCGAGGCTGCCTCGGAACCGTGTAAAATGGGTGAAGTTCGGGGGGGTTCAGATCCCGAGGAACCGAACCCGCTCATCTCTAATAAATATACAAAGGTATTATGGTTTGTATATTTATCCTGACGATGGGTCACAGTTGACAATGAAACACTGAGAAAGTAAAGTCTGCATTTAAAAATCCTGACGTGCCGTGCAGTGATTTGTCTGTCCAGGGGATTTCACACTGGGATATTACGCTTATTATGCTTCAGAAGGCACCTGGGGCAGCTGTTTATATGGTGGAGTGCCGGACTACCCACTGTTATATATCAACTGAGTCAGCCTGTACAGATTTATTGTGCCAGCACCTCATACTACACTGATACTATCATATTTGGCACTTCTTTTGGAAACCGTTTCTGAGTTATTTGGCATTTGGTAGAGCAATGTATGGGCCTTCCTGTAACATAAAAATAAAAAAATACTGCAATAGTTTGAGTTCCACCGCTACTGTAGGACCACTTTAAACACTAGCTTTATGTGACATTACCCTACCCACCCCCTTACAACCCCAAAGTGACATTTTATACCCCCTCATGTCAGTAACCATCACCCAGTAGCACCTATCTCCCCCTTCCCCCACATGCAGAAAGCAGACAAATGCTCAGTCCCTCATGCTGCAGCTGTTCTGTGCAAACATAGAAAACAGCCTAACAGTGGGGGTAATTCAGACCTGATCGCTCGCTAGCATTTTTTGCAGCGCTGCGATCAGGTCAGAACTGCGCATGCGTATGCAGCGCAATGCGCAGGCGCGTCGCATAGGTTCATTGCTCTGCGATGGGTTTGTGCAAAGAATCCATTCGCACGGACGATCGCAAGGTGATTGACAGGAAGAAGGCGTTTATGGTGTCAACTGACCGTTTTCTGGGGGTGGTTGGAAAAAAACGCAGGCGTTCCCAGGCGTTTGCAGGGCGGGTGTCTGACGTCAATTCCAGTCCCAGACAGGCTGAAGTGATCGCAGCGGCTGAGTAAGTCCTGGGCTACTCAGAAACTGCACAAAATCTTTTTGTACCGCTCGGCTGCACGGGATCAGTACTAAATGCCGCTGGTCGGAATCCCGGCGGTCGAAATACCGACGCCGGAATCCCGACCACACAATGCCGACAGGGGTGGCGAGCGGAATGCAGCCCCTTGCGGGCTCGCTTCGCTCGCCACGCTGCGGGCACGGTGCCTCGCTACGCTCGGCACACTATTATATTCTCCCTCTATGGGTGTCGTGGACACCCACGGAGGGAGAATATGTCGGGATTGTGGCGGTCGGGATTCCGGCGTCGGTATTTCGACCGCCGGGATTCCGTCCGGCGGCATCTTGACCGGATCCCGGCTGCACATGCGATCAACACTTGCACAGCTAAAATACACTCCCTGGTGGGCGGCGACTATGTGAACGCAGGACTGCAAAAAACAGCTAGCAAGCGATCAGGTCTGAATTACCCCCAGTGACTGATAGAAGTGAAGTTTCCCTCCTTGCACTCTTGTACTGGTGCATTGAATCCAAAATGTTGTTTGCACAGCATACTGATGTAGAAAATCGCCAGTCATGTTGGCAGCCACAGACCTCACTGATCTGGGGCCAGAGGAAAAGGAGGAAATTGTGCAGAATGGTTTTCAGAATGAACTGTGAAAAAAAACTCAGCTGCCTGCGGTTGCATCCCCTAGAGATGAGCGGGTTCGGTTCCTCGGAATCCGAACCCCCCCGAACTTCAGCCTTTTTACACGGGTCCGAGGCAGACTCGGATCTTCCCGCCTTGCTCGGTTAACCCGAGCGCGCCCGAACGTCATCATCCCGCTGTCGGATTCTCGCGAGGCTCGGATTCTATCGCGAGACTCGGATTCTATATAAGGAGCCGCGCGTCGCCGCCATTTTCACACGTGCATTGAGATTGATAGGGAGAGGACTTGGCTGGCGTCCTCTCCGTGTAGAATAGATTAGAGAGACACTTGATTTACTACTTGGGGAGCATTAGGAGTACTCAGTACAGTGCAGAGTTTTGCTGATAGTGACCAGTGACCACCAGTTTTATTTATAATCCGTTCTCTGCCTGAAAAAAAACGATACACAGTCACATACCATATCTGTGCTCAGCCTCAGTGTGCTGCATGATAATATCATCTATGTATATCTGACTGTGCTGTGCTCACTGCTCACACAGCTGAATTATATTATATATACCTGCAGTAGTGATATATATATATTTTTTATATCATTATCATCTCTATACTAGCAGACGCAGTACGGTAGTCCACGGCTGTAGCTACCTCTGTGTCGTCAGTGCTCGTCCATAATTGTATACCTACCTGTGGTGGGGTTTTTTTTTCTATCTTCTTCATACTAGTAGTTTAGGAGTCTGCTGACAGTGTCCAGCAGGTCCGTCATTATATTATATATACCTGCAGTAGTGATATATATATATTTTTTATATCATTATCATCTCTATACTAGCAGACGCAGTACAGTAGTCCACGGCTGTAGCTACCTCTGTGTCGTCAGTCACTCGTCATCCATAAGTATACTAGTATCCATCCATCTCCATTGTTTACCTGAGGTGCCTTTTAGTTGTGCCTATTAAAATATGGAGAACAAAAATGTTGAGGTTCCAAAAATAGGGAAAGATCAAGATCCACTTCCACCTCGTGCTGAAGCTGCTGCCACTAGTCATGGCCGAGACGATGAAATTCCATCAACGTCGTCTGCCAAGGCCGATGCCCAATGTCATAGTACAGAGCATGTAAAATCCAAAACACAAAATATCAGTAAAAAAAGGACTCAAAAATCTAAAATAAAATCGTCGGAGGAGAAGCGTAAACTTGCCAATATGCCATTTACCACACGGAGTGGCAAGGAACGGCTGAGGCCCTGGCCTATGTTCATGGCTAGTGGTTCAGCTTCACATGAGGATGGAAGCACTCAGCCTCTCGCTAGAAAAATGAAAAGACTTAAGCTGGCAAAAGCACAGCAAAGAACTGTGCGTTCTTCGAAATCACAAATCCACAAGGAGAGTCCAATTGTGTCGGTTGCGATGCCTGACCTTCCCAACACTGGACGTGAAGAGCATGCGCCTTCCACCATTTGCACGCCCCCTGCAAGTGCTGGAAGGAGCACCCGCAGTCCAGTTCCTGATAGTCAGATTGAAGATGTCAGTGTTGAAGTACACCAGGATGAGGAGGATATGGGTGTTGCTGGCGCTGGGGAGGAAATTGACCAGGAGGATTCTGATGGTGAGGTGGTTTGTTTAAGTCAGGCACCCGGGGAGACACCTGTTGTCCGTGGGAGGAATATGGCCATTGACATGCCTGGTGAAAATACCAAAAAAATCAGCTCTTCGGTGTGGAAGTATTTCAACAGAAATGCGGACAACATTTGTCAAGCCGTGTGTTGCCTTTGTCAAGCTGTAATAAGTAGGGGTAAGGACGTTAACCACCTCGGAACATCCTCCCTTATACGTCACCTGCAGCGCATTCATCATAAGTCAGTGACAAGTTCAAAAACTTTGGGCAACAGCGGAAGCAGTCCACTGACCAGTAAATCCCTTCCTCTTGTAACCAAGCTCACGCAAACCACCCCACCAACTCCCTCAGTGTCAATTTCCTCCTTCCCCAGGAATGCCAATAGTCCTGCAGGCCATGTCACTGGCAATTCTGACGAGTCCTCTCCTGCCTGGGATTCCACCGATGCATCCTTGCGTGTAACGCCTACTGCTGCTGGCGCTGCTGTTGTTGCTGCTGGGAGTCGATGGTCATCCCAGAGGGGAAGTCGTAAGACGACTTTTACTACTTCCACCAAGCAATTGACTGTCCAACAGTCCTTTGCGAGGAAGATGAAATATCACAGCAGTCATCCTGCTGCAAAGCGGATAACTGAGGCCTTGGCATCCTGGGCGGTGAGAAACGTGGTTCCGGTATCCATCATTACTGCAGAGCCAACTATAGACTTGATTGAGGTACTGTGTCCCCGGTACCAAATACCATCTAGGTTCCATTTCTCTAGGCAGGCGATACCGAAAATGTACACAGACCTCAGAAAAAGACTCACCAGTGTCCTAAAAAATGCAGTTGTACCCAATGTCCACTTAACCACGGACATGTGGACAAGTGGAGCAGGGCAGACTCAGGACTATATGACTGTGACAGCCCACTGGGTAGATGTATTGACTCCCGCCGCAAGAACAGCAGCGGCGGCACCAGTAGCAGCATCTCGCAAACGCCAACTCTTTCCTAGGCAGGCTACGCTTTGTATCACCGCTTTCCAGAATACGCACACAGCTGAAAACCTCTTACGGCAACTGAGGAAGATCATCGCAGAATGGCTTACCCCAATTGGACTCTCCTGTGGATTTGTGGCATCGGACAACGCCAGCAATATTGTGTGTGCATTAAATATGGGCAAATTCCAGCACGTCCCATGTTTTGCACATACCTTGAATTTGGTGGTGCAGAATTATTTAAAAAACGACATGGGCGTGCAAGAGATGCTGTCGGTGGCCAGAAGAATTGCGGGACACTTTCGGCGTACAGGCACCACGTACAGAAGACTGGAGCAACACCAAAAACGCCTGAACCTGCCCTGCCATCATCTGAAGCAAGAAGTGGTAACGAGGTGGAATTCAACCCTCCATATGCTTCAGAGGTTGGAGGAGCAGCAAAAGGCCATTCAAGCCTATACAACTGACCACGATATAGGAGGTGGAATGCACCTGTCTCAAGCGCAGTGGAGAATGATTTCAACGTTGTGCAAGGTTCTGCAACCTTTTGAACTTGCCACACGTGAAGTCAGTTCAGACACTGCCAGCCTGAGTCAGGTCATTCCCCTCATCAGGCTTTTGCAGAAGAAGCTGGAGACATTGAAGGAGGAGCTAACACTGAGCGATTCCGCTAGGCATGTGGGACTTGTGGATGGAGCCCTTAATTCGCTTAACAAGGATTCACGGGTGGTCAATCTGTTGAAATCAGAGCACTACATTTTGGCCACCGTGCTCGATCCTAGATTTAAAACCTTCCTTGGATCTCTCTTTCCGGCAGACACAAGTCTGCAGGGGTTCAAAGAACTGCTGGTGAGAAAATTGTCAAGTCAAGCGGAACGCGACCTGTCAACATCTTCTCCTTCACATTCTCCCGCAACTGGGGGTGCGAGGAAAAGGCTCAGAATTCCGAGCCCACCCGCTGGCGGTGATGCAGGGCAGTCTGGAGCGACTGCTGATGCTGACATCTGGTCCGGACTGAAGGACCTGCCAACGATTACGGACATGTCGTCTACTGTCACTGCATATGATTCTCTCACCATTGAAAGAATGGTGGAGGATTATATGAGTGACCGCATCCAAGTAGGCACGTCAGACAGTCCGTACGTATACTGGCAGGAAAAAGAGGCAATTTGGAGGCCCTTGCACAAACTGGCTTTATTCTACCTAAGTTGCCCTCCCACAAGTGTGTACTCCGAAAGAGTATTTAGTGCCGCCGCTCACCTTGTCAGCAATCGGCGTACGAGGTTACTTCCAGAAAATGTGGAGAAGATGATGTTCATTAAAATGAATTATAATCAATTCCTCCATAGAGACATTCACCAGCAGCAATTGCCTCCACAAAGTACACAGGGAGCTGTGATGGTGGATTCCAGTGGGGACGAATTGATAATCTGTGAGGAGGGGGATGTACACGGTGATGAATCAGAGGATTATGATGAGGTGGACATCTTGCCTCTGTAGAGCCAGTTTGTGCAAGGAGAGATTAATTGCTTCTTTTTTGGTGGGGGTCCAAACCAACCCGTCATTTCAGTCACAGTCGTGTGGCAGACCCTGTCACTGAAATGATGGGTTGGTTAAAGTGTGCATGTCCTGTTTATACAACATAAGGGTGGGTGGGAGGGCCCAAGGACAATTCCATCTTGCACCTCTTTTTTCTTTCATTTTTCTTTGCGTCATGTGCTGTTTGGGGAGTGTTTTTTGGAAGGGCCATCCTGCGTGACACTGCAGTGCCACTCCTAGATGGGCCAGGTGTTTGTGTCGGCCACTAGGGTCGCTTAGCTTACTCACACAGCTACCTCATTGCGCCTCTTTTTTTCTTTGCGTCATGTGCTGTTTGGGGAGTGTTTTTTGGAAGGGCCATCCTGCGTGACACTGCAGTGCCACTCCTAGATGGGCCAGGTGTTTGTGTCGGCCACTAGGGTCACTTATCTTAGTCACACAGCTACCTCATTGCGCCTCTTTTTTTTCTTCTTTGCGTCATGTGCTGTTTGGGGAGTATTTTTTGGAAGGGCCATCCGGCCTGACACTGCAGTGCCACTCCTAGATGGGCCAGGTGTTTGTGTCGGCCACTAGGGTCGCTTAGCTTACTCACACAGCTACCTCATTGCGCCTCTTTTTTCTTTGCGTCATGTGCTGTTTGGGGAGTGTTTTTTGGAAGGGCCATCCTGCGTGACACTGCAGTGCCACTCCTAGATGGGCCAGGTGTTTGTGTCGGCCACTAGGGTCACTTATCTTAGTCACACAGCTACCTCATTGCGCCTCTTTTTTTTCTTCTTTGCGTCATGTGCTGTTTGGGGAGTATTTTTTGGAAGGGCGATCCGGCCTGACACTGCAGTGCCACTCCTAGATGGGCCAGGTGTTTGTGTCGGCCACTAGGGTCGCTTAGCTTACTCACACAGCTACAGATGTAGCCACCTTTATCTTGAGTGGCTGCGGCGTTTGTCCCGTTCGACCATACGCAGCGTACTGGGGCGTAGCGAGGCGCGCCTAGTCACAGAGACGCTATCTAATCGCACGGAGACAGACATTTGACGTTTGGCGTTACCTTTACGTGTAATACCTGCGATCAGCCACCAGATGTCGCTTTTTACAATCACCACTGTGCGTGCGTGTGGTCTCCCGTAAAATACAATACTGAAATACATAATAAGGACTACTTTACTAAGGCGTCTCATTACGCTGCATACAGTAAATACTGTACTCATTACGCTGCATTATTTAATACAGTACTGTATATACGACACCGACGCAAATAGTACAGCATACAGTATATGATCCATCTACAATACTTTATGAATACTGTATGTGAGCGTCCAAGTCCCGCAGACAAAACATACAGTACTGTAAAACCAGTAGTGTACACTGTCGCAAATGGATGTGTGTTACAAGTTCACTATTGCCTCTCAAGATTAGGAATTTTGTACAGTATGTTATCGTCCTAATCCCGTAGCCATTACAGCATAATCAAAACCAACGGATTTATACATTTGTCTGCGGCGAAGTGGTGAAGTGTTTCGCTTCCTATACTCAGAGTCCAGGGTTCGATTCCTTAAGTACGAATGCATGTTAGTTTTTTTCAGACACTTTATTATTTTTTTTATTCACATACTGTAAACCAGGGCATAGCTGCATGAGCGGTTCTATGCGATCGAGTCCGGTGTACCATAATGTGCAGGTTCTATGCAGGTTAAGGTTCTATGCTCCGTACAGTACACATACAATTCTGTAGCTGGGCAGACTGAATAGAAATGGCTACCACCTATGACTCCTTGCCCCACAGAGGCCCTAGGCTACGGAGCAAGTAATAGTCCAGATTGTACAGACTATGGGGCAATGCTGAAGGAGCGTCACAATCCCCTAGCTAAAATACACAGTATGCACATTATGGTACACCGGACTCGATCACATACTGTAGCACACTGGCAAAATGGCCGCCGCCCCTGAACCCTTGTGCAGGTTATGGGGCAATGCTGAAGGAGCGTCACAATCCCCTAACCAAAATACACAGGGGAGATAGGGATAAGCTACTGTAGGATTGCATACAGTATTACGGTACACCGGACTCAATCGCATAGCACACTGTCAAAACGACCACTACCCATGAACCCCCACCTCCTGAACCCCCACCTCGTGGCAGGCAGCAGTTGGGTATGGAATGAGAAATGGCATAAGCTGTGCAGGCTACGGGGCGATGCTGAAGGAGCGTCACAATCCCCTAGCCAAAATACACAGAGATACTGTAAGCGAGGTCTATGCACATTACAGTACGTTACACCGGGCTCGGTCGCATAGCAAACTGACAAAACACAAGTTTTACAGTACATACAGTAAAGCAGGCCAAAGCTGCAGGAGAGTTTCTACTGTAAAGGTTCTATGCACCGTACGGTAATGTGCACATACAATTCTATAGCAGGGCAGACTCAATTGAAATGGCTACCGCCTGTGACTCCTAGCTCCTAGGAGGCACTCAGCTATGGAGCAAATAACAGCACAGATTTTGCAGGCTACGGGGCAATGCTGAAGGAGCGTCACAATCCCCTAGCTACAATACACAGGGGTGATAGAGATAATCGAGTGGCTGGAGGGGGGGTCCCCTTGATTTAAGGGGCCCCCACTCCTCCAGGGTACTCCGGCCAGGTGTGACTAGTTGGGTATTTAATTCCATGGCCGCAGGGACCGGTATAAAAGTCTCCCCCGGCTGTGCATTATCTGTCCAGCTAGTGGAGCCCAGTGCTGATTCAAAAAATATGGGGAACCCCTACGCTTTTTTGTCCCCCTTATTTTTTGCACCAGGACCAGGCGCAGAGCCCGGTGCTGGTTCTAAAAAGATGGGGGATCCCGTGTCCATTTTTTCCGTATTCCTGCCGGAATTCGACTGCAATTGCATATACAGTACTGTACCCCTTAATGTCACTGCTTACAGTATACAGTATTTAGACATGAGCTTGTGTACAGTATCTGTCATGAGGTGCTTTTTTCACTGACACTATAACTTTTTTCTATTGTAATATACTGTACAGAGGCGGCAAACTAGCCAAACGGGAATAATCAGCTTCTGCAGAATAAAATGAGATGCTACAGTACATGCCTATATTCTGTGAGTGACTGCGGCTCTATGAAATTAAATCAGAAAATTTAAATATGAAATGCATTACTAATGTGTGGCATTACTGTACTGTATGTGTATAAGGTGTACTACAATATTTTCTGGTGTAACATAAGGAAAGGGCACTACTGCATGGTCTAATGCAGTGGTTCTCAAACTTGGTCCTCAGGACCCCACACAGTGCATGTTTTGCAGGTAAACCAGCAAGTGCACAGATGTATTCATTACTAACTGACACATTTTAGAAGGTCCATACAGTAGGTGGAGCTAATTTTTTCACTTGTGATTCTGTGAGACCTGCAAAACCTGCACTGTGTGGGGTCCTGAGGACTGAGTTTGAGAACCTGTGGTCTAATGTAAATAAAGATGAATGTGGTGGGGTGTAATGTGAATAAGGGGCATTACTGTTAGGAGTAATGTGGTACTATGATATGATGTCATGAGAATAAGAGACACCACTGCATGATATAATGTGAATAAAGTTGCAGTACTGTGTTGTGTCATTTCATCTTCGGGTATTATTGTGTTACCATGCCCCTTCCCAGCAAGAACATACTGTACACTGTTTTGGGCTGGCACTAAATGTGCACATTGTTCTTATTTAGATTATAGGGGGTAGGAGCGCCAAAATGGGTGATGGTGCTGGGAAAGGGGTGCAGGGTTAGAGGCGGAACTACGTAGCATCTGTGCAAGAGGGCATCAGCCAAAATCTAGCCTAGGGCATCATGTTGGTCAGGTTTGGCTCTGATAATACTGTATACTGTACTCTTACTGTACTTTGCATTCAATACAGATACTGTTTGCACACAGGTTTTACATGAATCATTGGCAATGCTGCAGGAGTGTCTCATTAGGCAATCTAAAATATACCACGACTATGGGTGGGGATACAGTAAGGAAGTTCTGTCACCATAAGCTGTCTGCTGTGTATAGCATATTTCCATCTGAGATGCATTTGTGTGTTTGTAATAAGAAAAAAACATTTTACTGTACATTTAGTGGATACAGTATTTCTCCCCCATAATGACGTATCATACTGTACAGGTACCCTCATGTACTGTACCGTACCATACTGTAAAATTGAATATTTATTGGAAAAACATCAATATTAATGTAAAAAAAAGTATTACAACATCCGATTCCATGTACTGCACTGATCAAAATGTACAGTACTCTTATTCAGGACTTATAAAACTGAAAATAACTGTTCATACACATCAATAACATTACTACTGTATAATATTCTACATTAGTTTATGCAATAATCAGACAAAGGCAATTTTATAATTTTTTTTAATAATGCACCAATTTGAAATTTTAAACAGAAAATACAGTACAGAACTACATATTTGTGGCTTGACCATTTCTTTCGACTACAACAGGTAATACTTTATACAGGTGATTTATATAATTATTACAATGTTCAGGTGTGAGTACTTCTAGCCAAAATTTCTTTATCCCATCCACCAGTTGCTGTTTTGTTGTTGGCTTTGCAACACTCCTAACGTACCTCTTCAATTGAGCCCACACTAATTCGATTGGGTTCATGTCTGGTGATCTATATAAAAATAAAAAAAAGCGTATAGAAAAAATTAATTACATTACAGTAAATAGAGAAAATTAAACATACAATATTGTACTGTTTATTAAACAAAAATTTTTTTTACAGTACTAGAGTGCTATCCAAAATTTTACTTGTACACTGTTGAAAGAATACTCACTCTGGTGGTGTGCGTTCCCAATTCATACCTTTCTCTTCCATAAATTTGGCTGAGGCGGAGTGTTTAGGATCATTGTCTTGGAATATCCTATGGTGAGTTGGGTAATATTTATTCACAAATGGTACCATACATTCCTCTACTATTGTTTCTTGGAAAAATTTCTTATCCATGATTCCTACAGAAATCAAAAAATGTTGTTAATTAATAAGCAACTCCTTTTATTGTGCAGTTACACGTACTCTACAGTACAGCATGTATTTTTACAGAACACAGGCACAGAATAAAGTATAGTACTGTACCTTCGAAAAATAATAGGGGACCAGCTCCTAATCGTGATATGCCTCCCCATACATGGACTTTCAATGGATGCTTTGGGCGTGGTTTTAAAGAGATATGGTTACGTTTCCTGAATGACATTCTGGAGAACCGCTCAAGGGCAACAGACGATTCATCTGTGAAAATGACATCATCAAATGTTTCACCACTCTCAATCCATCGCCGTGCCTGTTCCACTCTCTTTTCTTTATTCACATCTCTTATCATTGGAGATATCCTGTGAAGAGCCAAAAATAATGAAATCAGATACAGTTATGAAATTACAGATTTACAGATTACTGTATATACAGTAGACTGTATGTGCAGTATACTGTATTATATACCTACTGTATACATTAAACTGTACATACAGTACATTAAGGTACATACAGAGTAATATATATATATACATACTGTACATACACACAAACACACACACACAGTATACAGTATGTAATCATCACAATAAGCCGGCAATGCTTCATTGCTGTCTCTGAGTGCCTATACAGTAGGTATCTCTTTTGGGATAGAATATATACAGTATATACACACACACATACTGTATATAGTATAAAGTACACACTCTGTATAATGATTTATGGCATTATTATATCACGTATCAAGGGATTATTAACAGTGCATTTACTGTATGGTTTATACTGCTTTCAGTATTTTACCTTGTTGCGCCAAAGGTCCATCCCATTTTCCGTCGCATCCTTCTGATGCTGGTGGCCGATATGTCCAGGTCATACTTGGAATGGAGAATTTGTTTTATTTGCAGAGCAGTACGCTCATCATCCTCACGAGTTAGTTCCTCCACAATTTGTTGCACTCTCCTACAGTACAATACAGTATGAAAAATATGAATTCATGAACAGCACAATCACAGTTACAATTGATGAAGTTTTTATTTTATTTCAAAAAAATTGTTTATGGTATAAAGCAAGTCATTTAAACATTACAGTAGTGTACAGTACGTACCATGTGCATTTTGTAGGAAATACAAATCTGGGCGTTGTTCTCTCGAATGCATGATAGCGCACCGTTTCTAAAGTGACTATAATGCCACTTTCCTTGAGCCATGCATGGATCTCTTTGATGGTTTTATTTTCTTTTTTCATGTTGGCGATTATCTTGCTCATCGTTTTGTTGATAGTTACTGGCATGTTGTCCAACTATAATTCCTGTATGGAGAGAAAACATTTGTGAATACTGTAGTCTAAAATTTACACATCTGAAAATGCATAAGAGTTTTATGATAGAAGTTAATACTGTACATGTTTACTATCCAGTACCTGATGTTCAAATTTAAGTATTGTATACTGTACAGTACTGAAAATACCACTTCAGTGTTATGGACTGCAATTAGTTTCCTGTATGAAACAGATACAGTACAGTAAATAACCCTCCTTGGAAGTGCATGGGCCCTGTGAGACTTACAGTAGTGTACAGCATAAGGGTCGACTGACATGATGTACAAGCATTACATACAGTACATGTCAGTACTGTATGTAAATTCTTCAATTATTGCCTAACAACAATGCTGCTTACTGTATATTAAATACTGTAGGCCTAGAAATGTGCATCTCTATGTAGTAGTTAAAAACACAGGGGCCTATGTGGATAAGCGAGTTCTATGCACACTAAAAATGGCCACCGACCGTGAACCCCCAGCACGTGGCAGCGCTCGGCTATGTAGTGAGATACAGTATGGCATACATTTCACAGTCCAGGGGGCAATGCTGAAGGAGCGTCACAATCCCCTAGCTCAATTACATTGGGATAAGCGAGGTCTATGCACATTACGGTATACCAAGCTGGATCGCTTAGCAACCTGACAAAATGGCCGCCGACCGTGAACTCCCAGCACGTGGCAGCGCTCGGATATGTAGTGAGATACAGTATGGCATACATTTCACAGTCCAGGGGGCAATGCTGAAGGAGCGTCACAATCCCCTAGCTCAATTACACTGGGATAAGCGAGGTCTATGCACATTACGGTATACCGAGCTGGATCGCTTAGCAACCTGACAAAATGGCCGCCGACCGTGAACTCCCAGCACGTGGCAGCGCTCAAATATGGAGTGAGAGATGGTATGCATTTTAAAATACACTGGGATAAGTTGTACAGGCCATGGAGCAATGCACAGGGACATTCATCATTTACGTATATAAATAATTGTAAACCGTAAATGAAAGAATTACCGGTCAAATACTGTATGACGAAACTGTGTCAATGAGCTGGGAACACATTAAAAATAAGGTTGGCACTTCCTTCCCATTGGTGTTGGTTTACAGTATGCCGTAGTGTACTCGGACGCTCATGTAATTGCATTTCAAAGGCACAGTATTTTCCATCGTCTCCCCCCTACCCCCATCGCCCTTCCCCCCTGGGGGCCTGCACAGGGAGGAAATTCAGGTCCTGTGCAATACACAAACGCTGAAGATCTACAGTACTGTTTTGCTCAGTTGGTAGCGTCAGAATACACTCATTTCATTCCCGCTGTTTAGGTGCATTTAGCGTAAAGAATCGCTCCTGCAGATGTACTTTGATTTATGTGAAACCTGTGTGCATCCTTCCATTGACTGTCTTACAATGTAAATAAAATAATACAGTGCATTATTACAGAAAAAAAAAAAAAAGAAAGAAAGAAAGCACATCAGGTCTCGAACCCTGGACCCCCAGCGAGGGAGGTGGGAGCCTTCACCCCTAGCCCACGACGCCTCATGAGAGATTTCCAATTTCATGTGTGAAAGTACTGCAAACAGCGGCCGGCCCCCGCCCCATTGCTGTTGGTTTATGCCTTAGAGGACTCGGACGCTCGCATTTGTAAAGCACGGTGTTTTCCTCCGCCTCCTGCTAGCCTGTTGCCCTTCCCCCATGGGAGCCTGCACAGATCATGCAGTAGACAGGGAGGGAATGCAAATGCAGGTCATGTGCAATACACAAACGCCCACTGTAGTACTGTTTTGCTCACTTACAGTACTGTACTGTAGGTTGCATTTAGCGTAAAGAATCGCTCCTGCAGATGTACTTTGATTTATGTGAAACCTGTGTGCATCCTTCCATTGGATGTACTGTATTGGAGAGAAAAAAAAAATGTTACAGTGAATGTCACGGGAACACATTAAAAATAAGGTTGGCACTTCCTTCCCATTGGTGTTGGTTTACAGTATGCCGTAGTGTACTCGGACGCTCATGTAATTGCATTTCAAAGGCACAGTATTTTCCATCGTCTCCCCCCTACCCCCATCGCCCTTCCCCCCTGGGGGCCTGCACAGGGAGGAAATTCAGGTCCTGTGCAATACACAAACGCTGAAGATCTACAGTACTGTTTTGCTCAGTTGGTAGCGTCAGAATACACTAATTTCATTCCCGCTGTTTAGGTGCATTTAGCGTAAAGAATCGCTCCTGCAGATGTACTTTGATTTATGTGAAACCTGTGTGCATCCTTCCATTGACTGTCTTACAATGTAAATAAAATAATACAGTGCATTATTACAGAAAAAAAAAAAAAAAAAGAAAGAAAGAAAGCACATCAGGTCTCGAACCCTGGACCCCCAGCGAGGGAGGTGGGAGCCTTCACCCCTAGCCCACGACGCCTCATGAGAGATTTCCAATTTCATGTGTGAAAGTACTGCAAACAGCGGCCGGCCCCCGCCCCATTGCTGTTGGTTTATGCCTTAGAGGACTCGGACGCTCGCATTTGTAAAGCACGGTGTTTTCCTCCGCCTCCTGCTAGCCTGTTGCCCTTCCCCCATGGGAGCCTGCACAGATCATGCAGTAGACAGGGAGGGAATGCAAATGCAGGTCATGTGCAATACACAAACGCCCACTGTAGTACTGTTTTGCTCACTTACAGTACTGTACTGTAGGTTGCATTTAGCGTAAAGAATCGCTCCTGCAGATGTACTTTGATTTATGTGAAACCTGTGTGCATCCTTCCATTGGATGTACTGTATTGGAGAGAAAAAAAAATGTTACAGTGAATGTCACGGGAACACATTAAAAATAAGGTTGGCACTTCCTTCCCATTGGTGTTGGTTTACAGTATGCCGTAGTGTACTCGGACGCTCATGTAATTGCATTTCAAAGGCACAGTATTTTCCATCGTCTCCCCCCTACCCCCATCGCCCTTCCCCCCTGGGGGCCTGCACAGGGAGGAAATTCAGGTCCTGTGCAATACACAAACGCTGAAGATCTACAGTACTGTTTTGCTCAGTTGGTAGCGTCAGAATACACTCATTTCATTCCCGCTGTTTAGGTGCATTTAGCGTAAAGAATCGCTCCTGCAGATGTACTTTGATTTATGTGAAACCTGTGTGCATCCTTCCATTGACTGTCTTACAATGTAAATAAAATAATACAGTGCATTATTACAGAAAAAAAAAAAAAAAAAAGAAAGAAAGAAAGCACATCAGGTCTCGAACCCTGGACCCCCAGCGAGGGAGGTGGGAGCCTTCACCCCTAGCCCACGACGCCTCATGAGAGATTTCCAATTTCATGTGTGAAAGTACTGCAAACAGCGGCCGGCCCCCGCCCCATTGCTGTTGGTTTATGCCTTAGAGGACTCGGACGCTCGCATTTGTAAAGCACGGTGTTTTCCTCCGCCTCCTGCTAGCCTGTTGCCCTTCCCCCATGGGAGCCTGCACAGATCATGCAGTAGACAGGGAGGGAATGCAAATGCAGGTCATGTGCAATACACAAACGCCCACTGTAGTACTGTTTTGCTCACTTACAGTACTGTACTGTAGGTTGCATTTAGCGTAAAGAATCGCTCCTGCAGATGTACTTTGATTTATGTGAAACCTGTGTGCATCCTTCCATTGGATGTACTGTATTGGAGAGAAAAAAAAATGTTACAGTGAATGTCACGGGAACACATTAAAAATAAGGTTGGCACTTCCTTCCCATTGGTGTTGGTTTACAGTATGCCGTAGTGTACTCGGACGCTCATGTAATTGCATTTCAAAGGCACAGTATTTTCCATCGTCTCCCCCCTACCCCCATCGCCCTTCCCCCCTGGGGGCCTGCACAGGGAGGAAATTCAGGTCCTGTGCAATACACAAACGCTGAAGATCTACAGTACTGTTTTGCTCAGTTGGTAGCGTCAGAATACACTCATTTCATTCCCGCTGTTTAGGTGCATTTAGCGTAAAGAATCGCTCCTGCAGATGTACTTTGATTTATGTGAAACGTGTGTGCATCCTTCCATTGACTGTCTTACAATGTAAATAAAATAATACAGTGCATTATTACAGAAAAAAAAAAAAAAAAAAAAGAAAGAAAGCACATCAGGTCTCGAACCCTGGACCCCCAGCGAGGGAGGTGGGAGCCTTCACCCCTAGCCCACGACGCCTCATGAGAGATTTCCAATTTCATGTGTGAAAGTACTGCAAACAGCGGCCGGCCCCCGCCCCATTGCTGTTGGTTTATGCCTTAGAGGACTCGGACGCTCGCATTTGTAAAGCACGGTGTTTTCCTCCGCCTCCTGCTAGCCTGTTGCCCTTCCCCCATGGGAGCCTGCACAGATCATGCAGTAGACAGGGAGGGAATGCAAATGCAGGTCATGTGCAATACACAAACGCCCACTGTAGTACTGTTTTGCTCACTTACAGTACTGTACTGTAGGTTGCATTTAGCGTAAAGAATCGCTCCTGCAGATGTACTTTGATTTATGTGAAACCTGTGTGCATCCTTCCATTGGATGTACTGTATTGGAGAGAAAAAAAAAAATGTTACAGTGAATGTCACGGGAACACATTAAAAATAAGGTTGGCACTTCCTTCCCATTGGTGTTGGTTTACAGTATGCCGTAGTGTACTCGGACGCTCATGTAATTGCATTTCAAAGGCACAGTATTTTCCATCGTCTCCCCCCTACCCCCATCGCCCTTCCCCCCTGGGGGCCTGCACAGGGAGGAAATTCAGGTCCTGTGCAATACACAAACGCTGAAGATCTACAGTACTGTTTTGCTCAGTTGGTAGCGTCAGAATACACTCATTTCATTCCCGCTGTTTAGGTGCATTTAGCGTAAAGAATCGCTCCTGCAGATGTACTTTGATTTATGTGAAACCTGTGTGCATCCTTCCATTGACTGTCTTACAATGTAAATAAAATAATACAGTGCATTATTACAGAAAAAAAAAAAAAAAAAAGAAAGAAAGAAAGCACATCAGGTCTCAAACCCTGGACCCCCAGCGAGGGAGGTGGGAGCCTTCACCCCTAGCCCACGACGCCTCATGAGAGATTTCCAATTTCATGTGTGAAAGTACTGCAAACAGCGGCCGGCCCCCGCCCCATTGCTGTTGGTTTATGCCTTAGAGGACTCGGACGCTCGCATTTGTAAAGCACGGTGTTTTCCTCCGCCTCCTGCTAGCCTGTTGCCCTTCCCCCATGGGAGCCTGCACAGATCATGCAGTAGACAGGGAGGGAATGCAAATGCAGGTCATGTGCAATACACAAACGCCCACTGTAGTACTGTTTTGCTCACTTACAGTACTGTACTGTAGGTTGCATTTAGCGTAAAGAATCGCTCCTGCAGATGTACTTTGATTTATGTGAAACCTGTGTGCATCCTTCCATTGGATGTACTGTATTGGAGAGAAAAAAAAAATGTTACAGTGAATGTCACGGGAACACATTAAAAATAAGGTTGGCACTTCCTTCCCATTGGTGTTGGTTTACAGTATGCCGTAGTGTACTCGGACGCTCATGTAATTGCATTTCAAAGGCACAGTATTTTCCATCGTCTCCCCCCTACCCCCATCGCCCTTCCCCCCTGGGGGCCTGCACAGGGAGGAAATTCAGGTCCTGTGCAATACACAAACGCTGAAGATCTACAGTACTGTTTTGCTCAGTTGGTAGCGTCAGAATACACTCATTTCATTCCCGCTGTTTAGGTGCATTTAGCGTAAAGAATCGCTCCTGCAGATGTACTTTGATTTATGTGAAACCTGTGTGCATCCTTCCATTGACTGTCTTACAATGTAAATAAAATAATACAGTGCATTATTACAGAAAAAAAAAAAAAAAAAAAAGAAAGAAAGAAAGCACATCAGGTCTCGAACCCTGGACCCCCAGCGAGGGAGGTGGGAGCCTTCACCCCTAGCCCACGACGCCTCATGAGAGATTTCCAATTTCATGTGTGAAAGTACTGCAAACAGCGGCCGGCCCCCGCCCCATTGCTGTTGGTTTATGCCTTAGAGGACTCGGACGCTCGCATTTGTAAAGCACGGTGTTTTCCTCCGCCTCCTGCTAGCCTGTTGCCCTTCCCCCATGGGAGCCTGCACAGATCATGCAGTAGACAGGGAGGGAATGCAAATGCAGGTCATGTGCAATACACAAACGCCCACTGTAGTACTGTTTTGCTCACTTACAGTACTGTACTGTAGGTTGCATTTAGCGTAAAGAATCGCTCCTGCAGATGTACTTTGATTTATGTGAAACCTGTGTGCATCCTTCCATTGGATGTACTGTATTGGAGAGAAAAAAAAAATGTTACAGTGAATGTCACGGGAACACATTAAAAATAAGGTTGGCACTTCCTTCCCATTGGTGTTGGTTTACAGTATGCCGTAGTGTACTCGGACGCTCATGTAATTGCATTTCAAAGGCACAGTATTTTCCATCGTCTCCCCCCTACCCCCATCGCCCTTCCCCCCTGGGGGCCTGCACAGGGAGGAAATTCAGGTCCTGTGCAATACACAAACGCTGAAGATCTACAGTACTGTTTTGCTCAGTTGGTAGCGTCAGAATACACTCATTTCATTCCCGCTGTTTAGGTGCATTTAGCGTAAAGAATCGCTCCTGCAGATGTACTTTGATTTATGTGAAACCTGTGTGCATCCTTCCATTGACTGTCTTACAATGTAAATAAAATAATACAGTGCATTATTACAGAAAAAAAAAAAAAAGAAAGAAAGAAAGCACATCAGGTCTCGAACCCTGGACCCCCAGCGAGGGAGGTGGGAGCCTTCACCCCTAGCCCACGACGCCTCATGAGAGATTTCCAATTTCATGTGTGAAAGTACTGCAAACAGCGGCCGGCCCCCGCCCCATTGCTGTTGGTTTATGCCTTAGAGGACTCGGACGCTCGCATTTGTAAAGCACGGTGTTTTCCTCCGCCTCCTGCTAGCCTGTTGCCCTTCCCCCATGGGAGCCTGCACAGATCATGCAGTAGACAGGGAGGGAATGCAAATGCAGGTCATGTGCAATACACAAACGCCCACTGTAGTACTGTTTTGCTCACTTACAGTACTGTACTGTAGGTTGCATTTAGCGTAAAGAATCGCTCCTGCAGATGTACTTTGATTTATGTGAAACCTGTGTGCATCCTTCCATTGGATGTACTGTATTGGAGAGAAAAAAAAAATGTTACAGTGAATGTCACGGGAACACATTAAAAATAAGGTTGGCACTTCCTTCCCATTGGTGTTGGTTTACAGTATGCCGTAGTGTACTCGGACGCTCATGTAATTGCATTTCAAAGGCACAGTATTTTCCATCGTCTCCCCCCTACCCCCATCGCCCTTCCCCCCTGGGGGCCTGCACAGGGAGGAAATTCAGGTCCTGTGCAATACACAAACGCTGAAGATCTACAGTACTGTTTTGCTCAGTTGGTAGCGTCAGAATACACTCATTTCATTCCCGCTGTTTAGGTGCATTTAGCGTAAAGAATCGCTCCTGCAGATGTACTTTGATTTATGTGAAACCTGTGTGCATCCTTCCATTGACTGTCTTACAATGTAAATAAAATAATACAGTGCATTATTACAGAAAAAAAAAAAGAAAAAAAGAAAGAAAGAAAGCACATCAGGTCTCGAACCCTGGACCCCCAGCGAGGGAGGTGGGAGCCTTCACCCCTAGCCCACGACGCCTCATGAGAGATTTCCAATTTCATGTGTGAAAGTACTGCAAACAGCGGCCGGCCCCCGCCCCATTGCTGTTGGTTTATGCCTTAGAGGACTCGGACGCTCGCATTTGTAAAGCACGGTGTTTTCCTCCGCCTCCTGCTAGCCTGTTGCCCTTCCCCCATGGGAGCCTGCACAGATCATGCAGTAGACAGGGAGGGAATGCAAATGCAGGTCATGTGCAATACACAAACGCCCACTGTAGTACTGTTTTGCTCACTTACAGTACTGTACTGTAGGTTGCATTTAGCGTAAAGAATCGCTCCTGCAGATGTACTTTGATTTATGTGAAACCTGTGTGCATCCTTCCATTGGATGTACTGTATTGGAGAGAAAAAAAAAAATGTTACAGTGAATGTCACGGGAACACATTAGAAATAAGGTTGGCACTTCCTTCCCATTGGTGTTGGTTTACAGTATGCCGTAGTGTACTCGGACGCTCATGTAATTGCATTTCAAAGGCACAGTATTTTCCATCGTCTCCCCCCTACCCCCATCGCCCTTCCCCCCTGGGGGCCTGCACAGGGAGGAAATTCAGGTCCTGTGCAATACACAAACGCTGAAGATCTACAGTACTGTTTTGCTCAGTTGGTAGCGTCAGAATACACTCATTTCATTCCCGCTGTTTAGGTGCATTTAGCGTAAAGAATCGCTCCTGCAGATGTACTTTGATTTATGTGAAACCTGTGTGCATCCTTCCATTGACTGTCTTACAATGTAAATAAAATAATACAGTGCATTATTACAGAAAAAAAAAAAAAAAAAGAAAGAAAGATAGCACATCTGGTCTCGAACCCCGGACCCCCAGCGAGGGAGGTGGGAGCCTTCACCCCTAGCCCACGACGCCTCATGAGAGATTTCCAATTTCATGTGTGAAAGTACTGCAAACAGCGGCCGGCCCCCGCCCCATTGCTGTTGGTTTATGCCTTAGAGGACTCGGACGCTCGCATTTGTAAAGCACGGTGTTTTCCTCCGCCTCCTGCTAGCCTGTTGCCCTTCCCCCATGGGAGCCTGCACAGATCATGCAGTAGACAGGGAGGGAATGCAAATGCAGGTCATGTGCAATACACAAACGCCCACTGTAGTACTGTTTTGCTCACTTACAGTACTGTACTGTAGGTTGCATTTAGCGTAAAGAATCGCTCCTGCAGATGTACTTTGATTTATGTGAAACCTGTGTGCATCCTTCCATTGGATGTACTGTATTGGAGAGAAAAAAAAAATGTTACAGTGAATGTCACGGGAACACATTAGAAATAAGGTTGGCACTTCCTTCCCATTGGTGTTGGTTTACAGTATGCCGTAGTGTACTCGGACGCTCATGTAATTGCATTTCAAAGGCACAGTATTTTCCATCGTCTCCCCCCTACCCCCATCGCCCTTCCCCCCTGGGGGCCTGCACAGGGAGGAAATTCAGGTCCTGTGCAATACACAAACGCTGAAGATCTACAGTACTGTTTTGCTCAGTTGGTAGCGTCAGAATACACTCATTTCATTCCCGCTGTTTAGGTGCATTTAGCGTAAAGAATCGCTCCTGCAGATGTACTTTGATTTATGTGAAACCTGTGTGCATCCTTCCATTGACTGTCTTACAATGTAAATAAAATAATACAGTGCATTATTACAGAAAAAAAAAAAAAAAAGAAAGAAAGATAGCACATCTGGTCTCGAACCCCGGACCCCCAGCGAGGGAGGTGGGAGCCTTCACCCCTAGCCCACGACGCCTCATGAGAGATTTCCAATTTCATGTGTGAAAGTACTGCAAACAGCGGCCGGCCCCCGCCCCATTGCTGTTGGTTTATGCCTTAGAGGACTCGGACGCTCGCATTTGTAAAGCACGGTGTTTTCCTCCGCCTCCTGCTAGCCTGTTGCCCTTCCCCCATGGGAGCCTGCACAGATCATGCAGTAGACAGGGAGGGAATGCAAATGCAGGTCATGTGCAATACACAAACGCCCACTGTAGTACTGTTTTGCTCACTTACAGTACTGTACTGTAGGTTGCATTTAGCGTAAAGAATCGCTCCTGCAGATGTACTTTGATTTATGTGAAACCTGTGTGCATCCTTCCATTGGATGTACTGTATTGGAGAGAAAAAAAAAATGTTACAGTGAATGTCACGGGAACACATTAAAAATAAGGTTGGCACTTCCTTCCCATTGGTGTTGGTTTACAGTATGCCGTAGTGTACTCGGACGCTCATGTAATTGCATTTCAAAGGCACAGTATTTTCCATCGTCTCCCCCCTACCCCCATCGCCCTTCCCCCCTGGGGGCCTGCACAGGGAGGAAATTCAGGTCCTGTGCAATACACAAACGCTGAAGATCTACAGTACTGTTTTGCTCAGTTGGTAGCGTCAGAATACACTCATTTCATTCCCGCTGTTTAGGTGCATTTAGCGTAAAGAATCGCTCCTGCAGATGTACTTTGATTTATGTGAAACCTGTGTGCATCCTTCCATTGACTGTCTTACAATGTAAATAAAATAATACAGTGCATTATTACAGAAAAAAAAAAAAAAAAAGAAAGAAAGAAAGCACATCAGGTCTCAAACCCTGGACCCCCAGCGAGGGAGGTGGGAGCCTTCACCCCTAGCCCACGACGCCTCATGAGAGATTTCCAATTTCATGTGTGAAAGTACTGCAAACAGCGGCCGGCCCCCGCCCCATTGCTGTTGGTTTATGCCTTAGAGGACTCGGACGCTCGCATTTGTAAAGCACGGTGTTTTCCTCCGCCTCCTGCTAGCCTGTTGCCCTTCCCCCATGGGAGCCTGCACAGATCATGCAGTAGACAGGGAGGGAATGCAAATGCAGGTCATGTGCAATACACAAACGCCCACTGTAGTACTGTTTTGCTCACTTACAGTACTGTACTGTAGGTTGCATTTAGCGTAAAGAATCGCTCCTGCAGATGTACTTTGATTTATGTGAAACCTGTGTGCATCCTTCCATTGGATGTACTGTATTGGAGAGAAAAAAAAAATGTTACAGTGAATGTCACGGGAACACATTAAAAATAAGGTTGGCACTTCCTTCCCATTGGTGTTGGTTT
Organism: Pseudophryne corroboree; assembly: GCF_028390025.1. Taxonomy (NCBI): domain Eukaryota; kingdom Metazoa; phylum Chordata; class Amphibia; order Anura; family Myobatrachidae; genus Pseudophryne; species Pseudophryne corroboree. Next base: position 244,155,308 of record NC_086448.1, read on the forward strand.
ACAGTATGCCGTAGTGTACTCGGACGCTCATGTAATTGCATTTCAAAGGCACAGTATTTTCCATCGTCTCCCCCCTACCCCCATCGCCCTTCCCCCCTGGGGGCCTGCACAGGGAGGAAATTCAGGTCCTGTGCAATACACAAACGCTGAAGATCTACAGTACTGTTTTGCTCAGTTGGTAGCGTCAGAATACACTCATTTCATTCCCGCTGTTTAGGTGCATTTAGCGTAAAGAATCGCTCCTGCAGATGTACTTTGATTTATGTGAAACCTGTGTGCATCCTTCCATTGACTGTCTTACAATGTAAATAAAATAATACAGTGCATTATTACAGAAAAAAAAAAAAAAAAAAAGAAAGAAAGAAAGCACATCAGGTCTCGAACCCTGGACCCCCAGCGAGGGAGGTGGGAGCCTTCACCCCTAGCCCACGACGCCTCATGAGAGATTTCCAATTTCATGTGTGAAAGTACTGCAAACAGCGGCCGGCCCCCGCCCCATTGCTGTTGGTTTATGCCTTAGAGGACTCGGACGCTCGCATTTGTAAAGCACGGTGTTTTCCTCCGCCTCCTGCTAGCCTGTTGCCCTTCCCCCATGGGAGCCTGCACAGATCATGCAGTAGACAGGGAGGGAATGCAAATGCAGGTCATGTGCAATACACAAACGCCCACTGTAGTACTGTTTTGCTCACTTACAGTACTGTACTGTAGGTTGCATTTAGCGTAAAGAATCGCTCCTGCAGATGTACTTTGATTTATGTGAAACCTGTGTGCATCCTTCCATTGGATGTACTGTATTGGAGAGAAAAAAAAAATGTTACAGTGAATGTCACGGGAACACATTAAAAATAAGGTTGGCACTTCCTTCCCATTGGTGTTGGTTTACAGTATGCCGTAGTGTACTCGGACGCTCATGTAATTGCATTTCAAAGGCACAGTATTTTCCATCGTCTCCCCCTTCCCCCATCGCCCTTCCCCCCTGGGGGCCTGCACAGGGAGGAAATTCAGGTCCTGTGCAATACACAAACGCTGAAGATCTACAGTACTGTTTTGCTCAGTTGGTAGCGTCAGAATACACTCATTTCATTCCCGCTGTTTAGGTGCATTTAGCGTAAAGAATCGCTCCTGCAGATGTACTTTGATTTATGTGAAACCTGTGTGCATCCTTCCATTGACTGTCTTACAATGTAAATAAAATAATACAGTGCATTATTACAGAAAAAAAAAAAAAAAAAAGAAAGAAAGAAAGCACATCAGGTCTCGAACCCTGGACCCCCAGCGAGGGAGGTGGGAGCCTTCACCCCTAGCCCACGACGCCTCATGAGAGATTTCCAATTTCATGTGTGAAAGTACTGCAAACAGCGGCCGGCCCCCGCCCCATTGCTGTTGGTTTATGCCTTAGAGGACTCGGACGCTCGCATTTGTAAAGCACGGTGTTTTCCTCCGCCTCCTGCTAGCCTGTTGCCCTTCCCCCATGGGAGCCTGCACAGATCATGCAGTAGACAGGGAGGGAATGCAAATGCAGGTCATGTGCAATACACAAACGCCCACTGTAGTACTGTTTTGCTCACTTACAGTACTGTACTGTAGGTTGCATTTAGCGTAAAGAATCGCTCCTGCAGATGTACTTTGATTTATGTGAAACCTGTGTGCATCCTTCCATTGGATGTACTGTATTGGAGAGAAAAAAAAAATGTTACAGTGAATGTCACGGGAACACATTAAAAATAAGGTTGGCACTTCCTTCCCATTGGTGTTGGTTTACAGTATGCCGTAGTGTACTCGGACGCTCATGTAATTGCATTTCAAAGGCACAGTATTTTCCATCGTCTCCCCCCTACCCCCATCGCCCTTCCCCCCTGGGGGCCTGCACAGGGAGGAAATTCAGGTCCTGTGCAATACACAAACGCTGAAGATCTACAGTACTGTTTTGCTCAGTTGGTAGCGTCAGAATACACTCATTTCATTCCCGCTGTTTAGGTGCATTTAGCGTAAAGAATCGCTCCTGCAGATGTACTTTGATTTATGTGAAACCTGTGTGCATCCTTCCATTGACTGTCTTACAATGTAAATAAAATAATACAGTGCATTATTACAGAAAAAAAAAAAAAAAGAAAGAAAGAAAGCACATCAGGTCTCGAACCCTGGACCCCCAGCGAGGGAGGTGGGAGCCTTCACCCCTAGCCCACGACGCCTCATGAGAGATTTCCAATTTCATGTGTGAAAGTACTGCAAACAGCGGCCGGCCCCCGCCCCATTGCTGTTGGTTTATGCCTTAGAGGACTCGGACGCTCGCATTTGTAAAGCACGGTGTTTTCCTCCGCCTCCTGCTAGCCTGTTGCCCTTCCCCCATGGGAGCCTGCACAGATCATGCAGTAGACAGGGAGGGAATGCAAATGCAGGTCATGTGCAATACACAAACGCCCACTGTAGTACTGTTTTGCTCACTTACAGTACTGTACTGTAGGTTGCATTTAGCGTAAAGAATCGCTCCTGCAGATGTACTTTGATTTATGTGAAACCTGTGTGCATCCTTCCATTGGATGTACTGTATTGGAGAGAAAAAAAAAATGTTACAGTGAATGTCACGGGAACACATTAAAAATAAGGTTGGCACTTCCTTCCCATTGGTGTTGGTTTACAGTATGCCGTAGTGTACTCGGACGCTCATGTAATTGCATTTCAAAGGCACAGTATTTTCCATCGTCTCCCCCCTACCCCCATCGCCCTTCCCCCCTGGGGGCCTGCACAGGGAGGAAATTCAGGTCCTGTGCAATACACAAACGCTGAAGATCTACAGTACTGTTTTGCTCAGTTGGTAGCGTCAGAATACACTCATTTCATTCCCGCTGTTTAGGTGCATTTAGCGTAAAGAATCGCTCCTGCAGATGTACTTTGATTTATGTGAAACCTGTGTGCATCCTTCCATTGACTGTCTTACAATGTAAATAAAATAATACAGTGCATTATTACAGGAAAAAAAAAAAAAAAAGAAAGAAAGATAGCACATCTGGTCTCGAACCCCGGACCCCCAGCGAGGGAGGTGGGAGCCTTCACCCCTAGCCCACGACGCCTCATGAGAGATTTCCAATTTCATGTGTGAAAGTACTGCAAACAGCGGCCGGCCCCCGCCCCATTGCTGTTGGTTTATGCCTTAGAGGACTCGGACGCTCGCATTTGTAAAGCACGGTGTTTTCCTCCGCCTCCTGCTAGCCTGTTGCCCTTCCCCCATGGGAGCCTGCACAGATCATGCAGTAGACAGGGAGGGAATGCAAATGCAGGTCATGTGCAATACACAAACGCCCACTGTAGTACTGTTTTGCTCACTTACAGTACTGTACTGTAGGTTGCATTTAGCGTAAAGAATCGCTCCTGCAGATGTACTTTGATTTATGTGAAACCTGTGTGCATCCTTCCATTGGATGTACTGTATTGGAGAGAAAAAAAAAATGTTACAGTGAATGTCACGGGAACACATTAAAAATAAGGTTGGCACTTCCTTCCCATTGGTGTTGGTTTACAGTATGCCGTAGTGTACTCGGACGCTCATGTAATTGCATTTCAAAGGCACAGTATTTTCCATCGTCTCCCCCCTACCCCCATCGCCCTTCCCCCCTGGGGGCCTGCACAGGGAGGAAATTCAGGTCCTGTGCAATACACAAACGCTGAAGATCTACAGTACTGTTTTGCTCAGTTGGTAGCGTCAGAATACACTCATTTCATTCCCGCTGTTTAGGTGCATTTAGCGTAAAGAATCGCTCCTGCAGATGTACTTTGATTTATGTGAAACCTGTGTGCATCCTTCCATTGACTGTCTTACAATGTAAATAAAATAATACAGTGCATTATTACAGAAAAAAAAAAAAAAAAAAGAAAGAAAGAAAGCACATCAGGTCTCGAACCCTGGACCCCCAGCGAGGGAGGTGGGAGCCTTCACCCCTAGCCCACGACGCCTCATGAGAGATTTCCAATTTCATGTGTGAAAGTACTGCAAACAGCGGCCGGCCCCCGCCCCATTGCTGTTGGTTTATGCCTTAGAGGACTCGGACGCTCGCATTTGTAAAGCACGGTGTTTTCCTCCGCCTCCTGCTAGCCTGTTGCCCTTCCCCCATGGGAGCCTGCACAGATCATGCAGTAGACAGGGAGGGAATGCAAATGCAGGTCATGTGCAATACACAAACGCCCACTGTAGTACTGTTTTGCTCACTTACAGTACTGTACTGTAGGTTGCATTTAGCGTAAAGAATCGCTCCTGCAGATGTACTTTGATTTATGTGAAACCTGTGTGCATCCTTCCATTGGATGTACTGTATTGGAGAGAAAAAAAAAATGTTACAGTGAATGTCACGGGAACACATTAAAAATAAGGTTGGCACTTCCTTCCCATTGGTGTTGGTTTACAGTATGCCGTAGTGTACTCGGACGCTCATGTAATTGCATTTCAAAGGCACAGTATTTTCCATCGTCTCCCCCCTACCCCCATCGCCCTTCCCCCCTGGGGGCCTGCACAGGGAGGAAATTCAGGTCCTGTGCAATACACAAACGCTGAAGATCTACAGTACTGTTTTGCTCAGTTGGTAGCGTCAGAATACACTCATTTCATTCCCGCTGTTTAGGTGCATTTAGCGTAAAGAATCGCTCCTGCAGATGTACTTTGATTTATGTGAAACCTGTGTGCATCCTTCCATTGACTGTCTTACAATGTAAATAAAATAATACAGTGCATTATTACAGAAAAAAAAAAAAAAAAAGAAAGAAAGAAAGCACATCAGGTCTCGAACCCTGGACCCCCAGCGAGGGAGGTGGGAGCCTTCACCCCTAGCCCACGACGCCTCATGAGAGATTTCCAATTTCATGTGTGAAAGTACTGCAAACAGCGGCCGGCCCCCGCCCCATTGCTGTTGGTTTATGCCTTAGAGGACTCGGACGCTCGCATTTGTAAAGCACGGTGTTTTCCTCCGCCTCCTGCTAGCCTGTTGCCCTTCCCCCATGGGAGCCTGCACAGATCATGCAGTAGACAGGGAGGGAATGCAAATGCAGGTCATGTGCAATACACAAACGCCCACTGTAGTACTGTTTTGCTCACTTACAGTACTGTACTGTAGGTTGCATTTAGCGTAAAGAATCGCTCCTGCAGATGTACTTTGATTTATGTGAAACCTGTGTGCATCCTTCCATTGGATGTACTGTATTGGAGAGAAAAAAAAAAATGTTACAGTGAATGTCACGGGAACACATTAAAAATAAGGTTGGCACTTCCTTCCCATTGGTGTTGGTTTACAGTATGCCGTAGTGTACTCGGACGCTCATGTAATTGCATTTCAAAGGCACAGTATTTTCCATCGTCTCCCCCCTACCCCCATCGCCCTTCCCCCCTGGGGGTCTGCACAGGGAGGAAATTCAGGTCCTGTGCAATACACAAACGCTGAAGATCTACAGTACTGTTTTGCTCAGTTGGTAGCGTCAGAATACACTTATTTCATTCCCGCTGTTTAGGTGCATTTAGCGTAAAGAATCGCTCCTGCAGATGTACTTTGATTTATGTGAAACCTGTGTGCATCCTTCCATTGACTGTCTTACAATGTAAATAAAATAATACAGTGCATTATTACAGAAAAAAAAAAAAAAAAAGAAAGAAAGATAGCACATCTGGTCTCGAACCCCGGACCCCCAGCGAGGGAGGTGGGAGCCTTCACCCCTAGCCCACGACGCCTCATGAGAGATTTCCAATTTCATGTGTGAAAGTACTGCAAACAGCGGCCGGCCCCCGCCCCATTGCTGTTGGTTTATGCCTTAGAGGACTCGGACGCTCGCATTTGTAAAGCACGGTGTTTTCCTCCGCCTCCTGCTAGCCTGTTGCCCTTCCCCTATGGGAGCCTGCACAGATCATGCAGTAGACAGGGAGGGAATGCAAATGCAGGTCATGTGCAATACACAAACGCCCACTGTAGTACTGTTTTGCTCACTTACAGTACTGTACTGTAGGTTGCATTTAGCGTAAAGAATCGCTCCTGCAGATGTACTTTGATTTATGTGAAACCTGTGTGCATCCTTCCATTGGATGTACTGTATTGGAGAGAAAAAAAAAATGTTACAGTGAATGTCACGGGAACACATTAAAAATAAGGTTGGCACTTCCTTCCCATTGGTGTTGGTTTACAGTATGCCGTAGTGTACTCGGACGCTCATGTAATTGCATTTCAAAGGCACAGTATTTTCCATCGTCTCCCCCCTACCCCCATCGCCCTTCCCCCCTGGGGGCCTGCACAGGGAGGAAATTCAGGTCCTGTGCAATACACAAACGCTGAAGATCTACAGTACTGTTTTGCTCAGTTGGTAGCGTCAGAATACACTCATTTCATTCCCGCTGTTTAGGTGCATTTAGCGTAAAGAATCGCTCCTGCAGATGTACTTTGATTTATGTGAAACCTGTGTGCATCCTTCCATTGACTGTCTTACAATGTAAATAAAATAATACAGTGCATTATTACAGAAAAAAAAAAAAAAAAAAGAAAGAAAGAAAGCACATCAGGTCTCGAACCCTGGACCCCCAGCGAGGGAGGTGGGAGCCTTCACCCCTAGCCCACGACGCCTCATGAGAGATTTCCAATTTCATGTGTGAAAGTACTGCAAACAGCGGCCGGCCCCCGCCCCATTGCTGTTGGTTTATGCCTTAGAGGACTCGGACGCTCGCATTTGTAAAGCACGGTGTTTTCCTCCGCCTCCTGCTAGCCTGTTGCCCTTCCCCCATGGGAGCCTGCACAGATCATGCAGTAGACAGGGAGGGAATGCAAATGCAGGTCATGTGCAATACACAAACGCCCACTGTAGTACTGTTTTGCTCACTTACAGTACTGTACTGTAGGTTGCATTTAGCGTAAAGAATCGCTCCTGCAGATGTACTTTGATTTATGTGAAACCTGTGTGCATCCTTCCATTGGATGTACTGTATTGGAGAGAAAAAAAAAATGTTACAGTGAATGTCACGGGAACACATTAAAAATAAGGTTGGCACTTCCTTCCCATTGGTGTTGGTTTACAGTATGCCGTAGTGTACTCGGACGCTCATGTAATTGCATTTCAAAGGCACAGTATTTTCCATCGTCTCCCCCCTACCCCCATCGCCCTTCCCCCCTGGGGGCCTGCACAGGGAGGAAATTCAGGTCCTGTGCAATACACAAACGCTGAAGATCTACAGTACTGTTTTGCTCAGTTGGTAGCGTCAGAATACACTCATTTCATTCCCGCTGTTTAGGTGCATTTAGCGTAAAGAATCGCTCCTGCAGATGTACTTTGATTTATGTGAAACCTGTGTGCATCCTTCCATTGACTGTCTTACAATGTAAATAAAATAATACAGTGCATTATTACAGAAAAAAAAAAAAAAAAAGAAAGAAAGAAAGCACATCAGGTCTCGAACCCTGGACCCCCAGCGAGGGAGGTGGGAGCCTTCACCCCTAGCCCACGACGCCTCATGAGAGATTTCCAATTTCATGTGTGAAAGTACTGCAAACAGCGGCCGGCCCCCGCCCCATTGCTGTTGGTTTATGCCTTAGAGGACTCGGACGCTCGCATTTGTAAAGCACGGTGTTTTCCTCCGCCTCCTGCTAGCCTGTTGCCCTTCCCCCATGGGAGCCTGCACAGATCATGCAGTAGACAGGGAGGGAATGCAAATGCAGGTCATGTGCAATACACAAACGCCCACTGTAGTACTGTTTTGCTCACTTACAGTACTGTACTGTAGGTTGCATTTAGCGTAAAGAATCGCTCCTGCAGATGTACTTTGATTTATGTGAAACCTGTGTGCATCCTTCCATTGGATGTACTGTATTGGAGAGAAAAAAAAAAATGTTACAGTGAATGTCACGGGAACACATTAAAAATAAGGTTGGCACTTCCTTCCCATTGGTGTTGGTTTACAGTATGCCGTAGTGTACTCGGACGCTCATGTAATTGCATTTCAAAGGCACAGTATTTTCCATCGTCTCCCCCCTAACCCCATCGCCCTTCCCCCCTGGGGGCCTGCACAGGGAGGAAATTCAGGTCCTGTGCAATACACAAACGCTGAAGATCTACAGTACTGTTTTGCTCAGTTGGTAGCGTCAGAATACACTTATTTCATTCCCGCTGTTTAGGTGCATTTAGCGTAAAGAATCGCTCCTGCAGATGTACTTTGATTTATGTGAAACCTGTGTGCATCCTTCCATTGACTGTCTTACAATGTAAATAAAATAATACAGTGCATTATTACAGAAAAAAAAAAAAAAAAAGAAAGAAAGATAGCACATCTGGTCTCGAACCCCGGACCCCCAGCGAGGGAGGTGGGAGCCTTCACCCCTAGCCCACGACGCCTCATGAGAGATTTCCAATTTCATGTGTGAAAGTACTGCAAACAGCGGCCGGCCCCCGCCCCATTGCTGTTGGTTTATGCCTTAGAGGACTCGGACGCTCGCATTTGTAAAGCACGGTGTTTTCCTCCGCCTCCTGCTAGCCTGTTGCCCTTCCCCCATGGGAGCCTGCACAGATCATGCAGTAGACAGGGAGGGAATGCAAATGCAGGTCATGTGCAATACACAAACGCCCACTGTAGTACTGTTTTGCTCACTTACAGTACTGTACTGTAGGTTGCATTTAGCGTAAAGAATCGCTCCTGCAGATGTACTTTGATTTATGTGAAACCTGTGTGCATCCTTCCATTGGATGTACTGTATTGGAGAGAAAAAAAAAATGTTACAGTGAATGTCACGGGAACACATTAAAAATAAGGTTGGCACTTCCTTCCCATTGGTGTTGGTTTACAGTATGCCGTAGTGTACTCGGACGCTCATGTAATTGCATTTCAAAGGCACAGTATTTTCCATCGTCTCCCCCCTACCCCCATCGCCCTTCCCCCCTGGGGGCCTGCACAGGGAGGAAATTCAGGTCCTGTGCAATACACAAACGCTGAAGATCTACAGTACTGTTTTGCTCAGTTGGTAGCGTCAGAATACACTCATTTCATTCCCGCTGTTTAGGTGCATTTAGCGTAAAGAATCGCTCCTGCAGATGTACTTTGATTTATGTGAAACCTGTGTGCATCCTTCCATTGACTGTCTTACAATGTAAATAAAATAATACAGTGCATTATTACAGAAAAAAAAAAAAAAGAAAGAAAGAAAGAAAGCACATCAGGTCTCGAACCCTGGACCCCCAGCGAGGGAGGTGGGAGCCTTCACCCCTAGCCCACGACGCCTCATGAGAGATTTCCAATTTCATGTGTGAAAGTACTGCAAACAGCGGCCGGCCCCCGCCCCATTGCTGTTGGTTTATGCCTTAGAGGACTCGGACGCTCGCATTTGTAAAGCACGGTGTTTTCCTCCGCCTCCTGCTAGCCTGTTGCCCTTCCCCCATGGGAGCCTGCACAGATCATGCAGTAGACAGGGAGGGAATGCAAATGCAGGTCATGTGCAATACACAAACGCCCACTGTAGTACTGTTTTGCTCACTTACAGTACTGTACTGTAGGTTGCATTTAGCGTAAAGAATCGCTCCTGCAGATGTACTTTGATTTATGTGAAACCTGTGTGCATCCTTCCATTGGATGTACTGTATTGGAGAGAAAAAAAAATGTTACAGTGAATGTCATGGGAACACATTAAAAATAAGGTTGGCACTTCCTTCCCATTGGTGTTGGTTTACAGTATGCCGTAGTGTACTCGGACGCTCATGTAATTGCATTTCAAAGGCACAGTATTTTCCATCGTCTCCCCCCTACCCCCATCGCCCTTCCCCCCTGGGGGCCTGCACAGGGAGGAAATTCAGGTCCTGTGCAATACACAAACGCTGAAGATCTACAGTACTGTTTTGCTCAGTTGGTAGCGTCAGAATACACTCATTTCATTCCCGCTGTTTAGGTGCATTTAGCGTAAAGAATCGCTCCTGCAGATGTACTTTGATTTATGTGAAACCTGTGTGCATCCTTCCATTGACTGTCTTACAATGTAAATAAAATAATACAGTGCATTATTACAGAAAAAAAAAAAAAAAAGAAAGAAAGCACATCAGGTCTCGAACCCTGGACCCCCAGCGAGGGAGGTGGGAGCCTTCACCCCTAGCCCACGACGCCTCATGAGAGATTTCCAATTTCATGTGTGAAAGTACTGCAAACAGCGGCCGGCCCCCGCCCCATTGCTGTTGGTTTATGCCTTAGAGGACTCGGACGCTCGCATTTGTAAAGCACGGTGTTTTCCTCCGCCTCCTGCTAGTCCTCCATTCCCATTATGCATTAGCGAACTCAGACGCTCATATATTTTAAAAGCACGGTGTTTATACATTGTACTGTACATTCTTCCTTTTACACAATTACTGTAGTTGCGTCTCCATACACATACAGTACAGTACTCCATACTTTTTCCACCGCCTCCCGTTACGCCTACAGTATTGCCAGAGCTGTAGATCAATCCGCCGCTATACTGTACGATCGAAAGTACTGGATTAGTGGAGCATTAGCCACACAGTGGTGGAGATGTGTAATGCATGATGAGTATCTAGATCGCCTCAACGCGCCTGCCTGTGATTAAACTCAGCTATCGCATTAGCGTGACTAAACGCCCGTCTCGGCGGAGAAACAGTCAAGATAAAGGTGGCTACATCTGTACCTCATTGCGCCTCTTTTTTTCTTTGCGTCATGTGCTGTTTGGGGAGTGTTTTTTGGAAGGGCCATCCTGCGTGACACTGCAGTGCCACTCCTAGATGGGTCAGGTGTTTGTGTCGGCCACTTGGGTCGCTGAGCTTAGTCATCCAGCGACCTCGGTGCAAATTTTAGGACTAAAAATAATATTGTGAGGTGTGAGGTGTTCAGAATAGACTGAAAATGAGTGGACATTATGGTTATTGAGGTTAATAATACTTTGGGATCAAAATGACCCCCAAATTCTATGATTTAAGCTGTTTTTTAGGGTTTTTTGAAAAAAACACCCGAATCCAAAACACACCCGAATCCGACAAAAAAAATTCGGTGAGGTTTTGCCAAAACGCGTTCGAACCCAAAACACGGCCACGGAACCGAACCCAAAACCAAAACACAAAACCCGAAAAATTTCCGGTGCACATCTCTATGACCACGCTAGTTAACTGATTACGTTTTATTTAAGCCTAATAGTCAACGGGTATTTTACAAGCAAAATAAATAGTTACAACAATGGGTGTAACTGTAAAGGGCCCCATACACTACAACGATATGTCTGAGGCTGAAGTCGAGGCGATTTCCCTTGAACTCTACCGGGAGCTTCCCGGGAGTGGTTCCATACGATTCCATACGATTTGGTACATTTTGCATGCGATATGTCGTATGCGATCCCAGCCATATCTGCGGGAACCGACATATCACGAGTGCAGCACTAATGATCTAGGGGAGCCGATCTGACCCTCACGGGAACGCGCATCGGATCGGATTGGAAACACATCCAAAATGTCCGATTTCACCTGATATATCGTCCCAAATGCCCGAAATTGGATGAAATCAGGCATTATCGTTCTAGTGTATGGGGTCCTTTAGTGTATATGTCTAACAAAAACCTGGTGCAAATGCTAGCAATGCCAACCTGCCCACATCTAGCAATAGTTGCAGCTTTTGTGCATGCACACAATTGCAGCTTCTCTTATGTACTCTACAAGGTGAATAATTTTCAAAACAGTTTTGAAAATTCTACGTATCTGTAATTACAACATAATAATGGGAAACAATTTTCAGACTGAGCTTATCTGAGTGATTCCAGCACACAGAGGGACGGTGAGTGACAAGGTATGAAAAATGTTATACATACTCATAGCAGAGCATTAACCTCCATAATGTTATGTATTCTTATTGTAGAAGAAGCAGGTCAAATACCTTTCCAAATGCTACTGCTTATCTTATCTTCTGATCAGGGCTCCAATTTCAGCTGCACACTGCAGGGCAGGAGAGGTTACTGAAAATCATTACTAGTATCCTAGTCTGAAGAGATGATTTCTTCTTAAAGGAGATGGCAGTGGCCCAAAATTTTCTGATTACAATTTTAATATTTTTTTATGAGGCATGAAGTCAGAGATTACAGAAATGTAATTTCACTCAAACTAGGGTATTCAATTATCCGCAAATGCGCGGTAATTTTTCACCCGAAATTTTTTCGCGGCAATCGGGCGAAAATTGCCGCGAAAACGCTCCGTTTTTCGACCTATTTAATTCCAAACGGGTTTCACCTGAAAATTCTTGCAGTGAAAAGTGCAGGTGAAAATGGGGAAATCAGCCTGTACCCCAAAAAATGCTAAACTAACATAGGAAAACAGAAGAGAAGTGTATTAGAGATCACATTAGAGAGTTTTTGGGGACTTAAATTGTGTGAAATGGCTGTTATATGCATTTTTTTTAAAAATGCAAAAAAATTATAGAAAGCAAGTTTTTTTGAGCAAAATAAATGCTCTCATTAAATTTGGGGTACATGAAAATGGGTATAAGTATATATTTGGGTCATTTTAGGATACTTTAAAAAAAAAGTGGAAACAGACCGATTACTCCCATCTGCAAGCCTAAAAACACCTGTCCCACTCATAAAGCACCCCAATATACCTGTCCCATACCTTGAACCCCAATTTCCATCACTTTGTACTTTTTCACCCCAAAAATGACATGTCATTATTGGGCAATTAAAAATAATTAAAAACCTCAACGTACCTAATTAGTCATTAAGGGGGGTGTCCCATTTTTACCTTAAAATAGTGACTTTTCCTAACTTTTCACCTGCTTCAGAGTAGGTGAAGTGAAATTAGTGAAAAAATGATCACCGATAAATTTTCCAGGAAAATTGAATAGGCTGTAATTGCGTTTCGCGCGAAAACCGGACTTTTCACGCGAAAATTCCGTTATCGCTGCTAATTGAATATACCCCCAAGACTCAAAGACTATGTTGTATAAAAATATGAGGTCATGGCTGCAAAGGCATCCTGTGGCATAAGCGGCAAAAGGGTTGTGGCCTCACGTCAAGGGGGCCGACCTTATGTTATGCTGTAAGGGCCCTACACATTGGCCGATTAGCTGCCGGGGGGAGGGAAGGGGGGGGGTGACTGGGGAAGTGAAGTTTCTTCACTCCCCTGGCACCCGGCCCCATAGCCTTGCATGCTAATATGGACAATATTGTCCATCTTGGCTTGCAGGCATAAGCGAGCTGGCACCAACGATGAATGAGTGCAGGCCGCACAGCGTTCATCGTTGGTGCATACACACTGAAAGATATGAACGATATCTTGTTCATTAATGAACAAGATCGTCCATATCTTTCAGTAAAATCGGCCAGTGTTTGTTGAGCCCATTAGCTTCTGTCACTCTTGTGGTGTGCTCAGTGCTCTCCGAGCTGCTGTACTGCCCTCAGGCTATCTTCTGCACTGTTTACATACTCACGTCATTTATTTACATGCTGCTTTGCTATACAGAGCAGCTAGATTGTGTGGCACGGCGCACCCATCTCCACCGGCAGATACTGCCATCTATCTCCAGTCATTACAGCAGCTCCCTTAACCCAGAATCTCCACACCATCAGCAGGGTCATGTGTTCAGATGAACTACACCATCCAGTACTCAAAGGACTCTGAGCTGGAACACTACAATTTCCCTGAGGTACTTTCTGTGATTCTAATGACCTAGAAACTGATTGCTTTACCAGTTGAGAACATACTGTACCTATTATCAGGCATCCAGGGAATTATCTGGGGGGGAAGGGGGGATATGTCACCCATACATACATACATACATATATGTATATATATATACTATCTACCCCATCTGTGTCACCACTGTCCGTCTGCCCAGGGCCGGTGCTAGGGTGTTCGGCGTCCCCCTGCAAACTATAAATTTGCGACTTACATATTCCTTTGGCGCACGCCGGGTAAAGGGGTGTGGTCTCACAAGTAAGGGGCATGGCCACACAATAGTACCCCCATTTAAAATTACGCCACAAGGTAGCACAATCTTATTCATCTTATATGTAATGCCCCACCCGTAGTAGTAGCTTCCTTATACATAATGCCCCCCCATTAGTAGTAGCGTCCTTATACGTAGTGCACCCCCAGTAGTAGACGCGTCCTTATACGTAATACCCCCCAGTAGTAGTAGCGTCCTTATACGTAGTGCACCCCCAGTAGTAGACGCGTCCTTATACGTAATACCCCCCAGTAGTAGTAGCGTCCTTATACGTAGTGCACCCCCAGTAGTAGAAGCATCCTTATACGTAATTCCCCCCTAGTAGTAGTAGTGTCCTTATACGTAGTGCACCCCCAGTAGTAGACGCGTCCTTATACGTAATACCCCCCAGTAGTAGTAGCGTCCTTATACGTAGTGCACCCCCAGTAGTAGACGCGTCCTTATACGTAATACCCCCCAGTAGTAGTAGCGTCCTTATACGTAGTGCACCCCCAGCAGTAGAAGCATCCTTATACGTAATTCCCCCCTAGTAGTAGCATCCTCATACGTAATGCCCCCCCAGTAGTAGTAGCATTGTTATACGTAATGCCCCCCTCAGTAATAGTAGCATCCTCATACGTAATGCCCCCCCAGTAGTAGTAGCATTGTTATACGTAATGCCCCCCCCCAGTAATAGTAGCATCCTCATACGTAATGCCCCCCCAGTAGTAGTAGCATTGTTATACGTAATGCCCCCCCCCCCCCCCCCCCAGTAATAGTAGCATCCTTATACATAATTCCCCCAAGTAGTAGTAGCTTCCTCTACAGGCAGCTGACACCTTTCAGACAGTAGGGAGGGGCAGCTGCCGCAGAACCTACTCGTCCTGGTCACATGACAACCAGATGAGGTGCGAGGCACTGACCTTCTGGCTGATGCTGTGGCTCCATATGAGGGACCGCTAGTCAGGACCTGCTGAAAGGGAGGTCGGATCAGCCGGCAGTTGGGGAAGCCAGTGCAGCACTTCTTATTGCCTCCCCAGCCAGTGAAGATACCAGCCACTGCATCCTCACCGGGCTCCAGCCTGCAACTCCTCGGGCAGCTTGTGGTCCTGGCATGGGGAGCGGATCCTTTCACCAGTCACCATGCGGGGACGCAAGCTACGCAGGAGGGGAGGCGGGGGGAGGCTCCCGACACACTGCAGCGCCCTGCTCCATCTCACAAGATCCGAACAGGCTAACCTACAGGACGGGACAGGGGGCGATCGCCCTTATCACCCCCTGCTGGATCTGCTACTGCGGGGAAGGGATGCAGAGCAGGGACAGCGCCTCTCTGTCCCAGCGCCTCCCTGCACTGCATCCCTTTGCTGAGTGAGTAACGCCGGGCCTGCATCTGCCCCTCCCCTTTAGAATGTAAGCTCTCACGAGCAGGGCCCCATGTGCTTATCCTTCTCTAACTTAAACCATCTTTGACGGCACCAACTCTTCTCTTACTTCTCTTACCAAATCTTCTCTTACTTAAACCATCTTTGACGGCACGGTTTTCTGCCAACCTTATACTTATGTCAGTGTCTTCTGCTGATGCAGCTATGTTTACCCTGTATTTGTCCTATTTTGTCTTCAACTGTAAGTCACTATTTTCCTGTTTTGATTATTTGTTTATGTACTCTGTAATTGGGCGCTGCGGATCCCTTGTGGCGCCATATAAATAAAGTATAACAATAATAATATAGATATATACAAAGTCACACACACACATACACACGTATACATATCTCACAAATGTCCCGATTTTCACGGGAAAGTCTAGTTTTTTTGGGACTGTCACACTGTCCCTCCAGCGGGCGGGTGGTATTCATGTGACCGACGGTCGGGAGACCGACGGTCACATGACCTCCTGCAGCTTCCCGACACCCACTATCCCGATGGTCGGCATGCCGACCAACAGGGACTATTTCCACTCGTGGGTGTCCACAACACCCATAGAGTGGGAATAGAACCCGTGGCGACCGTAGGTCGCCACCGAGCCCGCAGCGTGGCGAGCGCAGCGAGCCCGCAAGGGGCTTGCTGCACTCGCCTCTCCCCGCCGGGATCCCGGCGTCGGTAAGCTGACCGGCGGTCAGGAGACCGCCGGTCAGCCATACTACACCCCAGCGGGCCGCAGTGTCCCGTGGTGGTGGTGGTGGGGGGGACTTCTCTGTCACTCACTGCTCTGCTTAGTGCAGAGCATGAGCAGCGGTGAGGCGGAGGGACTGGGGGGCATGCCAGCAGCTCACAGAGCGCTGGTCATGCCCCCCACTGATGAAAATGGGAGGCATGGCATGAAGCCACACCCCCTTTTACTAATGCCAGAGGTGACCCGACTAGGACATTGTAAAAGTTGGGAGGTACGTGTATATAGTATGTCACACATACATTAAACACACGCACTTACCTTGCAGCCCTGTCATTACATCCCATGCTCTACAGCAAAATGTCATGATTCGTGGCTCTGTCTATGGGGATGGAGCCATAATGATGAGATTCAAAAGAAATCAGGTCACATTGGTGCCACTCCCTCTACAGTTGCAGAATTTTGCAGTGAAGAGGTGGAGTTAATAACATGGTGCCCTCTATGGTGTCTGTCAGGAGGGGTTTCTGGGTACTCAGACTCCCCCCCTCCCCCTGTGTGCGCTGTGCACTACTGGGCATCTCATTATAAGACCAGCTACCTGCTCACATCAACCCTTCTTTAAGATCTAAGATCAAGTTCTAGCACAGTGGTTCCCAAACTTTTTTGTGTCATGACATCCTAGAGCAGTCATTTCCAACCTCAGTCTTCAAGGCACACTAACAGTCCAGGTTTTAGTGATATCCATGCTGGAGCACAGGTGACTTCATTAGTATCTTAATCTGTCCTGAAACCTGAATATCATTAAAACCTGCACTGTTACTGTGCCTTGAGGACAGAGGTTAGGAATGCCTGCCCTAGAGCATAAGAATTTTTTCTACAGCACCCATAGGCCAGAAGTTTCTTATTGAGAAATTCAGAAAAATTATTAATGTAAGTAAATTGTGGACATATGCTATCCCTAGACTCAGTTATGTGGTGAGGGATAGGATTCACTTCTGCATACCTCCCAACATGACCCTCTCCAGGAGGGACAGAATGCTCTGCTCCTGGACTTCCCTCTTAATTTATGATTGCCATTGTAAATGCATGCTGTGCATTATGGGAGATGATGTCATGCCGAAGTGACTCACTTCCTGTTTGTCTCCTGTTACTTCCACTTGGTGTCTGGCTCATGCTGAGTAAAGACCTGTATTACACTGATGCTGCAAGTGTTGTCCTGATTTTGTTGTTACACATCTACATGGTGTCAGAACTGGGATGCCATGGCACAAGGTCTCAGGAGTATCGATCCGCTGATATTTGATGAAAACGTGGCTGACAACTGGCTGAGGTTTAAAAGGAAATGGCACGTATACTCCATGGCAGGCCTTTCAGACAAATAAAAAAAAGTCCAGGCATACACGCTGCTGAACCTCACAGACACCAATGCTGTGGACAAATCGGATGCTTTTGTATACGCTGACGGAGAATACAGAGAGGATCCTGACATCTTAATTGCAAAGTTTGAAGAGATCTGCATGCCAGTAAAGAATGTCATTATGGACAGGCATGTTTTCAACAGCACAAACCAAAAGGGTGATAACACTATACAGTCCTATGTCTCCACGCTAATGCTGCTGGCAAAGAAGTGCAATTTTGGTATCCTCACAGAGGAGCTCATCCATGACAGAATCGTATGTGGCATACGCAGTGACAAGGTATGTGCATACCTTTGACAAAGTCACATGATCTGTGCCGAAATGCGTCAGGACCCCGCCTCTTTGCACACCTTGATCATTTTACTTAGCTGCCCACTAAGCTACAGACATCCCGGTTCCATACCGGCCTCACATCTTGGCTCAAGCTGCCCACTGAGCCACAGACATCCCGACTCCACACCGGCTACACATCTCGGCTCATTATACGGCCGCCAGCCACTTTTCTAAGTACATCGTGGAGACTGCCACGGATCAGGCAGTGAATTGCTCGTAGAGCTATCTGGCGTTCCAGCCCCACGCATCGGCCCCGTACACGGCTGCTGACATCTTCTCTCAGAACGTGGCTGAAACTGCACCATTTACCGCTGGTTGCCTGGTTACCACACAGTCATCTCCTTGCCGCGCAGACGGACACTGGGCATTGCAGGACCGCTATACCGAGGGCGCTCGGTACGGACCAGCCCTAGGAGAAGGTAATCCAATTTATATCTATTCAGTCGCCCACCTGCCTGTGAAAATCTCTAAAGACATTCATTATCAACTACACACTGATCGGCTGTATATCTGGAACTGTGGACACTTCTAATTAGATCAATTCCAGACTCTGTGGTTCCCATTCTCAACAAGCAGATTGAGATCTGCAGCTCATACATTTCATGATCAAGGTGTTGATACATTTAAATTTTCCTATATGTTTTTATTGAATTTTATATTTAGATTTCAAGTGTCTTAATCAATGTTATTAATATAATAAATTTTCCTTTATTCTACGTCAGCTCTTATTATTAATTATTCCCCACTAGCTATTGATAGTTGTTCTTCCACTTATTGCGCAGCCGTTTCTTCTTTTTATTACAAGGTATGTGCACAGCTGTTGCGGGAGATGGGCCTCACATTAGAAACTGCCATAAATATCTGTATGTTAAATGAGCAGTCTGAAAAGGGCACAAGGGAACTAAGAAAGGACGCTGAGGTGTGTGTCATGGCGGCCGTTCCGCACCAATCCTCCACATGTGGGAACTGCGCGGCATAGCACCCTCCTGACAAACAAAGCTGCCCCGAATATGATAAACGATGTAACGCATGTGGCAAATGGAATAATTTTGCAAGGTGCTGCCGCTCCAAAGATCACACTTCCATAAAGCGACAGTCTGAGTCGCGCTATAACCTGGTGGATTGACCAGGTTGAAACGGAGCCAGGGTGTAAATCGGTTCGCATAACAGTTTGTGATAGTGTAGACCACTTGGATGAAAAGGGCAAAATATTATCAAACTGAGAACAAAGCATACGAACAAGGTGGCCATAGTCAAAAAATGCGAAGTGCAATGTCATATCCTACAAACAACTACATGAAATAGATCCAACTGCACAGATAAACCCACGAGACAAGATCAACTTGATAGCTTATGGTGACCAGATCATCACCACACTGGGTACCACAAAGCTAAAGTTTACCCGTGCTGATTTGCTATTCCACATTGTGGATCAAAAGGTTAAACCACTGCTAAGCCTCCCTGACAGTATGAAGCTAGGCCTTCTCAAATTGGGGCCTCAGATACACGCAATACAGATGACCGTCCAAGAGATAAAATACTTTCAGGATTTATTTGATTGCAGTACACTTGGCAAGCTTCCTGTTGTGTACCATATGAGGCTGGATGATTCCATTGTACCTACTGTCTGTGCCCCCAGGAGGGTTCCTATCGCAATGAAAGACAGAATCATTAAAGAGATCCACAGAATGACTCCACAGAGGAAGCAACACAGTGGGTGTCCACCATGGTGGCCGCATTAAAACAGGATGGGACTGTACGTCTTTGTAATGATCCAGTACATTTGAACAAAGCACTGCTGTGTCCATATCACCCTCTCCGTACCATCGATCAAGTGATTGCCAACATGCCAGGTGCCACAGTTTTCAGTACCCTGGATGCAAAGTGCGGATTCTGGCAAATCCCTTTGGACAGAGCTTCGTCCCTGCTCACCGCTTTCTTGACCCCGATAGGGCAGTATGTCTTCCTTCGCATGCCCTATGGAATCACTACGGGCAGTGAGGTCTTCCAGCGTTGCATGGAGCAACTGTTTGCAGGCTATCCCTGTGAAATCATCGATGACATCCTGGTGTGGGGACGCACCAAGGAAGAACACAACCAGCGACTGCACCAGGTACTTGAACGGGCCCGTGCTTTGAACCTTAAGCTCAACCCAGACAAATGCAAGTTTAGAGTTACAGAAGTGGTGTACGTGGTCCACATGCTCACTAGTCAAGGCATCAAACTGGATCTGAATAAAATCACTGCCATCCAGCAGATGCCGCTTCCGGCTGACCAATAGGCACTGCAGTGCTTCCTGGGGATGACCAACTACCTGTCTAAATTTGTTCCGCAATACAGTGAAACCACGGCACCTTTGCGGCAGCTACTCCACCAGGACTCAGAATGGTGCTGGCTGGACGCACACACGGCTGCTGTTGATCGATTGAAGACCATGCTGACAAATCCACCGGTCCTGCAATACTTCAACATGCATGATCCGGTAGTCCTCTCTGCCGACGCTTCACAGAGTGGTCTAGGGGCCGTGTGCCTCCAACACCGCAGACCGGTGGCTTTTGCTTCCAGTGCTCTCACTGACACTGAAACCAGGTATGCACAAATTGAGAAACAACTGTTGGCACTGGTGTTCACCTGCAACCGTTTCCATGACTTCATCTATGGCCATCCTGTCACAGTGGAAACCAACCATCAGCCTCTCATCACCATACTGAAGAAGCCCATCCACTCTGCTTCTTCCTGTATTCAGGGCATGATGCTCAAGCTTCAGCGGTACAACCTGGATGTCATATATAAGCGAGGCAAAGAAATGTACATTGCTGATATTCTGTTCTGGCCCTCCATATACGGTGACATTGACCGTGCTGTCTTGTTTTGTGTACCCTGCAATACCTTGTGTCCACACCTGCTACGGGAGCCCATGCTGCTCCATGACATTCCTGATCTTCCATGGTCAATTCTTGCGGCTGATCTATTCGAATGAAGTGTGAAGGAGTACCTGGTACTAGTTGACTCCTATTCAGGATGGTTCAAGATAAACTACTTGCCCAGCACCACAAGTCACATGGTCATTGCAAAGCTGAAGATACACTTTGCAGCACATGGCACCCCACAGCAGATGATCACTGATAATGCCATGCAAATCAAGAGTAGAGAGTTCAAAGACTTTGCGAATACATGGGACTTCCAGCACATCACTAGTAGTCCACTCTACCCACAGTCAAATGGATTGGCAGAGCGTGCAGTCCGCTCTGCAAAGCACCTAATGGAGAAGTGTGCACGAGATGGATCGGACATATACTTGGCACTGTTAAACTTGAGAAACACGCCCTGAGATGGACTTCCATGCCCAGCACAGTGCCTATTAGCACGGCGCACCCGCACAGGCATCCCAATGGCAAAGCAGCTCCTGCAACCAACAGTAGAGCCACATGTATGAGAAAACATCTGCAACCACAGAATGCCTGCCAAAGCTTCTTATGACAGATCAGCATACCGCTTGCCACCACTGTCTCCAGGCCAGCCTGTCCGCATGCAAACCGAGCAAGGATTTTACAGAATGGCAGTGGTTCAGCATCCTGCAGGTTGTCCAAATAGCTACATGGTACAGCCTGATAATGCCCTCTATGAACGCAACCACCACCATCTGTTAAGTGTACCTGAAGAAAGCTCTACACAGCCTGACTCATCAGTTTCTACCACAGCTGCAACCAATGTCAGTGATGATTCGCATTGCATGGACAGTCCTTCCTCAGAGACCACTTTTGAAGTAATAGAGCCCTCTGGTGTCACAGCGGACATGCCTATAGGTTCCCAGGGTACCATTACCAGATCGGGCTGTGTGTCCAAACCCAACCCAAAGTTCCAAGACTTTATTGTATAATGTCTTCTCTTTTGTTCACGCCTAACATTGTCACATTGTTGCATTTGTTTCATCTATGTTCTGCATCCTTCCAGTTTGAAAGGGGGGAAGTAAATGCACGTTGTGCATCATGGGAGATGATGTCATGCCGAGGTGACTCACTTCCTGTTTGTCTCCTGTTACTTCCACTTGGTGTCTGGCTCATGCTGAGTAAAGACCTGTATTACACTGATGCTGCAAGTGTCGTCCTGATTTTGTTGCTACACATCTACAGCCATCACCAGTGCTGAAACACCTTTCTTATCCAAATCCCTTGTTCAGCACAGGTGATGGCATCCATACATTA
Organism: Pseudophryne corroboree; assembly: GCF_028390025.1. Taxonomy (NCBI): domain Eukaryota; kingdom Metazoa; phylum Chordata; class Amphibia; order Anura; family Myobatrachidae; genus Pseudophryne; species Pseudophryne corroboree. The sequence goes on from NC_086448.1 coordinate 244,177,283, forward strand.
AGAGAGAAGTCCAGAAGCAGAGCATTTTGTCCCTCCTGGAGAGGGTCATGTTGGGAGGTATGCTTCTGTTTGTCCACATATTTTCTGATTGGAAGCCACAAGCACTGGTTTTGCCTACTACATTGATCATAAATAATTTGAATTTGTCCTGGAGCACCAAACCAGGGTGCCGCTGCACAGAGTTTGAGAAACATTGTTCAAGCATATTACTGATTTCTAAATCAAGCTTTTGGACCCTCCTATTTCATTCTGATATGAGGCGGGTTATTTATTATAATAGTATGCAGCTATTTCAGCACTGTATGTAAGCAACTAAACATCAAATATTACTGAACATTACTATTCAATTAATAAAGGCAACATTTCAGGAATACTCAGCCAGTGGTTACAGTGACTTTTTATCTATGTATCATAGATTATGAATTTCATGTGACTACTTCAGAACTGTGAATTAAAAATTGCAATTTATTGAGCATTTAAGACTTTGATATCTGGTGAACATATGCACAGTCAAGTTACTTTTCTTTATATGAATCCAAGATGGGTTTACTTTGGACCAATCAGTGGTTGCCACAATAAGTCAATCAAGGCTCCCCACAGAAGAATACATTCATTATAAAAGGCTTTGGATAAGGTCGATATTCCTCACTTAAATCATGTTTTCTGCTAAAAAAAACAACTTCCAAATTACTTAACCTGGTAACTTCCTGCTGCTGTTTGAAGTTGCTATTTAATCAGTAGTGGATTTCCCACTAGGCACGTGAGGCACGTGCCTGGGGCTGTAACTAGGTATGTGCGGAGTGTTTCACCACTAGGGGGCACTGTTGGCAGCACTTGTCAATTATCTGTTTTAATTACTTTCACTTGTACAGTGGCTTGCCCCCTTTTCAAAGCCCAGCATCTCCTGAATGCCCGTCTCCTTCCCCCATTTCTTCCATCGCTTATACCTATACAACATTCATGAACTTAACTTGAGAGCTCTTTGTTATTCAGTCACACTGTCCTTCATTACATTTCAAGATGCTGACATACCCAGGATTCGAACCCATTGCCTGTGGCATTGCAGTCAGAAACTCTATTTACTGAGATGTCTGCCCTTACATAGAAAGTTAGAGTATTCTAAGCTACATCATTTTAACTATTTGAAGCTTACCTTGTACTTTGTGAAAAAATGATCTGCATTGCAGCTGAGCAGATCTATGTAGTGGGTGGCTGCAAGGAACTGGATGTGTGGCTGCACACTACATAGATCTGCTCAATTGCAATGCTGTTTTTTTTTGTTTTGTTTTTTACAAAGTGCAAGTAGCTTCATATAGCTAGAAATCTCATCTTTTTTTAATGTAGGATCAAATAGCTCAATTAGTAGGTTGTTTGACTGGAATGCGACAGGTTATGGGTTTGAATGGCAGTATATTGAAATGTGTTATTTAATAAAGGGTATTGTAACTGAATAATGAGCTCTCAAGTGTAAGTGTATAAATGTGGTATAAAGAGGATTTGTGTCCACATTTTGTCATGCCCCTTCCTCATGAGGGTCATGCGCCTTACGTCCCTATTGGAAAATGTGTGTATGAAGGGGGGGGCAATTCTCCTTCTGTCACAGGGCACCAAAAAGTCTAGTTACAGCTCTGCATGTGCCTAAGGGTGACACTTGCCGGGGGCGCCACACAGCATGCTCACTTGCATGAGTGCCCTGCTAAGCTGATGGCCAGATTCTTTTTTTTTGTTTGTTTGTTTTTGTCATTACAACTTATTTTTTTATTTTGTAACTGGTGAGGGATGGTTTGCTATGGTCAGTACATTGTGGTGGTGGTGGTGGGGGGGGGGGGTGAGATTGGTGTTGCTTCAGCAGTTGGGAGGTCCTAACATGAAGGGGGCAGTGATATTATTGGGTGACCTTCAAAAAAGATCTTCAGGAGACACTTATTTGGTAAACTGGAAGTTTGTAATCTATAACTTTTTTCTTTCATAATGTTCTGTATTCATATTTTTATTTGCCAACATTTGATCTAGCTTTCTATTTGGTGTTTTTATTAGACATATATAAGTACCTGAAGTTAATACTGTATAATCCTTGCAGTAATAGTCCTTTATGGGCCTAATTCAGACCTGATCGCAGCAGCAAATTTGTTAGCTAATGGGCAAAACCATGTGCACTGCAGGTGGGGCAGATATAACATGTGCAGAGAGAGTTAGATTTGGGTGGGTTATATTATTTCTGTGCAGAGTAAATACTGGCTGCTTTATTTGTACACTGCAATTTAGATTTCAGTTTGACCACACCCCACCCAAATCTAACTCTCTCTGCACATGTTATAGCTGCCTCTCCTGCACTGCACATAGGGAGTCATTCTGACCCGTTCTCACGCTGCGGTTCATTGCAGCAGTGGGAACGGGTCAGTTCTGCGCATGCTCGGCGGACGCATTGCGCAGGCACGCCGTAGCTCAGCAACGGCAGTCGCTGGGTAACGACGTCGGGAACGAAGAAAGTGGTCGCAGCGCGGATCGCAAGAAGATTGACAGGCGGGAGGCGGATCGCGGCGTCTACTCACCGTTTTCCGGGTGTGGAGATCCGAACGCAGGCATGTCGAGGTGTTTGGAGGGTGGATGTCTGACATCAATTCTGGGACCTTCATCACTGGATTCATTCGCACAGGGTAAGTAACTGCAGGGCTAGTCTTCTTTTACACAAAACATTTTTAGCATAGCAGGGCTGCACAAGTGATCGCTGCCCTGCTATGCAAAAATACACTCCCCATAGGCGGCGTCTACTTGATCGCACGAGCAGCAAAAAGTTGCTACGTGCGATCAACTCTGAATGACCCCAGTGGTTTGCCCATTAGCTAACAAATTTGCAGCTGCGATCAGGTCTGAATTAGGCCCTATAGACAGTAGGTATGAGGACTTTCAGCCTTTAATTACACCACTAGTAATTTGTCTAGGGAACGCTTTTACAGTGTTGATTCATGTGTCTAGGGAACTATTTGACAAGGCTGGCTATAATGGTATTGGTGGGATCTAACAGGCATGTTTGTGTTTTGCAATTTTTCCCCAAGTATTTGTGACTGGTTTTTCAGTCTCATATCCTAATTCCAGATGGGCATCTTCTGACAGAGGAAGTGGTCCTTGGCTGAAATGCAGCACTTACTATCTACTAAGCCTCTTATATTTCTCCAGCAAAACTGACCATACAGTAGGTACAGGCTCACCACTACTGCACATCTAAGATTGGAAAACTCACCTGGTTTCTAGTCCTGGCACCGATCTCCGTAGAGGAGTTAAACCATTTGCTTGGCTTCGTCGTTGTGATGCAACCAGAGCCAGGAGTACGTTACCTGGCCAGGTCACATGAGTCGAGCTGCCACACTGTGTTACCGTCTTTTATATTGGAAGATACTTCTGCACAAGTTTAGAACAGATCTCCTCTGGCTCTCCAGATCCCCCCGACAGTGATGCGGCGATCTCTGATTGCGAACATCACTGCAGGAATTGCGCCCTAGAGTGCCATGCGGTCGGTATTCAGGAGAGGATTACATTGCAGGGAGGGGTACTTTGTTCTTCTCCCAGCACAATTTGGTTGCACTCTACATGTGGGGGAATATGCAGAGTATATGCCTATGGGGGGGGGGGGGGGAGAGTGGTAACCCCCGGGGTGTTCGATAACCCGTTGGGGTTGGAGGACAGGGAATATAAAGTGAAGTAACAATTTAAAAAATACATTGGTCACAGGGCATGTGTGTGTTTGTGTGTTTTTAAGTGGCGTTTTACAGGGGTGGTATATAAAATGGGTGGTCTTCAGTTTGCCGGCTGTCGGGATCCCGGTGCACAGTATGCCGGCGCCGGAATCCCGACAGCCGGCATACCGACACTTTTTCTCCCTCTTGGAGATAGCATAACACGCCACCGTGCCCGCAGCATGGTGAGCGCAGCGAGCCTGCAAGGGGCTCATTTGCGTTCACCCAACTGTCGGTATGCCGGCGGTCGGGACTCCGGCTCCGGGAGCCCGGCCGCCGGCGTACCCTACTACACCCATATAAAACATGGATTTATTTTTTTTCTCTACTAAGGGGGTGGGGGTGTTACTATTATAAGGATTCAAGACCACTGCTGAGTCTATTTCCAGTGGGGAAAGGGTAGTTATTTTATCATGGGGGTCTATGGATACCAGTGACGTGCGGTGGGGTGAGGCAGGTAGCTAGTGCCTCCTTAGCCTTTTAGCTCACCGCACGTCCTTGATGGATACAGGTGGTGCAAAACACCCCCTATATATAATTTTATTTATTCATTTATTTTAAACAAAATATTATTATTATTATTATTATTATTATCTAAAATACTTTTAAAACTTTAATAAGTAATTAAATAAAAAATTATGTGCAGTTTTGTGGGAAAAAAACTTGTCAGTTACGTGGGTATTGGTCTGTGTGCAGTGCCAGAGGAAGCTGTACTACCCCCACTAATTTATTCTTTTATTCACTGCAGAGGTGGCAAATTCAGAATGGTTACAGCTTTGGGCCTAATTCAGACCTGTGTGAAAGCGCACAACGGGCGATTATTGAATGACTGCGCATGCATATGCAGCACAATGTGCAGACGCAAGGCCAAACAGCGACATAATGTAATGGTGCGAACATTTCGATTGCTAGGCGTACGCAAGGAGATTGACAGGAAGCGGACATTTGTGGGTGGTGACTGGCCGTGTTTCTGGGAGTGTCAGTAAAAATGCAGGCATTCCCAAGCGTTTCCTGGGAGGGTGTGTGACGTCAGCTCTGGTCCTGAACAGTCTGTTTCAGTCGCACTGTAGGAGTAAGCCTTGGGCTACGCACAGACTGGAAAAATCATTAGATGGTGAGTGAGTTGCGTACAGATTTGCAGATGTCCACTGTCTGGCAAAATTTTCGCATGGCATATGCCTGCATTCGCACACTTGCACGGGGCGGTTTTCACTCTCTATGGGTGGCGACTATCTGATCGCAGACCTCTGCAAATTTTGCAGAGGAAGGATCAGGTCTGAATTAGAGATGAGCGGGTTCGGTTTCTTTGAATCCGAACCCGCACGAACTTCACTTTTTTTTCCACGGGTCCGAGCGACTCGGATCTTCCCGCCTTGCTCGGTTAACCCGAGCGCGCCCGAACGTCATCATGACGCTGTCGGATTCTCGCGAGGCTCGGATTCTATCGCGAGACTCGGATTCTATATAAGGAGCCGCGCGTCGCCGCCATTTTCACTCGTGCATTGAGATTGATAGGGAGAGGACGTGTCTGGCGTCCTCTCCATTAGAATAGAGATAGATAGATTAGATAGAGAGAGATTGTGCAGAGTCGCAGACAGAGTTAGTTTACCACAGTCAGTGACCAGTGCAGCAGCTAGTTAACTTTTATTTAATATAATATATCCGTTCACTTCTCTCTGCTATATCCGTTCTCTGCCTGAAAAAAAAAACGATACACAGCACAGTCAGTCACACAGTGTGACTCAGTCTGTGTGCACTCAGCTCAGCCCAGTGTGCTGCACAGTCATCAATGTATAAATTAAAAGCTTATAATTAATTGTGGGGGAGACTGGGGAGCACTGCAGGTTGTTAGCAGGAGCCAGGAGTACAATTATATTAATTAACAGTGCACACTTTTGCTGCAGGAGTGGTGACCAGTGCCTGACCACCAGTATAGTATTGTTGTATACTACTAATATCTCTTTAAATATCAACCAGTCTATATTAGCAGCAGACACAGTACAGTGCGGTAGTTCACGGCTGTGGCTACCTCTGTGTCGGCACACGGCAGGCAGTCCGTCCGACCAGAATTGTATTATTTATTATTATATACCTACCACCTAACCGTGTTTTTTTTTTCATTCTTTATACCGTCATAGTGTCATCCTAATTGTTACGAGTATACTACTATCTCTTTATCAACCAGTGTACAGTGCGGTAGTTCACGGCTGTGGCTACCTCTGTGTCGGCACACGGCAGGCAGTCCGTCCGACCAGAATTGTATTATTTATTATTATATACCTACCACCTAACCGTGGTTTTTTTTTCATTCTTTATACCGTCATAGTGTCATCCTAATTGTTACGAGTATACTACTATCTCTTTATCAACCAGTGTACAGTGCGGTAGTTCACGGCTGTGGCTACCTCTGTGTCGGCACACGGCAGGCAGTCCGTCCGACCAGAATTGTATTATTTATTATTATATACCTACCACCTAACCGTGGTTTTTTTTTCATTCTTTATACCGTCATAGTGTCATCCTAATTGTTACGAGTATACTACTATCTCTTTATCAACCAGTGTACAGTGCGGTAGTTCACGGCTGTGGCTACCTCTGTGTCGGCAGTCGGCAGGCAGTCCGTCCATCCATAATTGTATTATTATTATAATATATACCACCTAACCGTGGTTTTTTTTTCATTCTTTATACCGTCGTCATAGTGTCATACTAGTTGTTACGAGTATACTACTATCTCTTTATCAACCAGTGTACAGTGCGGTAGTTCACGGCTGTGGCTACCTCTGTGTCGGCAGTCGGCAGGCAGTCCGTCCATCCATAATTGTATTATTATTATAATATATACCACCTAACCGTGGTTTTTTTTTCATTCTTTATACCGTCGTCATAGTGTCATACTAGTTGTTACGAGTATACTACTATCTCTTTATCAACCAGTGTACAGTGCGGTAGTTCACGGCTGTGGCTACCTCTGTGTCGGCAGTCGGCAGGCAGTCCGTCCATCCATAATTGTATTATTATTATAATATATACCACCTAACCGTGGTTTTTTTTTCATTCTTTATACCGTCGTCATAGTGTCATACTAGTTGTTACGAGTATACTACTATCTCTTTATCAACCAGTGTACAGTGCGGTAGTTCACGGCTGTGGCTACCTCTGTGTCGGCAGTCGGCAGGCAGTCCGTCCATCCATAATTGTATTATTATTATAATATATACCACCTAACCGTGGTTTTTTTTTCATTCTTTATACCGTCGTCATAGTGTCATACTAGTTGTTACGAGTATACTACTATCTCTTTATCAACCAGTGTACAGTGCGGTAGTTCACGGCTGTGGCTACCTCTGTGTCGGCAGTCGGCAGGCAGTCCGTCCATCCATAATTGTATTATTATTATAATATATACCACCTAACCGTGGTTTTTTTTTCATTCTTTATACCGTCGTCATAGTGTCATACTAGTTGTTACGAGTATACTACTATCTCTTTATCAACCAGTGTACAGTGCGGTAGTTCACGGCTGTGGCTACCTCTGTGTCGGCAGTCGGCAGGCAGTCCGTCCATCCATAATTGTATTATTATTATAATATATACCACCTAACCGTGGTTTTTTTTTCATTCTTTATACCGTCGTCATAGTGTCATACTAGTTGTTACGAGTATACTACTATCTCTTTATCAACCAGTGTACAGTGCGGTAGTTCACGGCTGTGGCTACCTCTGTGTCGGCAGTCGGCAGGCAGTCCGTCCATCCATAATTGTATTATTATTATAATATATACCACCTAACCGTGGTTTTTTTTTCATTCTTTATACCGTCGTCATAGTGTCATACTAGTTGTTACGAGTATACTACTATCTCTTTATCAACCAGTGTACAGTGCGGTAGTTCACGGCTGTGGCTACCTCTGTGTCGGCAGTCGGCAGGCAGTCCGTCCATCCATAATTGTATTATTATTATAATATATACCACCTAACCGTGGTTTTTTTATACCACCTAACCGTGGCAGTCCGTCCATAATTGTATACTAGTATCCAATCCATCCATCTCCATTGTTTACCTGAGGTGCCTTTTAGTTCTGCCTATAAAATATGGAGAACAAAAAAGTTGAGGTTCCAAAATTAGGGAAAGATCAAGATCCACTTCCACCTCGTGCTGAAGCTGCTGCCACTAGTCATGGCCGAGACGATGAAATGCCAGCAACGTCGTCTGCCAAGGCCGATGCCCAATGTCATAGTACAGAGCATGTCAAATCCAAAACACCAAATATCAGAAAAAAAAGGACTCCAAAACCTAAAATAAAATTGTCGGAGGAGAAGCGTAAACTTGCCAATATGCCATTTACCACACGGAGTGGCAAGGAACGGCTGAGGCCCTGGCCTATGTTCATGGCTAGTGGTTCAGCTTCACATGAGGATGGAAGCACTCAGCCTCTCGCTAGAAAACTGAAAAGACTCAAGCTGGCAAAAGCACCGCAAAGAACTGTGCGTTCTTTGAAATCCCAAATCCACAAGGAGAGTCCAATTGTGTCGTTTGCGATGCCTGACCTTCCCAACACTGGACGTGAAGAGCATGCGCCTTCCACTATTTGCATGCCCCCTGCAAGTGCTGGAAGGAGCACCCGCAGTCCAGTTCCTGATAGTCAGATTGAAGATGTCAGTGTTGAAGTACACCAGGATGAGGAGGATATGGGTGTTGCTGGCGCTGGGGAGGAAATTGACCAGGAGGATTCTGATGGTGAGGTGGTTTGTTTAAGTCAGGCACCCGGGGAGACACCTGTTGTCCGTGGGAGGAATATGGCCGTTGACATGCCAGGTGAAAATACCAAAAAAATCAGCTCTTCGGTGTGGAGGTATTTCACCAGAAATGCGGACAACAGGTGTCAAGCCGTGTGTTCCCTTTGTCAAGCTGTAATAAGTAGGGGTAAGGACGTTAACCACCTCGGAACATCCTCCCTTATACGTCACCTGCAGCGCATTCATAATAAGTCAGTGACAAGTTCAAAAACTTTGGGTGACAGCGGAAGCAGTCCACTGACCAGTAAATCCCTTCCTCTTGTAACCAAGCTCACGCAAACCACCCCACCAACTCCCTCAGTGTCAATTTCCTCCTTCCCCAGGAATGCCAATAGTCCTGCAGGCCATGTCACTGGCAAGTCTGACGAGTCCTCTCCTGCCTGGGATTCCTCCGATGCATCCTTGCGTGTAACGCCTACTGCTGCTGGCGCTGCTGTTGTTGCCGCTGGGAGTCGATGGTCATCCCAGAGGGGAAGTCGTAAGCCCACTTGTACTACTTCCAGTAAGCAATTGACTGTTCAACAGTCCTTTGCGAGGAAGATGAAATATCACAGCAGTCATCCTACTGCAAAGCGGATAACTGAGGCCTTGGCATCCTGGGTGGTGAGAAACGTGGTTCCGGTATCCATCATTACTGCAGAGCCAACTAGAGACTTGTTGGAGGTACTGTGTCCCCGGTACCAAATACCATCTAGGTTCCATTTCTCTAGGCAGGCGATACCGAAAATGTACACAGACCTCAGAAAAAGAGTCACCAGTGTCCTAAAAAATGCAGCTGTACCCAATGTCCACTTAACCACGGACATGTGGACAAGTGGAGCAGGGCAGGGTAAGGACTATATGACTGTGACAGCCCACTGGGTAGATGTATGGACTCCCGCCGCAAGAACAGCAGCGGCGGCACCAGTAGCAGCATCTCGCAAACGCCAACTCTTTCCTAGGCAGGCTACGCTTTGTATCACCGCTTTCCAGAATACGCACACAGCTGAAAACCTCTTACGGCAACTGAGGAAGATCATCGCGGAATGGCTTACCCCAATTGGACTCTCCTGTGGATTTGTGGCATCGGACAACGCCAGCAATATTGTGTGTGCATTAAATCTGGGCCAATTCCAGCACGTCCCATGTTTTGCACATACCTTGAATTTGGTGGTGCAGAATTTTTTAAAAAACGACAGGGGCGTGCAAGAGATGCTGTCGGTGGCCAGAAGAATTGCGGGACACTTTCGGCGTACAGGCACCACGTACAGAAAACTGGAGCACCACCAAAAACTACTGAACCTGCCCTGCCATCATCTGAAGCAAGAAGTGGTAACGAGGTGGAATTCAACCCTCTATATGCTTCAGAGGTTGGAGGAGCAGCAAAAGGCCATTCAAGCCTATACAATTGAGCACGATATAGTAGGTGGAATGCACCTGTCTCAAGTGCAGTGGAGAATGATTTCAACGTTGTGCAAGGTTCTGATGCCCTTTGAACTTGCCACACGTGAAGTCAGTTCAGACACTGCCAGCCTGAGTCAGGTCATTCCCCTCATCAGGCTTTTGCAGAAGAAGCTGGAGGCATTGAAGAAGGAGCTAACACGGAGCGATTCCGCTAGGCATGTGGGACTTGTGGATGCAGCCCTTAATTCGCTTAACAAGGATTCACGGGTGGTCAATCTGTTGAAATCAGAGCACTACATTTTGGCCACCGTGCTCGATCCTAGATTTAAAGCCTACCTTGGATCTCTCTTTCCGGCAGACACAGGTCTGCTGGGGTTGAAAGACCTGCTGGTGACAAAATTGTCAAGTCAAGCGGAACGCGACCTGTCAACATCTCCTCCTTCACATTCTCCCGCAACTGGGGGTGCGAGGAAAAGGCTCAGAATTCCGAGCCCACCCGCTGGCGGTGATGCAGGGCAGTCTGGAGCGACTGCTGATGCTGACATCTGGTCCGGACTGAAGGACCTGACAACGATTACGGACATGTCGTCTACTGTCACTGCATATGATTCTCTCAACATTGATAGAATGGTGGAGGATTATATGAGTGACCGCATCCAAGTAGGCACGTCACACAGTCCGTACTTATACTGGCAGGAAAAAGAGGCAATTTGGAGGCCCTTGCACAAACTGGCTTTATTCTACCTAAGTTGCCCTCCCACAAGTGTGTACTCCGAAAGAGTGTTTAGTGCCGCCGCTCACCTTGTCAGCAATCGGCGTACGAGGTTACATCCAGAAAATGTGGAGAAGATGATGTTCATTAAAATGAATTATAATCAATTCCTCCGCGGAGACATTGACCAGCAGCAATTGCCTCCACAAAGTACACAGGGAGCTGAGATGGTGGATTCCAGTGGGGACGAATTGATAATCTGTGAGGAGGGGGATGTACACGGTGATATATCGGAGGGTGAAGATGAGGTGGACATCTTGCCTCTGTAGAGCCAGTTTGTGCAAGGAGAGATTAATTGCTTCTTTTTTGGGGGGGGTCCAAACCAACCCGTCATATCAGTCACAGTCGTGTGGCAGACCCTGTCACTGAAATGATGGGTTGGTTAAAGTGTGCATGTCCTGTTTTGTTTATACAACATAAGGGTGGGTGGGAGGGCCCAAGGATAATTCCATCTTGCACCTCTTTTTTCTTTTCTTTTTCTTTGCATCATGTGCTGATTGGGGAGGGTTTTTTGGAAGGGACATCCTGCGTGACACTGCAGTGCCACTCCTAGATGGGCCCGGTGTTTGTGTCGGCCACTAGGGTCGCTAATCTTACTCACACAGCTACCTCATTGCGCCTCTTTTTTTCTTTGCGTCATGTGCT